>NC_051182.1:107122969-107722969 GCF_013339695.2 Rhipicephalus sanguineus | reverse complement strand
AGCAATTGTCGTTAAGTTGTTCTAATTAGCCTTCCCAGTCATCTTGTGAGGACCGTTGCGACTAAAGAATGCTAATTAGCCAGTCCGCGATCAAGGCGAGACCACTTGATGGAAAATCTGTCCGCCGGTGACGTCACGCGGTGACGTAGCCCGCGCTATGTGACAGCTCCTTTGGCTTCCAGTGAGCCCCACTCTCCTGAGCATCGCTGTCTGGATTTGCTTGCGCCCATGGCTGACTCCATGCGACTAATCGACTCCCAGCTATCAATCACCTCGGCGCGCTCGCCGCAGTGCTCCGCCATGACCGCAATATGGCTTTACGGCTGCGGTCGTGACGCCGGCGCGTATTCATGAATTGATGTAATCGCGCAAGGTACTTTTTCGTACTGAAACGCCAAGGGGTTGAAGTAGATATGTGAAGTTTTAAAAACAGTTTTATTCCCTGCATATGTCTCGTACTTCTCGAATACGCATTTAAACAAAGGGTTCGTACTCAGAAGAGTGTACCGGAGCACCTTAGAAACTTTCCGTAATGGTGAAAAAATAGCTGATAACATGTACGCGCCATTACAAAAGCATATACACAAAAAACGACAAACGTCACAGTTTCACCGCAAGGGCGAAGCAAGGAATGCGATAGCAACAAAGTGTAATATTATATACGAAGTGAGGCTGGCGCAGCTAACTCTTTTGGATCCGATCTCGCGTCATTCCAGAAAACGCCGGTGTAAAAAAATACGGTTGCTCCACGGAGAGGTGCTCTTTCCGCACAGTCTCTTCGCGTTGAGAGCGCAGCACGTAGAAGGGTATAATACAAGCCGCCCGCTGATGGCTGCCAAGATAGATAGCGCGCCAGCGATCGTGACAGCGTCCTTAGAATCAAAGTTCAAAGTTGCTGCTCGAGCGACACTCTCCCCCCCCCCCTCATGTCTTTTCATGCTCGTTAAAGACGGGCTTCGACGAAATCAGCTGCGGCCGTGACTCGCCGGCTCCGTTGCAGTGGTAGGCCGATAAGTTGGCGGTGGTTTCGTGCATATATATATATATATATATATATATATATATATATATATATATATATATATATATATATATATATTGTTGAGGCGTTTATTGGACGGTAGTCGGCGACGATATGCAATGGCGACAGTCAAGGCACAAACACGGACTCAAGAGCGCGAGCGCGAAGAGCCAAAGGCGACGACCCACTAGAAGGCTATAGATAGCGCAACCCATTACTCAATAAAGGCTTCGCTACAATTTCCCCGGGTACGAAAAGGGAGCCGTCTGGCGACCTAACAGCTCGTCACTATGAGTGGGTCATAGTAGGCCTTGAGACGCTCCACGTTGACGATGTCGCGCCCTCGACGGCGCATGTCCGAAGATGGTTCGATGGGTTCGATCACGTAGTTGACCGGGGATGTGCGCTCGACGACCCGGTAGGGGCCTTCGTATTTCGGCAGTAGTTTTGTAGAGAGGCCAGTTGCAGCGGTAGGGACCGAGAGCCATACCAGCGCTCCGGGGAGGAACGTGGACTCAGAAGTGGTGGTTCCACCGCGAATGCTCTTCTGCCGCTCTTGTTCCTGCGTTGTAAACGTCTTGGCAAGCTCGCGGCACTCTTCCGCAAGCCTGGCTGTGTCAGATATCGGCGCACACTCAGTTGAATCCGGCTTGTATGGGAGTATCGTGTCGATGGTGTGCGACGGGTGCCTTCCGTACAATAGGAAGAAGGGTGAAAAACCAGTTGTGCTTTGAGGGGCGGTATTATAGGCGTAGGTGACGAAGGGCAGAATGGCATCCCAATTTGTGTGATCGGCGGCGACGTACATTGAGAGCATGTCGCCGAGCGTGCGGTTAAAGCGTTCGGTGAGCCCATTCGTCTGCGGGTGGTAAGCAGTAGTTTTGCGGTGAACAGCACGGCACTCTTTTAGAATTCCTTCGACGACTTCCGACAAGAAGACACGGCCTCGATCGCTGAGAAGCTCCTGGGGTGGACCGTGACGCAGGATGAATCGGTGTAGCAGGAAGGAGGCAACATCGCGCGCTGTAGCCGCTGGGAGAGCGGCGGTTTCAGCGTATCGCGTAAGGTGGTCAACAGCGACGATGGCCCAGCGGTTACCAGCCGATGTCAGAGGAAGTGGTCCGTACAAGTCGATGCCCACGCGCCCGAACGGACGGTTCGGGCAAGGTAATGGTTGTAGACCGGCGGGTGACACGTGCGTTGAAGGTTTTCGGCGTTGGCAATCGAGGCAGGAGCGAACGAACTTCTGCACATAGCGGTACATCCCTCGCCAGAAGTATCGTTGTCGAATGCGGTGGTAAGTTTTTGATACCCCAGAGTGCGCGCATTGTGGATCAGAGTGGAAAGACTCGCATATTTCAGAACGCAGACTGCGGGGTATCACAAGTAGCCACTGGCGGCCGTCGGCGTTGTAATTGCGTCGGTGCAGTAGGTCGTCACGAATGGTGAAATGGTGGGCTTGACGACGCAACGCGCGAGTGATTGGTGTTGCCGACGGATCAGTGAGCAAGTCTATCAGCGAGGCGATCCATTTATCCTTGCGTTGTTCGGTAGCGATGGTGTGAACGTCGATGGAAGAAACAACATTGTTAGGTACCGAGCAGGGGGCATCGTTGTCAGGCAAGGGGGAGCGCGAGAGGGCGTCCGCGTCAGCATGCTGGCGTCCGTTGCGGTACAGCACGCGAATATCGTAGTCCTGTAGGCGAAGTGCCCAGCGGGCGAGGCGGCCTGAGGGATCCTTCAATGACGACAACCAGCATAGTGCATGATGGTCGGTGATGACATCAAATGGGCGGCCATATAAATAGGGTCGGAACTTTGTAAGGGCCCATATGATCGCCAGGCATTCCTTTTCGGTGACGGTGTAATTGGTCTCGGCTTTAGTAAGCGTACGACTTGCATATGCCACGACATATTCAGGGAATCCTGGTTTGCGCTGCGCAAGGACAGCGCCAAGGCCAACACCGCTGGCGTCTGTGTGTACCTCTGTAGGGGCCGTAGGGTCGTAGTGGCGTAGTATGGGAGGCGACGTCAACAAACGACGGAGCTTTGCGAAAGCGTCGTCGCACTCCGACGACCACGAATGGAGGGGCCCGTTACTTCCGAGGAGCTTCGTCAGCGGTGATATGATAGTCGCAAAGTTTCGAATGAAGCGCCGAAAGTAGGAACACAGTCCTACGAAACTGCGCAGTTCTTTGACGGACGTAGGTTTCGGGAACTCGGTCACGGCCCGAAGTTTGGCTGGATCGGGGAGAATTCCGTCCTTGGACACGACGTAGCCGAGTATTGTCAGCTGCCGTGCTGCAAATCGGCACTTCTTTAAATTCAGTTGCAGACCAGCGTCGCTCAAACGCGTCAACACATGCCGGAGGCGTTGAAGATGCGTGGAGAAGTCTGGAGCGAAAACGACGACGTCGTCGAGGTAGCACAAGCACGTGTGCCATTTCAGGTTGCGCAGAACAGTATCCATCATGCGCTCGAAGGTGGCGGGCGCATTACACAGCCCAAACGGCATGACGTTGAATTCGTACAAGCCGTCGGGCGTGACAAAGGCGGTCTTCGGTCGAGCGTCATCAGCCATAGGTACCTGCCAGTACCCTGAGCGCAAATCGATAGACGAAAAGAATTCGGCTCCTTGTAGGCTGTCAATCGCGTCGTCGATTCGCGGCAGCGGATAAACGTCCTTGCGAGTGATCTTATTGAGTCGTCGGTAGTCCACACAGAACCGCACAGAACCGTCCTTCTTCGCAACAAGTACGACAGAAGACGCCCAGGGGCTGTTAGATGGTCGAATAACATCGCGTCGAAGCATGTCGTCGACTTGCTCGTTGATTACGCGGCGTTCTGTGGGAGATACGCGATATGGACGTTGCCGCAGTGGTGGTTGGGCGCCAGTGTCGATGCGATGCGTAACGGTGGACGTGCGGCCGAGAGAAGTTTGAGCAATATCGAAAGAAGCGCGAAATTCTTCCAAGAGGTCTAGAAGCTGGGAACGCTGGTCCGGCGTAAGGTTGTTAGCAATGGAAAAAGCAAATACATCAGCGGGCGATGAACCAGACGTGGTAACAGAACTGAGCGTGCCGGAACTGGGGCAGTGCGTGCCATCTGGTTCGTCCATAACTTGTGCGTCTTCGAGGGGTTCCACGCTGCCGAGACATTCTCCTCGCACCAACGTAACACTGTACGGAGATGGGTTGATAACAAAAATTGACGTGCTGCCCTGAGTGACTTGCACGGTCGCGAAGGGCACCAGCAAGCCTTTCCTCGTGCAAACACGGTCGGATGGCGAGAGCAGGGCGACGGTGTCGGAGAGACTGGCGCAGTAGACGGACACGGCCGTTGACGAGTATGCAGGCAGTTTGGTGTCGTCTTTGACGAGTACCTTGATCACAGACGATGGACTGTCAGCCGGCGTCAGATCAGAGAATGGTGAGAGCTCTATTTCGGCGGGTGCGCAATGAATCACGGCGTCGTGGTGGGAGAGAAAATCCCATCCTAGGATGACGTCGTGAGAGCATGCTGGAATTATAATCAATTCGACGGCGTACAGAGCATCCTTAATCATGACGCGGGCTGTGCACACCGCTGTAGGGTGAATACTTTGGGCGCTTGCTGTACGGAGGGAGAGCCCGGGAAGTGGCGTCGTCACTTTTCGCAGTAGTCGGCTAAGTTTGGCGTCAATAACGGATACGGCGGCTCCAGTGTCAATAAGGGCAGATGCGCGCACACCGTCCACAAACACGTCTAACACGTTTGATGGGCTTCGCTGAGGGCTTTCGCAGTTCGATAGCGTCGCAGCCCTTGCCTCGTGGACTGCGACGACTAGTTTTCCTGGTCACGTGTGACCGGCCGTGGCCGCATCGGTGACAGTGATCGGCGTCGTGGTGACGGCGAACGGTGGGTAGATGGAGCTGGGCGAGACGACGGTGACATAGGCGGCGGTGAATCGTAATACGGGCGGCTTGACTGGCTGGGGATGGCTGAGGCTACACGAGGCGGCTACACGCGATTGCAATAGCGGGCGACATGACCGGCGCAACCACACGCGAAGCAGATCGGGCGGTTGTCAGAAGTGCGCCATCGGTTCGCCTGGGTAGGTCCCATCCATGGAGCAGGACGCGGTGGACGAGGCGTCTGCTGATACGGCTGCATGATGGGCTGCATCGGTGGCCTAGGTATGGCGTCGGCAAACGCAGCCGGCCCACTCGCTTCGAAGGCTTGAGGTCTGGCGACGGCTTCGGCGTAAGTAAGTGGGGCAGCCACAGGAATCGCTTGGGGTGGCCTGGCTACAACCTGCGCGTAACTGAGCGGCGCAGGTGCCGGAGGGGGCTGGTGGTATTCCGGCATGACCTCCGCGATTTCCTGCTGAATAGCGCGGCGTAAGGGAGCCAGCAGCGTGGTCGACGGCTGTTCAACATGCTGCGGGCGAGGGAAGGCCAGTAGGGAGAACTGGCGGGCAATTTCCTCGCGCACGAATGACTTGATCTCGGCGAGCAAGGCGGACTGGTCAGAAATGGCCGACAAGCCTGCGAGGTCGGCGTCCGGTGATGGAGGTCGACGGGTCAGCAGTCGCTGCCGGCGCAGCTCCTCGTAGCTTTGGCAGAGCGTAATCACCTCGGCCACAGTACGAGGGTTCTTGGCGAGCAGCATAGTGAAGGCACCGTCGTCGATGCCTTTCAGAACGTGGCGGATCTTGTCAGACTCAGGCATGGCCGCGTCAGCCTTCTTGCACAAGTCCAGGACGTCTTCAATGTAGCTCGTAAAGGACTCACCGGTCTGCTGAGCTCGTTCACGTAAACGTTGTTCGGCTTGCAGTTTACGAACGGCAGGGCGGCCAAACACATCGATGATGGCGGTCTTGAAAGCAGACCACGTGGGGAACTCGGTGGTGTGGTTGTTGTACCACAGTCCCGCCACACCCGCGAGGTAGAAAACCAGGTTGCTGAGTTTGCCTGCCTCGTCCCATTTGTTTGGTACGCTCACACGCTCGTACATCGCAAGCCAGTCCTCAACATCGGTTCCATCCGCGCCGGTGAAGATAGGAGGGTCGCGGATGCGGGGGACACCGGGGCATGCGGTCGTTGTGGAAGGAGACGTTTGCTGAGCAGCGTCTTGAGGCATGGTAGTTGGTAGGGTACGGGATCTCAGCTCCAGGGGCATCGAATAGGAGCACAGCACTCTCCACCAATTTGTTGAGGCGTTTATTGGACGGTAGTCGGCGACGATATGCAATGGCGACAGTCAAGGCACAAACACGGACTCAAGAGCGCGAGCGCGAAGAGCCAAAGGCGACGACCCACTAGAAGGCTATAGATAGCGCAACCCATTACTCAATAAAGGCTTCGCTACAATATATATATATATATATATATATATATATATATATATATATATCCCTGGGGAAGTAGTTCAGGTGAAGCCACGTATAATAAGCCGTATAATTATTTTGTTAACATTTTTTAACAAGTTAATCCAAGCTATAATACAATACATACATAACAATACATTTTCTAGTATATGATTGTAGAAGTTGCTTGACAATTTTGTTTTTGTTGTTTTTTTGCGATAACGTTTAAGTGCATTTATCATCTAGTCCAGATTGGCGACATGATACGGGCAAATGAGTACCTCAAACTCGGCAAAAAAGTCACAGTTTCGCCGCAACAGCGAAGCAATGAATGCGATAGCAACAAACTGGAATGTAACGCGAAGAACGGAAAGCAGCTCGAAATTTCCAGTGCGTCAACTATCAAGTGTCACAGTTTTTACTTATTTCTGTTTGAACAGCGTGCTCCTTTCGCAAACGCGGCCACTGCAGCGAGCGACGTGACCTTCGTACGCTCTGTAACTTCGGCACGGACATCGCGGTGAAAGCACAAGACATACAACCCCACCTCCTCCCTCCACGAGATAAGCGCGCACGCAGGCGACCACGCCTTGCATGGCGAAGTGCACGGAGGCGCGCGCGCGCGCAACGCTACGAGCGGGGCGATGACCGTTAAAGCGCGCCCCTCGCGCACCTCGCGCCATCTCGCTGGTGAGCAAGAAAGCACGCTGAAGTAAATGGTGTATATAAATAGCTCGCCCTTAGCATGCTGGAAGACGGTACTCTTCGTGGCCTAGCCGTCCAACGCCGCGCGCTGCGGAGCGAGAGGTCGCCCGTTCGATTCCGCGCGTCAGGAAGTATTTCTGAATTATTTTTCTTTGTGGCTTTTACATATATATATAGACACATACACATATACGGGACATGACGGCGATGGTGACGTCGACGGCAAAAACCAGCCGAGAGTGTCCATATAATTGCTATCGCAATAAAAATCATGCTTTTAGAATGCACGAACCCTGTCCTAAGCAAAACAAACATGCCTGCCTGAGCACAGACAATTTTTTTGCCTATCTGTAGAAGCACAAATTGATGACGCAACGTTGTGAATGTTGCCTCCGTCCCTAGTAACTTGACGCAACGTTGCCGTAATGTTGGGAATATTTCCTTAACGTAGCAGACGTTATGGCTACAATGTATACGTGCTACTACTTTAGTAGCATGAATTGTTGCCGCACTGTTGTAATGTTGCTATACTGTTCCTTCAACGTTATGATAACATTCCTGCTACAAGGGATGGATAGTTTCTTTTCCGCCGCAGTGGCTCTTTCAGTTTACAGTCGCCGTTTGTGTTGTCTTGTACTCTTCTCTCGTGTCCGTGTTTGTACACTTTACCTTCTTTTATGATGAACCCTTACCAACTATCTCGACTTTCTGTCGTCCTTAGCAGCCTTTCTGGCCATGAACATCGCTGAACGCCGGGCAGCTTTGTGATAGCGAATCGTGCTTCACTGTCACGGCACTATGAGAGTGGGATTTGTAACTGTTCGCATATGTCCGCTTCCACGCTCCACCTCTTCGCCAGTACGCCGTGTGCCTGGCGTCTCCGGCCGCCACCTACGGAGCCATCAGCTTCGCGCTCGTCCGACAGGAGGGAACGTTCACACCTGTCACGGTGAGAAAACAGATGACGCCACCGATAACTTACTGCTTTCATCTATCTATCCGTCTACCCACACAGTGAAAAAGTCATACGGTCCCTTATGCACCTGTCTAAGACGACTGGAAGGCGAAAGCCATCTTCTTCTTCTCGGTTATTGATCCCGCCCGAAAGCTTTCCGCACCGAACGTGGTTTTGCCCTGCCTCCGGGATCGGAGGAATCGAAAGCTTCCCGCACCTCGCGTTGTCGAAGCGATGGTGTCAGGTGAAGACGCGTCATCATGTGAAGTCACGTGGTGTGGCGTCATGGTGACGTCATGACGATGTCATTGCATAGTGATGATCTTTTTTTTCATCAATCGTGTTGATGTCGCCGATGCCGACGCCGACGGTCCCTTTTCGTGTTTGATGAGGAATCTAAAGCCTTCGCCTTAACATATAAGTGCCAAACCTCCTTGATAAATGCTCACTCGTGCATTTCGGCCGGGGTCCGGCCTTCATCAGAATAGATAGATAGATAGATAGATAGATAGATAGATAGATAGATAGATAGATAGATAGATAGATAGATAGATAGATAGATAGATAGATAGATAGATAGATAGATAGATAGATAGATAGATAGATAGATAGATAGATAGATAGATAGATAGATAGATAGATAGATAGATAGATAGATAGATAGATAGATAGATAGATAGATAGATAGATAGATAGATGTAAACAGTGAATTGACTTACTCCACAAGCATATTTTGTCATCCTCAAGCTTAAAAGTTTAAAGCGACGCAGCGTTTCCTCTTCCCCCCCTTTTTTTTGTTTCCTTGCAGATGTTGGCTTCTCTCGGCGCAGGACTCCATTTCGTCCACCTCGTCAACGTGCTGTCCGAGAACAGAAGCCAGAACAACTACAAGCACAACCTGTGAAGATTGAGTCGATTTTACAGATGTCGACGAAAAGACCGTATTACGCTATACAAGCAGACACTCATTGCGAGCTGTCTCAAGTTTTGGCACTTCGATCTGCGTAAAATAATATTTAATATTATCATGTTCTGTGTTGTAAAGACGAATACTGACCCAGAAAATGGCGTGCTCCTTCATTCCTCGTTAGCGATGTTTTTAATAAAAATCATTGGTGTCTTACGTCCCAAAATCAGCATGTGATTATATGAGACGCCGTAGTGGAGGCCTCCGGAAATTTCGACCACCGGGGGTTCTGTAACGTGCACCTAAATCTAAGCGTACGACCCTCTAGCATTGTGCTTCCGTGGAAATGCATCCGCCGCAGCTTGGATTCGACCCCGCGACCTTCGGGTCAGCAGTCAAGCACCATAACGACGTTTTCACAGCGACGCTGTACATGGCTAGGTGATGGCGAATCGCGTCGGCTGCCTGGAGACCGCATCAGACTAATATTCAAATCTCAGTCGTCTTAATAAAATCTATCCGGCCACATACGACAACAAATTTCCACTATGCGGGGAACACCCAACGCTTTATCACGTTACATGGGCCTGCCAACACTCAAAGGCGGTGCCAAGGAACAACACACTAACGCCGGAGCAGTGGAAGGCTGCGCTGTCCTGCTCGAAGCCTGAAGAACAGCTCAAGCTGATCGACAGAGCTCGCAAGATGGCAAAGGCCACAGAGGCCCAGGACTGAGGGCTCCATCTTCGCCGGGAGGTTCCTTTTCATGCATTCATTCGTGTCCGTGGACATAAGACGCGTAGGACAGTAATTTTCGGCAAACCGATTAACTCGACTAATCCAGCGTTTTTGCGGCGAAAGAAATGGGCATGCGTGATGTAACAGTTATCAAAGGTGTACGATTTCGCTAACACGACAGAATGACGTGGACATTTTTGTCTCAATTGGGCATGACCACTTGCATAAGAAATGAACGTCATGCCATTTGCGTACTTTCGAAACAACGGAGTTCCTTATTTACTAAAGGATTTCATTTTGATACCGCCGCTGGCTTCCGTTGATGAGAAAATGAACGTCATGCGTAAGATGAACACCGGGATCTTTGAGTGAATGTCTCTTTATTCACTCAATATAGTCAATAATGAAAATATATAAATCCACTATAGCAAAACTTCGCTGACTTCCATCTTTACAGCAGTGGAAAGGCTCGGAATTTTTCTCTCGTTTCCCTCGTTCTTGTGCTGAGTAACAGGTTGGCGAAATTTATCTGAATTTATCTGGGGCATATCTGCCACTGTGATATTTCTTCTCTCTACCCCTTAAGATGTTGCGACACCAGTATACATGGGCGTGTGCGCAGTGGTGCGAAATTTCACAGTATCGCCTCTTCCCCCCCCCCCCCTCACCCACCCCCCACCCTCTCCACAATTGACGGAATGCGAACGAAATCAAGATTCGCAATGGATGCAAAAGTGAAAATGGAGCGATGGCAGTCCTTCTCACAACGGACTGTCATTTGTCTCCGGCATCCCGGGGTAAAGGTGGGGAGGAAATAGATCCTGGAATGCTCTCATGAGGGTGATCGGCCGCGATTATCGTCAGGCCTCGTGACCTGCATGCAGGCATCATGCAGGCCTCATGACCTGCATGATCATGAGGTTAAACAATGAAGGTAGGTATCCGGCTGAGTAAAGTAGGGGGCAGATTTGGTGACCCCCATGAGATGGTTAGGGGAGGCGGCCGTCACCTCCCCCCCCCCCCCCCTGTGCGAACGTCTATGCCAGTATGTATACCAGGGGTCTCAATACTCACATCGGCTACCGGGCCGCAGTCACGAAATGTTGTCCCGCAAGGGCTGGGATGGTAGAAAGATCAAAGGGGGGCGGGTTTGCATAGGCGTGCGCACAGGGGGGAGGATCTGCCCCATACATTGACTTAGTAGGGTGGGGGCGGGCGCTGCGATCAACCTTTGCCCCCCCCCCCCCCCCCCCCCTTGATGGGGAACCCTGCGCACGTCTCTGCGGGTTTGAACAAGATGTCAGCTAACTTTGCCATTTAAAAGAAAGGCATTTCCCATATCTCGTATATGGATCGTATCGAAGGGATGTGACGTCAGGATTCGAGAACATATCGATACCCATCTCCACAATGACTAATATCTGTACTAAAACATACAGTTTTTGTTCCGCGGTTGTGTGTCAACACAAGGTGACCGCATGGGATACCTCATGAATACAAGTGCATGAAACCAGTCACGTCTGTACAGCTTACTCGAACAAAGCGTTATTAATCACGACAGGCGAGAAAATAATGCGAGCACCATTTAGCAATGTCGCAAACAGCCACAAAGTCATAAAAATTATGAGACGAAGACTGCCGCGAGCGGGCCACGGATCGCTAGCGAAAGGTCGGCGGGCCGCGCGTTTGAGACCCCTGGTATATACAGTCCAAGTACTCGATTTAGTAGCTCATTTGATTCTCTCACGATCGCTTGTACGCTGTGCGTCACGCTTGAGATCGACGCAAGTGGAATTTCAGAAATGCGTCACTGAATTCAGGTGAGCGATGCTTCCTGAATGGGCCACAGCCGATTGAACTTCGTTCGAAGTCAATCGGGATCGGTGTTTTTTTTTTCTTTTTTTTTGCGGCGATGCTTCATATAGCTATAGGGTTCCACGTATCTCACTCTTTCTGCGTCAATATCATTGGCGTAGCCGCCGGGGGAGGGGGGGGGGGCAAATTTATCGATTTTGTTTTAATTTTGCGCACAACGTTGTGCCATGATGTCTTACAAACTCGCCCAAGCTTCCGTGCTTCTAAGCTTAATTTTGCGGATGGGTATACACACTCACATACAAACGCAGGCATGAACATATGCAGTAAAAGTTCGTTAATTCGAATTTCATGGGACCGGAAAAAATATCCGAAATAACCGGATGCTGAATTGTCGAAAGCTCACCATTTTGTGTACCTTTCTCAGACGGAAACGATTTCTTGTTCCAGCTTTCATAATTAAGCAGGAAAATTCCGTGCAGCTGCATAAAAGAAAATCACGCCATCTCCCGCTAAAGGGGACCATGAGGCGGTGCGAAGCAGCGTTTCGGCATGTAGAGCCCGCATCTCAGAGGGGGAGGGGAGAGAAGGAAAGGGGAAGTGGACAGGGGAACGGAAAGGGGAGGGGAGAGGGGAAGTGGAGAGGGAGAGGATTTGTGTGGAGAGGGCTTGCGCATGCGCAGTAAGGGTGGTCACGCCACACACCACCACCACCACAGGATTGAACTCCGCTATAAGATACCTTCACATCTAATATTGCAGCTAGGATACCATGAGTCTCAATCCACCTCGAAAGCTTGTAAATTTCCAGCTGGAAATCATTTTATTTCTGGCTGGAATCCGTACGATTATACCAGCTCGAAAGCATTCATTTAGCTGCTGAAAAAAAGATTTCATCCCTAGTTGTAAGGCGAATCAGTGGGCATTGAGGACACTGGTAATGAGAGCAAAATCAGGGCATCTTCCAACTGAAACGTTCATCAGTTCTAGCTGAATTAACGAAATTTTTTTTCTTTCAGCCAGCAATTTGGGCCGTCCGGCAGGCCGAAGCTGCTGCCCGGGTCCAAGGACTTCGAGGCGTCACCTGAGGCACCGCCATCGTCATCAACGGAGGGTGGGACGGGACAGCTAGGGGTTAATCCCCTCTTCCTCCTGCCTCGCCCGAAGGAAACTGCCGGACTAACCTTAAATAAAGTTTATTCATTCGTTCATCCTTATTACTAAGATTGTGCGCTAGATTTCCTAAGCCACATTCCACTGTAAGCTGTGGATATAGGTTAAATGTAAGAGTTCCCAAAACAGCAACATTAAAAGTGTCCGAAAAAAAAAAAACGTCTGTTACGTGTCATATGCATGACATTACATATTACAAATGACATATGAGAGAGAGAGACAACATTTATCAATAAAAAAGAGTGAATGAGCGGTGCCGCGGGCTCGTTTTAATAATTAAGCAAACGGACTCTGTGTGATATCAGTGGTATCTTTTTCTCGAATATTCGTATTTGATTCAGACAACGGCAATTTTGTTAACTGCACTTATAATGAGACAGGCTTCTAAACTACGCTGGACAAAACTGATGTAAGCATTATACTCAACTCTGTGTTATGTCATATATGTTACCATGTGATAGATTCTTGGAAGTGCGAACAAGAGAGAATCATTATTATACGCAGTCATATGTATGATTCGATCAATTCCCCAAAAGGTGTTAGCATATTTGGACCCTGTCTGTTGCCAGCATAGTGATGGCGCCAGACTATAAAAACAAGGAGGTAGAGCACGTGCGTGGCCACCTGGCAAATAAGTTGGTAGGCAGCTTTGTCATAGCATGCAAGAGCTAGAACAAGCAGTGACAAAATACATATGTTCACGTGGTGCTACTCACAATGTATAAATTTACACATAAAATATACAGTGTATCATCCACATTTCTGAAGCTGATATTGTAATTAAATGTTGGACAAGAACTTATATCGTGCCCGCATACTGCGCCCAAAATGAGTGTCTATACTTGTACGGTATACGTGATCACGCATGCCGAAATTTAGACGTCATCGGTGCACATATCGAAAACTCACACGGTATACCTCGCGCATTGTATGCATTTGCGTCAGACGACTAAGGCGAAAACGATATATCCGATTCTTCTTTTCTTTCTTCTCAGTTGATTTTATATTTTCATGCTCCTCCCTCCCCCCGCCGCGAAAGCTTTCCGACGCAACGTGGTTTTAGCGAAAGTAGGTATGGCGCTAAATGGACGGGGACGAAGTAAAGGCACGAACCCACAAATTCTGTCTTCCAGGGGCGTAGCCAGAAATTTTTTTTCGGGGGGAGGGGGGGGGAGGGGGTGCAACCATACTTTATGTATGTTCGTGCGTGCGTTTGTATGTGCGCATGTATACGCAAGCAAAACTGAAAAATTTCGGGGTGGTTTTAACCCCCCAACCCCCCCCCCCCCCCCCCGCCTGGCTACGCCCCTGCTGTCTGCTTTAAACATTTCACCACTATTTCAATAATTGGCTCATCAATTCATTATATTAGTTAATTATAGGTTCTACGAATGACACACTGCCAATCCCCTGCATTGGGTACGAGCCATGCTCAGAGGAAAACAACAACAGCACAGATGTCGGTTCGTGTCTTCACTTCGTCCACGTGCTTTTAGCGCCATAGGCTATTTTCCTCAAGTAATAATGAACAACTAGCTCAGCAACAAGCCCTTGTTTTGGCAGTGCCTCCGGGATCGGCCCACCTTTGACCAAGTGACAATGACATGTGATGGCGTCATAATGACGCCATGATTACGTCAAAATTTTGGCGACATGTGACGTGACGACGTCATATGGTGACGCTAGGGCGGCTAGTGACGCGGCGCGATCGCATGATGATTGTTTGCATCATTCGTGTTGACCCCGACGGTCTCATTTCGAGTTTGATGGGGCATCGTAATAAATTGTAAGCCATACAGTAGAAGTTAGCTGATGCGAAGCTGCATACCGTATATAAGCGCATATCAAATTATGATTTAGCTCAAGACGATCCGTAGTGCGGAAGTCAAAGACCCGCCATTTGATAGAGGCTTAAATAAGTTAACAGCGAAAGTTGTTGCGGAAGGAAGCACAACGGAAGTTTATCTCCACGCGGTGACCCATGCAACCCGCGCGTCACGCGGAGTCCGCGACGCTCGCCGCACGCTGGTTGCATAAAACAAAGATAAATGAGTAGCGGCCCCAATACGATCGCTATTTTTGCCACCTGCCTAAAACACAGCAAGGAGGCAGCGTAAGCGCCGAATGCAGTACTTGCAAATCGAGTTTCCTTTTTCTTTCGCGCACGTGCGAAACTGTCCACGCTGGCGGCGCGCGAATCGGTGGCCACTTTCCTGCTCTCCCACCAAACAGAAACATGGCTGACCCGTGGTGATTCGTCGTCGGCAGCGCTCGCGCTGGCGTTCTCTCGGCGCCTTTTCGAACAAATCGCCCCTTCCCAGCGCCCGCACTGCGAGGAAACATGGAAGGCGTGCTCTGGAAGTGGACCAACTACTGGAATGGTTGGCAGCCGAGGTGGTTCATCCTGGACAAGGGTATCCTCACGTACTACAAGTCACAGGACGAGGTGGGTTGGTCGGTGTCGCGCGACTGAGCGCCGGTAACTGAATCCGGCCGCTGTTTCGCTGTCAAGCACTTCTGTGACGCATCCGTGGTCGCGATGGCCCGTCATTTTGACGCCCGCCTATTCAGCCACCTGCGCTACGTACCGACATATTGTAGAACGACTTTGCTGCCACTCAGCGTTACGATCGTTCTTTCATTCGCGCATCTGAACAGCTGGTTGCGTTTCGTTTCGCTTTAAACGCGTCCTGCCGTTCGTCTCCCAGAGTTGTGTTTCAAATACAACATTGAGTGCTCCTACGGTCCTAGCTAACTCGACTTTATCCCTGTGCGTTGGCTTTGCGAGCACAGTGTGAAACATTGATGGCAGCGAGGCGTCAAACATATGTAAATCTCGCAGCAGTCTACAGGCTGGAGGTTGTCTTATGCCGGTGTCATACGATTAACTGCTAATCGCCATTAACCCCAACAAGGATCAACTTTCTCAATAGTGAGTGGCACCCCTCTGAAGCTTACGTAAAGGAGGCGACCACGATCAAGAAACTCGATCCTAATCAGGCCCGATCACGATCAAATGTGACACCGACATCAATTTTCTCATGTTTGTCTTCAACGATGCCAATCGGCGATTTCGCGACTCGTAGCGCGCTTGCTTTCAGCTCATTTGCAAAATACGTGGCGTAAGGCAAAGCCCAAGGCTCTGCTCGACGCATTTCGAAACTGACGTACTGACAGGAAACGGAATTTGTTTAGGATCGCTAGTATATTCTAGGGACCGTAGCATCGCTGCCGCGCATCGCAACGAGCGCTTTTGGTCGCTCAACGCGTGTGAGCTTCGTAGCCATAGAAACGAGATGTTATCAGACACTGGTTTATAGCGAGCGAGTTTGGAGAAGAAAAGTTTTCCGAGCTTGCCCGTAGAGATATTGAGAAAGATCCTGTTAGTTGCGCTAGTACCTACAGTTGCGGAGGCCGGAACGCGATGCAAGAACGGAATCCAGTTGGCGGTTTTGTCGAAGCCAATTACAAGAGGAAAACATGTTTGTCGTACGCCTCTTGTGTTTGTTGTATTTTGAAGGTAGTTTACAAAAACATGTGTACGGGAAACACTGTTTCACCCGGTGTGGCAACTTTCGGAGCTTGTCCTACAGATTAGACAAAATCCCGGTAGAAAGATAAGCCATTGTTGTCACTGATAAGTCTCTCATCTCTCCTGGAAGGTCGCTGTCCTGTTTGCTCTCTCATGTCACAGTTTGAACGTGAGAGTATAGATCTTAGCGATACCTGTGTTGGAATTGTATCAAAAGTGCTGGGTATGCTGTGTCTGTATTCCATGGCTACAGCCATTGTCTAGCCATTATATAACGGCACTGTTGTCACGTCACCACCACTGTAACGCAGTGTGTGCATTACGTCTGGCACAAAGAAGGCACCACATGTAATTTCAATCCCAGTATGTTCTCTTCTGAACTTTTTTTGCTGTGTTACCAGGACATCAGCACAAACTGATCAGTTTACCCACCAAGCAGGCACTTCAGTACCTCTTAAAGCTTAACAGCAGCATACAAATCGCATACAACAGAGACTAAAAGAATGACACAGAGCACACTCTATTTTCCGTTTTTTTTTTAGTTTTTTTTTTATCTTATTAAGGTTTCACTCGTAACACCAACTACCCAAAGGATTACTCTCTTAATTTCGATATCATTGCAATGTATGAGATTTCAAGTAAGCTAATCATGTGAAGTAGCACATTGTCGCTCATGTACAAGATGGTTAGGTGGTATTCTTCGGGTCACAGGCAAGCGTGTTGGTCAACCTGAAGTTGACTCCAACCTGACAGCGATTAACAGCATAGTTACATGCAGCACCGAAAAGTGCAGGAAGCAAAAAGCCAAAATTCCTTTGAGTGTATAATTCCCACACAGCTGGCGATATTTTACAGCAAAAGCTGTTATGAGATCATTTCACCGGCCGTTTTTGGCGCCGTAGTTGTCCGCCGCCGGTGTCCGTAACCAGTATCGCTCGAAATAAGAAAAAAATTCCAGGATGGAACGAGGTTCGAACCTGGGCCCTCTGCGTGGGAGCCCAGTATTCAACCTCTGAGCCATGCCGGTGCTTGAAACTGCTTTGCAAAAAGGACCTATAGAGGCTTCATGTCGGGAAGGAACCACATTAGCATATGCAATATAGCGTGGTAGAAGAGTAAAATAAGCACCAAGCGTCACAACGCGAATTCTGTAACCAGGCGTCACACAATGCGAGTTGCGCAACGAGTAGGTTGTTGAATGCTTCCAACCCATTACAAAGGGATCTGCCATAATTCTTCGTCGTCATCAGGCGCAGCATCAGCAAAGTGCGCATAATGCCTTACATGCGTTTAGCAGGTACCACGGCTCTCCGTAGAATGACAAAAAATGACACAGTGCCTGCTGCCCTACTTCTCAAAAATTACAATAATTTATAGCCCAGTGGGATCCTCGCAAGTGCACTTCCATTTACTCGGGGTCTCAGTAAAATTACAATGATTCAGAGCGTAGTGGGTTCCTCGCATGTGCACTTGTATTGGTTGCCAAGGAAGCCCATAAGCGCATGGTCCATTTCCTCGGGGTCTCAGTAAAATTACAATGATTTATAGCGTAGTGGGTTCCTCGCAAGTGCACTTGTAATGGTTGCCAAGGAAGCCCATAAGCGCATGATCCATTTCCTCGGAGTCTCAGTAAAGTTCTTCGCCCCCCCCCCCCCCCCGTCTCTTTCCCACGTCAACGTATGTTATACAGCATGACGGGAGAGGGAAATAGCGACCGGGCGTCACCCAATGCAAATTACATAACTGGTGGGCCGTTTAAAACTTCCAACCCATTACAAAGGGCTGAGCCATAATTCTTCGTCATCAGTCGTCGCGTCAACAAAGTGCACACAATGTCTTACAGACGTGTAGCTGGTGCCTCGCTTCTCCGCAGAATGACGAATAATGGCTTAGTAGGAGCTTCCCAACTTCACAAAAATTGTGATTTATGGCGTAGTGGGTACCTTTCTAGTGTACTTGTATTCTAGCCCCAAGAGAGCTTACAATGGGATCCAGAAACGTCCCTCTTCCAGCTTTCGCTGTGACTGTGCTGCGGTTTCAGCGCAGGCCTGGCGTTTTTTACTTGGTGTAGTGCAGCACTAGCAAAACGTGAATACTAAAGGAAGACTACACGTAAAACACTCGCCAACTAGTTCATTTTTTGTAATGTTTCTGGAGCTCATAGCCCAACAGTGCATGGTGCTGGGCTTGTTGGTGTGCAGTAATCCACCAGAATTGTGGTCCAGCTTGGTTGGTGGAGGTTGCGGATGTGCGGACTCTCTCATCTGTCCTTTTGTTAACCTACTTGCTTCCCTGTTACGCTGAGCCGTGCTTTCTTATTGGTCAGAGAAGGTAATGCCACCTTTCTTTTCTTGACTGTACCCCCCTCCTACATTCCAAGACAAAAAAACGGTGTATTTTGGGTGTCTTTCTGTCACACTACAATAGTTTTCATTTACCTCATGTGCTTTCCTTAAGTTATCACCGTGCGCCAGGTACTTCCCGGTCACGAATGGTGTGCAGCTATCAGTGTGACACAGCACTCTAGATAAGAAAGTAGCAAGTGCACAGTTTTGGAGAGGGGAAACGTGAGTAGGCCAGGTGAAAATTGCTCTTGTGTCACAGAAAGACACTCCAATTACTCCCATTTCGCTTAGACTGTATGCTGTTGCAATTTACTCTTATGCGAAGGGCTCCGCCGAGTGTGACCAGGTGGCTGTCAGTTTCTCTCAGACGTGCACAGTTGTCAAAAATTTAAAACCCTGACTTTTTTATTCCTGCGGTTAGTTAAGTGCATGTATTAACACCCGCAATAATGGTAGGAAGAAGCGCACTGATCCAAACATCCTGACTGCTTCATTTCGTTTATCAGCCATTGCCAGCTCTCTATGGTGATGTGCCCAATGTAGGCAGGGTGTAGCCGTTGGTGGCCTGCCCACCACCAGGATTCGGCATCTGCTTGAAAAAAGCAGGTTTAGAAAAATTTCAACATCACGCTTCACCTGTGAACTCTACATGTCCCACATGACCACAAAATTTGGCTCAGACATTCGCAGCTCCGTTTTGTTTCTGCGGCATGTTCTTTTTTTCTGGATGTCTGAGGGCAGGTACAGGGTCTCTTAAACCACCTGAGAGTGAAAGAGACAGGCCCTAATGGTTATTGAAAAGAAGCTGGTGAAAATGTTCGGAACTTGGTGGTAGTAGTCTGCGGTCTTCAATCCACATAGCCCAAAGGGATAAAGAAAAAACATATATACCAGCTGGAGCATCTCCTTCCCACAGTCAGGGTCTTTCAGCTCTGCCTCGATCACTTCATCACCCACTTACAGGTGAGCACGTCTCTTTTAGATGCTCTATTAAAGGGACACTAAAAGCAAATAACAATTTATGTCAGAGTGAAAGGTGAATGTTTGGGAACGCCTAAAACGTTAGCATTATCAACAGCAGTGCTCTACTAATCGAGAAATTAAGGTAAATGTAGGACATAATATGCCCCACCAGTGGGACATTTTGGAATGAGCCAGATGACGTCGAGTCCCGAGCATAGCTCGGCAAAAAAATGTGGAGCTCACTCAGACTCACTCAAGAAATAAATTTGACGCTTAGGGCTCACTCGGACTCAGACTCACCAAAAGTTTCCTCAACCAGACTGACTCAGACTCACGAAAATTTTTCTCAACCGGACTCACTGTGACTCACTCACCAAAATATTACTCACCCAGGCTCACTAAGACTCACAGCTTGATCTGAGTCTGAGTGAGTCGGCTCATGAGTCAGTTTGCCAATCTATGGTCCCAAGTACAACTAATCACTAGTACTCAAACTACTTATAATAAAAAAATAACATTCCGTACATTACAAGACATAACAAAATGCTACTTGCGTGTTTCTGTTTCATTCATGGAAGAAAGAACTTGGCATTACCGAGGAGAACGGCCTGGGTGGTGTGAAAGTTTCGTTTTCACCGGGCTGCTCTTCACTCGCACGGCCGCGTCTCAGTGGTAGTTTCGTTATCACGTACTGTTGCGTGTGCTTTGCACGCTCGTGAAAGTTGCTCTAATGTAAAGTTCGACAAAATGCCGTGTCCTCCTATGTTGCCGGGTGCCTGAATGGCGTGCGCCGCTTGAGCAACAGCAGCTGCAGCAAAGAAACCGATGTGACTTTCCAATGGGTGCCGCTAGTAAACCCCTACGCCGAAGTGGCCGAGTGCCGTGCCTCTGCGACAGTGTGCCAAGCAACAAAAAAAAAATCTGCTCCTGTGTTCGCTTCACTTTCTTGCGGAGGAATACTAGATCAACCTCAACGTGGGCAAGGCTTGTTATGTGCCCTTCAGAGCAGAAACCGCAGCGTCAGCTGCCGGGCAGTAAAGGCGGGCAAGCACTACGTCAGGAGGCCCTTTCCAGGCGGGCGACTTGAAGTGCGCTAACACTGTGCAGACCACTAAAATGTGATTTTCGGTCAAAATAAGCATTTCCTTGGCATGAAACAAGCACTACGAGGTTTCTGGAACGCTATTTCAGCAATCGTCGACCTGACATTTGCCTTTAGTGTCCCTTTAGGTGGTATCCGCAGGTGGCAACTGCTGTGGCCCATATCGTCACCAACTGTAGTCTCTAATTAAGACATAAACATCTGACATAGATGTTTATGATCATAAAATGAACATGTCACCCTTTGTCAGATGCATGACTCATGTACGCCCAGTTTCCCAATTATTACACCCACAGTATTGTAGGACTCAATAACATGCTTGTTTATTTTAAATTGCGTCACAAATTTGGCTCCGTTACAAGTCCTCCTTTTTGTTTTAACGGCTAACCAGTGACTGATGCCTGCCGGGTCGAGGTGCACCAGGTGGTGGCCAATGTATTAAAACGACGCTTCTCCAGGTTGATATGCGGTGCCAAAATCGGGTGTTAATGCCCTTTTATGAAATCACTTGCAGATCATTTTTAAGTTTTTTACTGATACCATTGGGGAAATTTCTCCTAGCCCTGGCTACAATAAAGCCCATTGTGCTTCCTAGCGGCTCAGGCAGGAGCATCATAGCATAAGTTGCCTCCATGTTGCATGGCAGGCCTTCGGCATCGAACAACGCTGCCCTTCCCACTGACTTGCACACTAAGTAAGATTTCAGCGTTTTGAAAACCAGTTATGAGTGGGTGCAAACACCATGTGAAGGGGTGCAGAGTGCCGTGCCGGCCTGTTCTTTTACTTTATTTGAGCTATGTTGAAACATCTTCAGAGGTAAGTAACAAACATAATTGGTTACCTTTTAGTAATGGCTTAACCACATTCTTGGGGTAGTAATTGCTCACCTAATCAGTCAACACTTTTTTAATGAAGAACTGATTGTAATCGGTTAAATCCATTGCCATTCTCGAACAGTAGCAGCACTCTGGTAGACCTCCGCAATTGTGATATGTGAGACCGCGGTCTCAAGATTTTCTCCTTTGAGTGCAATGTGGAGCAGTCTTCACCTAGAGGCACCACGAATTTCCTCCGCACCAGGTGAACCAGGGCTGCAAAGGTTCGGTGAAGGTGTCGGCATGCGAGATCGTGGTGCACCCGACAGACAACCGACGGATGGACCTGGTGATTCCATCGGAGCAGCATTTCTACCTCCGGGCACCAACGCCGTCCGAGCGGCAGCAGTGGCTGGTGGCCCTTGGGAGCTCGAAGGCGGCTACGGCGGCGGCTGGCAGCCACGCGGCGCAGCCGCCCCGGCTAGGAGGTGGCGGGGGTGACCCCGAGGGCAGCCTGCGAGCCAAGAAAGCCGAGTTGCGACTCTACTGCGACCTCCTTATGCAGCAGGTATGTAGCAAAAGAATTTGGACAAACATTCACATGCACATTTTATAATTACAAAAATATTCACCGACCACTACGATACTGCCTAATCCGAATTCTGAGCACAGCTTCGGGTTGGGGCATGGTCAACTGTGCTTGAAGTTTTCGCTTTCCGCGAGGTATTGACTGCACCATTAATCATAATATTTGTGGAGTAGGACAGCACCCATTACGCCATTATTAATATTTCTGTGGATAAGCGAGGTACCCGCTACACATCTGTAAGGCATTACGCGCACTTTGTTGATGCTGCATGTGGCTGATGACGATGAAGAATTATGGCTGAGCACTTTGCAGTGGGTGGGAAGCATTGAACCACACACTTGTTGCGCAATTAGCATTGTGTGATGACTGGTTCTTATTTTACTCTTGTGCCACGCTATATTACGTAGGTTAACACAATTCCTTGCCCGACATGACGCCTGTATAGAGCCTTTTTGCGAATGAGTTTCAAGCACCAGCGTGGCTCTGTGGTAGAATACTCAAACTGCCATGCAGAGTTCTCGGGTTCAAATGCCATTTGATCCTGGATATTTTTTTTTCTCATTTTATTTCCTATCGGTTACGCCCCCTACGGCAATGGCGACCGCTCATTGCAGGAACGTGTGCCAAGAGCTGCACTCCAAAACAGTTAGACATTCTTGTTGCAATTTCAGCGTCAATGTTATGTATATGTATTCAAGCTCCCCTTGTCAGCATCTGCCCACTTCAGACCTTGAAAGAGGACGCAGCACTGACACTAGTTTGTTCAACAAAGGATCATGCTGGACTTTAGCAAGCCAATGCAGTTTAAAAAAGGCGCAGGCAGTGCTTCACAGCATGGCAGCCACAACAGAATTGATGGCAAACCCATAGGTTGAGGAAAAATTAGTACACCAGCACATTTTATATGGCTCTGTGTTCACGCTGAAGACTACCTGCAGGGAACTCTGCAAAATAGAAAGGAAAGCCATAAATGAAAGGTGAGGTTAACCAGGCTCGACTTGGTAAGTTTTGATGTGTGTGTCTGCTACAGCAGCTGAACAGTGCCCCAGCAACATACTGTCACATTGTGACGGTGAAGAACAGAGCAACGCGAAGCTTGGATTAAAGAATGAACTCTTTATTTGGCAAACTTGTATCCAGAAAACCAAAGAACGCCCACAGTACAAATTGTTGAGGACAGGCATTGGTCATTGAAAATCTACAACTGAAATATGTCAGCTCTTTATAAATGTGTCACTGTACAGTACTCACGGATTGAAACAGGACAATTTAGGGCTAAGTAACGCACATACTTTCGTTTCCACCGTCTTCAGTTCGGGTCATATCGGCGTATCTCAAGCAATTGTGCATACCAGTCGTTATACTAAAACATTTGATGTCCTGTTTGAATCCGTGAGTACTGTACATTCTAGCATAACCACTGCTGCTTCTGCAACTTCTCGAATGTGAGCCGCTATTTGCTTTGCGCTTGCAAATGCATTTGAATTAGCGATTATGTTCAAGACGCTTTTGATGCATCAATTTGTGACTCTCGTCAAGTGATAATATGCGAGCACTTACGGCCAATAGAACCAGGTCATTGTGAAAAGATGAAGAATAATTCATATCACCCTCTCAGGAAATTTACCAAAAAGCTTTATTACTCTGGCGATCCTACAATAGCTTTTGCTTGTTCATTCATCAACAAAGTTGTGAGTATGACTCACTGTTTGCCAACATTCTACTCGCCCGTTTTGCGTCTTCTTAGGAGGTCCCCCCTGCATGAAACTTTCAAAGAGTAAGCTTCGTTACTCATTCACACAGCATGATTATAACATTTGGTACTTGCGACACTACAGCTGCTTTAGTCATCTACGCTGAAGTTAACAGCGCTGTTCTTGTTTATCGATAGTTTTCCTTTGTTCTCCTCCTTAGGAATTTCAATGTGTGGTATTCTGTCCCAGGTGCACACCATCAAGACCTCACAGAATGGAGGCGAGGAGGAAGCTGCCAAGGCAGCTGAGGCGGCTGACCTGCTGCGGGCCACCTGCGACACCTTCATCGCCACGCTGGAGGATTGCATGCATCTGGCCGACGCAAACTTCACCTACGAGCTGCCCCACCAGGAAGTCCGAGACTCCGCCTTGCCGCACGAGGCCCCACCACCTGTCGCACCTGTGGTCCCAAAGTCCTTGCAGAGCGCTCACCCTTCCTCTCGGCGCCGGAAGAAGTCCAACTCCATCTCCTCTTCTTCGTCTACATCCGGAGCTGCCTCTTCCACGCTGGACAGTGCCAGGCAGCAGCGAGTTCAACGAGGTGACCACAACGCTGACAGTACACTGCATAACTCTGGTGCTGTCCCGTCTAGTGTGACGTCACCAGGTTGCGCCTCAGCTTCGTCTCAGTCCTCTGCTGCCACCAACCACGTGACATCGCCTGTCGATCTTGTGCCATTGCCAGGCAGTGCAGAGGCTCCCGACCACGAGTCCTCACCTGCTGCCAATGGGCCCAGTGTCGCCTCAACGGACCAGCCTAGTCCAGTAGCCAACGGGAGCCTTTTGAATCATCCGGGCCGGCCGCGCACCTTCTTCTCGGTGATGGAGCACAGCTTCAACGACGTCTCACCAGCCACTGGCATTGCGACGGAACAGTTCCTGAACAGTTGCCGCTCCATCTTGGCCGTATTCGACGTCCTCGGCTCGACGGCATTTGTCCCAGTCAAGATGGACATACAGGGCAACATTGGAAAGCTGCAAGCCAGGTACGACTCAGACCCGTCACGCTTCGACATGCTCTTCGACATGGTGCACCAGGAGATTGACTCTGGCGCGAACACCGCCCGCAACTCCGTGACGGATGCACTGCTGTGGCTGTCTCGTGCACTGGCCTTCATCCACGCATTCCTGGAACAGATCCAGTCGGGGAACGCCGTTCTCACGGACTGTGCCTCTGTGGCGTACGCCGCCACCCTCAAGTGCCACCATGGCTGGGTGGTGAGGAGCATCTTTGCCGTGGCACTGCGAGCAATGCCGGAGCTGGAGCCGTTTATTGAGGCCATGGCTCCATCACCCGAGGACTTCCAACACCCGGACTACCGGAGGCAGCTCTTTGCTGATGGTGGAGCGTACGTGCAGGCCCTGCGGGAAGTGCTCGACGCACTCAACAACTTCTACGTCGAAAACGGGCTCGAGCCACCTGTCCAGAAATCTTGAGCTTTAGGGAAACCCCGTGCCCTTCGTGTGTGTATCAATAGATCCACGAGTGCCAGCACATGGGCTCAAGATTTGTGCTGTGAAGCAGGATGCCAAAGCTGAGCATGGACGAAGGGAGGCAGACTGCATAGTGTGACTAGTAGTGAGTGTGCATGTGTGGGCACAAGGCATCTGTGTGTGTGGTTGTAATAATTTAAACACTGGGGCACGTTACCCGGCATAGTCAAATCCCACCAGAGAAAGTGAGTTGCTAGTCCGCTCACCTGCTCATCCGGCAGGTGTGCTTTTGTAATGGTGCATGTAGTTAGGTGAAAATGACTTATTGCCACTTGGCCCAATGACTTCTTATGCTCTTTCTTAGTTTGCAATCTCTAAACCTTTTTAACCAACCTTGAATTGATCATTCTGCTCACTGCTTTCAAGGTGGCGAAATCGTCCAAACTTCTCTGGCATGCTACTACCCTTCTAATGTGCCAGGTGTCACAAGAATGAGTCCACGAAAAAGCATTTATTGGCAGTCTTGTCAGTCAAATGTTTATCGGTGTTGTTGGGCACGGGTAGCAAATAAAGGGAAAAGGCTGCGTGAAATCGACAATGCAGCTTTTCTGCCAGCATCTTTTTGCTCTTTGTGCTTAAGCGAATAGAGAACTTCGTTCATTTGAACTAGCTTCGCAAACATTTTCCTAGCCGAGATGTGTCCCCACCACATTTCAATGAAAGTTTATTTTCCACTTGAATGCATTTACAAGGTGCCCTCTTTCATTGTTCCCTTGACAAAATGGTGCTCAGTAAATGAGCCATGCAACAATATATTCTTTGTGAGGGCACAGTGAAGGTGCCACTAAAAGCTGAATACTTGTGGGTATTTTAATAACTTTGTGATACGGCGTTATGACCACATTCGTTTTTTTTTTAATCCTTAAACAGTAGGTATTGATTGGGGCCCAAAGAATTCTACTAGTGCATCTTTTGACACAGAAGTACAGGTAGTTTCATCTGCCGGATTCATTGGTAGCACTGGCTGTTCCTCTTGAAAATTCTTTCAAACATTATTTCCATCACTTACTAGTTCGTTCCCGAGTGTCGAGGGCTAGGTGTGCAAGAGATGTTCTTCATTCCTATCAGTTTAATGCGAAACAGAGGTACTGCAAACATGTGGCTCTCTGCTTTCAATGGAATATTGACTGTTAAGCATTTTTGTGGCGGCCAAGCAAGAACTTGATACAGTGGGCTCCAATTTTACCTTTCGGATGAAATCATCAAGGCCTAGCCCTTCACATTTCCTTTAGCTGCATTCATTTTCCGAGTGCTACGGTTTCCTGCAAACACGAGATCCAACACTTGTGCTAGTATCAACTCATCAAACATGGGAAGAATGGGCAATGCGTCAATTTGCCTAAACATTTTCCTTCTTGCTTCAAGCTGCTTTACGACTTTGCAAATTGTTTATTTTAATGGTGTTGTATCGCTGTATATATGCAACAGTGCACAATGATTTTGCATGTGTGCAGACGCTTATTGCCTCCACGCATCCATAAAAATGCAATTGCACGAAAATTTTGGAAACGAAAATTAGTAAGATCAAGTGCAGTAAATAACGCCGCAGGAATTTCTGAAGCAAAAAGCATGGAGATTATACAACTTCGGGTACTAGCCACAATTGCCCTTCTCACAGGGGACAAGTGTTTAGGACACCAGACTTCCCTCTGGAAACTTGTAGCAAACTTCACATAGAATACTAGTTAAGTGTAGCATCTGTGATGTCAGCTGCGTGACATTGGACTTCAATCTGCGCTCTGGTGTGCCTAGGGCATAATCTTGTTGCACATTCATAGCGAGGAGTGCCCAGTTTCTAATTCTAGCCTAAAGATTAGTGAGCCGTACGATCGAAAGCCAGCATCAGCCTGGCAAATCTGTACAGTGTTTGTGCATCGATCTCTTCTCCATGTGTGGTTCCTGGCAAGTACATTCCATAATAAGTAGAGTATCGAATTTTACTCTGTGTGCCGATCCTGTCAACTGTGGCTATGCTGCTTCCCTGTGCGAGACATCAGAAGAGTGAAGAGTAAGAGTTTTAACGAGGGTTGGCCTACCTCATAGCCTTTAGGGATGTCACATCAGTTTGCTTGTGAATGTGGGGATTTGATAGCCACTGTTTCTATGGGACTGTGATGTTACATTGAATTGTTCAGTGGAGTTTCGGTATTCTTCGTGTCATAGTGGTGCTAATATCGTAAACTTCAAGCGGCAGCTAACTTAGATGTGCATTATTGTAGTTTTGTTTGTAGCTATGTCGGCATTGCTTCGAAGTGTATGGTACCCACTGCTTTGCTTGTTGCTGCGTTCGCTAGTGAGCGGCCGCTGCACCACTACGTATTTGTGTCTTGACCCGACATCATTGTGTCCAGTTCATAGGTTATCTGCAATATTAGGTTAATTTTCTCAGTGAACTAGCATTGCGTTTCACTGTTATCATAATGTTGAAGCAGTAACCACCTATGGTTGGCACATACTGTGCTAACCGTCTTGCACGTTAGTGCATGCATAAAATACTGAAACAGCCGGCACGAGGCACGGGATTCAGGAAGCAGATTGTTTCTCATGTCTGTAGACGCACAAATGCCGACTCTGCTAGAGATCCGTACTTTCATAGTTTGTGCATCGACTTGCAAGAGAACACTTATTTGTAACTTGCAACCTCTGCGGAGGCTCTCGCCGCTTGTTTCAAGCCTACTGTATCATCTGCTGTGTCATCTCTCTTCATCCGTTTATTTTGCATTTCATGGCATTTACGCTTTTTGGCACTTCCACGTTTCTGAGAGTGCGTAGCGTACGTTTGGACTATCACTCTACGACAGCCCGCCCAGATATTTGCCGTTCTTTAGCATGCTGGCTTTTGTACGCGGGTCATTGCGTCCTAATTTATGGGCTACAAATGCATCGCCTCTGGTCCACCATTAGTTCTCGAAAACATTCCTGTTGCCTTGTCAGGCAGCACATCTCGTTTATTTGCAACTGTGTCACAGTGCATCAGCGAAGCGCTGCAATGCTTCTTGTTTTCAGCATCGTATTGCCTGATACTTGCAACGCCGGCGCTGCATCTTCCTGTAGATCTGATTTCCCGCTTATCAGTATAAGTATGCTGGAAAGTGGTGGCAGGACACGATGGCAGCTCACTACGCTAGCCTGCGTCATTGGGAAAACTCTGCAGGTGTTGCTTGCCATTGATGATGGCCTCTTGCAGATGGACCACACCACCTCCAAGTGTTGCACGCGTGCATTTCGTAAATGTCACTCTGCTCTCTTGATGCGAGAGCCACCATTGCCACACCATTTCTTCTGATGTAATGCAAGCCTAATTGCTGATGCATAAGAAAATTTAAATTGTAGCGATGTGCTGCCGTAACTGCAGCCTGTTCAGTAGCGAAGCTTACCATACTTTTGCAATGAATTAAGCTGGCCTTTGGTTCCGCGAGCTATGTTTTTGGAGTCTTTCTGAGACTTGTCCGAGAAAAAGACTGGTGACATGCACATGCTTGTTCCTCTTTACTTTTCCCTTCCTAAGTCAAGGCAGCATTTTGTTTGCAGTGATGTGCTTTTGTTTGTGAAAGTTCTGTAATATAAGAATATTGGAGTAAAGATTTATACATCTATGTACATATGTACAAACTGTGGTGGGAGTGTGCCTTTGTATTCAGCTTTTCAGAGCGTCAGTAGTTGCATAAGCAACCTTATGCAACACCCTGTCGCACGTGGCAGCTTCAGTTGCAGTTGAAATATTGTCGAAATAAAAAGTGTCACATGTGGAGCTTGATGCAGGAGTCACAGTAACTGACTTTGTGACACGGCAACTGACCTCCTTTGTTGTACTGGATTGGGTGTGCGACCACTTGCCCCACGTTTCACGCAACAAGCCACAGGTAAGTGTCTGTGCGCTGAACATTCATGGCGAATGCACAAGCAGCATGACAAGTATGCTAGTGAATGCAGTAACGCCTGAAGCATAACGCGCATGACTGGTTTCTTTCTACAGCTGCCAGCAAATGTGTAGCCTTTGAGATCCGCGTCTCTTGCTCGGAGGGAGCTTTGCGATGGCGCGGATTTCAGTACATATAAATAGAGGTCTAAACCATGGCGTCCATAGAGTTTCGTACTATTATGAAACTATTTAACGTGTTTTCAGCTTAAAATCTGGTTCTTCCAGTACTCAAACATTCGTCTTCGCGTTAGCTCAGAGGACGCGAGTGTTACGGCATGAACGCCGTACAAAATGTAAATAAATTTAGAATGTTAGTAGCTATTATCGTCTTTTAATTGTGCTTTATTGTTTATTAGAGAATCTTGTTTTCACAAAACAGCCAGTGTTCACTTACGCACATATTTCGCGGCTATTGACATATTCCTTTCTTCAGTCCATAACAATGGTAGCAGCAGCGGTAGTCTCGGAGGCCAAGGGCGGGGAGCGTGCGTGCGCGGGTCGTCGGCTGCTCTACCTGTACACGTTGTAACTGATAAAATTCATGAGGTAAGTGCTTGTGCGCACACCTGCGCCCTTTATTTGATAGCCTATACTCCACGGCCACTGCCTGACAGCGACAGTCGCCGGTGTGTGCTGAGCTGCAGAGGTGATTGTGGGGTGAACCCCTTTATTATGTTTCGTGCAAGCTTGCATTTTCTGTACCGTTAGTCATGCAGGTCACGTTATGTGGTGAATCACGACAGTAAACAAAAACTGGCATTCGATCGTTTCAAACGTAATTCGGGTCATAGACATTAAAGCCGGTTCAGACGTGCGTCCTATAATCCCAACTCCGATGACAGCTGGATAGGTGTGATGGGCAGTATCAACCTGGAGCGACTGGGAAGTGGATGTGCGTTATGGTGCGCTATGATGGTGCCTACCGGGGGTCTGAAGAGGAATACAGCAGCGTGTTAATAGTTTACAGTAATAGCGAGCAACGAATTTCGACGGTTGGCAGGGAGTAATATCACGCGGTTCCGCTCTGCTGTTGCAGGTGGACCAGCGCCAAAGAACGTCGCCGAAGTACGTCACCGGAAAGTGGTCATGACGTCAGAGCAGCAAGCGGGCGAGGGCGCTGGTGCGCCCCCACCCGTCCCTTCCTCCTCACCCGATGACGTCACTGCCTCCCGCGAAGTCGGCACTTTCTTCTCAGTCATGGAGTCCAGCTTCGTCCAAATTAAGGAACCATCCGAGTCTAGCATCGAAACTGCCCATTTCCTGGCGTGCTGCCGATCCGTGCTTCCCGTGTTCAACGTCCTCGGGGGAAGGGTCTTCGCTCCCATCAAGGCCGACATCCAGGGGAACATAGACAAACTCAACGAAAAGTACAACACGGACAAGGACGGCTTTGCCCGGTTGATGGCGATGCTACAGAAGGAAGTCGATGAAGGCAGGAACGCCACCTCCGGCCGAGCCCTCGAAGCCCTCCTTTGGCTCAAGAGGGCACTGGAGTTCATCCTCAACTTCCTCTCCGAGATCCACGGGGGCAACGAAAACCTGGCCGACTGCGCCACCAAGGCGTACAACGGGACCCTGAAGCAGTACCACAACTGGCTTGTTCAGAAGGTGTTTGCCCTTGCTGTCCATGCAATGCCCTCGTTGAGGACCTTCAAGCGCGAGCTCGCGCCCAGCCCGAAGGATGCGTCACATCCATACTACGCGAAACAGCTCCACGCAGACTGTGGAGAGTATGTGGTAGCGCTCCGTTCGGTTCTGGAGACCATCAACCAATATTACAAGAATCGGAATCTGGAACCAACTCCGTGATGTGGCCTTTTCTAGGATGCATGCCTTAGGATGACTTGTTACTGAAGTCCGTGTGGTCGCAAGCACCAAAATCCCGAACCCGGTCCAGTAATAGCGGTCTCCCAGACACGTGCCTTACAATGACTTCGAACAGAAGTCGTTGCGGTTTTGCACATTTATACTTTTAAGACTGTTTACTAGACATAGCTTAAATCTACATCGAATATGATGCCCAACGTTTTAAGGCTGTGATTTTACAACACGCATACAAGTGCAAATGCTATCTTTTTATACTGATTTACGTTGATGCACGCTGCAGATGCAGTACCTGGGTTCATGAGTTGCATATGATCTTACAGATACAAAGCACTTTTTAAATAGCTTCACTGCAAGTGCAGACAGTTCATACATGTCCAAATGTGCCTTTATCTTCTGTAGCTCTCTACAAGTCGCACTTTTACTTGAGCATGTTGAGTGTAGCAAATCTGTGCTTAATTTATGTGGACAAGATGAAAGATGTTTTATCCTAATGCAGATATCTATTTTACTGTTCAATGCCTCACTTCTGATGCCTTGCTAAACGAAACGAGCTGAAATGGACACCCATCTTCCTTATCACTGTGTGCAATCTCAACACGATATTTTATGTATTAGTGCTATGTATGTACAATGACTTATAAATCATGGAATGCGCTTAAAATGTTATTTGTTGTGTTTTGTTAATTTTTGACAAATAAAGCTATTTACAGTGTTGCTTACTCCGCCTCTTACTTTTGAACATAGTGTACGAACAAGACCTCCGATTGGACCAGTGTTTGCATGAAAGCATCTCTGCATGTTTACTCAGATAAAACAACAAGTGGTAGCGCCGATTTATGTGATAGTTTGCAGCATGCTGTTGGCACTGTGAAGCTTTCACAAAATTGAATGGAAAAGCACGCGAACATAGGAAAAAGGGACAGAGTAGAAAAAAAGAGCACCTACTTCCAACCAGTCTTCATTTTACAAAAAAGCAAAATATATTTTGCACTTCCGCAAAATGAAGATAAGTTGGAAATTGGTGCTTTTTCTACTCTGTCCCCTTCTCCAATGTTTGCATGCTGTGGTATACACCATTATAAACCAAAACCAACTAACCCAAGCTTCAACGTATGCCCTTGTACGTTGGGAAAGTTCACATATGTGTTTAGGTCATTGACATGTTCTTCGGGGTGTTGTGGTGAGAAATTTGGGGAATCGAGCCAAGAGACGCGAGATTCCATTGGTCTCTCATGTTGCCCGATTAAAGTACTGCTTGCATTAATTGATGAAAGACACCTCCCTCGATGAAGACCACACGTGCCTGAGGAAGGAAGCAGTAACGTACAATCATGCACTTTTTTAAGTGTGTTGCACTTTATAGGCCCAGCTTGTCGCCCATCCACTGCCTCATGCCACATGGGCAGACAGTGGTCAATGCAGGCCTAAAACAAGGCTAACAATGTTCTAAACCGGTGCAATATAAACTAACAAGGTCTAAAGTAACATAAACTACAGAAATAAACAAGAATTAATCGCAACAGTTTACCTAAAATAGCGAAAAACGCTTCTGAATCATCCGGCTGAGAACCGCGCCGCGCAAGAGAGGGCGCCACCGTCTCGGCAAGCGCGCGATTGCCAAGGGAATCGCTGGGTTTCCCGTACTTCCTCAGGTTTCCCGGTAGTCGAGCTGCATTAGTTAAGTGCAGGATTTAGAACCACACCTACACAATAATGACGTTAGCGTGCCACCTTTTTTTTTTGTTGTTGTTACAGTGTCTAGAAGTGTGCTTTACTGTCAACTTCGCTTTGAGCACAAGTTCCAAGATCGAAACCGAAACAAAATTGATCATAAAATAATAAAAGTTAGCAGATTTTAATAAGCCTGGCACTTCAGCAGATAATTGAGGAAAAATGATTACAAGCTCGAAAGCAGAAATGTTAATTATTCTTGTCGTAGCGTATTCATTTTAGCAGGTATCACAAGATTTCATTTCTTCTCATAACAAGGCAGACATATTATATTTTAGAAAGAAATACTCAGTTAATGTGCAACTGTGCAAGGTACTAACACGAATAATCATTGAATTCTTTTAATAAACAACTTTCAATATCACTATCATCATCGCTGTCACCTGAAATCTGTCATGGCCGACGTCAACTGCATTTTCATTTTTATTCTTTCGACGATGCAGCAGCGTGGTCGCGGCCGCCGGTAATTCATTTTCTTAATTTGGGTAAAACTCGAGCTACCACGACAATCGACGAACCGCAAGGCCGTCTAAAAGCGTGTTTGGATGACTCACTTCGCTTGAGACGTGCAATGCGATGCGCGAACGCCAGCGTACCTCTAAAACCGCACCGATCGAACCCACAGATTCGCTTGAGATGTGTGTCACACTTCCTTCGATCTGGCTCAAGCACCGTGGCATATTAATGCGCCCGACCAAACTGTAAAAATATAGTGCGGATACGGCTGCTGTGTGATGTTCAGTTCAGTGTCCCAGCTTGTTCGCGGTGTACTTTCTGACCTTGTCCGCTGACCTTTGCGTAAAATAACAGGCAATGGAATACAAGCTAGCATGTAACTGTGTACAAGTTTCACCTTGCGATCGTTGCACTCTGCTCCTGCTTGCTGATAAACCATATGTTTGTTATCGGACACCTAACCCGGCCCAGAGTCGATGTAGCCGAGTGAAACCGCCTGCCATGCGTCAAACTCTCAGCTTGCGGGTTGCTGACGTGCCGGCTTTAGGATTGTCTGAACGTTTAAGAACACGCTGGCTTTCACACCTAGTCTTGGCCATTTGTATCTGATACTCAAAGCGAGTTCGCGATGTTTCATTCATTGCTGACCATGGGCTAATCGTCGGTTGTTTTGGCAGATCGCGGTGGCTAACTATGTTTTGGAGAATAATTTCGAACTGCTGGACTACCGATTCATTATCCCCAATACCGTATTCCGAGATAATTCTACCACCGTTTAAAGTATTGCCAAAATAGATCCTTTCATCCCGGAAAGTCGCATTCGAACGCATTCTATATATGTATGATGCTTTAGCATGTATGCATATATTTTTTCTATACCTGTTGTGTGGCACTGTTTTTAAACAGCGACGTCATGAAAACATGGCACGCATGTATATTGCTGTTTTGCACATATGCACATCAAAAGGGACACCTGAAGTGATGTGTAGGCGTTCAAGTAGTAAAAACTTGCAATAAAGATAATACTGGTCTTGAACGGCATATTAGAGGCTTACTACTTGCATTTAAGAATGACGTAGTAGCATAATTTTAGTTATACAAACTTCTTGAAGTCTTGCTCATGAAGATTGCTAAACTCTACTCTGTTTCATATCTTATTAGATAATAAATTGGATGTAACAGATGATGATGGTGCATTATGCTGTGGAGGCTGCCATCATGGTGCTCTTTGTATCTGTTCAGTGTGCCTATGGAGCTGCCACCTTGCTACATATGACGTGGTGTGATGCTCAGGACATACACTTTGTTACTTTCGATAAATTTCCTGTTCTCTTTGCAGCCCTCTCTTGTTCAAACTACTCTTCTTACCCTGCTGAAAGTGCCACTGCTCTTTGCTCTACCAGCCCGGGACAGCACTGGATCACACACGAACATTGCTACACTACGCGATGGGATAGACATTTTTTTTATGATTATCCCGGAGACATTATCCTGGTTTATCGCCTGGCTTACTACGCCAGGTGTTAGGTGATGACAGTGGCACATACAATGATCGCATATATGCTAAAATGATGCGTACAGTCTCAGGCACAAAATGCACGAAGGAGTTATTCATAGTGTCCAGTTGCAATGCCAGTGGAGCAGCTTGAAACACTGCGGCAGAGACCTCTTTAGTACACGAGGATACGGTCGTAATTGGGGAAGCTAGTGTGACTCCGCGCTTTGCCTGCAAGACTCAGATGAGATTTGTTAACTGCTGCTCGCAGGTGACGGCAACGGCATGTCGTGTCTAGCCATGCTGTCACTGCCAAGCCTGGCCCGGACCCAACTGAAGACCAGGGAAAGCGTGCGGTACCTGCGCAGTGTCTACCGGCCGCACAATGTAAGCAACTTCCGGCAACTTGGTGAAAACTGGAAGCTCGAATCTGTCATTTGAAGCCGCACTATGATGGACTGTCACATTAGATATACAGTAAAAGCTTGTTAATTCAGGAAATCGGATAATTTGGGCGTGTTCTCTGGTCCTGGCCAGCATATGCATCGTTTAATTGCATCAAAATCTCGTTAACTCTGTCGTGTTTGGCAACCTGGTTAATTCGGACGATCCTCGTAGCATGCCAAGCACGAAGAACCGCAAATGTGCGATGCAAAGGAACGAAAACAGGTTTCACGAACAGCCGTAACAGCCGCGGGCTTTTTTAAAGGTGTTGTTGCTATCCGCAGTTGCGTTGTTTGTACGTAATAAGGCGTGGGTTCAGAGCACGTTTTGGCTTAAGACATGGGGCTCTTGAGCTGTGGTCACATTGTGAAGTCGCGAATGACGAAAATTGCGGCTCACATTGCTCTGTAAGTGCCTCGGTTTCGTATTCCTCAAGAAAATGAAAGTGCATTGATGTAATAGACATTTCTTTATTGTCTTCTTGATACTTCCGATAATTTGGCATTCGGATAGTTTTTCTGGTCCCGTGAAATCTGAATTAACGAGCTTTTACTGTATTCATTTCAAGTGAAAAGTATACGCCGCTGAAGCTATCTCAGGGAGGAAGCAGAAGAGGTAACGGTACACTTTTCTTGTTAGCAGTCTGCACACGTGGTGATAGCTGTTGTCACGTTGCCTCAGGCCTGACCCCTCTAAGATGTTTTAGCTCCTCCTCTGTCTTGGAGGTCATGTCAAGGTGTCGCGCGTTCCAGGTCATCCCTCTGTCGCACGTAACTTCCGATTAGAGGTAGTGGTGACATTCCTTTCTTTTTCTCAGTTTTGGTATTAAAAGCAGTTACTTTTGCTAGACTTTCGTGACGTTTCCACTCCTGTTTCACGTGTAAAACCTTGCACAGAGGCTCTCCTCTGTACACTGAAATGTTCGGAAACTAGGCTTTTGGTGTAGTCTGATATTTTGTTGCTGTTGGCATCCTTTAGCAGATTGAGCTTTCCACCTGACATCAGGCAAGCCAAGCTCACAGTCATAACGTTTAAAGGGACACTAAAGGCAAATAACAATTTATGTCAGAGTGAAAGCTCAATGTATGACGTCTAAAATGGCAATATTATCAACAGCAGTGCCCTACTTACGGAGAAATTAAGCTAAATGTATCGCATGATGGAGCGCCACGAGTGGAACATTTTGGAAGTGATCCCGATGACGTGGGAGAGTTTGAATACAATTATTCACCTAGTAATCAAACTAGCTGCAATAAAAAAAGAACCTTCTGTGCATCAAGAGACGTAATAAAATGCTGCTTGTTCGTTTGTGTTTGATTCATGGAAAAAAGAACCTCTTTGGCGTTGCCATGGGGAATGGCGCGCGTGGTTCAAAGGTTCCATTTGCGCCGAACTGCGCATCACCCGGCGCCCTGCTTCGCTCACGCAGTCGCGTCTCAGTGGTAGTTTCGGTATCGCGTACTGCCGCGTGTGTTTTGTGCGCTCGTGAGAGTCGCTCTGACAGAAAGTTCAACAAAATGCCACATGCATGTGATGTTGCCGGATGCCCGAATGGTGTGCGTCGCCGCGCAGTAAAGGCGGGCAACGTTGGGCACGGCAACAGTGACGGGACCGCTTTCAGGCAGGTGATTTGAATTGTGCTAACGCGATGCGGATCACTAAAATGTGATTTTATTTCAAAATAAGTACTTCCTTGGCATAAAAGTAGCACTATGAGGTTTCTGGACCGCTATTTCAACAATCAACGTCTACTTAATATTTGCCTTTGTTGTCCCTTTAAGCACGCTATCTATCCATCTGTGACCTGCCTGCCTTTTTGTTTTTTGGCTGCTAGCTATGTTCATAACAGTGGTCTGTGAGATGACGTTGTGGCCGGCGCTGCAGGTGCGACGGGCGAGCACAACAGTGCCCAAGGTTGCCGTGGAAGAAACGAAGGCCGGCGAAGAGCTCGCTCCCATTGCCTGCGCGGAGCCTCCGGTGCTGTTCGTGGCCAGAGCAGGTCGCTTGATGAGCGTCCCGGACGCGGCCATTAGCTATGGCACCGACATCGTAATCTCCCCAGAGCCCATCCGACAAGCATCCGTCGAGCCCAGCGAGGAATGGCACCGGCGCCACCTAGACCCTGCACGGTTACCCCACTACTACATGGCACTGAGCAAGATTCGACTCACAGGTGGGTGAGGCCAATTGGTTGTAAAAGCTCTGACTGCCGGGCTGGCTTTTGCGGTGAGGCTTTGTGCAGAATAGAAGAGGGGGAGGACAAATTCCAGCAACTGCGGTATAGTTGCTGGACAGTGTGGTTCGTGACGCTTAGCTGGTTCGTTGTTCTTTTCCAGTGATAAGTGCGCTCCTCCCCAGAAGACAAAGACCAAAGGGAAGCACAAGAGAACTTATAACACAAAACCCTATTTAATATTTACCTGCCAAGAATGCAGCATAACTACCATATTTACTCGATTGTAACGTGACCACAGTTGTAACTTGAGGGGTGACTTTTCCTAGAGTCCATGAAGAAAAAATGGTTATTTCGGTATTCAATTGTAACGCAAGGGTCGACTTTAGGTAGCAAAATCAGGTAAAAAGCACGCGTTACATTCGAGTAAATACGGTATACACTTAGTGATAGTACACGCTAACCAGCAAGTGCATATGTGAAGATATTTAAGTTGACAGGATTGAGAACAAGCTGCTCCAAAGCATTTGTCAATTCTCGCCATCACATGAGGCTTCACGCATTTCCAGTGCTTGTCAATAGAGGTATCGCCTTACTCCTGCTGAATCGGTATCATAGGTCAACAGTTCTCTGCAGTTGCTGAAAAGGCAGAATACTCTGTGGCATGTTGGAACTAGACTACACCATGAGGTGAGGGACACAGTTAACCTTTCTTCGACAAGACATGCGTAGTTGTAGTGCACACTAACCAATAGGCTGGCTACATGCCACTACAGATTAAAGTGTCTTGTTCCATGTTGCCCCTCATCCTGGTGAGGGCCTTTTGAGGTATGCAGTGAAACTTCGATTACAGTCGCCGACCGTTTATTCGGACTCGGCGGGAACCGCCGAAAAGTCCGAATAATCGGGAGTCCGAAAAAAAAGATTCACCAGAAAAAAGCACTTTTATTGGCCCAGCTGCCGGAAAAAACTTATCAGTGCGTGTCTGTACATATGTACGCTTACGCGCGACCAAGTCGGCCTGTATTTCAACCAATGTTTGGCCACCCCTGCAGGTCGGCAATAGCACTGCAACAGCGTACGCTAAATCCGCATTTGATGGCTGTGGTGTCGGAGGTGCGTTATCACGGCAGTCACTGTCCACATGCGCTGGTTCGAGTAGCTGACAGATGATCTCATCGCCCAACTCGGCGAAAACTCCCAAGCAACTTCCACCTGGTGAATAATCACCGCTTTTTTCGCCATTGTCAGGGCCTCGTAGTTGCCGCGTTTCTTTAGTTCCGACGGCGCACATGGAACGGGCGGCGACGGAGCAACACCTCTCACGCCAAGCAACAAGCGAGAGAGACAAAGCTCGGGACGCAGATCAGGCCTAGCCACAGAAACATCTGACAAAGCAAATCCTTACACACTAAAAGGAAACGACGTTGGGCTAGTTGATGTTGCAGCACTTATGTTGTCGCACTCTCTGTGTCCGAATTAGGATCCGCGTCGTACTCGTACGCGCTGCCATTCGCCTCAAACACCGCACCGAGCCGATTCCAATCTTGGCTTGGCTTGGCCTGCTGTTTGGCCGTGGTAGCCGGTCAATGGATACTTGACTGGCTAAAGCCAAAAGGCAGCCGTTACATGTAGCCAACAAACATAGCCTTTGAGATCGGTAATTTCCGCGTGGATTATTGACACTGGCACGATCTCCAGTTATAGCCAGTGGAAGATTTCAGTGCTGGCAACCTAGCAAAAATATGGTAAACATTGCTGACAGCTTGTCAAGGTTCAACGTCGCACTCTATCAGCTAGCCGGAGTCCGAAAAATCGAACGGCGGGCTGTGGGGCATCCGAATTTTCGGTCGTGAGTTTACATTGCTTCAATGGGACGAATGGCGGTGCCGCGAAGGTGTCCGAATAAACGAGCATGTCCGAATTTTCAGCGTCCGAATAAACGGTCGGCAACTGTATACATACGACTTTCAGGGGATCATGCAAAATCGTATAATCCGGGCCACACCTCCCACGAAAACAACTTCGTTATATCCGAAAATTCGTTATAAACATTTATTTTTAACACTGTGTCAATGACAAGACTATTCTTCATTTACTTCGTTATAACCGGTAATTCGTTATATCTATGTTCGTTATATCGAGGTTAGAGTGTACTTGAAAAGATGACAACCATGCATTTTATTGAAGGTGTGAACAAATCTTTATTCTCACCTTTTAAAAAAATCTGTGATTTTTTTCAGAGAGTTTACCCAGCCACGAGCATCAGCTTCCTTTCGAAAGCTGCGATATCTGGCAGCAAGTCGCCAATCTTGTCGCTTGCGCAAGCAAACCGCCGAATGTTGTCGACGTAACACAACACGTCCGCGTACGTCAGAACGGACGCGCTAGCCTCTGCAACGTTGTCCATCTCCTCGTCGGAAGTTTCCGCAGAGTCAGGATGCACAGTTTCGATGATGTCATCCAGCGACACTGCACTGCACACTGCAACATTGTCATCAGCACCAACATAGTCCACTCCAGGCAGTAGTTCGGTAGCTCCAGGCTGCCGTACTCTGGTTCGTCGTCAACTGGCACTGCAGCTTCACTGGTAGAACAAGCACCACTTCCCTTAAAGCCGCATTGCCTGAAGGAGTTGGTGATGGTTTCCGGCGTAACCACGTCCCATGCACTAGTAATGTAGTGCATTGCATCAAGCACAGAAAGCTTCTTGTCCAACTGCTTGCATTCCATGCCCGCCAGCCGAAGCTGCACCAGAAACTTCCAATACTTCTATTTCATGCACTTGATGACGCCGGCGTCAAGTGGCTGTAGCTGGCTAGTGCAATTGGGGGCAGAAATGCAACTTTCACATTTCTCAAATGCGATGTTTCTGACGGATGGCATGGTGCATTGTCAAGCAGAAGAAGAATCTTTCTGTTCTTAGCCCCCATTCTCAAGTCCAGCTGCTGCAGATATGCAGCAGCCAGTGCAACAACGCAAAATCTAGTGAAAGTTATCGCATACTAGCAAGCGAGCTCGAAATTATCTGCCATGTTATCTGCTCACAACGGTCTCTCCAGAACCACCCAAAAGAAGAAGGGGAAAAAAAAACAAAAACGAAAAAAAGACCGCAACAGAAGTGCGCAGTGCAATGCGACAAAACGAATGTGCTCCGGCTGACTGGCCAACGTTGGCTCTGGCTAGCTATGGCCGACTGTGTGGCGAAAAATTGAAGGGGCCCTGTGGTGGCAGCGCGGATAGTGTGCCAGAATGTGCGGAGGAACGAACTTGGTTCCTTGGTTTCCCGACTTTTTTCATCTGGCCGCCCGGCCGCAGTGTGCTTGCGTGCCAGCCTGCGTCGTCGTAGGTCTTTCTTTTTTCTCAGACAGTCCAGCGAAGCATCGTACGAGGCGGGGCCGGCGTAAAATCGCGTCGTACAATTGAGGTTTTTAATACATTATTTATATGGGGGTTTTGCCTGGACCTAGCCAATTCGTCGTAAAACGCGTGTTGTCGCAGGACCGGGGGACGTATAATCGAAGTTCCACTGTAGGCAGAAAACATATGGCATTGACAGTGACTATGGCAAACGCAGCTGTTCGGCGTGAAAAATGTTGGTAGCCTATGTTTGTAGATGCTATTTTCTTAAGAATTCCGTTCTACCTGCAACAGTGGTCTAGTAGTTATGGTGCTCGACTGCTGATCCGAAGGTAGCAGGATCAAATCCCAGCTGTGGCAGCTGCATTTCAGTGGAGGCAAAATGCTAGAAGCCCTTGTGCCTATATTTAGGCACACATTAACCCATTTGCTGCCATAAGAAAAGAATAAAAACGCGCCAAGATTACCGAGAATTTTTTTTGCTCACTTTGTAGAACATTTTTTTCTGAATAAAATGGTACTAGTATTCTTTCAATTCAATGAGGTTTCTTTATTTCACTAATCGCCTAAAAAAAAGATAACTCGAAGGTGGCTTCATCGCATGGCAGTAGAATGAAAAATGGCAATCAAATTAAAACCGAGACACAAATTTCTCAACATGGACAAGTGTGGCCATACAGGCTCCACTGGTTCCATGTGTGGGACCAATTTTTGTTGATGACGGGTATAGTCGCCTCTGATCATTTTGTTACAAAATCTCATGATGACTATATTCGTCAACGGTAGCGAAAGGGTTAAAAAACCCCAGGTGGTCGAAATTTCTGGAGCCCTCCACTAAGGCATCTCTCATAATCATATCTTGGTTTTGGGATGTACAATCCCAACAATTACTATATTAAGAATCATGCTCTGTTTCCGTACAGGTCTGGTGGTGACGACCACACTGGCAGGTTATGCCCTGGCTCCCGGAGCCCTTGACCCCTGGGTTGTGCTGTTCACGGTGGCCGGAACCACGCTGACGTCATGTGCCGCAAATGCCATTAACCAGGTGTGTTTTGCACGGCTGAGGGCGACCTTCCGTTTCTGGTAGGGGCGTGTGAACACTGAATTTTGTGACCGAATCGAGCATGAGTTGAACGGTTGCAGAAGCTAATTGAACCAAATATAGAATATTAAGCAGCATAGGTCGGCAAAAAAATGTAGAGCTCACTCAGACTCACTCAAGAAATATGTTTTGCATTTGGGACTCACTCGGACCCAAACTCGCCAATATTTTCCGCAATTAGACTCACTCGAGCTCAGACTCACTAACATTTTTCTCAGCTGGACTCGCGTGGACTCACTCACCCAAATATTACTCACCCTGACTCATGGCTCAGTGTGAGTCTGAGGGAGCTTGAGTGAGTCGACTCATGCGGGCATGTATATCGAGCTTTTTCGATCGCGGTTTTAATGCTCTTTAATGCCAATATCTCATATATTCAGTTCTCTATGCGGTGCCCTTTGATCTCGTATCTTCAAACACAAGTTATCTGTGGTTGCAATCCAGCAAGGACATTTTTACGAAAAACACGACTCACACGAGATATCTTTATCAAGATCTTCCCAGGAAAGAGTTCGCAGGGGGAGGTCAAGGCACCCCCCACCACCCGGCTCCGTAACTCATGTTTCTCATCAATAAATAGGTGGTGTAGCAATGCCAGTGCGTTAAATTATGCGTGAGTAGATGTGAGTATAAATGTGAGCTGACATAGGGTTGATAGTAATGGTGAAGATGAGTAAATAGGGCCATAGGTCGGCAAGAGAGGTGGAGCTCACTCAGACTCACTCAAAAAAGATATTTTACGCTTATGGCTCACTTGGACTCAAACTCGGCAAAATATTGCTCACCTGGACTCACTTAGACTTATGGCCTGGTCGAAGTCTGTGTGAGTTTGCCAACCTACATTGAGCAGGTGAGTTTACAATTTATATAAAACTGCATTCGTATCCTAGCATTCATGACTCTAGCATCGTATTCACAAATGGAACATCAGGAGCAAATTAGTAGTCTGTGAAGTTTGGCTCTGCGAGCGACATGGCCTGCTTTCATGTCTTTCTTCCTACAAACCAATTTCTTGTTTGAAGAAGTCAGTGATCCTGGCATTGTCGTAGACTGGCTCGCTCTATTCCTGCGATCATTGTCAAAGGAGTGTCGAGAAAAAAATGAAACCTATGAAACACTCTTGTTAGTTTCTTGCACCATTATACTACTACACTCAAACCCCAATATAACAAACACGGATATAACGAATTATCGGTTATAACGAAGTGAATGAAGAATAGCCTTGGTATTAGATACAGTGGTCCGAATATGTGCTTATAACGAAATTTCGGATATAACGAAGTTATTTTTGTGTCAAATGCGGCTTTGTTATAGAGGTTTAAGTGTGTTATCTAGCTTACTACGTGATTATGGCATCATCATAGCATTGATGGTAACAGGTCCAGAATATAAAAGCTAACATTAGTACTCCCCGCCATGGTGGTCTAGTGGTTATGGCGCTGGACTGCTGACCCGAAGGTCGTGGGATCGAATCCCGGCCGCGGCGGCTGCATTTTCGATGGAGGCGAAAATGTTTGCGGCCCGTGTACTTAGATTTAGGTGCACGTTAAAGAACCCCAGGTGGTCGAAATTTCTGGAGCCCTCCACTACGGCGTCTCTCATAATCATGTCGTGATTTTGAGACATTAAACCCCAGATATTTTTATTATTAACATTAGTACTAATATAAAATGTCTCGACACTTGCTAAGCATCGTGCTTTACATATGAGAGGGGTCTGGTAAACTTTTTACGCATTAGAAAGTGCATGCAAGCACTTCCTTACGTAGTTGCAGCTACAGTAGAACCCCGCTGTTACGTTCCTCACTGCTGCGTTTTCCCGGCTGTTACGTCGTTTTCCGCCGGTCCCGGCATAGCTCCCATAGGATACAATGTATTGGGAACCCCGCTGTTACGTCGTAACTGTCGGACCGTTCCCGTATGATACGTCGCGAAGTGCGCTCGGAGCCGACCGAGTGACTACCGAAGAGAGCGGCCATGGTGCATTTTCATGCAGCTTGGCCTGGTTTGCCCGTAATACTAGCCGCATGAGAGGCGCAAGCAACAGGATCGTTCAATTGATGCAAACAAAAGCATGGCCTTCGAGATTCGTTTTGCAAACATGGCGTCTATGACGTAACTGCTCGCGAAAGCAAGGCCTTCGAGATTGGCATTTACTATTGACAAAAGCACAGCCTTTGAGATTTGTATTGCACAAACATGGCGTCTATGACGTAATTGCTTGCGAAAGCAAGGCCTTCGAGATTGGCATTCACTTCTGCCATCGCGTTGGTGTAGACTCATCATCATCGTTATTTGTCGGAGGACGGGAGGAGTTCGAGCTGGTTGGAGCTCGCACGGTCGTGCGCGCGGTTCGCGGTCGGACTCGCCGCGCTGGTCGTGATTGCGTGTGCTTAGTTCTTTCATGCCTACAGCTGTTGGTGTTAAAAAGATCACATACGTTGATTACATTTCTGTGGATGAGGCCGTCCCCAGCTCCGTGTTTCTATACATCGACTAGATCGCGGCTGAACGCGCCAATTTTCGTGCTGCTCGTAAGCATTGAAATAAAATTGTGTACCACTAAATATTTTGTAGTTTTTCCTGTTTTTCGGCTCTTACGTTTCCCGTCTCTTACGTTTATTTCTTACGGTCCCTTCAAAAACGTATCAGCGGGGTTCTACTGTACTTAAATTCCCACTGTGATGTAAAATTTCCATGTTATTTACGGTGTTTGGAATAGGCCCTTTCCACATGCATGCCTTGTAGCAGAAGGTGTGGCTGGAATGTTCAGTGCATTGTTCCCTTGTGTGTCTGTCCCAGTTCCTCGAGGTGCCGTACGACTCCCAGATGAACAGGACGAAGAACCGGGTCCTCGTGCGTGGGTTCCTCAGGTACGTCCCGTACTGTCACGTGAGGCACAGCAAGCATGGTCATTCGTTCAGGAGTGTGTCATTTGGGTATTTGAAGGATGTGTCGGTACAATATTGCGAAAATTGCATACCAGAAAGAAAGTGTAATAGTGTAGGGACCAGCCTGTTGTGGCAACTCGAGGCACTGGGTATGAGAGGAATGCTCACTTCAAGCATGTTTCTGAAGACAAAAAAAATTCGGCAGATCCCACGCCTTGTGGGAAACGGTTTCATGCGAAGCAGTCGGCGAGTAGTTCTATGCTGCATTTTTTGGCTTTGAGCTTTACGAGGTGGATCGACATGTTTTTGTAAGTATGGTAGTTGTGTGCTCATCGTGGGCTTACCAGGCGCGTCGAAAACACTGGCGTTAAAAGGGTAACTTGCGGTCTGACGTAATGTGAGCACTCACGTTAGAGCACATACATCAGTATTATCGAAACGAAGTGCACTTTAAGGGTGCGATGATGTGAATATTGTATGTAACTTTCGTTAGCGTATTCCTCCAAGGTCGAGCAGCGCTTGAATATACCTTGTTGAATCATAGGAATACAAATGTAACGTTTATTAGACTGCTATAAAAGCGGAGCCAACACTGGAACCACAGACGTTAACCTGACTTGACGCCTGTTTCGTAGGAGTGCATATGCAATGTTTATTGCTTTGTTATAAAATTTCATAGCCAGCACCACAACCACAATTGACGTTGCACCAACATTACGTCTGCATAGGCTGTTTTTCCAAAGCAGTTTCTAGACCTGGCGTGGCTCTGCTGAAATACCTGACTGCCACGTAGCATGCTTGGGTTCGATTCCTGCTGGGATCCTCAATTTCATGGATGGGCGAGCGGGCGGGCGGAGCACAGTTTGCCAACCGAACTATACGGCTAGTCGAACATGCCATACTGCGAGCGCACAGTACTGTCGTTTCGTCACTTTCCGAAGTCAAACGCAAGGCGTCCATTGCCACCTCTAAAGCTCGTCGCTGTCGTCTTTTTGCATCCTTCTTTCGACGTTTAGCTCGCCAAAGTTCCCGTTCTTCACTCGTCTCAGCCTGCCACATTGCGCATTGGTACTCATGTTTCCGCTTTAACTCATTAGCAAGCCGAGCGACACCGCAGGATGGTCCGACGCAGCTTGCCGCTTTCGCCACTGGGACCACGCAGACAACTTTGGCACAGATGGGCCATCATCCTCGCTTCCTCCTTCCATCGCGCGACCATGGCACAATGGCTGAACTGAAGCACTCACCCGCTGACCCGACTTGGCAGAACCACGTGGTTAAACACGTGGACACGACTGGCAAGACAGCATTTGTCATCCTAGCATCGTTCGGAGCAGCCCCGGCGGCGGACGCGGCAAGTCACGCAGTATGCGTTCTTCGCTTCAAGGCCAAGCTGAGATACACGGCAAAACTCGCTCGACTAGGCCAGTAAAGCTTTCACTAAAGGCGCTTCCCGACGCAAAGACGCAGAGCAAATCGCGACACGGAGGGCCGTAGCGAGATAAGCAAAAAAGAAAAGTTACCGGATAAAGCCGGTATTCCCCCACACGAGGTGCCGGCTTTACCAGCAAAGAAAGCAACAAAAAGAGTTGGGGGACCCCCAGGCCATTGCACCCATTTGTATTCTCCCCACGTTTTTCGGTTCCCCAGTCGGATTACAAAGAGAAACACGAGAACACAAGAGCTTAGGGTTCCTACAGGGCTATCTCATCCACCATGGACAGAGCAAGGGGAGTGTAAAAAACAAAAACGAATGACAGTGACAACGGGAACGAAAATTTCCTGTGTTAGAATTGAGTACGTAACCAAAACCACGTTTGTGGCGCTAGTACTTCTGTCAGAGGATCAGTTGCATTGTCGTCGCCGTCACACAATGGCGGCCAAGCACATGTTGTGGTCAGTTGGCATTGTTTCGCGTTAGACCTGTGCGCGAAGTATCTGTTCCGAGTGAAGATGCTCCATTTTCATTATGAAAGCGCACAACAAAGGGAGGTTATTTTTATTTTGCATGCTGATACAGCTGCGGTTGTGGTGTCTTTTTCGTGTGACCGTGAGTAGCGCGAACGGAGATCTTCAGCTGCATGTTGATCAGGAATAGGTTATGATGGGTCAAAAATGAGAAAATATCCGGACCTAGAAGAAACACTTCTAGACTTTCTTAGGCATCTTGGCGTATATTGGATTTGTCAAGGTAATGGCACGCGATCGAGCCGTATTCAGAAGTGACCTTAGAGCCAGCAAAACCGGCTCACAGAAGAAAATGAACTGCCAGGAGAATAAGTTTTCCATTCTTTGAAGGAAAATTGTGCTTGCCTCTCTCTTTCTTTTTTCTAATCGTCAACATAGGGGCGTGCTACAGTTTTCTCGTTAAATTGTGGTAGCAATCTTCATGAGCATTTTTTATTTTTGAACCCGCGAAATCGGGTGCGCGTTAGATTTGTGTAAATACAATTCTTGAAGGCGCAGTTTTTATTTAGACGAGCCAAATAAATGTTTTCTTGTCGTTTCCTCCCCATTGTAAGTCTACTCGATTCAGTGTTTTCAAGTAACATATTTGTATGCACTTGGCATGCTAGCATGTCTTTTTTGGGTGACCTTGCGATACGACGAACAAATGATCGTGGTCCCTTCGAGTTTGTCTTAACGGGAGTCTACTGCAATGACTTATATTCCAGGTGACAAACTGTTAGCTTTACCATAACAGAGATCTCCAATGCCATGAGTGGCACGGAAGATGGCAATCTATAAACGTGCTGGCAAACCGAATGTAAACAATGGTTGCAGTCATGACAGAAACGATAGTTTATTGCGTGACATGCACAAATGAGGTAATAAATTCACCATGAAAAGATTAGCATTTGCTTTTGTGGCGGTGTGCCACCGAGGAGGAATATTGCAGATTACGGCGTATTTCACGCTCGTAGTAGGAAAAATTAGGCCCAGCAACTCGGTCTTGTGTAAGAGCCGCACCTTGTCAAGATCGTGGAAAAAGAGAAAGCAGCTCTTATAGGAGCCGAAACTGAGATGAAACTGCGCTGGGGACGGAACACGAGTAGAAGCTCCCGCATATTCCACAAGAAATGCACCTACCCTGGGCGAACTTTTCGATAAAAATTGCCACTGCTGCACCTTCCCTTTCTCCCTCTCCCCAACTCTCCTCGTGTGTGCAGGACTTTCAAAAATTTTAGTGTTTGCGAATTGGCAGGTGTGACAGTGCAGACAGCAGCAGTTTCCTTCCTTCCTATACACTCAAACCTCATTACAACAAAGTTACATCTGACACGAAAATAAGTTCGTTATATCTGAAAATTCATCATAAATGCATACAATAAAACGGTATATACGACGAGAGTATTTTTCATTTACTTCGTTATAACCGATAATTTGTTATATCCGTGTGCGTTATGTCGAGGTTTGAGTGTACCTTAAAACAGACGCGGATTACTCCTAATGTTATTGCTGTGAGTGTACCTATTTGTTTAAAGCTATATAGTCAAACCTCGTTAATACGTATCCGCTTTAAGTGTACTAACAGTTAAAATGTAGTTGCGATGAATCTCCGACCGAGTCTCATAGAGCCGAATGCATTCACTGACTGCTTAAGCCGTAGTGCTTCGTTCTACGCCTACCGGTTATGCGTACCCTGCGTACCGCGATAACTTTTTGTGTCATATAATTTTACTGCACCGCTGAACTTCCCGACGCCACATTGTGCTGCCAAAGGTTTTCCGTCTTTTCGAGAAGTGCGTAGATAGGTCGATCACTGATTCCGACTTCTGCGCAATTGTGGCCATGCGGGTAAGTGTTAGGAAAGAACGAAGGTGAGGCGGTGTCCACCGATCAACGCGCCAGCATGACTTATCGCCGACAACCTTATCACAATAGGTATCTTCAGACATCTGCTCGGGCACGCGTGCGGCGCAGCACTACTTTAAGCCTACTGCACGCTTTTAATAGGCGACAACCTGGGCCGCCAGTCGCTGCCACCTCGTTGTGCGGGGCCATGTTCAAGCGTGCGACGCTTTGTCTGTTGCTGGTCGCGGGCGACGAGAAACTTCTTTGCATTGATGCTATCACGCTTAATGCATGTGTACGGTACAGCAAGCATAGCACTGTTGTAACCATACTGCACCCTTTTATTGAGCGACCACCCAAACGCGCTTACGTCCGCTGCCAGGACCGCTAGAGTCGTGGAGTGCGCATCGCTTGCAGGAAGTTCGTCATCGCCACGTTACCCAAACAAGCTACTCGCCGCATCTGTGCATGGTCTGGAGCGAAGTGGGTACGAAGAACACTCCCACGACAAATGCACGCGTGCGATACAGCAAGTGGCCCAGCAGTGACGGCGTGAGCCGAGAAGGCAACGCGGTGCACGCAACTAGCCAGGAGACGATCGGCTCCACGCAGCCGTACCGCATTTCACTGAAACTGTGTCAGTTTTTGTTTAGTGGCAGATCGCGGTACAGACGCACACACATATATCGCGGAAAGCCGACACTGTCCGTTCTGTCGCTATGTCGGTCACTGCGTATACCGGACCCTGTAATAGTTCCGAAATGCTCCTTGGCGTCGCCACCGCGCGCTATCGGCACTATCGGACGGTCGTGCGAAAGTACCAGAATATTTTCTCCACTTTGGCAAAAAGAAAGAAAAGGCTTTGCAGTGGGTACTTCAGGCAATTTGCTGTGGCACTGTATTTATTTCTATGTTGGCGGCAATGGCGTACGCAAGGAGATGCAAATTTTTACTTGGTGGTTAATGCGTACTACCGTTTAGTGCATAGTTATGCGGCGTCCCCGGCAGGTACGCTTTAACGAGGTTCCACTGTACATCGTGTCCATCAGCTGTTGGTGATGCTAGCTCTCTGCTAATGTTGACACGTGTCCTTATCTTTTTCGGGGATGACCGTTTCTCACTAGCTAAACACTGTTACGAAGTTATCACTTGGCATAATGTGCATAATCGGGTGTCTGTCTGAAGCTTCTCAAATGTTATCAGCAGTTCCAACTCACGTGTGAAGCAAGCAGCAGTCTACATTGTAGAACTTGCGTGAGCACATGTCACACTGGATTGTATACTGACGCATCAACTGTAAAGAGCCATTGCATGTCACCCTAAGCTTAGATTTTGATGGCTATGTGCTTGTCTTGCTTTTAGTTGTTCTCGCTCTTTCAGGGCATAAGTTGCCCCAACCAGGAGTGCAATCTTTAATTCGACCATAGTGAGATAATGCCATTTTCAAATAGTATTAACAGTCCCGTAACAGCTAGGATAATTCATTTTGCTGAGAGACTCGTCAAGAATTTTAAATAAGCAGTAAACGGTGAGTCGAAACTGAAACAGGGAGCTGCCCCGTGCTGGGTATGTGATGACGTCACAAAATACGCCACACGCCGCTACGGCCCGGCCAGGGTGTAAACATAGCACACGTGCTTCTTCTATCGCGCGAAAGGCAAGCTGGTGATGAATAAAAATTTCATTTGATAATCAGCGCTCGTGTCGTCGGTTCCTTATTCTTCTGCGTTCGTGTGTGTGCGCTGTGTTAAGATGATGTCATCCGACACGGAATCAAGCTGGGCCAGCCCGTCTGAACTTACCAGTGACGAGTTCAAAAATGATTGCAGCTACTATCTGAGCGCGGAAGCATCGCCTTTTGATTTCGACCCGCCGGCACGTGACGTAGCTGGTGTGCCCCGCATTGATCTCCTTGTTTCTCAATATTTTGCGTGCTTACTGTAAGACCTGATGTCAATGACGACTAACACGCTACGCAGCTAACAAAGCCGAACAACTTTACTCGCGTCATCGTCGCCTCGTAGAAGAAAGCACGCGCTGCAACCGTCTGCTGGGTGAGGGGGAGTGGGGGTGGAAAAGAGTAGGCACATTACGTCACATACACAGGGTGGCCCGCGTTAACAGGCATGATTCCGGAATTGGCTACCAATTTTAAAATGCATTTTCCAAAAAAACTAAATCACTTAAGGCTGTAAAATTTGGCACATATCATCAGTGTACCGAAGAGTGTGCGTGTATATATATATATATATATATATATATATATATATATATATTGAAAGTTCAATTGAAATCAGTGAATGTCGAAAAATTGCTGGAGTTCCTCTTTAAAGGGACACTAATGAGAAAAACGATTTTTCCCATATTAGTAAATTACTCTTTCACAATTCCAAAATCACCGCGGTTGCCACGAAAATACGCCTGGTAAGAGAGAAAGAGCGCAAAAAGAACATGCGGATGGGAACGCCACCTTGAAATTCCCGCACCAAATTTCATGACGTCATATATTTTGACAGCGTCTTCCGGGTCTTAAGTAGTTCCTAATCAGTAAAAATGCAGTACATTATCCTGTGAGGGGGCCATAGTCTGAACACACCAAGTTTCAGGAAATTTCATTCAGCCAATGTCGCCAAAATATGAAAAATACAGTTTGAAATCCATGACACCACATGTGGCAATTTCGCCGCGAAACTTAAAAGTGAAACTTCGACCTCGATTTTCTCCCCTATTAAAAATATATGATGGTGAAATTAACGACATTATAGTTCTCAGAGAACAATTTATGAATCTAAACAGATTCACTTTAGTTAAGTCCCTTTAACTAAAGCTTTGGCTCCTGTACTTTTCACTGTCACAATTTGACAATACACTCAAACCTCATTATAATAGTCACATCAGCCATGAAAATAACTTCGTTATATCCGAAAATTCGTTATAACCGTTTATTTCTAACACTGTATCTATTACAAGACTATTCTTCATTTACTTTGTTATAATCAATAATTCGTTATATCCATGTTCGTTATACCGAGGTTTGAGTGTAATGTTTGGCATGTTCGGGTACGTTCTCCCAACAGCCCTCTGCACGCCGTGTCCTTTGCGGCGGGAACAGCAGGCCTTGGCCTGTGGCTGCTGTCAGCGGGTGCCAACAGCCTGACAGCACTGCTGGGTGGTGCCAACCTGCTGTTGTACACGTGCGCCTACACCCCGCTCAAGCGCTGCTCCATCGTCAACACCTGGCTGGGATCCGTGGTGGGCGCCATCCCACCGCTCATGGGGTGGGCTGCCTGCACGGGCACCCTGGATCCTGGTACTTTCAACTCTGTAATGAATGGCAGCCGAATGGCATTTTTCGCTGGTCAGTCCAGAGCAGGTTTTGTTGTTCCGTGGTGACAAATCAAAATTTCACTTGTCGATTTGGCATGGGTTCATGCTTTTCACTGGTCATTTTGGATCAACTCCCTCCCCGTTGGCTCACTGACTCCTCCGCTGATGCATAGATTCGGGTGGAAGAAGGCCCGCGTTGCCCATGTCACATCTGTGTTCTTTTGTTGAGTACAGCTTCTGGTACCAGCTTCTGGCATATCTTTGCAGTCTTCCTGTATACTCTCTCGCGAAGCATTTCCTCTTTTCGTTGGCAGATTCGAACTCTTGAAATCCGAGCGCTTGCTCCAGGATTTCGGTGGCCACTCTGCATCGACCAGTGAAAAATGCCAGAAGAGTTGCAAATAGGCTCCACATATACACTCAAACCTCAATATAAAGAAGTTGCACCTGACACAAAAATAACTTCGTTGTATCCGAAAATTCATTGTAAACGTATATTCTCAGCACTGTAGTGGCGTATTCGGTTGGTCGCTCCGGTCCTCTGGCTCGTAGTCGGCAGATGCGAAGGCAGCCCGCAATCAGAGCGCGAGAGGTAGCATACCAACCGAATGGATCAATGATCTCGGAGCAGCGCGCCTGTAGCGCCACCGTGCAACCAGCGCTGGAAGCCGCCGGGTAAACATCGTCAAATGCGGTCGACCATCCGAGCTGGCGTCATCGTCCGAGCTGCTGGTTTAAGGGCGAGACAGACGGTACGATCTTGCCTCCGATTCGGTGTGCGGCGTTGGATGTCCGGCATGCAGCGTACGGTGATTCAGCAGACATGGGGCAAACGAGCAAAGAGCCGTAGGCTTCGCCCACATACGGCGCCTCGGCATGCACACTCGGAGGACTTTGTATCCTCCTAATGAAGCACAAAACAAACAACTTTGCACAGCCACGCTTCATTCTATGAGAAAATAATCACTAAAACTATGCCTTCGCAAACGACAAGCGCATTGCAATAGCTCGCCGTCGCTCACGACTCCGAGAGGTAGACTTATCATGGCGGGCGCCACCCGTCGCCTAATCAAGGTTGCTTCCACTTCCTTTGAACCAAAAAGAATGACATTTGCACATGCCTTGTTACAATTTTGAAACATTGTGCCGGTTTTTCGAAATTCGAAATTATTCGACCAGAATCACTATTCGCTTCGAACCTAAAATTTGCTATTCGCACAAGCCTATTTAAGTTTCTCAGCGTCATCGATATGAAGGCATTCGTCTGCGAGCTGCTGTAACACCATTTACTAGGCTTGTGCGAATATTCGAGAACTTCGAATATTCGAACGAATATTACAGTATTCGAATTCGCTTCGAAACGAATTTAAATTCTAGGAAATTTCGAAGTATTCGAAACGAACGAATAGACATATATAAACCGCATGTAACCCCCTGTAAAGGTGGTTTCACTGCAGTGGAGGTGTGCTATACCGTGAATACACCTTTTCAAGAGAAATCCGCACTGCCGCGAAGCCCCACTTCAAGGTTAAATGAACATACAGTAAAACCTCGTTAATTCAAAGTCACTGGGACTGTGAAAAATCTAATTAAGCGGGTTTTCGAATTAACCAAACATACAAAAAGCGGGATGCTAGGAACTTTGAATTAGTGGAAGTAATCAGAGGTGGTGGTTTGCTGTTCCTGCTAGTTTGCGGCTACAAGCAATACCGGGTCCCAATTTTGCCGCTAAACCGGGGAAACGGCGGGCCTCGCAGCTGCCAGCGCAAGAAAAAAAAAAGAAAGAGGGAAAAAAACGGTCTCGTGGTCAACTGAAATGCGCACCTGCGGAAAAGACGTGCTTCGCTGCAACACAGTGGTGACACGCAGGCAGCATGTCGCCTGCTCCTCACAGCATCAGCGCGTCATGATGCGACCATTCGCCCATTCTTTCTGGTAAAATAAAGAATTTAATAATGACCAGTGTGACAGAATTCGCGATGTGTTCTGAGTGGAAAAGATGATCACTGAAGTTTTCGAAGTAGGCGTTGCAGGCAAGTACTCCGCCAACAGTGCAAGTGCGCAAATTGCCGGAACAACCGCCATTTGGTGGTTCGCATACATCGCGAATTCCGTCAGACCGCCCTTTATTAATTTCTCTATTTCCCCAGAAAGAATGGGTAAATCATGTCGCGCTGACGTTGAGAGAAGCATACGTCATGCTGCCCGCGTGTCACCGCTGTGTTGCAGTGAAGCACGTCTTTTCCGCATGCGCACATTTCAGCTGACCACGCGACCGCCTTTTGTTTAGTTTTTTTCTTGCGCTGGCAGCAGCGAGGCTGGGATGCTTCACTTGTCACTCATTAGTATCGCTACACTGCATTGCCTTGTGGCTCCTAAGGGCCATTGTTCCTGCACATTTGCGGCTAAATCGGGATTGGGAATTGGCACATGGCACCCAAAGTTTTCGAATTAACCGGGCTGGTACTGGCCGCCGCTTCAAATTATCCACTCAAATTTACATTGCAAAATACAGGACCAAGGAAATCCTTCTAATGTGCGGGATTTCGAAATAACAGAGTTCGAATTAATGAGGTTTTACTGTATTACCCTCACATTGATTCATCATTTTTTAGGTTTAAAAGCTTGTTATACCGACTTATATGCTCTAAGTATAGTAAATTTTAAAACGTAACATATTTTACAGGTTATCACTTGCATTCTACCGAAAGTCAAATCCTGCTATTACTCAAAGTTGCTTCCACTTCCCTTTGAACCAAAAAGAATGACATATGCATATGCCTTGTTTCAACTTTAAAAATATTGCGCTGGTTTCATGACAAATATGCTCATTTTTCTATATAATAGGTTATATAAACTATTCGAATTCACTTCGAAATTCGCTTCGACCAAATCACTATTTGCTTCGAATTCGCTTCGGACCTAAAATTTACTATTTGCACAAGCCTACCATTTACGTTTCCTCCGCCTTCAGTAGCCGCCTGTTTCAACATGGTGCAGTTATGGCTTGGTACATGTGAACTGACCACACACGTGCTAAAAAAATTCACAGCATATCCACGGGTGAATGATGAAGAGCTTGGGCGAAGCTCCTGAAGCAATCATGGTTACACCGTGAAATCTTCAGTGGTTTCGCCCAGCAGTAACCAAAGCGATAGCCCAATACATCATCAAAGACGTTTGCAAAGGTGGCTTCCGTTCCCCCTTCATTATAACGGCTTTATGGTCGGTGAAGTAATAGATCGGTGATGGATCGTAGTGGGATGTTTGCAAAGACAAAGTAGTGGGCAGTTTGCAAAGGATCGGTGATGGGTCGTAGGGAGATACTGCCGATTACGCCTTACGCCGGACGCGTGACAAGGTTAGACTAAGAGAAGCTTCGCCTCTAAAACGCCACGAACACAATACAACACATGTGTACGTAGTATTACGCGTCCGATGCTCTCCCGTTCCGAAATACGCGATCACGCTGTCACTCTGTCACCTGCAGGTAAGCGCGGCATCTAGTGTCACGTGACCCCCCCTCCCGGCCAGATCGCACCACACTCTCACTTCTAAGTCAGAGCAGTTGGGAGCGCTCCGAGTCGGAGGCTGACGCTTGGGAAGAACCAACCGAAGGTAGTTCGAGCGCTTGGGTTCTACCAACTGAACGTGTGACCACTTTTCAGAGCGCTCAAAATCACCCATTCGAATACACCATATGAAAAGGCTATTCTTTCTTTACTACGTTATAACCGATAATTTGTTATATTCAGGTTGGTTATATAGAGGTTTGAGCGTAGTCAGTCATAACCTAGAGCTGAAGGGATGTGCAGCTGAATACATTTGTTGACAGCTGAATACATTTGTTCATTTCTGTCAGGAGTTCTGTAGTTTCTAACGTCAGCTGCTTTTGTAGGCTGAAGACAGTCATTTTTGCTTTTCAGTGAATGTCTCTTCAGATCCCACAGTCTGTGCATCTTTGCCACTGGCCATACAACCCTGCCCCACCTTTGTATTACCGTATTTACTCGAATCTAACGCGCACCTTTTTTCCGGAAAAACGAGACCAAAAATCGCATGCGCGTTAGAATCGAGTACCGAAAAAAAAAATTCGGTTATCGTATTGCCATCGACATTTCAAAATGGCCGCCTCCTACGATTTCTGCCATTTTTTCAGTTCGTACGTGTGCACTGTGCTGAGGAGATTGTCATCCCGTTCTGCGTTCGCATCGACGGCATGGAAGTGCCGACTCCAAGTACTCGACGAGTGTACCACGATGCCGCATTTAAAAGAATAGCTATTACATGTGCAGGGAGACGGACGGAAATCGGACCGCATCGCGGTCGTTCGGATATAGTTCGAAGTTCCCGAAACGTGCGTGCGAGACTGGCGCAAACAGAAGCAGATTTTTTACAGCAAAGCTTCACGAAAAGGTTTCAGTGGACAAAAGCAGGGCCGGTTTCCCGAAATCGAGGAGCGTTGACAGCGACAAGGAGTTGTCCGACAGCGACGAGGACTGATCCATTACGCGACTCGTATCGCCGCCGTAGTGGTGACAGTTTTAGCGGCAAGGCCCGCTTTTTGACTGTGTTATACTTTTTTGAAACTTTAGTTCTTTAAAACCCAAATACTTGTTCTTCCGAATGTGCGAAGTTTGACTCCTACGGACTTTTTTTGTTCTTTTCTCTCACAAAAATGGGTGCGCGTTACAATCGATGTATTACTTTTTTTTTTTTTTTTGGTCGCGGAAAACGGGTGCGCGTTACAATCGAGGGCGCGGTAGAATCGAGTAAATACGGTAATCAATCCCTATAGTAGAGGCATGGATGCATGGCAGGTTCGAAAACGAAGCGCAGCTGCTGGAAACGTTCATGTTGCCATTTGCAGGTGCCTGTGTGCTGGGAGCGATGCTTTACTCGTGGCAGTTCCCGCACTTCAATGCCCTCTCGTGGAACCTGCGGCCCGACTACTCGCGAGCCGGCTACCGCATGATGTCGGTGACCCACCCGGACCTGTGCCGGCGCACTGCGCTCCGACACAGCGTGTTCCTCGCAGCATTGTGCTGCGCCGCGGCGCCTCTGAGTGAACTGACCACATGGACCTTTGCTGCCACCTCGATGCCGTTGAACGCTTACATGCTGTACCGTGCTTGGAACTTCTACCGCGAACCCGACAGTGCGACATCGCGTGCCTTGTTTCGACTGAGCCTGCTGTACTTGCCCGTTTTGATTGTGCTCATGATGGTCAGCAAACGGCGAGACGGTGCGAAGCAGACTTCTAGTGGTGCTGCGAACCAGTTGCCGCCAGCGCTTCAAACGGGGAACTCCTGAGGATGTTTACGTTAGGCCTAGGCGACAATCTCTTTAGTTGCAGAATGGGATGCATCTGCAAGTGCACGACTGTGGGAAAGTTATTGAAAGTCAAAGTGGTCTCACTCGAGCACTTCTCAGCAGGTTACCAGAGCCCTGTTAGACCAGAACGAAGCACACCAGTTAAGCCTAAAAGAAGAAGCTAGCGGGTCTAAAGAAAACACGGGAGTGTCATGGTCGCAGCTACACTGGCACAAAGACCCGCCTGCCTATTTTCTATCATCCAGCAGAAGGGTTTTAGAGGCTTTGCTTTTCAAGAGAGAAGATCAGAGCTTCACACTGTCCGTGACCACGGTCGGAAAACTTGCGACGATGAAGCTTGCTCAAAATGCCTGGCAGGTCTACAAGTGTAGATTTCACAACGCTCTCAGAGTACCATGCACTACACCCAAACCGAAGATGCCTCTCCACGACGCAGCATCAGCACTCGTCGGTGTCGTTCAGGTAGAACAGGCCACAAGCCACGAGTACATTCAGCAATGGCCGGGCGTCTTACGCGCACACTTCTCATCTCGACACCAGACGCAGGAGGCGTCTGCAAGCCGTTCAGAGCGTTTCAAGCACGTGCCCTGTGATAACGCGCATCAAGACGTTTGTGACGCCTTGTGGTGCACAGCCGTACATGAGTCCACAAGGCGTTTCGTTTGTCATGCCTGCCAATGCGTAATTTAAGAAGCCTCGTCATTCACGCAGATGTATTTTGTGGCACTGAAACCGCAACGCTTGCTAGTCCGGAGCGAGTACTTAACAGTTTGCTTTAGGGTCTGGTACCAGCTTGCATAGATGGTCGGTGTGCAAGCCTGTACGTACTGTACATAGTAGGTACGTAGATCTGTACAGAGATTAACTGTAAGTTGTTGCTTTTCGACGTATTGAGTTTCTTGCCACATGCGTACGCACAATGTGTTCGAGGTTCGTCCGGGGCAGAAACATCATGAATTGCCGAAATGTTAGACCAGGCATGTGCCATCGATTGGAAACGTTTCGTTTGTTTTTTTGCTGGTGGTTAAGACTCTCTTTTGCTCCATTTAATTGTTTGTTAAGCTTGTTGAAAAAGATATAATTTTCTCATTACGTCTTTTATTACAGTGGCAACAAAAGTTGTAATGGCATCTGATGTGTGCTTTAAACGTTGTTATGCTTGACGTCTTATGTTTTTCGTCTTTGTTACAATTGGGTATTTAAGTGACCATACTTGTACTGCTTAAAGAGTTCCAGAGCAGCGATTATCATTCTCTGAATCAAATAAGCAAAACAAAATATTAAACAAGTCTACTGTGAGTCTCGCTCTATATGCATTTTTTAAATTGTTAACTTGCTTTGCTGTGCAGAAAATACCAAATGCCAGCTTTCAAAAATGCATTTGGCCACATGTCTGCACTGTCGTTTACTATACAAATGCGTATGCAGTGTTTAAAAAACGCACGTGTAGTTTTCGTAGATACACGATTGCACTGCAGGCCTTCATGTACAACTCACTATTGCTTGTAGATCTATCAGATAGACTAAGACTTCTAGATTAGCAAATGAATTCAGGATTTCCCTCCACTGTGGTAAAGCTGTGTTAGGCAATCCAACCTAATCATGAGCATCGACTACGAAACGGTTCTCTATGTGCCTTTTCTTTGATGCTTCAAATTGTTCATGAAATTGTTTTTGGTGTTTCTAATGATTCTTGAAGAGCCCGGTGAGTAATTTTATCAGGTGCCAACTTTCTGACATCGCAGGCACCTTTCATGTACGTTTGTGTTGTATTAGATTTGTTGACGGGAGTTGACTGAGACATTTTTTTTTTTGTGCCATATAAAGATGGGCTTGTTGATCAGGAGTCTGCTTGCATTGTTTATCTTTTGTCATTTAACACAATTTACTAGTTACTACTACATTACATTTTCAAATGAAGACATTGTTCTCATTCGTTTGCTCAATTTTCAACATGCAGTGATAAGATGAGCTGCACCTAATACTATATCACCTTTGCATGTGCCTGTAAACAACTTCCACCTGCCATTAGTTTTCATGCTGTATTTCCATTTCCTTTTGTTGAAAAAGGGAAAAAAAATTAGACTGGCAGAGTGGCATGCTATATAATGAATAAAGCTGGTTATTGAAAATAGCACAGTACAATAGAACCTCAACAGAATGAAGTTCTTGATGTCATGCACGTTTTTTCATTTCTTCTCTCTCCCGTTGAAAGGCATGTATTTCTGCTCTCAATTTAGTTTCAATACAGCAAAGTTCTCACGAGCAAGAAAGCGCAGTTGGGAGATCGTACAAACAAACGTCAAAATATGAAGGATCTTGTAAGGGCAAGGCAGGTAAAAAAAATCTCCTTCTGTAGTACTTCAAATATACAGACGTCCAGATAGGCCACACCATGTGTTATTTGACACCGAGATTGACATTTCAACATCTTGAGAGTCCATTTTGTTAGTTTGGAGAGATGGTTATCATACAATCGTGGTGGTGACACTTTCATGCTACATTGAGTGCTTGTGTTCCTTCTAACATTTCTTTTGGTGTCTTCATGAAAGCACGTAGGCAAAGTGGAGGGCAATGGGCTGGTCTCAGGTGTATGCAATGTCAACTGTGCAACTGAAAGACAAAAACCTCGATGCAGCAAATTTGGCAATAAAACGATTTTTTTTCCCGCTGCATGCACAGCATTGTTATGTCGAGGCTCAACTGTTATATTTTAAGGCAGAGAAGAACACAAAGGCCACTAAGACCCGGGTAGCGCAGGTGTATATGTTAGGTTTTTCTGTCTGAAATTTGCATGGCCTCCCTGTGCGAGCAGGTTTATGCAGAAGAAGTAAGTAGTTCATGTTGTGTCAAAAACATTTGCTGTGGTTAAGCAACAGCTCCATTTGGCCTCCCTTGGGAAAGGACGGGACCATTCGTTTGCAGAGATTTAACAAATTTATGGCATGACTTGATTTAGGCAATGGCGACAAGAAGTCAACGTGCTTTGACTATACACTGTGACAAGGGAGTCAAAATGTTGCAACATAACACACCGCCAGTACTCTGAGCTCTAGGTGTGAATGCGCAGTGAACTTGGACGCAGCCAGAGCCTCTGGTGGTGGCGGCACTAAAGACTCTCCTCGAGTCGCTGTTAGTTTTCACGAATGCTCCGCACTAGTGTTTCGCTGAAGCTCTTTCGCAGGGACCTTGGCTGAGCTTGAAGTCAGACTCGCAGAATGAGTGATGATAGTAGTGGTGATGATGACGACTGTTATTGACTGCTGCTTTGAAAATGGGCTGTCATTTAGAGTGATACACTCTAAAATTGCTGAAACCTTTTGAAGAAATATGGAAAGGGGGGCAGGGGGGATGTCCGACTTGGAGATGTCGATTGACGATTGTAATCGCATGGAAGGATGCTTGTATCAATTTTATCCTGCATTTTGTATGTTTCCCCGTGGACATTCCAACGCCATGATACAAGCTGGAAAGAAGGGCTTGATGAGTTTGTCACATGCCCTGCAATGGTGCTGCACACACTATACTTCAAGGAGGGGAGGTGGGGAGATGGAAAAATTTCACCATCTCCCACTAAAGGGAACCATGTGTGGATGCGAAGCAGCGCATGGGTCGACTTAAAGTTCCGTTCATCACGGGCACCTTGCCCAATGTTAACGCGTCCTTGCATGTGAAGCACACCATGAATTCACTGTAGTTGCTGTTACTCTTCCCGAACTCTTGTTGGAGCACGCCACGCGGGTTTATCGCGCGTCTGCAGAATCTCGTTCCGCAACGCCATCCCGTGATTGCTGAGAGAGTGTAAGGGGCAGAGGCTACAGTGTCTTACCCAGCCCCTTACACAGGCCCGAACGCGCTAGCGCGTGCCAGCGCGTTCTGACTAGGATACAACGCGTTGGTTCGTCGCGCGTCTGCATAATCTCGTTCGCCGACGCCATAACATGATTGCTGAGAGAGTGTAAGGGGGAGAGGTCACAGCGTCTTACCCAGCCTTTTACACAGGCCCGAACGCGCTAGCGCGTGCCAGCACACGTGGCTTTTTCTGGATTGCGCCAAGCTAGGACAGCATACGGCAGTCCGGGCCCCTAAAGTGCTCTGCACGTATCATCATCAAGGCAGTCGAAGAACAAGACGAAGACTTCTCCTTGGCGCGAGGGCAGTGACTATTCCGACCCCGTGAAAATAGCGCTTCGTTATTCTGACCGGGTCAAAATAAGGAAACGCTATTTTCACCATACTTGGCTTGGATCCGTAGATAAGTGTGGCTTTTCGAGAACGGCGTGTCAGGCAACCTCAGATGCGCTCTTTTTGTTATTAGTACACTGTATTGTTATGAATGCGTATTTTTTTGCGTGTGTGTGATCAGCTGTACACAAATTATACGTAATTTGTTCTGGAGGAGTGCTTATTACGGTGTTCTTATGGTGGCTGCGGACACATCGTTGCCCGTGTGCTTGTTGAACGCGAATGGTGTTTGCAGCCCTGTGTGCTGGTACTGAGGTTCGCCTGAACTTGCACTGTCACTACGTGCTTCAGCGTTATTTGTGATCGATGATATTTGATTTAATCTCGTATGGTTCGTGTGCGGTGGCAGCTTTGTAGTAATCCGTTTGTTGTACTAGTTTTACTGTGTTTGAAAGTATGTTTTTCACTGTGCTTGATCATTCGCTTCAGCAACCTGCTTTTGATTGTTTTGCCGCGTATTCGTCGAATATGTATCAATGAATGAATGAATGGCACTTTATCGGTCAACGGGGCCGATTTTCTTTCTCAGTTAAGCCATGCCAGCGTCAGACAATGTAATTTCGATTGCGGTCTTAATCGCGATTGAAAAATGCAGAAGCGCGTCGTTTGTGCTTGAGAAATTCGAATCAAATCGAAAGTGTCCGTATGGCACTACTCAAGCCTCATACGATCGATAGTTGTATGTACATAAAGAAATGTTCGACGCCTAAGTATTTACGTGCAGTTTGCACCCAGAAGGTTCCCCTGCACACGGATGCCGCATGTTCAGGCGTGAAATCGCACCCCTGTAAGCAACAAACAAGCTAGTATCAAGCCCTTTAAATATCAAAAACCAGATAATTTTTTTTTTTAGTGTAACAAATGGAAAGCGTCCATGAAACAAAACTCATCCTACTGCCACATGCATGCATAGATGTGTGAGCAACAGGCAGTGTGCCTACCTAAAGAAATCTGGGATTGGAAAGCAAATATTAATTGCAGGCGGAAAAAAAATTCCCTGCATTTCCATAGGATGACAGCACTTGGGCAAAAAAAAGCATTGAAGAAGTGGAGACTTTTTTTAATGCATAGACACTGCCGTACAGGCACGTAATTGACAGTTTGGGACTTATTTGCGGCTCCTTACGTGTATGTCATTGACCCTCAGTTGGTTAATGGACAAAATGTCATTGTGAACAAACGAAAGTGAACTGGTTCTAACTGCCTAATCGGCTCATTCTCCAAAGCAATGTAATAGCTGACCCAAAGTTTCTTTTCGTTGAAATCAACCTTTCCTTCTTAGTCAAATGAACTCTGTAGGGAGGTCAAGTTCTCTTATGAGCGAGATGTAACTGAACATTTGATGTTTCCTCTTCTTTAATGATGTTGTTCTTTTTAGTGTTGTACGTGCAAGCCAAGTGTCCTATCTTGGAACAACTAAAGCAGCTTGTCCTAATATGACGACAATACTAGGGTTGGTGCCCTTGGCCACCTCTGCAGCATGTGGGCTGGGTTTACAGTGCAGTTGCTGTCTTATGAGACAACGTAGCCTCCTGGCAAGACTTGTCCCTTTGTTTCCATTTGGTGTCCAGACTGACTGGAAGGAGCTTGATTCTACATAAGTGTCCTTCGCAAGTGACTTGATGCCCACGTTGCCGGTGGAGGTCCCTCATGGCTGGTTGTTCCTGACACTAACATGATAGCATTGCTATGGTGTGCCCTTTGGCAGCTTTCATGGCTTCAGCAATGGTGGAAGTTTTGTTCCATGTTAAATCATTGCCATCTTCAGTTTGCCAGCAGCTAGCTTCAGATGCTTCCACAGTGCACACACACGACTAGTTCATCGTAGAGCTGTATATATATGGCTCAGGTTCATCTCTTTGTGCTGAATGCAAAAACTTGCCGTACATGCACTTTATTGCCAACAACTCTTGATTACCTTGTATGCACTTATGGGAGCCATATTCATCTGTAACAGCACACTGTGTCTGGTGTGTGATACTTCAGAAGGAACAACTTCAGCTGCCGACATTTTAAATGCGATGTATTTTTTCGCAAACCAGGAGCACTTTGAGTGTTTCTATCTATCTATCTATCTAGCTGCCTACGCCTGGGTGCTCTCGTGGTGGACGCCTCCTTAACTTGGTGTAGACCAAAATTGGTATGGGAGGTTAAGAGGGTGTGACGAATATGACTGTCTGGTCTAGACATGAATAACATGAAAATCCTGTCGCGTACATCATCAAATCCTCTCCTCCAGGCATGTGTGGCACATACCCGTATACCACGGGCCGCAGTATGCGGGTATGCGCCACAGGTGATTAACAAGTTTATATCTACGCTGGAATGGCGGGAGTTTAAATGCAAGAGTGTTCAGAAAAACCGACATCGGCAGCGTCGACCCTATGAATGCAAAGAATAAAGATCAGAGTCCCAGCAGGAATCGAACCCAAGCGTTCTGCGTGGCACAGGTATTCTACCACAGAGCCACGCCAGGTCTTGAAACTGCTTTGGAAAAAGGTTCTGTGCAGCATAATGTCGGTGCAACATCAGTTGTGGTTGGAGTGCTGGCTGTCTAATTTTATAATAAAGCAATAAACATTACATATGTACTCCTATGTTACAGGCGTGATGTCAGGTTAACGTCAATTATAGTTCCAGTGTTGGCTCCACTTTTATAGCAGAGCAATAAACATTACATTTGTTTTCCTGTCATTCAGCAAGCTATATTCAAGCGTTGCTCGAACCCGGAGGAATATGTTAACGAATGATATTCACATCATAACACCGTAGTGTGCACTTCGTTTCGATGATACTGGCGCCTGTCACCAACGTGAGTGCTGATGTTGCATCAGATCATTCAAAAATGCCACTAGTCAACATTCCTGGTAAGCCCGCGATGCGCACACAACTAATAAACTTACAAAAACACGCCGATCCACCTCGTAATGTTGGCTCAAGGCCCAAAAATGCAGCATGAACAATTACTCGCCAACTGCTTCGCATGAAACCGATTCCCACAAGGTGTGGAATCTGCCGAATTGCTTTTCTTTTTAAGGCTATCGACAAACATCTAATTGCATAGCATCAGGCGGCACTGTATTCCAAGCACTGTGATTAACTTGTCACTGTTTTGCTTTTCAGAGAAACTATTCACTTGAGCAAATGTATTGAAAAGTTCAAAATAGGTTTCAAGATTACTCTTTAATGCACAATAATGATAGCTTTTTTACCTTCTCTGCATCTGGAACAGTGAGAATTTTACACGTGTCCGCAACCACTGTTACTCACAATCCTATCCTCCCCTTCACATTTTCGGTACCAGGCATACAACAGGCAGATGACTATTTTTTTCAGCAGTAGCTTGCTGCAACATCAGCAGTAAGGAAATAGACACGCACTCCCATGTCCTGTTAGTTATACAACTTAATGTTGCTGCTAGCATACTAGAGAACAGTGCCCACCAAATACACAGCACACACATGTGCCTTCTGATAAGTACCTGGAGAATCTTAGTGCTGCATGCTCAGTCCATTTCTACTACTCGCTATTTGCCTTGCATGAGGGTACTTAATATATTAAATGAATGTCTAATAATGATTCACTTCCAGAAGCTGGATTGCCACATGCATTGACCTGCAAGTCAAAGATGCGCTTGAATTTTATTGTGCTTCACATCACTGCAGGTAGCAGTAGAAGGTGCATTGTCATTTAATGTATGGCAGACGCTGTATCTTCTCACAGGTAAATTTATTGTTGTCCTCTCCCAATGGACTTGAAAAGCACTGGGTTCAATAAACCACCTCTTGAAAATATTTCTCAAAGTATTGCTGCTATTACCTGTGCAATCAGGTCGAGCCATTTCCAAACCTGCCCATACTCTACAGCTAAAAAAAATCAAGATCAAGACCACGAGTTGTGCTCTACCGATTACAGCATTGCTTTGCCACATCACACTTTTCATTAACATTAATGGACTCATTTACCTATTTCTCATTTTCTGCACCCAAACTTTTAAAGCATTAGACGCTGGATACCTTGTCTGGAATTAAGCATTTGTGCCTGGAGACCCTTACAAAGTGGCTTCTAACAGGCCTACCTGTCTTATTTCATCATTTGTTTACCATGCTGCCAAATTACTGACACACCTTCATTCTTGGCTTCTTGCTGGACAAGCTTGTAAGAACAATAAATTTGTATTTCATTCATAGTGTGTATGAAAAAAGTTGGTTTCCTCTAGCTCGTACCTGTCAGCTTCAAAATAGGATGTGAGTCTTGTGTGCCTTGAAATAAAACGATATCGTGCTGACTGCTGCCTTCGTCAACGTCATGACCACGTGACAATATTCATACCCTTGTTTCCTCTGGCTTTGTTGATGCCAGGGGCACATGCATAGTCCCTGTACTACTCTAGCCATGTGTGAAACAGAGCAAAGAAAAACACTGTTCTCTATGGTAAAGGTTCATTCAAACAAGCCCAGTAGGGAGTAGGGATTAGGTGACAAACTGCTCGCAGGGTTATTTTCTATGTTGAACAGAGTGATGTGATTGCATCAACAGAGTACAGATAAAAACCAGAGACCAAGGTAAGAAGAAATATTGCATCTACGCCCTTCTGAATGTAATTATTTCCTTTTGTTATGACTAAATTATCCAGTCATTATTTAGCATGTATCTATATGCTAAGCACTCTTCTGATACACAAAAGTGCCAAAATATCCTGCATCAAGTTAGGGCTGTGCTTGCTGGGTCGCATTTAGCAGGTGTCTTAATTAGTAGACTGCATTTGCATGGGCTGGATTAAGCTGTGCAATTCTTTATGAGGAAGAAATTGAACAGCACCATAAAGACAAGCTTGGGAGAAAATTATGGACACAATACATGTTCTACATGTTGCCGTCTCTCTATTTCATCTACAGCGCTGTTCGATTCTCTCCTGAAAAAAGCCATATTCACTAATACACCTGCAGTGTGTGCTACCAAGCACATTCCGAACAAGTGCTCCACACAAACTGTATAGGGACATCTCATTTCAGAGTCAAGTATAAGCATAAGCTCTCTGGTACATATGCATGGGTTCTATAATTTAAAAAAAAATCACAGCATATCCACGGAGTGAATGATGATGAGTGGGCGAAGCTGCGAAGGTTCATCGGTAAACCGTGAATCTTCCGTGAATTCTGCCCAGTACATCATCACCGACGTGAGATCGGGCGCGTTTATACTAAAGGTTCAATGAGTTATGACGACTTGCAGCGCACTTTAATTTTACATGTACGCTGTGAATTTTCATTGTTTAGAAAACCATTGCTTAGAAAACATCTGGCGTCTTTCGTTAAGCAGCTGGCGTCTTTTCGTTTTGCTTTAGAAACATCTGGCATTCTTTCGTTTTGCTTTTACAAAACATCTGGCGTCTTTTGTTGGTTTATTTCATCAATCAACGGCGTTTTGAACAAAATTTTTATTGTTTAATCACGCACAGGAGAAATCTCACCAGGCACTACCTTGGAGGTAAAGAATGGCTGCTAATGGGAATGAGAGACAGAAGAAGTCGGCTTTTAGCTAACGCTGCGAATTTTTTATTGTTCAACAACGCACAGGAAAAATCTCCCACCGGCACCACCTTGCAGGTCAAAGCGTAAGACTGGTTACATACTACGCTACGAGGGACGAACGGGTGCCGCTATAAGGAGCTTCGCCCCTAAAAAACTGAGTAGAAAGTTAAATGCATGCCAGAAATTCTAAAGCTGGAGAGAAAGGTTTCAAGATGCTAAGTATGCAGGTGTGATGGGAGCGATGTGTTTGGGGATCGAGGCCGTTCCAGCCTTTGGCTGTGCGATGGAAAAACGATGATGAGCAAGGGACAGTATATGCGCACTTGTGCGAGCAACGTTAAGTGGATGGCCTGTGCACAGTGAAATGCACGAAGGAGGTCGATTAATTGTTAGGTCTATGGCGAATTAAACTCTTACAGAATTTATGATATAAAGTTCGCGATACGACAACAACGTGCTAGAGCATGGGTTCTCAAACTGGGTTCCGCGGAACCCAGGGGTTCTGTGAAGAGCATATCTTAGGGTTCCGCGAGCGGCCATAACGAATACAACCCGCTCCCGTTTCAGTTCCATTAGCAACTAATTTATTTATTTAGACACGCAAATTTGCTGCCCGCAAATTGCGGGCAGCGAGAGACCCGCGTGGTAGCAGAATTAAAGGCTCGTCGTCTAGTACGTGCGTGCCATGAAACTTGCACGATGCGGACCCGTGGTGAACGCGCGAGCGCTGGTAATTCATGCTCGTGAACGTTCAAATTCCAGTTGAAACGGCAATTAGTGACTCATGGCACGTCGGCTATCACGTGGCAACGTTTTCATACAGGATGATTTGGCACTGCTCTATGCCGGTTTTGTAAACGAAACGTGCAACGAGCGCTTTGATATGCGTAAGAGCCGTCACTTCGTGCCGGCTGTGGGCACACAAGCATTTAGGCTTAGCTTTACGACCAGTGTATCGGTCGATGGCCGCTCCGCTATGCGATTGGCATGCCTCCTTTTTCGTTTTGCAAAAAATAAAACAGGCCTCTGTACGTCCGGCGCTTCGTTTGCGTGAACACATTGCTTACGCTGCGCGGTGCCTGAAGCATATATGCGCTTTACGCGACTCGCGGAGCGGCGCGGGGAGGGAATCGCAAGTCTATGTATTATCGGGAGTTCTACATCAACGGCGATTGCCTTCGAGAAAGATAGGCCAACGCGGGCAATGTTAATACAGTGGTTGCACAGGCGTCATATCCCCCTGGTTTCGATTGTCTTCATGCTCAATAAAAAGTTAGGGGTTCCGCGGCACTCTGGAAAAACCGTGTTGGGGTTCCCAAAGCCAGAACGTTTGAGAACCCCTGTGTTGTCCAAACCAGAATCTGCTTTTAACGACGAAACGCTGATATCGAATGAGAATGATGAATAAATATACACCTTACGACGCGATTTTGTGCTGATTCTAAGTGCTGCTGAGGTAGATCTGGTGAGGATACCATAAGGGTGAGGCATATTCAAGTTTAAGTGCAATGTTTTGTATGCGAGTAATTTTACAAGGAGCACCGGAAATATTACGTTGCAGAAATCGTAAAGTTTTGCTTGCAGATGATGTGATGTTGGTCACATGAGAGTTGATTGAGGTCATGTGTGAGCGTATAAGTATTTGAATTAGTTGACACTGTCAATAGAGGTGTGAAAGGGAAGTGATATCGATTATGGCTGTGAGAAATTGACATGGATTTACATTTTTAAGGCTTTAAGACCATGATCTACTGGTCACACGGAAACACAAAACCTCTATTAAACGTCTTTAAAATGTTTAAAGCCTCTACAAACCACCATAAAACGTTTTATAGAGGTTTCGTGTTTCGTGGGTCTTAGTAATAAATCATTCGGAATGAATCATTCTGCAATGAAATGCGAATATTATTGTTATAATTTGATAGGTCAACAATTATAAAGAACGCAGTCATCAGCAAATATGCGAATGTGAGAGGAGACATGTTAGACCGCTCACATATACTATTGAGAATAATATGGACATAAAACTGAACTCTGGGGGACGCCTGATGTTACTGGGAGATTTTATGAAGCAGTACTGTTAATGACAGATGGTGATTGGTTACGAAAAAATTATTTCATCCATGTTATGACGTTAGGGTGCAAGTGATCATTGATGAGCTACTTTATCAAATGTCTTTGTAAAAAAAATATGTCGGTTATTTGAGTAGAGGTCATGTAGAAATGAAGCTATAGTTGGGAGTCACACCGTAGACCTTTATGAGCCATGTTGTGACAGATGGAAAAAGTTATTCCCTAGCAAAAATGCCAATAGGATTTCCTATTGGTCCAATAGGAAATCACTATTGGTTCTATAGGACATCTATTGGAGCTGTATTGGTTGTATAAGACTTCTATGGGTACCAATAGACACCAACAGCCACCACCTATTGGTGTCTTATTAGACCAATAGAAGTTGTATTGGTCAAATAGGGGCTGCCTTTTGGTGTCTTATTGGACCAATAGGAGTTGTATTGGTCAAATCGGTGCTGCCTATCGGTGACTTATTGGGCCAATAGGAGTTGTATTGGTCAAATAAGTACTCCTATTGGTTTCTTAATGTACTAACAGAAGATGTATAAGGCAAACAGGAGTTTTATTGTTCAAACAGCTACCGCCTATTGGTAGCTGTTTATAACATCTTATGACTGATTGAGCGCGTCGGACCCGATCCCGATCAAATTTCTTGATCATGATTGGCTATACGCAAGCTGCAGACGGGATCAATTCACTTTTGATAAGTCTGATCCGATTGAGCTTAATCGTACACCGTGAGACACCGTGTGCAGTTAGCAACTCACGCGACTAAAAGAGTTATATAAAAGGCTGCGTGTCGACCACGGCGGTTACGGTGTCTCCGTACATGCCGTGCGGTAAACGGGCACTATAGTAAAACACGCTAAAGAAGAACTTGCGAAGGAATCGACAACAGAGACACCACAGAATAATAATAAAGAAACCGCCATGAGATCACAGCCGGCATAGAACCAGCCAGTTGACGAACAAAAAAAAAAAAGTGAGACGGTGCGCGGCGTGGCGACGCTGCATGTGTGAACATTTTTTTTACACGTTCCTTGGTTAAGCAGGCTAAGCAATGTGCTAAGCTTTAAGATAAGCTTTGGATTTATGCTAAGCAATATAAGTAGTGCTGTAAAGATACAGGAGAAAGAATTGTGGATCTGCAAACGCGACCGACCGTGCGTTTGGCGCGCCATCCGCGCTCGGCCGATACGAAGACAAGCCCAGCCTGCGGCCAAGCTAAGCCAAAACGTTGTGTCTGTCGCCATAGCGCGCGCTTTGTGTGATCTCGATGCTTCACGTAAGCCTGCTTACACGATGTTTGCTTTAGTGTGCTTCCGCGACGATAACGTGAAGGCTGTGTTCAGCGTGCACCAGATGGAGACGTTCTGAGCCATAATGTCTTGGATTTCGACCGATTTCGACCGATTTCGACTCTACAAAGTGGCACCAAGATAATGGCAAGACGAGCAACAAGGCCCATGTGCTCCGATTGTTTGGTGAGTTGAGTGGGCATGGTAGTTACTCCTATTTAGTATTTATTTGATATCACCTTTTTTTTGTATCAAACTTGGGACGAAGCTGAAAGGGTCGGGGAAAGAAGTCCCTCGTCCTTTGTCTCCGGTATTTGATGACAGCGAGACCAGCAACGCCTCGATTGCAAGTCCACACGCTCTCAGAAGTTGAATGATTGAGCGCATATATTATTGCAGTTTTTTTTGTGTTTGTCAGTATGCACAAAAAAACGTAGCATAGATTAGAGGTAAAGGACAGGCGCCCTGCTCGTGAGTGTAGTTGGAGTCTCGCAAGCCCTTTGTAAGTATTTACAACGTGCGTGTTAAGCCGAAAACGCGTTTATCGCCTCATAGTAAAACGCTCTAGTCGATGCTGTTTGTCTGTTGTAGTGCGCGCCAATCGGCTTATCATACTTGTTCGACATAATGTCACAAGAACCACAGAAGGCCACATGATAATTCATTATACAAAATGTGCATAGCATATGTACTGCACTGGTGCGATTTTTTATTTCATATTTTTTTATTTTTTACATACTGCAGCCCAATTAAGTGCTATCGCAGGAGTGGGTTTATTAATGGTGTTGGCTTAATTGCATAAGCACGTAACATGCAGCACGTGTGTTATATCAGCTCATTGCAGCCTTACTGCTGTGTTGGGGCTTGCAACGATATAGGAATCTAGGCTGCCTTTACTACTGTCTTACATATTACCGTTGCCTCATCGTGAATCTACCCTAGCTTATTTATTTCAATGCCATCTTTAGTTGAGATTAGTGGCATGCTCTAGTAGATAGGTCGCACCACCATCGTGAAAAAGAGCACGTCCACAGATAGTAGTGATTATTGAGTTTTGCTGTAATTTAAGGACGAGTTTGCAGTTCATTCTTGGGTACAGCTTCAAAAAACCACAGGACGCAAGCGTGTAAACGGGATAAGGGTGCTGCTTAATTTTAAAAAAAAATTTTGCCCCTTTCTTTTCCTTCCTTTTTGTGCCGCAAAATTTTGCCCGATATACTGTTTTCTTCCACGCAATAGCCACAGTGGGTGTGTAATATTTCACTCAGTTTTTGCTATAGTTCAGCTCCCAACATGGTGAACATGTGCAGTGAATTAAGGTCTAGATAATTTCGCACTGTGCCGTCTACCTTTCTATACATTGCTTTGAGGGTAAACCTTTAATAAACATGTGTTACTGTTTTCTGATTTCATGGCTCTGTTTATTTACAGAATCTTCAGGCACTTCCTCGAGTGCGGATGAGGCCCGCAAGATCGCCAACATCATCAAGGCCAGAAGAAGCACTTGTAGTTTTGATTATGAGAATATATTTGAACATATGTCTCATTCATCCACTGTGATTATCATTGCAGGGGCGCTGCCACAGTGTGGGCCTTCTGCATGACGACAAGACACCCATAAAACACTTGCGCAAGACTAATTCTAATGGGGCTGAGAAGTGGGCAAATACAAAGCTAATACAATGCCAGCAGGCAAATACAGAACCAATAGGCCAATATAATTCCAATTGGCTAATAGAGAACCAATACACCAATATAGGTCCAGTAGGCTGATATAGAACCAATAGACCAATAGCCAATACAGTTCCAATAGACCTATAGAACCATAGACCAAATAGGTTGTCAATAACCCAATAGGCTATTGGTTTTTTATTGGGAATTTTTGCTAGGGTTGCTGTCCAAAAAATCCATACCATATGAAAATATGATGTGTTCCATGATTTTGCAAACGACACCAGTGATGGATATGGGACGATAGTTTAAGGGCGATTGGCAGTTACCTGATTTGTAGACTGGAACTTCCTCTATTTTCCACTCGTCTGGAAAGTGCCTGGTATGGTGGTTGTGAGAACAGCAGGTCTAGATTCATGGCAGAGATCTGTACTTGACATTTTTAAAACCTTCGAGGTGATTTGATCAGCACCGGCTGATGAGGGTAACTTATGACTGTCACTTAGTGCGGATATTCTGACTGGTGAAAAAAATAAAATCAGGCATGAAGGCATGACAGGAGCAGCATATGCAAAAAAATGCATAAGAGGTTCGGTTGTAAAAACAGATGAAAAAAACAGAATTAAATATATTGGCACAGTCCTAGGTCGATAAAAACTTCACAGTCCTTAGGGATTTCTGATGCCAAGGGATGAGTTAGGTTGGTTATCTGCCAGAATTTGTTGGGGTCATTACTAAGCATTCAGGTCAGACCTACCCCGAATGTTTGTTTTGTATATAAATTTTAAAAAGTATTATGATACCATTGTTTTCTATATATCAACAACAAATAATGTACTTAAGCCAAAACCCAATCTAACAACTTATAAATATATGATCCTGGAAACTTCTGTATGCTTGGATCCCTGATCTCGAGGGGTAAGCCACCATTGGCATCTTGAGAATTTTTGCCTAATTTACAATAACTCAAGATTAGATAAACCTTTTCCAATATGTAAGCAGCATTCTTGCCTTTCATAAACCCAGATTCAGATATTAATGTTTAATTTTTCCCGAAGCGATTTTGCTATGCATATAGCCTCTCCATATCTAATGTACGTGAGATCATAAGTCCAAAACTGTCGTGATCACACTTGTTTTCCCAATTCTACAGAAATTGGTTTTATGATTAGAAGACTTCAATTCAACCCTTCTGGCATCAAACCATATTGCAGCTGCACTCCATTCGAAATCTCCACTGCATATATTTAAATCATATGAAAGTTTGAATGCCAGTCACACACGTACAGTACGGTCCACTCTTACAGGGAACACGCGAGCGCGTGGCTGACAGCCCGCGCGGCGCTGACTAGCGGCGAGATTTGTAAATGCGGCGCATGCGCATACACTTGTAAGAGCGGCGCGCACCCGAACGCCGTAATGAATCTATACGCGTGCGCTGCATTTACAAATCTCGCCAGCAGTTAGCGCTCCGCGGACAGCCGGCCACGCGCTCGCGTGTTCCCTCTAAGAGTGGACCATACTGTACATGCCGTATGAAATCACGCACATGGGGGCTTGCGCAGCTTTATGCTTCAAATAATAACCAATGAGCAGGTTTCGTCAACCCTGCTGGATACATGCTGCATGCTCGCATATTTGTTTTGACTCGCCGTTATAACTGTTGCTACCTGAGCTACCCTTAACTTTTTGTGAAGTAACATATATAGCGTTAATGTGTAGCCCAAATCCACATGCTTATAATAAATGCTTTTCTGTAGCCTAGCCCCAATAGTTCTCTTGACAAGTTTCTGAGCTTCACTGGAGGATGAAAATGTTATGCGGTGAATCACACAAAATGTGTTGAGGGGAAGCATTTTTGCTGTGCAGTGAAGTGTATACTAAGAAGGGCACTGTCACAGCCGGGGAAGTACACAAGAGGATTTTATGCAAGCTTATTTGGAAGATAACGAAGAAACTCAAAAGGAAGTTGCGAACCACGCAGTGTGTGATGGAACGGAAGATGAGAGGTGTAACAACTTATTTAGCAAGAGAGCAGAGTGGACTCTGGAGAACAAACAGGGGCAGCTGCCGACGTTCTAGCTGAAATTCAGAGAAAAAAAGTGGATATGGGCAGGTCATGTGATGTGGAGGACGGATTTGACGATCAGTCAGAGCGACGGATTGGATATTAAGAGATGGGGAACATATATATAACAGAGGATGTCAGAAGGTTAAATGGTATGATATGAAATTAAGAAATTCGGAGGCATAAAATGGCTCTCGCAGCTAATTGGAGCTAAATGAAGGAAGCCCTGCAGGGGACATAAAATAGGGTGACTATGATGAAACCTTACATGTGTTGTCTCTAGTCATAGTACAATCCAGTGGGACGCCTGATAACTGTATGTTACTCATCAGGCATTCAGAACTGCTATTGATTTGGTTATCTAAGCTCTCAATATCACCGCCTCTGTCTGAATTTCTCGCTTGCGATGACTCATTCACTTGCACCTTCTGTACACACACGAGCGAAAACAGCAATGAAATCGTGCAATGAACTACACTATTATAAATTATAATTGTAGTGACATATAATTGTCAAGTGGTCTTTACAGTAACATAAGTAATTATGCAGTGAAGCATTGCCGGTGTGCCTTGTAAGCACAGTTAAATAGTTTACATTACTTGTTTAATTTGCAGTGTGTAATCTTGTCTTGCGTAAGATCTGTCTAGATGTAAAGAACGTACTCAAGATGTGCTGTGAGTAGTTTCTGCAGCTGCAAGCAACATTTACACAGAACTTTGCCGGCTTCACTGCATCAACTTTTGTTGTGCAGTGAAGATTTACTGATGTGCACTTTATGTAGACATGTGACCGCACTGCAAATTAAAAATCATCCGCAGTACTAATTAAACAATACTAATCTTGCAGTTCCTGCAAGTACGTTTCTCTCCAAAATGTATTTAAGGTTTTTTACCAAATAGCTAGTGTTCTGAAACTTTTGTCCTTTCTTTTCAGTTTAGATGTGCTGGCATGCATTTAACTCTGGCAAGAGTGGTATCTCAAGTTTTCTTTGAATTATAGATACCATACTAATCAGATGTAGAGCTTCTGCTCCTATACTTGACTCTGAAATGAAAGACTCCCACAGCTTGTGAGGAACACTTGTCTGGAATATGTGCTTGGCAGCACACGCTGCAGGTGTACTACTGAATACACCTTTTTTAGGAGGGAATCGAACAGCGCTGTTGATGAAATAGAGAGAAGGCAACAGACACAACATGTGTATGTCATTTTCATCCCATTTTTTCTTTCTCATAAACAAACTGCACGGCTTAATTCAGTCCATGTAAATGCAGCACAGCCCCATCTTGAAGCAGGATCCTGTATATTTTTTTTTAAAGCAGGCAGGGCTGCAAAAAAGCTAGAGCTTGACTGAAGCCAAAGACGCAGGATGTTTTGGCTCTATTGTGTATCAGAAGATGCTTGGCATAGACACATACTAAAATATGATTGGAGGGATTAGTCATAACAATAGGAAATAATTATACTCAGCCGGGCATAAATGCAGTATTGCATCTCACCTTGGTGCTGGTTTTTATCTGTTTCTCTGTTGATGCAACCAGATAATTCTGTTCAATGTAGAAAAAACCCCACTAGCAATTTGTCACCTAGGCCATACTCCCTCCAGGGCTTGTTTCATTGTACTTTAACCGTACAGAACAAAGTTTGTTTTTCTGTGCTGTTTCATAAAACATGGCTAGAACTGTACACAGACTACACATGCACCCCTGGCATCAACAAAACCATAGAGGAAATAAAGGCATGAATAGCAGTTTATTTTAAGGCACACAAGAATGTCACACTCTATTTTGAAGCTGACAGGTATGAGATCGAGGAAACCAACTTTATTCGTACATAATGTGAACGAATCACAAAATTTATTGTTTTTACGAGCTCGTTCAGCAAGAAGGCAAGAGCGTAGGTGCGTCAGTGATTTGTGTAGCATGGTAAACAAATAATGGAATAAGACACATTGAGGGCAGGCTTGTTGAAAGCCACTTTGTGGTTGTTTTCCAGGAACACATGCTTTCTTGGCACCTTTGCCGTACCAAGAATGTAATTCTAGACAAGGCACCCAGTACGTAAAGCCTTTAAAAGTATGGGTGCTTTCTAGGTACAGTGGGGACCTCTTCACGATGAGGACAACAATAAATCTAGCTGCGACAAGATACAGTGTCTGCCATATTTTAAATGACAATGAACCCCTGCTACCTGCAGCGATGTGAAGAACGATACAATTAAAGCACATATCTTTTATTTTCACTTCAATACATGTGGCAAGCCAGCTTTCAGAATTGAGTCATTGTAAGACATTGATTTTATATATTAAGCACTCTTGTGCAAAGCAAATAGAAGTAGAAATGGGCCAAGCATGCAGCACTGATACTCTGCAGCTACTCATCAGGAGGCACACATGCGGAACAAAAAATTATATGTGCATTTTAAAGACACCCTTCTTTGTGCTGGAATGTCATGCACGCAACTATCAGCCATCCATTATTATTTTTTTTGTTGGTGGGCTAATACTCTTCGTAGGAATCTGGCGGGCAGAGGTAAGGTGGAGCTAACGCTCCTATTTTGCGTGCAACTTTAGTAGTCTGTGGGATTTCCTCCTCAAAGGCGGTTGAATATGAGCCTGAGCCAACGCTCGTGCACTTTGGCTGACTTATTTTCTTTCTTAAAGGAAGAATCTAGCTTGTCATCTTGCTTTTTCGTCATGGTGTTGACACACTCTCTCTTTCTCACAATTTCTTTTACAGGATGATAGCTATAACGCGAACTCAAGGAAACGACACAAGGCACACAAAGAGGAGCGTCCTTGTCCTGAATTCGTGCTACAGCTATCATCAAGACATACTAACTAGCCCAAGCGTCCACCCTTCTTTTACAGCTCACAAAATTGCCCACCTTACATCACGTCATCATCTTCATGCATGTCACAGCACACCAGACATTTCTGGTGTGCACCAGACACTTCGAGACACAGAAGTTTCTCGGTGAGGTAGCATTCGAATCCACATACCAACGATTTGAAGATGAGTGGCGTAACCACTCAGCTATCCAGGCATGCAAGTAGAGCATACCATAGCCTTTTATAGTACAGTGTAGGAAGGGGGTGTGAAAGGGAAGTGAGGAACAAGGAAAGGAGGAGGGGAGAGGGTAAAGCATAGCATAGAAAAAATTAAGAGAGAAGTGCTGAAAGAGAAAGATTCAAGAAGAGAGAGAGAAAGGCGAAGAGAAAAATCTTAATGAAAAAAAGACAGGAAAAACAGAGAGAAGAGAGATAAATAAAAGGAAAAAAAAAGAAAACTGAAGACAAAGAAGGCTGCCCAGTTCCGCACTTCCTTCTGGCTTCTAGTGCAAATATGCCTTAATTTTTTGTAACCTTGTTTTGATCTTTGAGTGTGCACAATTCTGCTGTGGATGATGTGAAAACAACACATGGGCACTGGTCACAGTGGTCTCAAACACGTGTCCCGCAGACCTTTCTTGAGCGACTCAGCCCGCACCTGACTGTCTTCACCCTCATCATAAAACAGCTCACACACAAAAGAAGAAGGAAGAACTGATGACACGAGTGCTTCCTTCTTTTGTATTTGTGTGTGTGTGTGCACTGTCTTATGATGAAGTTCGACCAACTCACCCAAATAGCTACCTTGCTCTTGTCTTCATCTGATATTTTACCCTAATTAAAAAGTCAGCTCTCTGGTTGAGGATGACTGATGAGCACTTGTGATTGACCACGAGGATCGTCTCTGCACGAGAAGTTAATGCGGACATTTCTTCTCGCATCACAGCTAAGCTTTGCAAGGCATCACGCCAGCGTGTTTAGAACTTCAGCAGTTATTTTGTATTTCGCAAGGAAGAAAGCTGTGTGACTTTGCTAAATGGTACTCACACAATTTTCTCGCCTGTTGCACTTAACAACGCTTTGTTTGGGTAAGCTACACAGACGTGACTGGTCTCAAGCATTTGTTCCTGGAGCATTCCATGCAGACAAAACAAAAACGTGGAGTAAATCTTTTTATTTTGTAGTTTTAGCCATTCTGAAAGTCGATATCGTCATCTTTCTCGAATCTTGATGACAAATATCCTTCAGAAATGACCTATATAATGAGATATGGGAAAAGCCTTTCTTTTAAGTGACAATACTTGACATTTTGCCTCCCCCCCCCCCTCCAAATGAAGTGTTGTTAAGTTTATTGACATGAAGTAAATACAGATCGATTGCAAACACTGCATGGTCCCTTAGCCGAAGGCTAGTATTGGGGCCATTTACAGACATGTAATTACCGAAATGTAAATTTACGGACATGTAATTGATAGTTTCGATCATCAATGACAATACAAAAAATTAGCAATAGCAGCAAAAAAAAATATGACACAGAATATATAGTATAGAAAAAGGAGACATGTCATTTTTAACTTAGGTGTGGTAAGCATAACATTGAGAGAGGGAAAAAGAAAGAAAAAAAATCATATGTATGTATGTATCTACAGGTTGCGCACGTGACATAAGTGTCTATACATGCCCGGATGACATCTGCTGTAGACTGAATTTTTTTAACCAGAGTGAAACGTTCTTGCTTTGTTTTCCCTCAAGTGGTACGTCGTTCCATATTTTTATACCAATAACTTCCACTTGTCTCTAGCCATATAAATTTCTAGTCAATGGTATATTAAAGTTGCAAATTCTTTTGTTTATTGTTGGACGATTGGGCACACGCAATATTCATATGTTCAAGGGATAGTTGTCCTTAATTATACTACTAATGCACTTCGCCATACTTATTTTGCGTAAGAAATGGAATGGTATGATTTGTAGTTTAGCAAAAATTAGTTTACTTGCTTCACTTCCCCGCGAGAAGCTAATAGATCGGATGGCTCGTTTCTGTAGACGTTGAACAGGTTCTAGGTATGCATTGAATGTCCATGCCCATGACTCAATACAGTACGCTAGGTGAGATTGGAAAAATGAAAAATACAAGATGCGGAGAATGTTTCTTGGAAAATGTTCCCGTGCCTGAAAGACCAAAACAACCACATGTCAGCTTTGAACAAAGAGCTTCCATGTGACGCTGCCAATTTAGATGATGATCGAGAATAACGCCAAGATAGATATATCAGTAAGTGCGTTTGAGTGCGCATTGATTTATATGCAGTGAGACACAACCATTACAGATAATTTTTGAACGTGAGTGGAAAGCGGTATATTTAGTTTTTGTAGTATTAATGGTTAGTTTAGTGGCAACGAACCATTCGGAAACAATAGCAAGCTCGATTCGGGCTTGATGTTCCTTGATGTTGTCACCTGTAATTATCGAAGCGGTGTCATCAGCGTACATTGATATATCAGCGAATTGTAAAGTTTGGGGCAAGTCATTTATATAAACTGTGAAAAACAGGGGACCAAGTACTGAACCCTGTGGTACTCTTGTACTAAGATGCTGAGGGTATGACATTATGTTGTTTATATGTATGATTTGATTTCCATTATCAAAATAACTGGGAAAAAAATCAAGTTCACTGTTGCAAAACCCATAAGCACTTAACTTATTGAGTGAGATGCCATGATCGACGGTGAGGAAAGCCTTTTTTAAATCAAGAAAAATAACTGCCACTAGTTGGCTATTATGAAGAGCGGTGTTTATTGTCTGTGTTAATAAATGTCTGCACTGGCCCGGCCTTCGCAGGACTAAATTTTGTGATTGCGGCCCGCTAGCTCAGGTGAGTTTGAGACTCCTGGTTTGCTTCTAATGGTGGGCTTTCTTATAAAATTGGTTGCAAGATGGTGCTGTGGTGTGTATTCCTTCTTCTAGTGTTCTCTTTTTTTTCATGCTGTCCATTTTAACATGTATAAAATGCATCCATGTGCAGACTTAAAACTGCTCAGCATGACAGTTGAAAGCAACACAGGTGACACGAGAACAAGCACAGACTTCCAACTGAAATTTAACACAACACAATATATAGCCTACACCCAAGATAAGAACAACATGCTTATGCTAGAAACAAATAACAAGAAGTGAAGGATGATAGTGCAGTGAAACTATAAAAAAACAACTAAGGGCGGAATGCCACATGACAATGAATCCAGGTAAGCGAGTTCTTTATCAGATAGGAATATTGAAGGTTTACTGACACAGCTTCCTTTAGCTATTCTTACAACCTCAATGCCATCATGGTGCCATCATGAAGGTGAGCTGCAAGAGCTTGTTCTCTTAAACAGAGACTGGCAACTACATTCTTAACAATGAGAAGCCAAAGAACCATCCCTATCCACATTTTTTACTTTTTGACAATGTTTCTGTAATGGTATATTCAGGCATCTACCTCTTTGATCAACGTAGCTGTGTTCACAGGACAAAGGCACGCTGTAAACGACGCCTATTACGCAGTCAACAAACTTTTTACGGTGCATAACTTGGCAATGGCTCGAAGGTCCTTCTACGGCTCTAGTTCGAACACATTACTGAGATTGCTTATTCGGTGTTTTGGTAAAACAGGCAGGTTCCTAAGCATGTGATTGCAGTGGCAAAAAGTAAAAAAAATGCGGGTAGCGACGTTATGGATAGAGACGTTTTTATGGCTTCTCATTATTAGAAATATGGTTGCCAACCTCTGTTCAAGAAAACACTCGTGAGTTCTTGTGGCTCACCCTCATGATGGCACCAGCAACCTTCATTATTCTTATCTGATAAAGAACTGGTTTATCTGGATTCATTTAGCATGTGCTGTGCCGCCTTTGTTGTTTTTTTTAGGGTCTCACTGTGCTTTCATGCTTGACCTCTTTTTTTTTTATAAACATGCTTATGCTATAGCATAAGCATGTTGTTTTAATCTTGGGTGTAGGCAATATATTTGTGAGTTGAGATAAATTTCAGTTGGATGTCAGCGCTAGTCCTCGTCTCACCTGCGTTGCTGTGTCTACTTTCGCGCTGAGCAGTTTTAAGTATGGAATACCAACTAGCCCGCTACCACACGTTGCTCCGTGCGTAGAACCCGTGGGGTGCGAGCCGCATGCTCTTACGAGCAACGTGATGGTGACGAAGTCGAACGTTTTGTCACATAGAACTATCGATCGTGTAGCCGTGGATGCGAATAGTGAGGCTTGCGCATGCGGTGACCAATACGGGTGTCACATAGGCACTTTCTATTGAAATCGAAATTCTGTACCATGATTGACTCGCCTCCGCATCTAGCGCAAATAAGTAAATCGCGATTAGGAAACTTGGACTGGATCGACATCGAAATTACATCGTGTGATGCCCGTACTATGAAATCGAGGCTGGTCAGCGGCTTTTCTGAACGACGAAGTGGGTGGTTTAAGTACCGTGCATTTAACAGCTCAGCCGCGGCGAGTTCGATGCCATTACGCCTATAAAATTAAGCTTTCGACGAATATGCGCAAAAGCACAACGCGAAACAGGTTGCCGAGCGGGTAAGAACGGCCGTTCAAAGCACAAAACAAACTTCCCTAGAAATGTGCACAACTACGGACTACCACAATGCTACCACCGTCCACGTACCGCACGAAAATAGATCAAATATGAATCGCAAAGAACACCGAAACAGGTTCATGAGAGCCTTAGACATCGTAGTGACCACGCAAGCTCAGGCGAACCACAGTACCGGTTCCAAACGCACTGATGCGAACACAATCCAACTATTCACGTTCAAAAAGCATGGTAAACGACAAGCACAATCACAGCGTCCGCGCCCACCGCAAACACCGCGCCGAACACAAACACGCCAGAAAACATGCCCAAGCGCCCACAGGTTGCCTGAACCGGCGATGTAAACTTTCAACGAAAAGCCATAATCTTTCACAGATCCAAGCCAAGTAGGGTGAAAATAGCGTTTCCTTATTTGGCCGGCCCTACTGCGACCCTCGTGAAAATAGCGCTTCGTTATTCTGACGCGGGTCAGAATAAGGAAACGCTATTTTCACGCAACTTGGCTTGGATTTGTGAAAGATTGTGGCTTTTTGTTGAAAGTTTACATCGCCGGTTCAGGCAACCTGTGGGCGCTTGGGGATGTTTTCTTGCGTATTTGTGATCGGCGCGGTGTTTGTGTGGTGGGCGCGGACGCTGTGATTGTGCTTGTCGTTTGCCAGTGTGCTTTTTGAACGTGAATAGTTGGATTGTGTTCGCATCAGTGTGTTTGGAACCGGTACTGTGGTTCGCCTGAGCTTGCGTGGTCACTACGATGTCTAAGGCTCTCATGAACCTGTTTCGGTGTTCTTTGCGATTCATATTTGATCTATTTTCGTGCGGTACGTGGACGGTGGTAGCATTGTGGTAGTCCGTAGTTGTGCACATTTCTAGGGAAGTTTGTTTTGTGCTTTGAACGGCCGTTCTTACCCGCTCGGCAACCTGTTTCGCGTTGTGCTTTTGCGCATATTCGTCGAAAGCTTAATTTTATAGGCGTAATGGCATCGAACTCGCCGCGGCTGAGCTGTTAAATGCACGGTACTTAAACCACCCACTTCGTCGTTCAGAAAAGCCGCTGACCAGCCTCGATTTCATAGTACGGGCATCACACGATGTAATTTCGATGTCGATCCAGTCCAAGTTTCCTAATCGCGATTTACTTATTTGCGCTAGATGCGGAGGCGAGTCAATCATGGTACAGAATTTCGATTTCAATAGAAAGTGCCTATGTGACACCCGTATTGGTCACTGCATGCGCAAGCCTCACTATTCACATCCACGGCTACACGATCGATAGTTCTATGTGTCAAAACGTTCGACTTCGTCACCATCACGTTGCTCGTAAGAGCATGCGGCTCGCACCCCACGGGTTCTACGCATGGAGCAACGTGTGGTAGCGGGCTAGTTCGTATTCCATACTTAAAACTGCTCAACGCGAAAGTAGACAGCAACGCTGGTGAGGCGAGGACTAGCGCTGACATCCAACTGAAATTTATCACAACTCTCAAATATATTGCCTACACCCAAGATTAAAACAACATGCTTATGCTAAAAAAAAAAAGAGGTCAAGCATGAAAGCACAGTGAGACCGTAAAAAAACAACAAAGGCGGTACAGCACATGCTAATGAATCCAGATAAGCCAGTTCTTTATCAGATAAGAATAATGAAGGTTGCTGGTGCCATCATGAGGGTGAGCCACAAGAACTCGTGTTTTCTCGAACAGAGGCTGGCAACCGTATTTGTAATAATGAGAAGCCATAAAAACTTCTCTATCCATAACGTTGCTACCCATATTTTTTACTTTTTGCCACTGTAATCATATGCTTAGGAAGCTGCCTGTTTGACCAAAGCACGGAATAAGCAATCTCAGTTATGTGTTCGAACTAGAGCCGTAGAAGGACCTTCGAGCCATTGCCAAGTTATGCACTGTAAAAAGTTTGTTGACTGCGTAATAGGCGTCGTTTACAGCGTGTCTTTGTCCTGTGAACACAGCTACATTGGTCAAAGAGGTAGATGCCTAAATATACCATTACAGAAACATTTTCAAAAAGTAAAAAACGTGGATAGAAATGGTTTTTTGGCTTCTCATTGTTCAGAATGTAGTTGCCAGTCTCTGTTTAAGAAAACAAGCTTTTGCAGCTCACCTTCATGATGGCATTGATGTTGTAAGAATAGCTAAAGGAAGCTGTGTCAGTAAACCTTCAATATTCCTATCTGATAAAGAACTCGCTTACCTGGATTCATCGTCATGCGGTATTCTGCCTTAGTTGTTTTTTTATATTTACACTGCACTATCATCCTTCACTTCATGTTATTTGTTTCTAGCATAAGCATGTTGTTCTTATCTTGGGTGTAGGCTATATATTGTGTTGTGTTAAATTTCAGTTAGAAGTCTGCGCTTGTCCTCGTGTCACCTGTGTTGCTTATCAACTGTCATGCTGAGCAGTTTTAAGTCTGCACATGGATGCATTTTATACATGTTAAAATGGACAGCACGAAAAAACGAGAACACAAGAAGAAATACACACCACAGCACCATCTTGCAACCAACTTTATAAGAAAGCTCACCATTAGAAGCAAACCAGAAGTCTCAAACTCGTCTGAGCTAGCGGGCCGCAGTTACAAAATTTAGTCCTGCAAAGGCCGGGCCAGTGCAGACATTCATTAACACAGACAATAAACACTGCTCTTCATAATAACCAATTAGTGGCAGTTATTTTTCTTGATTTAAAAAAGGCTTTCCACACTGTCGATCATGGCATCTCACTAAATAAGTTGTGCTTATGGGTTTTGCAACAGTGAACTTGATTTTTTTCCCAGTTATTTTGGTAATCGAAATCAAATCGTACATATAACATAATGTCATGCCCTCAGCATCTTAGTACAAGAGTACCGCAGGGTTCAGTACTTGGTCCCCTGTTTTTCACAGTTTATAAAAATGACTTGTCCCAAACTTTACAATTCGCTGATATATCAATGTACGCTGATGACACCGCTTTGATAATTGCAGGTGACAACATGAAGGAACTAGAGGAAGAAGCCCAAATCGAGCTTGCTATTGTTTCCGAATGGTTCGTTGCCAATAAACTAACCATTAATACTACAAAAACTAAATATACCGCTTTCCACTCACGTTCAAAAATTATCTGTAATGGCTCTGTCCCACTGCATATAAATCAATGCCCACTCGAACTCACTTACTGATATACCTATCTTGGCATTATTCTCGATCACCATCTAAATTGGCAACGTCACATGAAAGCGCTTTGTTCAAAGTTGGCATCTGGTTGTTTTGCTCTTTCAGGCACGGGAACATTTTCCAAGGAACATTCTCCGCACCTTGTATTTTTCATTTTTCCAATCTCACCTAACGTACTGTATTGAGTCATGGGCATGGACATTCAATGCGTACCTAGAACCTATTCAACGTCTACAGAAACGAGCCATCCGATCTAATAATTTCTCGAGGGGAAGTGAAGCAAGTAAACCAATCTTTGCTAAACTACAAATCATACCATTCTATTTCTTACGCAAAATAAGTATGGCGAAGTGCATTAGTAGTATAATTAAGGACAACTATCTCTTGAACATACCAATATTGCATGTGCCCAATCGTCCAACAAGAAACAAAAAAATTGGCAACTTTGATATACCATTGGCTAGAAATTTATATGGCTAGAGACTAGTGGAAGTTATTGTTGGTATAAAAATACGGAACGACGTACCACTTGAGAGAAAACAAAGCAAGAACGTTTCACTCTGGTTAAAAAAATTCAGTTTACAGCAGATGTCATCCGGGCATGTATAGACACTTATGTCACGGGCACAACCTGTAGATACATACATATGATTTTTTTTCTTGCTTTTTCTCTCTCTCACTGTTATGCTTACCACACTTAAGTTAAAAATGACCTGTCTCTTTGTTCTACTATATATTCTGTCTGTTATATTTTTTGTTTTTTTTTTCCTTTTTTTTGCTGCTATTGCTAATTTTTTGTATTGTCATTGACGATCGAAACTATCAATTACATGTCTGTAAATTTACATTTCGGTAATTACATGTCTGTAAATGGCCCCAATACTAGCCTTTGGCTAAGGGACCATGCAGTGTTTGCAATCGATCTGTATTTACTTCATCTGTATAAACTTCAACACTTCATTTGGAGGGGGGGAGGCAAAATGTCGAGTATTGTCACTTAAAAGCAAGCCTTAAGTTGCTCGGAGGATTTCACGAGAGACGGACGTGTCGCCCGCGATGCCCTGCTCGCCCTACAGGACGCGCTCGTGCCTCTCGCCGTCGGCGCACCGTGACGGCTACCTCGACTGCCATGCCGTGCGCCTCTCATCGGCGGGGCCTTCGCCGCCTCGTCACCGACGTGCATTGTGCCCCTGGCTGAATCGTGGACCCGTCCGTGAACTCCTGTGACCTGCTCCCCAATCTTTCCTGTCCTCTCCTCTCTTCGTCGCGCCTGTCGACTTCTGATCACTACCTTTCCTATTTTTTTCTGCTTTTCTTTTATTCCCACCTTACCCCTACCCCTACAGGGCGCTTAGCCGTGTCGCCAATGGGCAGACAGAAATTAGCGCCCTTTTCCTTTCTCCCCCCAGAACAACTAGTAGTAGTAGCAAGCCTTTTCCCATATCTCATATATGGGTCATCTCTGAAGGAGATTTGTCATCAAGATTCGAGAAAGATGACGATATCGACTTTCAGAATGGCTAAAACTACAAAATAAAAAGCTTTTACTCCACGTTGTTGTTTTGTCTGCATGGAGTGCTCCAGGAACAAATGCTTGAGACCAGTCACGTCTGTGTAGCTTACCCAAACAAAGCGTTATTAGGTGCAACAGGCGAGAAAATTGTGTGAGTACCATTTAGCAAGGTCACACAACTTTCGTCCTTGCGAAATACAAAATAACTGCTGAAGTTCTAAACACGCTGGCTTGATACCTTGCAAAGCTTAGCTCTGATGCGAGAAGAAATGTCCACATTAACTTCACGTGTAGAGACGATCCTCGTGGTCAATCACAGGTGCTCATCAGTCATCCTCAATCAGAGAGCTGACTTTTTAATTAGGGTAAAATATCAGATGAAGACAAGAGCAAGGTAGCTATCTGGGCGAGTTGGTCGAACTTCATCATAAAACAGTGCACACACACACAAATACAAAAGAAGGAAGCACTCGTGTCATGAGTTCTTCCTTCAATGAGAGACGCATTTGGCCTGGTTCGTTCAAGATTAACTGTAGAAACAGCGCTAAAAGACGGGACGAAGAAAGGACACAAACCACGGTGCTAACAACAACAACAAAAAAAAACAACCAAAAAAATTTTTTGGTTGTTAGTCAGCGACTTGGTTTGTGTCCTTTCTTCGTCCCGTCTTTTAGCGCTGTTTCTACAGTTCTTCCTTCTTCTTTTGTGTGTGAGCTGTTTTATGATGAGGATGAAGACAGTCATGTGCGGGCTGAGTCGCTCAAGAAACGTCCATGGGACACGTGTTTGAGACCCCTGTGACCAGTGCCCATGTGTTGTTTTCACATCATCCACAGCAGAATTGTGCACCCTCAAAGATCAAAACAAGGTTACAAAAAATTAAGGCATATTTGCACTAGTAGTGCCAAGCCAGAAGGAAGTGCGGAACTGGGCGGCCTTCTTTGTTTCTCTTCAGTTTTCACTTTTTTTCCTTCCTTTCTTTATTTCTTTTTCTCTCTTCTCTCTGTTTTTCCTGTCTTTTTTTCATAAATTTTTTCTCTTCGCCTTTCTCTCTCTCTTCTTGAATCTTTCTCTTTCAGCACTTCTCTATAATTCTTTCTATGCTATGCTTTACCCTCTCCCCTCCTTCTTTCCCTGTTCCTCACTTCCCTTTCCCGCCCTCTTCCTACACTGTACTATAAAAGGCTATGGTATGCTCTACTAGCATGCCTGGATAGCTGAGTGGTTACGACACACATCTTCAAATCATTGGTATGTGGATTCGAATGCTACCTCACCGAGAAACTTCTGTGTCTCGAAATGTCTGGTGCACACCAGAAATGTCTGGTGTGCTGTGACATGCATGAAGATGATGGCATGATGTAATGTGGGCAATTTTGTGAGCTGTAAAAGAAAGGTGGAGGTATGGGCTAGTTAGTATGTCACGATGTAGCGCGAATTCAGGACAAGGACGCTCCTCTTTGTGTGCCTTGTGTCGTTTCCTTGAGTTCACGTTATAGGTATCATCCTGTAAAAGAAATTGTGAGAAAGACAGAGTGTGTCAACACCATGAGGAAAAAGCAAGATGACAAGCTAGATTCTTCCTTTAAGAAAGAAATTATGTCAGCCAAAGTGCACGAGCGTTGGCTCAGCCTCGTATTCAACCACCTTTGAGGAGGAAATCCCACAGAGTACTAAAGTTGCATGCAAAATAGGAACGTTAGCTCCACCTTACCTCTGCCCGCCAGATTCCTACGAAGAGTATTAGCTCACCAACAAAAAAATGGCTGATAGTTACATGCATGAAATTCCAGCACAAAGAAGGGTGTCTTTAAAATGCACATATTATTTTTTGTTCCACATGCGTGCCTCCTGATGAGTGGCTGGAGAGTCTCAGTGCTGCATGCTTGGCCCATTTCTACTTCTATTTGCTTTGCACGAGAGTGCTTAATATATGAAATCAATGTCTTACAATGACTCAATTCTGAAAGCTGGCTTGCCACATGTATTGAACTGAAAGTAAAAGATATGTGCTGTGCTTTAATTGTACCGTGCTTCACATATCGCTGCAGGTAGCAGGAGAAGGTTCATTGTCATTTAAAATATGGCAGACACTGTATCTTGTCGCAGCTAGATTTATTGTTGTCCTCTCCGTGAAGAGGTCCCCACAGTACCTAAAAAGCACCCATACTTTTGAAGCCTTACATACTGAGTGCCTTGTCTGGAATTACATTCTTGGTATGGCAAAGGTGCTAAGAAAGCATGTGTTCCTGGAAAACAACCACAAAGTGGCTCGTAAAAAGCCTGCCTTCAATGTGTCTTATTCCATTATTTGTTTACCATGCTACACAAATCACTGACGCACCTACGCTCTTGCCTTCTTGCAGAACGAGCTCGTAAAAACAAATTTTGTGATTCGTTCACATTATGTACGAAAAAAGTTGGTTTCCTCGATCTCATACCGGTCAGCTTCAAAATAGAATGTGACATTCTTGTGTGCCATAAAATAAACTGCTATTCATGCCTTAATTTCCTCTATGGTTTTGTTGATGCCAGGGGTGCATGTGTAGTCTGTCTAGCCATGTTTTATGAAACAGCACAGAAAAACAAACTTTCTTCTGTACGGTAAAAGTACAATGAAACAAGCCCTGGAGGGAGTATGGCCTAAGTGACAAATTGCTAGTGGGGTTTTTTCTACGTTGAACAGAATTATGTGGTTGCATCAACAGAGAAACAGATAAAAACCAGCACCAAGGTGAGGAGCAATACTGCATGCATTGATGCCCTGCTGAGTATAATTATTTCCTATTGTTATTACTAATCCTTCCAATCATTTTTTAGCATGTGTCTATGCCAAGCATCTTCGGATACACAATAGGGCTAACACATCCTGTGTCTTTGGCTTCAGTCAAGCTCTAGCTTTTTTGCAGCCCTGCCTGCTTTACAAAAAAAAAAATACAGTATCCTGTTTCAAGATGGGGCTGTCCTGCATTTACAGTGGACTGAATTAAGCCGTGCAGTTTCTTTATGAGGAAGAAATCGAACAGCATCATAAAGAAAAAATGGGGTGAAAATGACAGACACATGTTGTGTCTGTTGCCTTCTCTCTATTTCATCAACAGTGCTGTTTGATTCCCTCCTAAAAAAGGTGTATTCAGTAGTACACCTGCAGCGTGTGCTACCAAGCACATTCCAGACAAAATGCACAACAAAAGTTGATGCAGTGAAGCCGGCAAAGTTCTCTGTAAATGTTGCTTGCGGCTGCAGAAACTACTCACAGCACACCTTGAGTACGTTAATTCTTTACATCTAGACAGATCTCACGCAAGACATAGATTACACACTGCAAATTAAACAAGTAATGCAAAGTATTAACTGTGCTTACAAGGCACACCAACAATGCTTCACTGCATAATTACTTATGTTACTATAAAGGCCACTTGACAATTATATGTCACACAATTATAATTTATAATAGTGTAGTTCATTGCATAATTACATTGTTGTTTTCACTCGGATGTGTAGAGAAGGTGCGAGTGAATGAGTCATCGCAAGGGAGAAATTCAGACAGAGACGGTAATATTGAAAGCTTAGATAACCAAATCAATAGCAGTTCTGAATGCCTGATGAGTAACGTACAGTTACCACTGGATTGTACTATGACTAGAGACAACGCATGTAAGGTTTCATCATAGTCAGCCTATTTTATGTCCCCTGCAGGGCTCCTTTTATTTAGCTCCAGTTAGCTGCGAGAGCCATTTTACGCCTGCAAATTTCTTAATTTCATATCATACCATCCAACCTTCTGACATCCTCTGTTATATATGTTTCCCATCTCTTAATATCCAATCCGTCGCTCTGACTGATCGTCAATTATCCGTCCCCCACATGACGTGACCTGCTCATATCCACTTTTTTTCGCTGAATTTCAGCTAGAATGTCGGCAGCTGCCCCTGTTTGTTCTCCAGAGTCCACTCTGCTCTCTTGCTAGATATGATATGTTACACCTCTCATCTTCCGTTCCATCACACACTGCATGGTTCACAACTTCTTTTTGAGTTCCTTCGTTATCTTCCAAGTTGCATAAAGACCTCTGGTGTACTTCCTCGGCCGTGACAGTGCCCTTCTTAGTATACTTCACTGCACAGCAAAAATGCTTCACCTCAACGCATTTTGTGTGATTCACCGCATAACATTTTCATCCTCCAGTGAAGCTCAGAAACTTGTCAAGACAACCTAGGCTACAGAAAAGCTATTATTATGCATGTGGATCTGGGCTACACATTAACGCTATATATGTTACTTTACAAAACGTTAAGGGTAGAGCAGGTAGCAACAGTTATGACGGTGAGTCAAAACAAATATGCGAGCATGCAGCATGTATCCAGCAAGATTGATGAAACCTGCTCATTGGTTTATTATTCGAAGCATATAGCTGCGCAAGCCCTCATGTGCGTGATTTCATATGGCATGTGCGTGACTGGCATTTAAACATTCATATAATTTAAATATGCAATGGAGATTTCGAATGGAGTGCAGCTGCAATATGCTTTGATGCCAGAAGGGTTGAATTGAAGTCTTCAGTCATAAAACTAATTTCTGTAGAATTGGGAAAACAAGTGTGATCACTGACAATTTTGGACTTATGATCTCAGGTACATTAGATATATGGAGAAGCTATATGTGCAGCAAAATCGCTTCGGGAAAAATTAAACATTAATATCTGAATCTGGACTTATAAAAAATTAAAGGCAAGAATGCTGTTTACATACTGGAAAAAGGTTTATCTAATCTTGATTATTGTAAATTAGGCAGAAATTCTTCAAGATGCCAATGGTGGCTCTACCACTCGAGATCAGGGATCCAAGCATACAGAAGTTTCCAGGATATCATATAGTTATAAGTTGTTAGATTGGCTTCAGTACATTATTTCTTGATATAGAAAACAATGGGTATTATAATACTTTTCAAAATTTATATACAAAACAAACATTCGGGTCAGTCTGACCCTGAATGCTTAGTAATAACCCCAACAAGTTCTGGCAGATAACCAACCCTAACTCATCCCTTGGCATCGGAATTTCTAAGGACTGTGAAATTTTATCCGACCTAGACTTTGCCAATATGTTTAATTCTGTTTGTTCATATGTTTTTACAACTGAACCTCTCATGCATTTTCTTGCATATGCTGCTCCTGTCATGCCTTCAATGCCTGATGTTATTTTTTCACCAGTCAGAATATCTGCACTAAGTGACATTCATAATTAAGTTATCCTCATCAGCCAGTGCTGATGAAATCACCTCAAAGGTTTTAAGAAATGTCAAGTACAGATCTCTGCCATGAATCTAAACCTGCTGTTCTCACGACCATCGCTACCAGGCACTCTTCCAGACGAGTGGAAAAAGAGCAAGGTAGTTCCAGTCTACAAATCAGGTAACTGCCAATCGCCCTTAAACTATTGCAAACATGTCCCATATCCATCACTGGTGTCGTTTGCAAAATCATGGAACACATCATATTTTCACATGTTATGAATTTTTTGAACAGCAATAACTTTGTCCATCTGTCACAACATGGCTTTCATAGGTCTATGCATGGTGCAACTCAGCTTCATTTCTACATGACCTCTACCCAAATCTTGATAATAACATTGTAACCGACACATTTTTTTTTTACTTTGCAAAGACATTTGATAAAGTAGCTCATCAACGATCACTAGCTTGCACTCTAATGTCATAACATGGATGAAATAATTTTTTCGTAACCAACCACCATCTGTCATTATTAACAGTACTGCTTCATAATTTCTCCCAGTAACATCAGGCGTCCCCCAGAGTTCAGTTTTACGTCCCCTCTTATTCTCATATGAGTGGTCTACCATGTCTCCTCTCACATTCGAATTATTGATGACTGCGTTCTTTATTGATCTGTCAATAACAATAACATTCGCATTTTATTGCAGAATGATTCATTCTGAATGATTTAATACTAAGAACTGGTGTGACCAGTGGATCATGCGTCTTAAATACTTAAAAATGTAAATCCATGCCAATTTCTCACAGCCATAATCGATATCACTTCCCTTTCAGACTTGACAACACCTCCATTGACAGTGAACTAATTCAAGTACTTTAGGCAGTACGATCATACATGACTTCAATCAACTGCATGATGCTCTCATGTGACCAACATCACATCATCTACAAGCAAAACTTTAGGTTTTCTGAAACGTAACACTTGCGCGGTGCTTCTCAACATGTAATTTTACTCGCATACAAAACATTGCTTAGACTTAAACGTGAATATCCCTCACCCTTATGGAATTCTCACCAGATATCTACCTCAGCAGCACTTAGAATCCGCAGAAAATCGCGTCGTAAGGGATATTTATTCATCATTCTCATTCGATATCAGCGTTTCGTCGTTAAAAGCCGATTCTGGTTTGGACCCCCTCGCACAGGAGTCCTCAAACGTTCTGGCTTTGGAGAACCTCAACACGGTTTTTCCAGAGTGCCGCGGAACCCCTAACTTTTTCTTGAGCATGAAGACAATCGAAACCGGGGGGATGACGCCTATCTACGCGTGCAACCACAGTATTAACACTGCCTGCGTTGGCCTCTCTTTCTTTAATATCGAAGGCCATCGCCGTTGATGTAGAGCTCCCTCGCCGCTCCGCGAGTCGCGCAAACCGCCCGCCGACCATACACTGCATGCTACAGGCACCGCACAGCGTAAGCAATGTGTTCACGCAAACGAAGTGCCGGACGTACAGAGGCCTGTTTTATTTTTTGCAAAATGAAAAAGGAGGCATGCCCATCGCACAGCGAAGCGGCCATCGACCGATACACTGGTGGTAAAGCTAAGCCTAAATGACGGGTCCGCATAACCCATGAAACACAAAATCTCTATAAAACATCTTTAAAACATTTAAAACCTCTACAAACCTCTATAAAACGTTTTATAGAGGTTTCGTGTTTCGTGGGAAGTCGTGCAAGTTTCATGGCACGCACGTACTAGACGACGAGTCTTTAATTCTGCTACTACGCGGGTCTCTCGCTGCCCGCAGACGCCCGATATGCGGATGCGGCGTACGATATGGCTTCGATCGTTAAATGCAAATTTGCATGTCTCAATAAATAAATTAGTTGCGAATGGGACTGATACGAGAGCGGGTTGTATTCGTTCTGGCCGCTCGCGGAACCCTAAGATCTATGTCCGTCACTGAACCCCTGGGTTCCGCGGAACCCAGTTTGAGACCCATGCCCTAGCACATTGTTCTCGTCTCGCGAACTTATCATTATATCATAAATTTTGTAACAGTTTACTTCGCCATAGACCCAACAATTAATCGACCCCTTCGTGCATTTCACTGTGCACAGGCCATCAACTTAACGTCGCTCGCCCGAGTGTGCATACGTGCATACTGTCGCTTGCTCATCATCATTTTTCCATTGCACAGCCAAAGGCTGGAACGGCGGAACGGCCTCGATCCCCAACCACATCGCTCCCATCACCACCTCACCTGCATACTTTGCATCTTGAAACCCTTCTCTCCAGCTTTAGAATCTCTGGCATGCATTTAACTTTCTGGTAATGCATATCCAGTTTTTTTTTTTTTAGAACCCATGCATATGTACCAGAGCAGTGTTACGGAATGGGCGCCTCCATTCCATTCCAATTCCATTCCGGGGAATCAGAACTTGCCGCAATTCCATTCCTTTCAATTCCTCGGAATGAAGAAACTGAGCCTATTCCCACTCCGGGAGTGGCTGGGCAGTTCAATTCCATTACTGTAATTCCTCAACGTAGGAAAGGCATCTTGATAGTTTTATCGAGTTAAGAATCAATGCCCCATAGCGCTGATGTCATCAGATGCATTAAGAACTGCAAAAGTACACAAAACACGTTACCAACGTTGAGGAATAGTAGCTTGGTGACATATCTTGTGCAGTACAACCACCCTACTAATTCCGATAGGGGCAGTATTTGCATGGTCAGCATGTTTGAACGAATGGTGACGTTTTAATATTGCTTAATAGGTTAAGTGTGTTAGTGATTAAATGACGGCATAGCATACTTTTATACTGACAAAAGTAGTATTCAAGAAGACTAAGCAGTTTCCCCGCGTCTGGAGCAGTCGTGAATATGGAGAAAACTAAGATTTTGTTAATGGGGAATAAAACCCTCTAGATCTGCTGGTATTAGTTGGAACAGTGCACCGCTCGGGCACCTTGTGCCTTTGCATCGAATACGGAAACTGCGCCACACTGCTCGTCTGCACTCACGCTTGTCAAGCGCGCCTCGCAATCATGGATGGGGTGAGGAGAACTTTCTGTGTTCGCCTGTGTGCAGGTATGCAATGTCTTCCTTGTTACAAAGGTTATTTATGTGTGTCAGGTACTAAACTGCTTGTGAGATAAAGATCAGACTATGCATAGATGCCACTTCCATGTTGGGGTATCAATGGAAACCAATGCGCAGGGATAATTTGTTTCTCCCTTTGGTATCTGCTGGGATAATGCATTTGTTTGTACACTAACTTCTGCCTTGGTTTGTAGTAGGCACATTGCTTATTAATGTACCGTGCTTGTAATCAGCCAAGTCATTTTAAAAATACTGCCTTATTGTTAAATCAAGGCTCTGACTTACTAATGTTTGAAGTTTGAAAAACAGCACGTAAACGAAAACGTGCTCTATTTTTGGAAAAAGAAGCAATTCCATTCCCATTCCATGCAAAAGGTGCTTACTTCCATTCCCATTTGTCCAAGCGTTGTCCCCATTCCACTCACATTCCATTCCGGGGTCGCGAAAATGTGGAATGATTCCGGAGTCATTCCAGTTCTGGAGTGGCAGCTCCTCAACACTGTACGAGAGAGCTTCTGCTTATACTTGACTCTTAAATGAGATACCCTACGGTTTGTGTGGAGCACTTGTTCGGAATGTGCTTGGTAGCACACACTGCAGGTGTACTATTGAATACAGCTTTTTTTAGGAGGGAATCGAACAGCGCTGTAGATGAAATAGAGAGAAGGCAACAGAACATGTATTGTGTGCATCATTTTCTCCCAAGCTTGTCTTTATGGTGCTGTTCAATTTCTTTCTCATAAAGAAATGCATGGCTTAATCCAGCCCATGCAGATGCAGCCTACTAATTAAGACACCTGCTAAATGTGACCCAGCAAGCACAGCCCTAACTTGACGCAGGATATTTTGGCACTATTGTGTATCAGAAGATTGCTTAGCATAGACACATGCTAAAAAAAAATGAGCGGAGGATTTAGTCATAACAAAAGAAAATAATTATATTCAGGAGGGCGTAGATGCAATATTTTTTCTCACCTTGGTCTCTGGTATTTATCTGTTTCTCTGTTGACACAATCACATAACTCTGTTTAACATAGAAAAGAACCCTGTGAGCAATTTGTCACCGAATCCCTCCCCCCTACTGGGCTTGTTTGAATGAATCTTTACCATAAAGAATAGTGTTTTTCTTTGCTGTGTTTCACGCAACATGGCTAGAGCAGTACAGGGACTATGCATGTGCCCCATGGCATCAACAAAGCCAGGGCCGTAACTAAGGGGGGGGGGGGATGAGGGGGTTCTGACAGCCCCGAAATTTTTTCATTCTTTAACTTTTCGGGTGATAGTCAAATATTTGCATGCCTTCACAGCGACCACATGTTGCCAAAGTTGGCCGTTCTACACACAAACACCCCCCAAAGAAAATCCCTGGGTACGGCCCTGAACAAAGCCACAGAGGAAGCAAGGGTATGAATATCATTTTATTTTAAAGCACACAAGACTGTCACATCCTGTTTCGAAGCTCAAGGGTATGAGATAGAGGAAACCAACTTTTTTCGTACACACTGTGAATGATTGAATACAGGTGAATGAAATACAAAATTTATTGTTTTTACAAGCTCGTCCAGCAAGAAGGCAAGAATTAAGGTGTGTCAGTAATTTGGCAGCGTGGTAAACATGATGGAATACAGCATGATGGAATAAGACATATAAGACAGTAGCCCTGTTAGAAGCCTCTTTGTGGGTGGTCTCCAGGCACACATGCTTAATTCCAGACAAGGCATCCAGCATCTAATGCTTTAAATGTTTGGGTGTAGAAAATGAAAAATAGGCAAATGAGTCCATTAATGTTAACGAAAAGTGTGATGTGGCAAAAGCAATGTGGTAATGGGTCGAGCACAACTTGTGGTCCTGATCTTGGTTTTTTTGAGCTGTAGAGGATGGGCACGTTTGGAAATGGCTCGACCTGACTGCACAGGTAATAGTAGCAATACTTCGAGAAATATTTTCAACAGGTGGCTCATTGAGCCCAGTGCTTTTTAAGGGCAGTGGGAATTCTTCATGGAGAGGACAACAATAAATTTATCTGTTAGAAGATACAGCATCTGCCATACATTAAATGACAATGCACCTTCTGCTGCTACCTGCAGTGATGTGAAGCACAATAAAATTCAAGCGCATCTTTGACTTGCAGGTCAATGCATGTGGCTAGAGAGCCCAGAATTCAGTCACTATAAGACACTGACTTCATATATCAACTCCTATATTGAAAAACAAAAAGTGATAAGTGGAAATGGACAGAGCATGTAGCAGTGAGGTTTTTCAGATACTTACCACAAACCTGATGTGTGTGTTGTAAGCAGCCATGCAAGCAATGGCACCTGTGTTGTTCTAAAACCTAATGGGATATGAAGGGGGTGGGTCTTTTTTCAAATTTCTGTTGGTGTGGCAAGCTACCACTGAATAAACTGTCTTCTGCCTGTTGTCTTCTTCATATATAACGGAGGCAGTGAGGTTGGTATAGTGACCAATGGCAGTTGTGTATGAGTAGAAGTTCAGTCACTATGTTGGGCACAGAGCCAAGTGCAAAAGCCAGCCAACTATGCATTGGACATAAACCTCAGCTCTGTCCATCAAACAATAATCTGGAAGCCTATATTAAGTGCTTTGATGTGTTTGCTTGCATGAGCAGTTTCACTGATGAGCAAGAGTCTGGTATTTTTATCACAGTGCTTGGAAACAATGTCTCCACTATGATGCACAATGTGCTTTACCCATGTGATGGTTCTGTTTTGGTTTGGCCAGCTAAGGACGCCGAAGAGCTGAAGCGAAGGAGGAGAAAGATGAAGTTGTGCAGGGGCCAGCTGCCGAGTTCGATTGGGCCCTTGACTTTGGACCATGTGTGCTGGGCAGCCGCTTCATGCGGGTGCTACTGCGCCCACAACTACAATGCAATGGTCCCACACTGCTACCGACACCCTCCTACACAGCTACCCGCATGCCACACGTGTGGCAACAAGTGCACAGTCAATTATACCCTTGCCTTTTGGTAAATTTAGACTGTGTATTCGCATGGATACACGAAGATGGATGGCAACAACAAAGGGCAAGTTCGATTTCACTCGCTCGTTTCATGGGTATGCTAAACTATGCTAACTGTACTGTGAGAGCAGAGTAGCAGACGAACAGATTATAGGAAGCGCCACCTAGGGCTAGCGTTTGAACGAGAGCGGGGACGCGCGCTCCCATAGGAACCTCACTATCTGGGCAGGTCAGGAGTACAGTAGGTCGTGGTCTCTATGACTCGACTGCTCTAGTCATAGACCACCCAAAAGTAAAACAAAGCCAGTGATTAGAAAAAAACAAGCTTATTTATCTGACACATCAAGAAAAAGGAAAGTCCACGCAGCTCGAAAGGTTCACTGGTGACTGACATTTCTTGTAGTTCGCTGAGCTCTCCTCCTTGCATAACAAACACTCTCCCACAAAAACAGCTATTGACAGTGGTGCATGTGTCCCCCATTTTATAGCCCAGTTCGGAGGGGATTACAGTAACAGTTTTAGTCAGGCGCGCTTTGAATGCTCAAAGGCCAAGAGGCACGGGGGCTGTATGCTCGATGCGTGGAACTTTCAAGAACTCAAAGAGCCAAAAAAAGAAAAAAGAAACACCTGTCCACAACATCCACCCTGATTTGGTTTTTTGCCCTGATGAGATACGCTGGCAGTATAAGCCAAGATTGCAAAAGGGTTTGCACAGCTATCAGTCTGGCCACTCTACACTTGTAGAAAACGGCATTGCTAATTCATTTATCCAGACTGCCATTTCAAAATCTTGCCTGCACCCATAGGCGTGCGCAGGGGGGGGGGGGGGGGCAGGGAGGCGGCCGGCCCCCTGGTCACCTAAGAGGGGGGGATGCAAAGTCTGCCCCATACATTGACTTAATAGGGAGGGCACTGTGATGAACCTTCGCACCCCCTGAAGGGGAACCCTGCGCACACCTATGCCTGCACCTGATGATAAGAGACGGGTTACCTTGGTGCAGTAATAGTGGCTACAAGTGATAGTGGCAAGTTGGTGCCACGAGAAAGAAGTGAAGAAAGGCCACTTTGAGTGATGCCCTATGTTCATGGTGTGTCCCATCACTACGAGTGGTGACTGCTATAATGTGAATGTGATTTTTTCCACCAAGAATAAGCTAAAGGGGCCTTGTGCAAGACTTCAGTATTGACAAAAAAGAAAAGCAAGAGGGGAATGCACCGTGAAACACGGCCTTTGATTTGTGCCGTGCGTTAAAGGGGTAGTATAACCGATTCTCTTTTCATGTGAAAAAGTTTACGTAGGCCAGACTGGCCACTGTATGAAAATTCGTCTGGCAAACACCGCACCTCTTTGAAACGTGCTCCGACATCAAATTTGACCTTGCAGTGCAGTCACTGTGGATGCAAGCCGCTGTTTGAACTAGCCTCTGTTTTATTCCGTCACAGGGTACAAGTAACTCAACAAATAACTGAGGCTTGCATTATCCAGAGGCAAGGCTCCGTGTGTCTGTAGACCTCTTTGATAAATAATTGTCATTCCCTAACATATACCTGCCTAATGTTGCACTTTGTAATTGCAATGCATGCATGGTTTCATTTTGATGGTTTTCTTTATGACAGAGTTATTGTTGTGTATTTTTCGATACTGCATCTTTGGGTATCATTGCAGGCGACGCATGCGGGGTTCCTTACTTGGTAGGGTCAGTTTCTTCCTTGATGGAGTAAAGGGTTTTTTAGAACTGTCATTTATAAGCGCGATGCGTGAGATCTTCGTGATTAGAGTTAGTATATATTCATGCATGTTCCCAAATAAACATGGGTTGAAGTTCAGCGCTTGTTCTGTCTACGTCTTCTTTGCCTCCGTTGTTTATGCGCTACTCATTCCGAAGTCATGCATCTTTACAAACCTGCCAAACTTGCCGCACTTTCGATCGGATGGAATTTCGTGACCGCAAAATGTATTCCTCAATCGAGACGGAAAAGCAGCTTCGCTGAGCCGACACAATCGCGCAGTTTGCCGAACGCTTTGTATGGTCATGCAAGTGAAAAACGTACTTTCCTTGAAACGCGCACAGTATAACTGGTACAACCAGTACAACGAACGGATGGCCACAAATCGACTACCGCACACGCACCACACAAAGGCACCACACAAAAGCCATACCGAGCACAAATTACGTAAGTGTGCAGCCGATAACACACGCATTCAAAGACCAACGATCCCATTATTCACTCCTCAACAAGCACACAAGTGTATGGGTGTTCTCTGAGCACACGGGCAACGATAAATAGCCGCACACGAACATCGACGTAAGTGTGCAGTCGATAACACACACACAAAAAATAAAAAATAAAACATGCCTATTGTAGGTTGCCTGAATCGTCGTCGTAAAGTTTAGGCAAAAAGCCACAATCTTTCACAGATCCAAGCCAAGTTGCGTGAAAATAGCGTTTGCTTATTCTGACCCGCGTCAGAATAACGAAGCGCTATTTTCACGAGGGTCGGAATAGTCCAAGGAGGTTCTATAGAACCTCTGGAGTGGCAGTCCCGGCCGCCGCCAACGGGAGCAAGTGAAGCCGCCGGCGGCCATGTAGCTAGAGGAAAAACACGGCGCGACCGCCATAGACGGCAATGGAATACGCGCAGCGCGCGCGTTGGTTTGCAGTCCCACAATCAAAAAATGAGATGGAAACTGCTTTAAACCCACGAACAGTTGCCTCTTCTCGTTTATGAAACAAATTATGTCATACACCCATTGTCAGCTGCAGACTTTCAGAATAATCTGTTGTCGAAGGGGTACTTCGCACATCGAGCGCGCTGTAATTACATATGTGTTACTAGGAACTGGGTTTTTGTGTTGTAACGGCGTCAGTGTTCAAGGGGTAACCACAAGCTAACGTGGAACGCACTTATTCTCTTTACATAAGCACACATCCATCACGCGAACATTTGGCCAGAAGGAGGATTCGCAAGCATTAACCTACGTGGGCGACGTGCGCCATCACGGCAAGCGCAGCGCGCACAGCCTCGAAACGAGGTAGCTCTCGCCCTCTCAGACTAGACGCATAAAAAAGTAAAGCAGCCGCGTTCTTCGGTGTTTCGGTTCCGGTTTGGTCGGATTTCAAAAGTGTTACATCTTGCTTTTGCCGCAATTTCTTCTTTTCGTAACTATTTGTGTTGAAGCTACGCCAAGGAGGTAGAAACTAACAGGCTTTTGTAGATGCGCTGGGAAAGCAGGAAAAATTGTAGGTACACTGCCAGGCCGTCTGCCCCGTTCTGTCGAAGCAGTATTCTGCGAAGTGAATAGAGCAGAGGTGGTTGGTTGGTTGGTTGTTCCTTGGCAATCTGGCGCAACCCACCGCGGGGGATCGGCCATGAAACGGGCGGCACCTTATTTTAGAGATAAAATTGTTTTACATGGAGCAGAGGTGGTCAGAGCTGGTCGAGTTGGTCACCTTCCTTATCTCTCTAACAACTTCTTCGACCGGCACGTTCCCAGGCAGAACGCTGCGCGCAGTCTTTTGGAAACATGTAACACGGATAATCACGTCATGGAATGTTGCGTTTGCCAATTCCTCGATAAACATGCATCAAATTCAATATCCATGCACCGGATAAATATGCATGCACGCCGCCAGTCTTGACTTGCAAGAAAACACCAGAAAGCTCGGAATTCTAAGGGCGTTCAGACTTCCTACTCGTTCCAATAATGCTCGGTACGTCCAGCTAGACTGCACCCACTTCGTGTATACACTTAAAAAGCACGTACAACGTCGTGTCAGCGAACATTTAAAGCGTAAAATTTTCGTCGCTACAACTGTACGCATGTATTACATGTATGCGCACCTTTTAAATTGTTTCCAGTTTAACAGTATGCACGAAAAACAGACAATCGTCAGCGAACGAAGTGAGGACACTTACACGTGAAAAGTGATCCCAGGCGTCTTCTTATTGCGATTTGTGCAGCCATAAGCGACGCACGAAGTCACCATGGCCTCGTAAAATGCTTAACTGCTTTACAAAAGCATGCCACCGTCCCCAAAGACATCAGCGACGGCGGGGCAACGGAGCGCACTCCGTCGTCTGCTTCCGAGTTTTTCCTTTTGCAATATGGCGGCGACCGGCTTCACTTACGGGGGCGCCACCTCCACTCCAGAAGAAATAGTATATAACCTCCTTGGAATAGTCACTGCCGGGAATGATGGGTAGTACACAAATTTGTCTAAACTTCGTTCTTTCGGCTCCGTTTGGCTCCGCGTCGGCTGCATCCGCTTTGTCGAAAAACAAAGTTCAGCAAAAGTCAGCAGTTTCACTTCGCCACTTTAACTTCTTTAGGCTCAGCAATTCAAATCTGGTCACGAAGTTCACAACGGTCTATTCTTTTATCCGAAACGAACGCCAAAACACAGCAATAAACAAAGCCACAAGTACGTTTGAAGCCGCAAGCACGAAGACTAGGCAAATTTGTGTACTACCCATCATTCCCATGGTAGCTGAACGATCGCAGCGCCAGAGTCCCCTCTAGTTAATTTTAGGAAACTCTATGGACAAAGCCCAGCGCAAAAGCTACTTCGCATCTAAAATATCCGGACCCCCGCCTGGGTCCACGTGCGTTCAAGAGAATAGACACTTTTAGTTGGGCGTACGCAGAAGTTGCGTACGCTGCGCACAATACGTTGCGTACGCTGCAAGCGAAGCGTGCTACAACAGTTTTAGTTTAACGTACCCTGATGCGTTTCACTCATATAGATTAGTCGTACGCGAGATGTGAGTGTTTTCGCATGCTTATCAGCGCCACCGACGTCAGAAGAATGCTAGGTCCCAGGAGTAACGTGGCCTCTGTGATCTGCACGCAGGACCTCCCGATGGCCTGGGTAATGGCCACTGGCATACATGTGAGGCGGCGGCGTTCGCTGTGTGCATTTTTGGCGTCGTCCCTGGCTGCATTGGTTGCGCGCGTTGACCTTTGCCGTAAACGTTGAACATTACTATGTGCACACAGCTTTGAAGCTGGGTACACTATGGAAGAATGGCGTTTGATGGACTACGGCCGCACTGGATCGAACACAGCGTTCTATCTAGCGCGGCTGTGTATGAGGCTTAGCGTATACCTTACAGCAACTGGTCGTATTGCAGGCATTCTTGACTTTCCGATCTACTAGCAGTACTTTCAAGGAATCAAAGCTCGCACAACGCTCAATGTGCGTTATGTTGCGGCATGAATAAAAGTAAGAGCCAAGCTCACGTTCTTTTTTTTTTACGGCGTCATTCGCCTAGATGCCTGATAGAAATAGATAGCGCGTTCGCGCACACAACCTGTCGAAGACGGTTGCTTGAGGATTTCTGGGAGACGCCAGGCTATGTCTTCCCACTGGTCAGGACGCCGGAACGTGCCGCTTGATTGTACCTTGTCTGGCATGGAAACATGGCCTTTCAATGTGGAGTACACACGACTTGCATCGGGTTCACTATTGCTGTCTGCGTCGAACGCCACTGCAGCCGCCATGGGCTCTCGTTTCTGGTTTGTTCGAGATCTCGCGAGAACGCAACGTAGTAAGCGTTGCGTTACGTACGCAGCGTCTTGCTACGGGCGTACGCGCGCATCCCTGGAATAGATACGTTACGTACTGCGCATGCGCACTTCTCTCCCGTGGCCGTGCTGCGTACGTAGGCTCGTTACGTACGCCCAACTAAAAGTGTCTAATGACTTGGGCACACGTACGCTCGCATTGCGAAGGAACAAAACCTGGAAGACCAGCGGGAGGCGTTGCTGACGTCATAATCACTGGGGACTAGCTCCGGCTGGTGGACTGCAGGGCTCGGGTGTTGGCGCTGCAAGCCGTGACTACTTGCATCTGGGCGAACGAGCACGTGGTCGTAAAATAAGATTTAATGATCTCTCTCTAAGCTCCCACCAAGACCTCCAAAGTTTTGTAACAAACGTTGGGTGCGAAATTTGCCCGACGCGCCAGTGTGTGTTGCACTGCAATCTGGCACGCCGTCTCCACCGGTCTCGTACAGCTGCTTCGGGCTTCCAACGCAGGCTTTCAATGGCCCAGATAACTATCAGAAAAGCCCACCAGAGAACCACTGTGCCCTGCCGGGTGCAACCATGCGCTCATTATAACGTTCAGCAAAGCTTCAACTTGGGCTAGCTGGCACGACATTCTAATGTAGTTGCGCTGAGAAAAATGCGCGAGGATCTTTGCGCACTACTTGTCCGCCCTCTTTGTCGTCACTCGTCAGTCCTTCGCGTCGCTCAAAGTAACCAACGTAAATACATCGGAACATGCGCCAGAATGACGAAGTTTCGAAACAAAAACTACAGCTGTGAGAACAGCTGTTCTCACAGCGGCGTCCCGATCCGTATGAGCCAACACATTTTTCCCTTTTAATTTTTAAAAAGCGATAGGATGTCGGAGCGCATTAGATGACACAACACCAGAGCTTGAAAAAGAGCAAAAAGACAAAAGAAATACGGAGGCCGCCTGACGGCCCATTTTCAAAGCAGCAGTCAATAACAGTCATCATCATCATCGCCACTGCTATCATCATCACTTGTTCTGTTTTTGCGCTCGCCGGCGTCCGTTTCGAACAAGAATGACACTGGCCTCAACGAGGTAGCGTTTGTTGGCATCGCTTGTGTAGCTCGCCAATTACGTATAGCAAACCGTATAACCGAGTTTAGATAGAATGGCGTGGCACGTCTCCCTGACGTGGTTTGTGGCGGCTACCTGCTTCGCTGCCGCGGGTGAGCCCGTCCCATTCGAGACACCGAGCGGCGTCGAGCAGGGCGAACGTCAGTACAAAGCCGTGCTGGCCAAGATACCCGAGTACGGGGTGTGCTGGAGCGACGCGGTCGCACGGCTCGAACGAGGATGCGACGAGCTCACTGAGGAGTTGCAGGTACGCCACAGGAATCTATCGCGCTCGATTACCGTTTTTACATTGTAGGGTTGGCTCTCGCGCGTTTTTATCTTGGCGCACGTGAGCATGGTGTTGTGGATGGAAAAGTCGGTAATCGTGCTCTCTCGTTGGTGTTGTATAAGGTAGGGAAAACATGAACACGATGACGCTTATGGCGCACGAAAAAACAGGGACCGAGAAAGGCGTGACATAACAGGCGCTAGCTTGCAACAATGTTTACTTCGAAAACGAAGCCACGTATATAGGCAACGTCGTTTTTCAACAGTCATCACTATGCACACTTTTAGATACTCAACTATTTTTACGCAGATAGGCGCCCTCTTTACAGAAGAGGGCAATCGATGGCTTGAAAACAGTTGTCCGCCGGCCTATAATCTTCGATTACTTCGATTACTACTTCGCGTGTTAGCTGACCTCTGCTGGTACTAACAATTGAGCAATCTTGAAAAGTTTGCATGCACGTGGTGTAAGCATGAACACAATGACCGGCCGTTAATTAAAACGTTGAATTAAAGGAAAAGGGTGGAGGTGTGGGGGAAGGGTACTGTATGAATTCCGCGTAAAGAAATGCATCACGGGCCGAGAGGCAAACAGTACTATAACAATCGTGACTACTCTAACGGACAATACGTCATTGAAAGCTCAATGTTTAGGTCAGTGATCACTATCTTTGCAGCAATCGCAGTGATAGTTATGGGTTGCTGTTTTTCGCTTTCAACAGTTTTGGAAGTTTCAGCGCTGTCATACCTGTCGTGGCACCTGTCCTGATCAATTTAAATGAATGAATTTGACATTATGCATCCAAAAAAGGAACTCTTATTGATAGGGCAGGCCGTAAATTTTAGCACAGGTAGTACAAAAACACCCACAAAGGGAACGTCTTTTGTTTTGCATTAGAACAGCATCGAAGTTAATTTTGTGTAGGTGGCTGATTTATGAAGAAGGCAATTGTGTGCAATACCACTAAGCATTCAGCACTGCATTTATTCTATGGAGCATTCTCGAATGCTATGGATCAAGACCTTTAGGCACAGCGTGCACCATTCTGAAGGCAGAGGGTATGTTAGGAAACGTTCCTTGCTGGTTGAAGTAGAAATAGCAGCCGAGAAGAATCATACCCTGCTCTTCCCCTGTATAAAATAGGGATCACATTGGAACAGATTTGGAAAGTGTTATCGAAAGAGCATGGCATACCAGTCATACCATCTTTGCTGCTGCCATCATCAAGCTGCTCTCATTGTCATGTTGTCACTTCGCCTGGCGATACATTAGGGAACATCCAACAGTGCTGGATGGCCCATTACATGCAAGATGATTTGCATGGAACTGTTCAAATTGTGTTATATTTGTGCCTCCACTTTTTTTAAAGGTATTGTAATACAGCTCATTCATTGTAGTATGGTTTTGTATTACTGCTTATGTTCACTGCACTTGCAAGAGCTTTCTGAACTCGGCAATGATCGAAAGTGGTGCAAGTTAGGCAATGAGGCATGGGCGCTGTCCTGTGATTGCCATTGGAGGCTCACGTTCCTGATGTCATGTTTACAGGGCTAATTAGGAACAACAGTGCGTTTGCCAGGATCCTGCCTGTTACACTTTGCTTTGCTTCATGCATTTCCTTTAAGTGCATTCATTATCAGCCTATTTTGTGTGTCCATCGCAGGGCAAGGGCCTCTCCCAAATGTCCTCCAATTTACCTTATCTTGTGTGAGCTGATTCTATTTGATCCCTGGAAACTTAATTTCATGACACCATCTAACTCGCTGCTGTCCTCAGCTGTGTTTTTCATTCCATGGTTACCGTTCGATTGCTGTAACTGATGACCAGCTGTCTGTCCTATGCATTGCGTCACTGGCCCAGGTTCATTTGGTAAGGGTAGCAATGTGGGCTTCTTCATGTGCCATTTTCAATTTGTCATAGCGCAGCAAAGAATGAAGACACACAGGGAAGGAGACATCTGACGACGCACAGTAGTGCGTAACATGTCTCCTACACAGGGCCCTTTGTTTCGCATAATATCAACTGCACTCTCCGCTACCCCTGTTTCTTCCCAGGTGGAAGATGCACTGCGCAACCAAATCTCGCGATGCATCTTTACTCTACAGAACTTCGCTCGGCTGGAACTATCTTCCTGCATACGCATTCTTTTTGTGTATCTTCATGCATACACATTCTCTTGTCCCTCTTCAGCTGGCATTGTACTGCTCTCAACAACTGAAATAACTTAAAAGCACTGTGTTATTTCTCGACACAGTGAAAAGCGCGAAATGGGTTGAAATGTGCTACCAAATATGATGTGCCACAGACACTGCTTGTTTCAGTTTATCACGAATCTGATACCATCCACTAGATGCCAATAAATATACGCGTCGCAGCTTGTTGTGAATTTTCACCCACCAGTAATCACTTCCAGCCATTTAGCAATTTGCTTTGGGGAAATGTACTAATAAGTGTATACTGTATGCGTAGTAAGATGTTCAATCGCACAAGACCGCTGCCTTTAAAAATATTTCAGCTTAGATGTTATTGCTATACTAATTAAAAATAGACATGTGTAGTAATTTTCTCTCGTGGCAACAGTGTTTGTATATATTGAGATGCATACTAGTTTAGTTTTGTTTTTCCAGTGACTGTTTTTTCACTGTCTAACAAAATGTTATAAAAGTTATTGCTTGGTGTGTCAGAAGCTTCACTAATGTTATTGGCAGTTATAATCAGATTGCCTACGTGACCCGACTAACAGTGTGCATTCCAGAAATTACTGGCACCACCGATCACACTGGAATGTGCAACAATGCATGCATATAGAGCCGATGCATCTCATCCGCCCAAGAAAAGAGAGTTCTTTTCTAGATAAAGCTACAGGTAGTGTACTCACGCACAACCTGACACATTTTGCAATAGAATTTGCTTCAGTATTCTCACACCTCAACTGATTACGACTGCGGCCCAAAATGACAGTCGTAATCAGTTGACATGTCAGAATATTGAAGTAAATTCAACTGCAAAATATGTCAAGTTGTGCGCGAGTACCCCATCTGTAGCGTTAATGGAAAAGAACTCTATTTTCTTGGGCGGACAATGTGTTTTCAGTGGAGTGCTGATGTATTCTTGTAAATTGAAAGATTTGATACTGGCTTTAACTGCGTTTTTTGGTCGCGTGTCCTGTGTCACGCATTTAATCATGTTTTTTGGTCGTGTGCAAGTTGCAGATCTGCTGTAATGGAACCATATAATGTGCTATAGGGTTATTAAATAAAGAAAAGTTAGAAGTTTATTAGTGCTCATCCTGTTGCCAGTCAATTCCTTCTTTGCTATTGCCTCCTTCCTTCAGGATCAAACTGAGCTGCGATATAGCAAAACGAGATTATGATGCACCAACTCGCCCAATCTGCTGTACTTGTCAACCTCGATCACGCACGAAGTATGGTGGCCAGCTGCTATGCAGTGTTATTCCTAAAATGTTAAATTGTCTTAGTAGCATTGGTGTTAACCTAGAAAATATGTCAACCGATGTTATATTATTGTTTTTATAAAATGCTGGTCATTAGTTATCAGCAGTATGCATTAGTTATCTGTAATTTACCGTTTTGTATCTACATAAGCTACTTCTACGTTCTTATAATGCACATACACATGTGTATTCTCTTCTAACTTGCGATGTTTTGCTTAATAACCATCGTATCCGTCTAGGTCATGTAATAATTCTGATTACTGCTGTTGTACTTATTCACAATATCATACCGTATATCATGCTTTTCATTTCTTATTTCATTTCTGTGCCACTACCTCTGACCCCCTTTGTAGCTAGCGGGCGCCAGTCAAGCTGCTTTAGCGCAGCTTTTGCTCCCACCATCCTTCATGTACTTCACATGAAAATGAAGATTCAATTCAGTTCATCGCCGTCACCTCGAAGTAACACTATTTTGGAGATGGGTATCACGTAGCACTGTTTTGGAAAGCGCTGCTGTGACAGTTATGCCATCATCTTTGACTGTCTATGACAGGGTCGTCTTGCGCTGGCCTTCACGAGCTGCTTTCTGGAGAAGATGGGCAAGCCACCCATTCGGTGTCGCGAGTCCCAGCCACTGTCGCTCTGCCCGGCCCTGGCGGAGTTCCTCGAGAAACCCCTGGCCACCTCATACACCCAGTTCTTCACCCACACGCAGGCAAGTGGAATTCCTGCCGTTTTTTAATGTCGCGGGTGTTGCAGGGAGGTTGGTTGCATACGTACACAGGCAAAACAGAGGCTGAAGCAATGCAATGCAAGTTGACATTGGGCCAACGGTAAAGCTCGAACCTCATATAGGCGATTTTACGCAAGGAACATGGACGCTGCCACCTTGGGCTGTGAAACGAATGTTTTCTTATTTTTTCTATATTGCGACGTGAACTAATGAAGCTGTAAAATGTCAAATGCATCAACCCAACCATATTAATGGGTTTACGTCTACCGTAGCCCTGTTTGTTTAATTGTTAAAGATACAAAACGGCATGGTTAACGGCCCAATATGATGGCACTGAAACCCATTCGTAACATCGTCTGTATGCTAAAGTCTGTGCGACAGCAATGAGCAACAAAAAAGGCCATTTGTACATTGTGTCGCTTGGTGAAATTGTGAATCGCTACATAAATTCAGCTTTTAAGTAGGAAATTAATTTTAAAATAAGTTATTAATTAAAACATAATTTGATCTATATTGATTATATATACTGGCTGCACAGATTTTTCTAAACTAAACGTCATTGGATCCTACGCATGCCTAGGATCACTGTTTCTTTTTTGCCATCTGGCAACAGGAAACTGTTCCACACTCGCTGTCATAGTTACGAGTGGCGCTGACTAATACTCCCCGCGTTTGCATGCACATAAATACCCGATAAGTGGACGAGGGGACGACAGTCGCCGTAGCTCAGTTGGTAAGAACATCCAGCGCGTAATCCGAAGGTTGCAGGTTCGGTCCCTGCCGGCGGCAAGTTGTCTTTTCGTCCACTTTACTTTCTGTGCATCTATATCACAATTATTACAATACAATTAAAACATACAATTAACGTCCCCTATACGTTCATTGGCTTCGCTATCTGCCAGTTTTCATTAAGGTTGTGTCAAACAAAGAAGCAAGCCTTCAAAATTTCCTTCATTCAGTCTAGGAGTGTGGTTTCTCTGGGCCACTTGGTACATGGTGACAGCGTGAAGGGTGCCAGCTGGTTACAGCAGGAGCACAAGAGGAGAAACGTGCCGGCCTTTGTCCTGTGCGTTTCTCCTCTTGCGCTCGCATCGTGACCTGCTGGAACCCTTTACACGGTAAACTACCGTAAAAACCAGAGTGCAGGTTGAACCGAAATATCGGTCGACCCCCTGACTACTGAAAATCGAAAAAAAAAAAGTACATGTAATGCCAAAGGATGAAAAAGCGCCTTTACGGTGCAACAAACGCAATTTCGAATGGTGCACAGTGAAAATTTCATTTATTTACAGCTGCGTGTATGTGCGTTCTACTTGTCAGAAGGCCAAAAGATGGGCTTAAGCAAAGCACTCTCTTCGTAAAATGTTGCAACTACCTTGACAGTTTTAATTTGGATGCACTCTGAGGTCACTGGTAGCAATCATGACGCGAGCGTAGCTCCCCAATTAATTGTGCAACCTTTTTCTCCAGCTCTAGACCGAGAACAAGAAAAAAAAAAGGAGCTCATAAAGTCCAAACAGATTCACAAGACAGCAACAAAAATGCAAAATCAGGCCACCCATGGCACAAGGCTGGCAGTAAACAAAGTGATGCCAACGATTGTGGTGGCAATGGAGACTGTTGACTTCAGTTGTCCATAGTGGCCTGACTCCCGAAGCTTTTCTGCCAATGACTGGTATATAAGATAGGGGTCGACTTCTCGAATTTTATTTTCACTTCGACCTATACTGTAGACTCTCATTAAATGGAACCTGCAGGGACCAGCAAAATGTGTTCCGTTTAACAGGAGTTCCTACTGACAGTACACTGTATACCGGCTTTTATGGTACCTCCTCAGCACATTAAGTACAGCGACAGTTCACGATGTGTGAGGCAGGAGTGTAAAAAGGGGATTTTTAATACAGAGGTATCTGCAAGTTCTTTCCTGTAGCTGGATGCCAGGAACATTGTACACAGGAAAACACATAAGTGAGTAACGTATAAGTGACTTCTACTGTACATGGATGGTACAGTTGATCAGGTACCTGTGCTTAAGCGCACGTTAAAAAACTCCAGAGCTACATGATTAATTTGGAGAAATGCGCCCAAGGCAGCAGTGAAGCTGTGAGAGACAACTTTTGATGTGTGTTTAACACATATTAACACAATTTGACACATATGTGTTTAAACATATATTAAACTATGTTTAATAGTTGTCATGAATGTGTTCATGACAACTTATTAATTAATAAGTTGTCTCTCACGGCTTCACTGCTGCTTTGGGACATTAGAACCCACGAACAAGTCAATCACTAATGCGACATGGCGTTGCAAAATGCTAATTCTCATCCATGTGCGTGCACTTTGCAGGTGATTTGTGCGTTCCTACGCAGCCGCAAGTGGCAGGTGGATGCGGCGCGCACCATCTCCGAGCTGGGCGCGACCAGCGTGCGCGCCACCGCCGAGCTGAGGCGCGCAGCCGAGACGCAGGCGCAGCTTGCACGGCGGCAGCAGCAGATGTTTGACAAGACCGAACACCTGAGGCAGGAGCTGGCCAACGCGCACTCGACGCTCCGCGAACACCGGGAGATGCTTGACACGAGCCTGCTCCGCCTCTCTTATGTGCAGGTGAGGAAACGCGCTTGATGGCCCTTTCGGGTCAAGTGTTCAGTGAGGGATACGTGTTTTGTCGTTGTGAATCAGTTGTGCCAAGTCCCAGAATGTGTTCATGAAATGGTGAAAGAAGAGTCATCTGTCCAGACCAAGAAACAGAATACTGTAGACTCTCGTTAGAGGGACAATGAAGAGAAAAGTGATTTTTCTCATATTAGTCAAATACTCTTTCGCAATTCCAGTCACCACTCTTGCCGCAAGAAGACACTTGGTAAGTGGGTGGCGATGCCACCTTGAAGTTCCTGCACCAAACGCTATGACGTCGTAGATTCTGACGGCGTCTACCAGATCCTACATAGTTACTAATCAGTAAAACTGGAGGACGCTGGCCTCTAAGGGGCCATAGACCTGACGTACCAAGTTTCGGGAAATTTCATTGAGCCACATTGTATACTTTTTCGCGTGTTAGCGGAATCGCATACACAAGTATACATCGGCCAAACTGGCCGATGCTTGAATGAACGACTGCGCGAGCACCACAATTCGTTGAACACGTCAGACGGGGCTAAGCTTCCTCGCCACTGCCAGATCTGTGGTTGTGTGCCGCTGTTTTACAATGTTAAGATTTTAAGTAGAGGGAGTGGCAAGGAGGAGCGCGAAATCCTTGAGGGTTATCATATAAACACGCACCGCGATGATTGTGTAAGCAGTACGTCTATTTCATTACTGCAGAAGGAATGAGAGTTCCTGTCACTCTGGAGGTAGATTCTTGGCCGTTATGTAGGCCAATTTCTGCTTTTGCTTTTTCTTGTTTTGGGTTTTGACTTCATGGTTTTACGTGATTAGCGCATGCGCCTTGGTTCTTCTGGGAGGTGCTATCAGCTAATAAAGCACAGTTGCTAGTCCAGTCCTTGTGTGTGTCACTTCTTCCCCTTGTCCGGTGTCTTTTTTGACTGGTTTTTGCCTCAGCGTATGTACCAACTGACCCAGACTTCGACCTTATTGAAAAGAGCTGAGAAATAGGGAAAAATTGAGAAACTAGTGTAGTAGCGATAAGCACACAATTTCATTTCAAACCTTTTGCTTGAAGGAACCGTGCAGCAACACCTGATGCATTTTCTTACACCCAATCAGTACAAGGCATCTCTCAAGCACCTGCAATGCCACGTGGCTTTCGGCATCACCACTGCGTGCAAATGTCTGCAACAAGTTCAGTGCTAAGATGACACTGCATGAACGTACGACCAACACGACAGCCCACAAGAGAGAGACAGGAAACGAGAGAATGCCACGAAAAGGATTTCCTACAGTAACGATAGTAACGAGTCCACCCTGGCACCCAGTCCATGCAAACAGCAGGATGACTCCGGGCCACAAGAACTGATCTCGAAGTCTGTACTTTTGTTGAATGCATCAAAACCAATTTTTGTACCCAAACACGTCACAGATGCCATGTTTAGGTGGAAAATACAGATCTCGGAGGTCGTGTTTCTGGTGGTGGGACTTAAAAATGCATCATAGATGTCGCCCGCTCTGCTTCTGGTGGCCAATTCGATCGTCAAGTCAGCACGCATGCCAAGCCAAGCCACATGAAAAGTAAACATGGCCACCTAGGCCGTCTCGGGAGTGATGGTTTGCAATGTACAATGCGGGATTGGTCCCGCAGTTGCGATGTAACATTGGAGTTCCTAATGCACTGGATCCTATGGGAGCTATGCCGGGGCTGGCCGAAAACGACATGACAGCCAGGAAAACGCAGTACCCGGGAGCGTGACAGCGAGGTTGTACAGTACTGTATCTGACCTTTTTGACGGGAGGCTGTCAGCAATGTGTCTTTGTTTTCGTACGCGATTCTAATGCGCACACAGTTTTTGGACTACAGTCGAACCCGTTGACATCGAATTATCCTGTATATCGAACAACTTCTGAACATGGTATAGTTACAGTGAGAATATATAGCGAAAATTACGGTTACATCGAACAAGAATAGCAGCGACTCCCGATATATCGAACGTCAAGCGGGGCAAAAGTGCCCCCGGAAGTTGGCCTTCCCTCGTAGCAGCGGAGAAACTGGCGCTTCTTCCCACCGCTAACTCCAAAAGTGGTTTAACACGGCGGCGCATGACCCGCTCTTCCTATCGTGACCGCGCCGCATCAGTCGAGCCGCCGTCACACCCCTGCAAAAAATGATCCTGACCCACCCGCAGCGCTTGCTGAGACAGCCAATCAAGGCCTCTTGTACTCTTGTCGTGCGAGCTATCTCCCTGCATTTCTCGTTCCTTGTGCTTCGCACCATGTGCCTGTGCCGTGATGGCTAGTGAAGCGGCAGAATTTGCCTTTCGCTTTGAAGCTCGAAATTATAAATCCGAGTCGAACGTGGTGAAAAGAAGTCGGACGTCACGGCAGCGTGCAAGATTCCAAGGAGCACTCTCCGCACGATCTTGACGAATAAGGCAGAGGTTAGGGATAAAGGGGACAAAAGACCCGGTGCCTGTGGCGCCCGATGCGTACGCACGACCGTGTATGAAACTTCGAGGCAGCCGTGTACAAGTGGTTTGTTGACGTTCAGTTGCGCAACCTCCCCTTGTCCGGCCCCATGATTGAACAAAAAGCAAAGGACATGGCTTTTCTCCTTGGCAGGGAGGATTTTCAAGGTGGCTCCGGTTGGCTACAGCGGTTCAAAGAAAGGCATGAGAAACGACGATCCTCTGCCCACATCCTGAGAGGTGATTGGTGCTCTCGCACTAGTCCGGCGCTTCTGCGTGAATGTGGAAGGTTGCGGCCTCGCCTGCTTTGGCTCTTTAGACCATGTTGAGAAATGCGTGCTGTCGCAGGCAGCGAAGTTGCTCAAACAGAAAAAAATGGAAGACTATTTCAAGCGCAACTAAGCTAGCTTCGTCAGTAATGTACCTTTATGAAGGGTGTGCGAATTTATGATGCCCAGTTCTTTAGCAGGCTTATATCGAATTATGCCCTATATCGAACTGACAGGCGTTTTTTTTGCTAGTGTGACTGTAATTTTATTGAAGGAAAGAAGTGTTAATTTCTAAGGGCTCGTTTTCTTTGTTATACACAATATTAATGAGCACTAACAGACAATAATGCCAAGGGAAGTATAGGGGATGTTTTTAGTAGTAAATGTAAGGTAAATGTGAAGAAAGAAAAGTGGACGAAAAGATAGCTTGCCGCGGGCAGGGACCGAACCTGCGACCTTCGAATAACGCGTCCGATGCTCTACCAACTGAGCTACCGCAAGCTATCTTTTCGTCCACTTTTCTTTCTTCACATTTACCTTACATTTACTACTAAAAACATCCCCTATACTTCCCTTGGCATTATTGTCTGTTAGTGCTCATTAATATTGTAATTTTATTAGAAAGACAACATGCGTTAGATTAAACTTTTTTGAGGGTGAAAATGAAGATTCGCTCACACCTCCTCCAATAAGTTGCTTGGCTGTCACTTTTTAACATAATTTTAACATAGTGACTTTCCTTGGAGCAGTGCAGGTTAGTAAGCGTGCTTATTTAGGCACTCTGTACCAGTTTTATGTAGAACACCCAGGTGATCACTATTAATTGAGCTCCACCTACAGCCTACTGCTTAAACCAAACCGCGATATTGGTGAGTTTCAGTACTACTTACTTTACATTCATAGTGGTGCTGCACATGTAAGAATGCCGCGTTTAGCATTTAGCATAGCATGCATGAGTGGCTGTTCAGAAGTTAGCCATCTGTAACAGTCAACCGTTATGGTTGACTCACTCTTGGTTTCTTCACATGTACAGTATTCTATGCAGAACGGTGCATCCTTAAAGGGGCCACATCACTGCACTATATACCCAAGTTCACGGCCATTGGCTGATTTGAGCATTGTGGGTTGCATAGTTACTGCGGCTGCCACGGGAGGCCGCCAAGTGCCCACGCGCACCCTTGCGATTGCACTGAAAGTAAGCTGTGCATTCGAAGAAAAAAAGGAAAAGTGCTCAAGGTCATGACATGTGCGTGACATGACGTGACTTCTTTCCCTCGTGCCATCCTTCCCTGCTTAGCTTCCGGCGTGCTCGTCAGGACGAGAGAAGAGAGAAAGCAAATACAGCATGTGACAAATCTCTCTAACCTCCGCTCGTACTTAACGGATTCTAAAAATTTTCGTGGCGGTAGATTTGGGAGGCAATAAATTCATTTAATGAAGCCATTCGATGATTACTTGGCGAAGTGTTGCAGGGCCCCTTAAGTACACAATTCCATTATAGACGCAATGTGCACCGTACTAAAACTTGCTATTGGTGCATGAGACTCCACAATTTAAGACATTCTTCAATGGACCACAGACAAGCTGACAAGGCTATTGGTTCAAACACTACTGTATGTTATTTAATGCGTTGTGTGCTTGCGAATATGTTCAATAAAAATTCAGCCAGCCCCACGCCGTTAAAACCGTTGGACAGTGAAGGCATAAGCACGCAAGTGTGATTGGCTAGCGAGATCGCATGCATCATCATCAGTTTGCATCACTCCCTCCTCTGATCACGTGACCTGCGTGACGCCTACTACTACTACAGTCGATCCCGCATATATTGAACCCACATATAATAAACTACAGTAAACTCTCAGTAAACGTTAATCTCTTAAAGGGGTCATGAATCACTTTTCTAAGTAATGATCTAATGACCTCAGTATCGGAGTTTACTGCCTCCCGAATCGATTGCTGCAAAAATTTCTCGAATCTGTCAAGAATGTGCGGAGTTATGGGGGTTTGGCGCACGCTCTCAGCGCTTTCTCTTATCTCGTGCCGACGAGCGCACTGGAAGCTAAACAGGGAGGGATGGCACGGGAGTAAGAAGTTAGGTCAGTGCGCGTCATGAAACGCGATCGCTCTCCCGCTGTGATTCGCGTGCGCGAGTGCGGCTACCGTGTAAATTTAGCAGACTGAGGAGTGCAGCGCAGGCAAGTGGCGGCACCCCGTGGCAAGAAGCGCATCTCATCCGGCTATCGGCCAATAAGCATGCTATATCTCTTGCGACGTGAACTGGCAGATCCACGACGTCAACGTGCAGACACCCCGCCACCGACGAGAGTGAGAACCGGCCTCTGTTTGAAAAGAGGGCGCCTGAGGAAACGGCAACTTCGCGCTTCGCTAGTGGCCTTTACGCGGCGCGCACGACTGTAATATTTTGCAGAGCAGTTCATGGCCGTGTCAGCTTTCCGCAGGATGTGTTTTTTCAACAAGCGCAAGGGGTGCTTCATGACCCCTTTAAATGGAACTGCTGCCAGGAAGAACTGCCAGTAAAATGATTGCTTTCGTACTTGAATTCTGCACTCATGTTCATCTCTCGGGTAACGTAACTCCTGTTAAACAGAACCTGAAGGGACCAGGAAAATATGTTCTGTTTAACGGAACATATCTTCCTGGTCCCTTCAGGTTCCGTTTAACGAGAGTCTACTGTATTGCGTATGTCGAAGAGATGTGAAGTCCCCTTGAAATAGATTCCATATGTAAAGTGTTTCATGTATAGAATTACTTATTGTATAGAACTTTTTTTGTGATCCCCTTCAGATTCGATATATTCGGGTTTGACTGTACTATGATGATGATGCCAACGGCACAGAGTATACTAGAGAGCTTTGCTGTAATGAACCCTCGGCACATCCTTTGCTTCATATACTTTGTGCTTGCAGGCATTCTTTGTGGACCAGTTTGCAACGCTGCATTCCCTGGGGTACTACGCCCTAGCCGCGGTGCTTTCCTTCCTCATGACGACCTCCAAGCGGACAGCTGGTGCCCGTCCCTGGCTACTCATGCTTTTCCTGGTTAACCTGCTCATCGAGCGAGCGATTGTTAAGTGGGCCTCGCAGGACACCATCGACCGAGCTGCACCGCTAGCGCCAGATGTGAGTGCTGCCTGATTTCCACATGCCAGCCCATCATTTAGACATTACACGGGGTAAATTGTCCACCAACGGCAATTAAAAAGAGTGTGTCTGCAGAGGTGGCTTAGCTTATAAGTAGGGATGGGCAAATAGTAAATTTTAGGCTTGAAGCCTCTAGGGATTTGGACGAATAATTTCTACTCAAAAAGTTCCAGTACCCGCTATGGTGGTCTAGTGGTTATGGTGCTGTACTGCTCACCCGAATGTCGCGGGATCTAATCTCGGCTGCGGCAGCCGCATTTTCTATAGAGGCGAAAATGCTTGAGGCCCGTGTACTTATACAGTTAAGGGGGGAGGCTACCTTCGGATACCAACTTTTTTGTTTATTGAGATATCTTAATGAAATTTTCATGATAGACTCACAGCAAAAGCATTAGAAGAATTACAAAATTTCATGAAGTTATGTTCACTGGTTCTCAAGTTATGGCAGTATGTCAGAATAATGCACATGGTTCTCTTATCCCAGGCCTGGAGAACTTTCAAAAGGTACTGGAACTGTGAAATTAACTGTGATGATTCCCAGATTGATACTTCAGGGGGTAACAGAGCCCTTTTCTTGAATTTCCTTGCTGAAAAGTTTTAGCAGACCATCAAATTTAGTGTTGGTGATTAGGATATTATCAATCAAATTTTGATTAACTATAATAAATAACAGACACAATATATTGAAAAAATGGGCTTGTCACCCCCTCAGAAATTTATTCAAGTACATAATAAAAAAAGACTTATGGAAATTCGATGAGTGGTTCCAGAGATATGGCTGGGACACGGTGTTAGAATAGTTTAGGTGGTGCGACGGCGCATTGGAATGAGGAGAAATCGGGGACCTCTTTCCCTTTCTTGCCGAAAGGAGGCGCGCGCGGGACGGTGGCCACCTGGCTATACCCAGCACAAACCTGACGCTTCTAACATTCGGTGTTTTAGCGTGTTTAGCAATATCGCAAGGCCCTGTGAGGATTGTGTGGTATTGTAATATCATATACATAAGTTAGATATAAAGACTTAGTAGTGTTTTATGCATGACGGTTCGGCATGCGGCGTGAAGCTCATAAACACCACCTTTGGCCTCGGCAACACCGTGGCCTAGACGATAGTGCCCGCATTTGTCTACAAATGTAAATCTGCAGTTGCGTGACGCGTGTTGAATTCACCCTTCATTTGCCCTCGAAATATTAATTAATGTATTTGTGGTAAGCATCATATAAAGAGCAGGTGTCATGTTAAGGGGCATTTCGCTTATGAGATCAAGTGAGCCTTCAGAACCTTTTATTACGAACCGCTTATTTGCAATTTCTGTAAACATTTGCGAGAAGACGGATGCTTTGATGTAATTGAATAAAATAACTCTATGTCTTTCGGGGCGTGCACTAGCAGGTGACGCGCCGCTCCCACGTCGGAAAATACAGGATTGAAAGAGAATGCAATGAAGTGGGCGACAGCTTGTGGCCGATGACTACGAAGCCGCTCTTTGACATATTCAAAATAAATAGACTGCAAGATATATGCGTTATTATGCACCAAGAATTTTATCACAGTATTGGCACGATCTACGAATTTTGCCTAAAAAAGCTGCTTTAGCTCGAGTATTGTATGGTGCGGCTAAATGATACGAAAGAATGTTTCCTCACAAGAACGTTTCCTTTTAAATAGCGCTTCCCATGATTTGGTGACAACTCGCGCATCAAAATGTTTTTCACAAACAAAATTTGTTGTTTGCAACTCGCGATTTTTCCGTGGAATAGCAGTGGCCACGTTTTCAAGCGGTCACTACCCTTCGGAGCAGCGAAAAAGCAAATTTTCTCCGTGCACGATTTGTAGCCCGAGATGCATCGCGGCAAAGAGCACTTCTTGCCCATCTGGACAATATAATTAGTGTAAATAAGGACACGATGAACAAGGGCAAGCTATTTCAAATAGGCTAGCATTTAGGCGGCAGGCGTTTCGACTGGCGAACGTATGTGCACGAATGGGGCCTCGTCTGGTTTGGCGTGTCAGTTTTAACGGGTCAGACAGTGATGTCACGGAATATGGTGTCACTCTCAATTCCTGTCATTCCCGAAAGAAAAACTGGAAAGCAAATGGTTAGGACGCTGAAAAGGAAACGGGCACGACCATTTCACGTTTGTGCACCCAGAGCAGGGCACAAAGTTCTACTTCTGCTACTGCAACAAACAGCATGTCTGTGACGAATAACGAGAGGCAGAATCAGAATGGCACATGGTGAGTCATGATGGATTGGTCGGTAAACGGACGTTAACCTTCACTAACACGCGCCAGCACGTGTAAACGTTTCAAAGGTGGCTGAACAATAACTAACACCGTGGGCGGCTGCTTGAATCCATGAAATATGGTGCATGCAGAACGACAACCCATGAAAGGAATTTCTAGCCTACCATTGTCAAATGTGTTGCGTTCTTCTTACAAGCATCATATAGAGAGACGTCAACCCCCCTCACCCCCGCTTTCTTTTTCAGGGAATACCTTATTCTTTTTGACTAACCCAGTTCGGGTCCGCCACGGTGGACCAGTGGCTAAGGTGTTCGGCTGCTGACCCGAAGACGTGGGCACGGTGTTCCGTTGTCACGGGGTCGATTCCGGCCGCGGCGATCGCATTTCGATAGAGGCGATATGGTAGAGGCCTGTGCGATGTCAGTGCACATTAAAGAACACCAGATGGTCGAAATTTCCGGAGCCCTCCACTACGGCGTCTCTCATAATCGTATCGTGGTTTTGGGACGTAAAACACCAGATGTTATTATTAACCCAGTTTGTCGCGGTGGCCTCAACCAATTTGCCACGGTGGCCTTATTTGTGCACGAGCTAAAATATTTTTGAAATTCGTGTTCACCTGTAAACTCATTATCGCTGTTCGCAGAGGCTATATTTCCTATGTATTTCCATCTGTTGGCTACCGCCGCTGAATTTCTTGATGTTGTGCATTTACTTTCAAATCAGATTGATATATGCGGTTACCCTGATAAAAAAGGAAGGGGCCAGCAGTTGAAGAGTTGTCGCAAATGCAGCTTTGTAAGCGACGCGGCCCCCGTTGAAGCGGCTGACCTGAAGCCTCGATACACCCAGCGCAGCCTGTCGGAAAAAACGCGAAGCGCGTCCCCATGTTCGGCGAGGAGGCTGCGTGGCGGAGGTGGAATGTCGGTACACCTAACCTATTCTAACACCGTGGGCTGGGATAAGCAGCCTCACTAGCCAAAAAAGTCATTTTGAGAAAACGACGTTTGAAAGTTTTGAGCACATATGTAGTTCTAAAATGATCCTGCAGCATAACTGGAGGTGTCCTTTGGCACTCTCTTTCTTTGCCGCCTTTCCATCTTCTCTAGTGATCGATTCTTAGCCTTTTTCAAGCGCAGAGAATCTTTCTCGGCTGCCCGTTATATTGTAATGTGATTAGGCCATATGCTGTGGTGCTTTGCCAGCTTTCTTGTATTCGTGCTATCACTAAGTCTTTATTGCAATTGATCATTGAATAATTTTTATAGGATACTAAGAGTGGCTCTCATCATGACAGCCTATCCCTTCCTCCTAAATAACAGGCAATTACGGCCAAAACATTGGGGGAATAGAAATTCCTTAGCTGTTTATTCAAGACCCGAATTGGGCAGATGTAAATTCATCTCCCTGCTTCACTCAAGCTCACTTGTAAACCTCGACTGTGATGCGCTTCACAATTCACCCGGTTGCGGCGAACACGGTTATCTGCGAGGCTTTTATTTTTTTTTTCAGATGATTCACGAGAGCTTGCGGCGATGCCACGCACGGCTCCAAGCGCGCCTAAATTGCATCAACAGTGCTTTATTTCACCTCGAAGTGCTCGGCCGCGGAGTCCGGGAAATCTGCACGCGATGTTCTGGGTCGCGGCATTCGGTGACGATGCGCAGTATCCCTAGGTGCGGCGACGAAAAATCGGCGCGCAACGTGTTTGGTCTCGCATTTCGGGACGCCGACGCGCGGCCGCTGCGCGACGAGCTTGGTTGTGGGGTCCGCTGCCGATGCGTAAAATTACCATCCGCGGTTCCGAGGAGCCGGCGGGCGATGCGCTGCGTTGCTTACGAAGAAGCACACTGCCGCGGTTCCTCTAACGCGTTGTTCATGCCCGCAAAGTTCGAGGTTCGTCTCGCACGCCGGCGCCGTGAGCGGAGTTAGGCCTAGCGACGACTCCGAGCAGTAGACGCGCCGGCCGCGGTGCCCGATGTTTGTTTCAAAGTACGTAATGCGTGGTCGCGAGTACAAGGAGTCGTCCCGCGATTATCTTCGTCACTACGTACGAACTGTTGATAGCAGAACCTCCAACCGCTGATCCGACGAGTCAACTGAAGGGTCGGACCGAGACGCGCGCTTACGACGTTCGCTACGAGTGCGGCGTGCCATCGTAATCTGATCGGGCTTCCGCTTGCAGCTCCTAACTAAAACGTAGTTAAGTTCTACGTGATCGTCGACTTCGAGCCGTGAACACATAACGAGTGCGAACGCGTCATAAAGACCGCGACTTTCGACAGCCGTGACCTCGCGAAGCGCAAGCAGCAGCCATAGCAGCAGCCGACGATCCCCCGAAGCGCGCATCGAACCAATGGCGAGGCGCGCTGGGGCAACATGGCGGACGCGGCCAATCGGAGGCCTCGAAACGACCTTCGGACATCTGCTTTTTGTGCGCTTGTTTTCGAAGGGAAGAGCCAGCTGAGGCGGGGAATTCGAAGACGGAGAAATGCTCGTTCCGACGAGACCAAAATATCGGCGAACGGTGGCGCCGTTGCGGAGCTATTATTTTTTGAAAATCGGTGTTTTTTTTGCGATTTCCGCAATAACTTTCGCCACCGTGGCAGGCGTAACAAATTTTTTAAAGCACTTCTACGTGGTTTTTGGTGAAGATATTTTGGAATATGATAGAAAAGGGTCTACAAAAACTGAAAATGCGATTTTCAAAAAAAACCGATTTTATGCCATTTTTCGCGATACGAAAGGCGCGTCCCCCCTTAAACCTGGATATAATGAAATTGACAAATTCCCCCCAAAATTCGTTACAAACAGGTTTTCGTTATATGCAGTATCAGCGAGAAAATTTGGAAATTAAATAAAGGGGGAACTCAAGGCAGAGCTTACCCAAAACATTTATTTAGTGGCAAAAAAAATTGCGTTATTTTGCTCTGTTGCTTGTTCATGACGGATGGCAATACTGAATGTTCGTAGGAAATCAATCCAACGCTGCTCCGTCATCGTCTAGCCGTGGCCTCTGAGATTCACTTTGGCAACGCTACGGTACGCTGCCGGAGCTAATCACGGAAGCCACGGTCTAGTGCACCCGCAGTGTGGCGCAAGGCGGCAAAGCGCGTGACGAGTTGACATCCGAAGATCCGTCATCGTCACCGTGGTCGCGGACAGTTTCCACCAGCACCTAATCTGACATCTCCTCGGTAGTGACGACACAGTTGTCTGCATAAAAAAAAGAAAGATTGCAAAGCTGCACATCATCAGGGGCTGCTCCATGCGTATGCAGTGAAACCACGCACGCGCCTATGGCGTTGAAAACGAAGAGCGAACAGCACAAATACCACAGAATATTCGGAAAAGCGCTCTCCATATGCGGTGCGGCCCCACATATGCGGCACGAACTCAAAGCGTAACAACATGGAGCAAGGACTTCGTTTTTTTAGTGGCGTCACTTGGTGTCATATTAACGAAGTGCAGTCAGAGACTTCTGCAGCACTGAAGAGTGTCGCTGCCAATGCAAAAGCCTCTTTCTTTTAATATAGAAGGTTAGCGGGATGGCACCCGCAAGTGGCTGGACGAGGTTTGAAGGGAGGGGAGAAGCCTGCACGTGCTCCTGCGGCGGCAAGAACGCTGGCTTGAGGGGCGCAGGCCCGCCTGCCTGCCTCGTGCACACACAAAAGAGCGCTTGCTCTCGATTCGCAGTTGCTGGGGCTTCGAGTGTGCCATGCGCAACACCGCCACTTGCACTCCATCGTCGCCGGGGCAACCGTAGAAGATGCATGCGGCTCCTGCTCGTGCCAAAATGACAAAGTTCGGGGCAAAATCCCTATATTGGCTGTGGCGAAAATTCGTTAGTGTATCAGGGGTGTCTCCTGCTGCCAGTTTGTTGCATAGAGGTCGCAAATGCATGTGCTTCTATGGGGTAACGGTGGGGAATAGAAAAACTTTGCAATATCGAGGAATTCGTTGTATGGAGGTTCGTTATAGGCAGGTTTAACCGTATTTAGGTGCACATTAAAGAACCCCAGGTGGTTGAAATTTTCGCAACCCTCCACTGCGGCGTCCCTTTTAATCGTATCAGGGTTTACATTCACTGCGAAATGCGTAGTCACGCACGGCACTGAATATCTGTAAGCAGCAGCAGCATAAAACTTGCAAATACAGTAGAACCCCGCTCTTACGTTCCTTTCTGATGCGTTTTCCCGGCTCTTACGTTGTTTTCCGCCGGTCCCGGCACAGCTCCCATAGGGTACCATGTACTATTGGGAACCCCGCTGTTACGTCTTAACTGTGGGACCGTTCCCGTATGATACGTCGTGAAGTGCGCTGCGAGCCGACCGAGTGAGTACCTAAGAGAGCGGCCATGGCGACTTTTCACGCAGCTTGGCCTGGTTTGACCGTAACATTAGCCGCATGAGAGGCGCAAGCGACAGATAGTACTTTCAGTTGACACAAACAAAAGCATAGCCTTCGAGATCCGTATTGCAAAGATGGCGTCTATGACGTCAGTGCTCGCGAAAGCAAAGCCTTCGAGATTAGCATTTACTTGTAACAAAAACGTAGCCTTTGAGGTTTGTAATGCAGACATGGCGTCTATGACATAATTACTTGTGAAAGCAAGGCCTCCGAGATAGGCATTCCCTTCTGCCATTGCATTGGCGTTTATTTGTCGGAGTTGTTCGAGCTGGTTGGCGTTCACGTGGTCGTGCGCGCGGTTCGCTGTTGGACTCGCCACGCTGGTTGTGCTTGCGTGTGCTCAGTTCTTTCACGCCTACAGCTGTTGGTGCTAAAAAAAAAGTCACATACGTTGATTACATTTCTGTGGATGGCGCCGTCCCAAGCTCCGCATTTCTATCCATCGACTAGACCGTGGCTGAGTGTGCCAATGTGTGCACCAGTGACGAAATTTAGGAGTTGGTGGAGCCGCTTTCGGGGGTACTTCTACTTTCACGAGGCGTTCGACCGTTTACTAAAAGCCACGGTGGTCCGACACTATGCCAATGGTCCTACAGTATCGCTCGGCGACACCGACGCAACCGGTGACAATCTCGCGAAGGTATCGCCATAAGCGATCGCTTGTCAGGTGTAGGCCGTGGTGGCACTAGATTTATGAAAAGGATGTGAGACTGCAGGCGCTCGAAAAACTTTTCGTGCGGCTCGGACATAAAAGCGCCAGGCAACGTTGCACGGTTTTTTCACGCGTAAGCATTGAAATAAAATTCTGTACCACTAAATATTTTGTCATTTTTCCTGTTTTTCGGCTCTTGCGTTTCCCGTCTCTTACGTTCATTTCCTACGGTTCCTTCAAAAACGTATCAGCGGGGTTTTACTGTAATGCTGTCCTAAGGTGCAGAAAACCAATATTTATTCCACTGGATTCAAAGCCACATTCTCCGGCACACTGTCAAAAGTTCTTCTGCCTCAGTTGGCAGCATCGCGGGGTTGCCGTTGTCAGCCTCTGAGTGACGTTTACGCGTCGTCGTAAGCACCTTGAAGCACACTGTTAGCGTTGCCTCTACAGCATTACGAGAGTTGGCAGGAGCGCATAAACAACAATCGTGCTGTACGATTAACATCTACACAGACGCATACAAAACGTAAATGGCGACCGGAAACCGGAAGCTGCGACTACTGCTGCTGGACTGCAGTGACGGAAAGTGATGATGATGATGACAAAGTGGTACTTTCGGTTTTGTAACTGGTATCGTGGGTGCTACAGCGTTACGGTGAAACGTCGTGGTGCCCTTTTTTATTTATTGCCTCAGTTCCATGGGCTTAATGCTTCGTATAAGAACAAACAATTCGAACAGTACAATAGTGTGCGTGGCGGTGGTGGCTTTTGTTGCTGAAGTAATCTTTGTCGTCGCCGCACTGCTTGAACAGCAAGTAGCTGACATCTAAAACCACACCTGCTTCATTGTTATAACAAGATTAGATATCTTTTTATGAATGCTCTTGCGCTCACTTTATACACCAGAGCACGCCTGTCCCGCACCCAGGCTGCTGGCGAGCCGAGCGGATACTCTCGCACCCAGACGCCGGGCTGACCGGGCTGCCAAGGCGCGCGCGGGCTGCACCAAGTAAACAGGGCAAGCTGCAGTTCTGAGGCTTTAAAGTGCGAAAAAGTACCCGTTCACGCCGCTTCAGCGTATAAGAGCTCGTCTGGGCACTACTGCGTCGTCTTTGGATGCCAAAACAAGCAGCGCAACAAGAGGATATTAGCGTTGTCTGCGACGATTACGGCGCGCCACGGAAATAGTGCCGGTGCGGTGTTTTGACCTTCGCCGCGAGCGGATAACTGATTCAAGCAAAAAAACTAGCAGCCGAGTGAAAATGCGCGAGTAAGTACACTAACTGCATGTATTTTACAGTGTGATGCCCACCTATTTCATTTTGCGAACCTAATTTGCGTGACGCGCAGCTGGGTTGAAGGCAGGCGCGAGCTTTGTGTGCACTTCATACCTTTGAGCGTTTCCTTTGACGAACATCTAGTGCAAGGTAGTGCTTTCAAGCACAAGCAATCAGCGTGCTTTGCCACTTTCAACGTAGTATTAAGCTTTAGTGCTTTTGATGGCATCCACGCCTTTTATATTTCGTCTTCAAAAGGTAATAAATGGCACGGTGCTCCTCAACAGCTGGCCAGAATTTCGTGCTTTCATTTCAGTGTTTGATGTCCCCAAATTTATTTGGACACAAGGCATCCAGCTGCACATAAGACATGTGCAGTTGAAACCCGCAATAACGAAATCGTCGGGAAAAGCACAAAATTTCGCTCTTGCGGGAATTTCGTTGGTGCGAGAATGCGGCAGAAAAGACATGGAATTTACAAAAAACGCATTTTATTTCCAAATTGCTTTGGCTGGCCTTACCATGCAGCAATTTCATGCCTCTCGATCGGGAATCACGTTTGCCACGGCACAAAGTTCGCCCCATGCACTGGTCAGTGACGGCGGCACTGCGCTGTCACCAGTACCGTCATCGAGTGCGCCTACAGGCGAACCTCCTTCCGGCTCCGCTGGATCAGCGCAGAATCGTGGACAGCAAGCTGCACGCAACGCCGAATTCTTCGGCGATGTCCATTTTTTCCCTGCCCTTTTCCACCTCACTGATGATTGCAGCCTTATCTTCCAGCGTGATGAACTTCCGCTTTTTCGTTGGAGGCAGCGAAATTGGACGAAGCAATCGCAACACACAGTTCACGTTGCGCCAAGCGGCCAAGCGAACGCTCCACAAATGGCTCCACACACGCGACCATGTGCGCGCAAAGCCGACAAAACCAAGCACAGAGTCATGTCAACTAACGAAACTCCACGACGAATGTGGATTTGGCTACGTAGCCCACGATAACGAGCAGGTGTTTCGGCAAGTTATTATCTTCACCATTGTTGCTTTATGTTGTTGTTTTTTTTTGGTAAACAATGATGGCGGCTGCTTCTCAAGTGTGCTGTGGCGATAGTTTTGCACAATTTAAGTGTAGCATGAATGCACTTCAGCAGTTTTCGAATGTAGTTAATGTTGCGAGAGTATATTGTTTGCACACTCGTGTTTCAAAAATTTCGTTAATGAGGGACTGCGGTATGAATACCTTTCGTAGTCGCGAGTTACGAAATGCATTGACTCCTATGGGCGTTCGCCGGTGCTCCCAAAATATTTCGTTGCGGTGAGAATTTCGTTCTCTCGGGATTTCGTTATCGCGGGTTTCGACTGTATTGGTAGGGTCCCTAGAATATTGGCTAGTCTGCCGTCCGCCGAGTGGAGCGAGCACGCTTACCGAATGATGCGGGTGGTGGCGCTTCGAGCAGTCCTCATGCTGGGGAGCGGCGATCCGCCGACCAGCTGCGTGTCGCCGAAGCGCGGGCGCATGTTCAGCTTGACAATTTCTTGCAATATTTTTTGCTGCAGCGTAATTGTGCCATGGCAAATACTAACCGGTTCGATTAACACGTTCTCACATGCTTTCGTTCGCAAAGGCTTGCTTTGCCGAGGCACATATATCAAAAGAATGCATGTAGTACTGTGAGTAGGTTGTTTCTCGGGTGGCACGGCACCAACTAACATTGAAAGAACCAGTTTACTTTTTTTTCAAAAATTTTATTGGCATGAGCATAAAAAAAAACTAAAACGGTGAAACGAAAGTGGTTATGAAAGCAAATAAATATGAAAAATTGCACAGGTAGGAAAATTATTTACATCTTCTCATTTTCAAATGCTTCAGCTGCTCTTTTTTTGCTGTTCTCTCATTGTTAATGGGCCTTCACAAAAAAGCGCAGCCGTAGAAGAATGTTTGGCAAGTAATTTGCTGTGCATGCTCAGTGCATGTTAGTGCAGGCCGCTGTACCCACGTAATGAAATTGGCAAAGTCGAGAATGCTTTGCTCGTGTAGCACACTATTTAATGAGAATTAACAGGCAATAATGCCAGGGAAACGGGATGCTATTTGTAGTAATTAGTATATAAATGTGAAATAGTAAAGTCCTTGCCGGCGGCAAGTTATCTTTTCGTCCACTTTACTTTCTTCACATGTATATCCTAATGACTGCAAATAACATCCCGTATGCTTTTCCTGGCATTATTGTCTGTTAGTTCTCATTAAATAGTGTGTTTCACAAACAAGAAACAGGGGCCCTTAAGAGTCATCTTCTTTGCTCGTGTAGCTTATTTACGCTGAAAAATGTCGTTAAGCTGTTCTCAAGGATGGTTATAATATCCTTAAGAGGGCCCGAAGGGTATATCAAACCTCCATTGTCGAAATTTGATGTGGATTCAGAAGCATCATACACAGCACCACGCTTTTCCACAGAGAGCAGCAATGTACACTCATTACAGGAAGTATCCCTCGGGATCTTACTGTGCACCCTGCCACATCATAAATAAGCATTTCATGGCTTTTTGCCGTCACAGAAGACGCGTGGTCCGACGAACTGATATTGCGCAAGGCGCAACCTTGCAGTGCATTTTCAGCATCACTAAACATTCCTCCATCAATAAAATTATCCAGTACAGCAATCTTGCTTTCCGTTTGTACCAGGAAGAGAAGCCAGAGCGGTGATAACTTCTGGGGCACAATTTCCTGATTTATGTGGTTTTGCAATATTATAAAATGCTGGTGAACTATCACTAAAAATTGTGCTGCAGTTGGATGGTCATTCGTTCCCGCAGACTGATGAGGTGAGATCCACGTAGTCCAGCAAACACACCGTCGCTGTTGTGGTCATAATAACACAACGGACGATCCACAGCACCGCAACACAACACAACGAACAAGCAGGCGAGAGCAGAGGGTGACATTCCGAAAGCGCGCAGCGCCCCCTGCGGGGTCATTTAGAAAGCGTCAACCCCTCTCCATACGGTGCGCCATGCGGACGGTAGACTAGCCAGTATTCAAGGGACCATAGTATTGGCACGTGAGTAAACAGTACTCGCGCCAGTGTGCTTTACGGACAGTTTCGCTTGTAAAGCACCATCGTTACAAGAATAAAAACGCGCAGGTAGCTTCCAAAAGGGATCGCTGAACGATACTGCAGGTTATACTCTCTGATAGTACGCTTTTGTGAGCAAGACGCATTATTGTAAGAGCGCTCGTGAAACAAAAATTACGTTCCGCGAAACTACCCGTTAAGCGTACTCTAATTATTACGCGATGCATGCTGAAATGATGAGCTTTCACAAAACTTTGTGCACAACTTGTAATATGGGGCAACAAAACATCGTCTCACTCTTTCGTTTTTTTACAAATGTAACGGCGTATGTATCTGACGAGGTTGGTTCCGCAGCCCGCTCAGCACGTACTGTATATTGTGGATTTTACAGCGAAAGCTGTTATGAGATCATTTCACCGGCCATTTTTGGCGCCGTAGTTGTCCGCCGCCGCCGCCGCCGCCGGTGTCCGTAACCAGTATCGCTCGAAATAAGAAAAAAAACGAAATAAGAAAAAAATTCCAGGATGGAACGAGGTTCGAACCTGGGCCCTCTGCGTGGGAGCCCAGTATTCAACCTCTGAGCCATGCCGGTGCTTGAAACTGCTTTGCAAAAAGGTCCTATACAGGCTTCACATCGGGAAGGAACCACATTAGCATATGCAATATAGCGTGGTAGAAGAGTAAAAAAAGCACCAAGCGTCGCACAACGCGAATTCTGTAACCAAGCGTCACCGAGTAGGTTGTTGAATGCTTCCAACCCATTACAAAGGGTTCTGCCATAATTCTTCGTCGTCATCAGGCACAGCATCAACAAAGTGGCCATAATGCCTTACATGCGTTTAGCAGGTACCACGGCTCTGCGTAGAATGACGAAAAATGGCACAGTGCCTGCTGCCCTACTTCTCAAAAATTACAATGATTTATAGCGTAGTGGGTTCCTCGCAAGTGCCCTTGTATTGGTTGCCAAGGAAGCCCATAAGCGCCGGATCCATTTCCTCGGGGTCTCAGTAAAATTACAATGATTTATAGTGTAGTGGGTTCCCCGCAAGTGCACTTGTATTAGTTGCCAAGGAAGCCCATAAGCGCATGATCCATTTCCTCGGGGTCCCAGTAAAGTTCTTCGCCCCCCCCCCCCGTCTCTCTCCCACGTCAACGTATGTTATACCGCATGGCGGGAGAGGGACATAGCGACCGGGCGTCACCCAATGCAATTTACATAACTGGTGGGCCGTTTAAAGCTTCCAACCCATTACAAAGGGCTGAGCCATAATTCTTAATCGTCATCAGTCGTCGCGTCAACAAAGTGCACATAATGCCTTACAGACGTGTAGCTGGTGCCTCGCTTCTCCGCAGAATGACGAATAATGGCTTAGTAGGTGCTTACCAACTTCACAAAAATTGTGATTTATGGCGTAGTGGGTACCTTGCTAGTGTACTTGTATTAGTAGCCCCAAGAGAGCTTACAGCGGGCTCTAGAAATGCCGCTCTTCCAGCTTTCGCTGTGACTGTGCTGCGGTTTCAGCGCAGGCCTGGCGTTTTTTATGAGCAAGATGTCCTTGATGTTCCAATAAAATCAGTGGAAATGTCCAGGCTAGAAAAGACGCGAAACACTCTCTCCGACGGGCTGAGTTTCGGGAGTTTCACGTTTGCTCTGTGTAGCGTCTGCTGGCGTGGCAGCCCGCGCATGTTGTTTCGTCGCGTGTGCGATAGATGGCGTGACGCGCGATGCAAATATGGCGATGCGTATGGAATTCGCTGTGTTCTGGTCTATATCGTACTCGCGAATGAAATATGGACATAATGGTCTCGCAGAATCACATGACTTTTTCGTATGTAAGACGCACCAGCAAAACTATCGGGAAAAAGGTGTGTGTTATACACCGGAAAATATGGTACTATACTTAACACATGTAAGCCAGTATAGCACATTTTTAAGCTTGAAAAAAAATTGTGGCGCATGTAAAATGCACATTTAGCCTTGAAGTGTGGCTTTGGAGCAGTGCGGATTTCCCCTGGATAGGTGGTTTCACGGCATAGCAGCCCCACGCTGCAGTGAAACGTTTTCAAGCGGGTTATATGCGATAGAATATACGTCTATTGGTTCATTTCAAATACTTCGGCATTTTGGAAATTTTTTATTCGTTTCAAAGCACGTTCGAATACTGTAATATTTTTCTGAATATTCGAAGCGCTGGAATATTTGCCCATGCCTACTTATAAGGTGTACTTATCGTTCATATTGCATGCTTGAGCCCTGCAGCACTTCTGTGGCCTGATAAAAATATTCGTGTACTTAGATTGAGACGTATGTCAACAAACGCATGGTGGTAAAAATCAATCTAATAGTGTTGCTTTGGAAGGTTAGTTCCCGTCATTCATGGAAGCAGTGAGTAATCTCCATAGCGCAGAACAAATTCGTGGTAGGGGCGCTGCATGTTGGTAGGGGCGCTGCAAGGGGCAACTAGTTTGAGTTTACTTGGGGTTACTGATCCTTGTAATAACGCATGTTGCTTAGGATTGAAGTGCAAAAAAATGCCATACGGTCACACCCACCACAATCTTGCTGTGTAAAAGAAGCGCATATTTAAGAGGTGCAGCTCAATAAGCAAGCACTGACGTGCTTTCTGTGCAAGCTACACACGATACAGAACATATTTATTGAAGTTAACGTCAAATATTGCTTCGCATCACTAAGCACTATGTGTTTGAATATCGCCTGACAGCCTTTGCTAAGCTAAATGCTTCTCCGATCTGATCCAAACATCAATGAAATATTTGACACACCTTGTTTCCTTCGCTGTCAGTCACTCGACGTTTATTTCATAGGGGGATTGAACAGTGCCGTGGCATCTTAACCGGTAAAACACGAAATAGGAAAGCATGGCATGTGTTTGTCTATTGCATTTGTAAGCTATGTAGACGCATGTACTATGAGTGGGCGTCAGTCGGGTAGCGTCTGCTCTGCCGGACATAACCAAGATGGTGCTGGAAGTTGCAGTGGCACCTTCTAGATGACGCTGCACAATACACATAATTTCTACTGTCACTCGAGCTGACCTCTGTCTCTCATTGGACGTTGCAGAGCCCCCTGGGTACACACATCAGTCTGTCCCGCCGTCTCATCTGCCTGGTGGCCCTGTGCATGTACCTGTACCAGCTGTACTCGTTCCGTGACTTGGCCGCTGTCAACAACCAGTTGCTGCTGGACCTACAGGCCGAGATGCAACGCCTGCGCACTTCCCAGTCGCCCTTTGGGAGCCCCCAGCAGCCACAGCAGGAGCAGGATCCTCGAACGGGTGAGTGATGGGGGGAGTTTCGGGGAGGGGAATGAAATGGCATTCTGATTGCATTGGGAACCTTATGCATAGTCAGAGTTTGATATAATGGAAATTGTAGTGAGAGAGAGAGAGACGTCAAGGCGGCCGACGTTGAGTGCCGAAATCTTGCCACTTTATTCAAGAGATGACCGACCTTGCGACGGCGGCTGCAAGCGTCCTAACCGCCAGGAGCGTGAGCTCGTTCTACTGCTCGCACCTCGAGCTCTGAGCATGAGCTGCACGAGAGGCGCGGTGCATAAGTGGTAAAACGATGATGATGATTGTGAGGGACGATGATGATGCCGCTACAGAAGTAATACTTGTTGCGGAAACCTTTATTAACCCTTTCACTGTCAATCCCAAGATAATTTGGGTGACCACACATGTGTTATATAGCAATGCACCGTAGAGTTGAATATAAAACCAGTTTATTCAAAGCTCTAACGCTACATGACTGGGTGACGGCCTATATGCACTGTGCCGCGATGCGAGTTGAGTGCCCAACGCCCCCGGGTAGATCATGCACCTCTTAGATACTTGAAGCTTAAGCCATCTGACCCCGTAAGCGTTGCTCTCTTCACATACCATCCGGCGCATAGCAACCGTGGGGCATCTTTGAGGCTGTCCACTGTTTCTGTCGAGCATCAGAGAATGGCTCCTGTAAACACGCTGAAGCACTGCGGTGACTCCCGACACTACAACATGCACAAGGCCTGCCAATCCCAAGTATACTCGTTTAGCCTCTCTAAATCACTCCCTGGCACTCGTGAGACAACTCTTGCAAAAGAATATAATGCGAGTGTGTCCTGTCATTTACGGGGAGGACTATAAACAAATATAACTTGTAAAATTTTGGACAAGAGATCAAGTGCATGTTTCTGCAATGACGTCGGTTGGCGTCCCTTTGCCAGCATCTCAGCAGCACAGCCATGGCCAGTCAGCGTTCCACGTGCATGCACGATTTGATGAACAAAGGAATTCAGGAGCTTTTGATGAATTCGGACTCCGGCGAAAGCGGATAATTGTGGCTCTTCACCCTGATTTAGTGGCTAATTATTTTGTTCATTAGTTACTGATCTGAGCCTTCCTCGTAATTGTTAACTTGTTTGTAATGAGTGCAACTACTTATTTGATGAGGTAATGCTGAATAAAAATGTTTACATCTCCTGCAGAGCGTCCTACTGCATTGTTAGCAGAAAATTTCCACATAACATGCAAAAAAAAAAACCCGGCAGGGAGTACGGAGCAGTGCAGGAAAAAACGCAGCAGTGAACGGGTTAACAGCGAAGCTGTTCTTGGTCGAGGTTCTCGTGGGGCTATCGGCATAATGTGGCTCACAGCTCCTAGCGCAGTGGTTCTCAGCTATGGATGTTGGGACCCCTTGTAGACCGGTGGATGTGATGGAGGACCCCTTGCAGCGAGAGAAAGTAGGGTCATCAATTAATGCAACATGTAGCGTGAATTTGATGCCTTTTATTTCTACCTGGCAAAGAATGGCCAAACTGAAGTACCACACCAATTCGATCTCAACAGCTTGCTGATTAGTTCTGTGGTCTGCAGCCACATTCAACCCGTTTCTAGCGGCGTTTGCTTAAATATGCAAGCCTGGAAAAAGCATGCTATGCATATGTTGTAGAAAACTGCAACAAAAGGTTTACAGCCACTTGGGGAAGGGGAAACATAAGTCAGCTCCGCCGCAATGCATAAGTGTTACGCGGTGAAGCATATAGAAAAAATGGAAGGGGCCACTGTCACGGGGCTTAGTGGGGCTCCAAAAAACGCATTTCTTTTTTTTTTTCCGCGCATGTGTTTGGTGGACCCCCAAAAATAGCTTTGCGGACCCCCATTGAAGAACCACTGTCCTAGCGGGTACGTGCCACAGAAATTGGGCAAGCCCCACTACTCACATCTGGTCTACTAAAAATGAAACGCGGCTCCTGATTTGGAGAGAGTGTAGTCTGTGGAGAGGAGGACAAGTGCGCAAGGCGGAGTTGGGGAGAGTGGGAGTGCGTGCCGTGCGTGGGTTGGCGGAGCCGGGGAGAGTGGGAGCGCGCGCCATGCGTGGGTTGGTGGAGTCGGGGAGAGTGGGAGTGGGGTGTCCAATGGGAGCGCGCGCACCCGTCAGATGGTTTGGAAGAGTGAAAATACAGAGCTGCGCGCGCTCGGCGGTCTTTCTCAAATGTTCGGCGATGGGTAAAGTCGTGCGCTCTCCGCAAGAAGCTCCCCGTCGGGATTGACAACGGGAATCGGCACGTGAACGGCAACAATGACGTTCCAGTCCAGTAGCCCACATAAGAGATCCCAAGTGCAGGCGCAGGGCAGAAGATCAGAGCTTCGAGTGAGCCAGGCTGAGGTTAGATGTGAACGGCTTGCATCAGACCCCGAGTTTAAAATGAGGCAAGACGAAGCGATGGAAAATGTTTTGCTGTTTCATCAGCCTTCGTGACATCAAGTCATTGAGTGAAACTGGGCAAATTTTTTGTCACGAAGTTAGTTAACTTGAAGTTAGTATGTTTCAGCATTAAAAATCTTGGCAGTCTCTTTAGCTAACGCTAAAGAGTGCATTGTCCCTCCCCCCTCCCCCTTCAGAAATGACCGTAGTAATTTTGGGTTTGTGGAAAGGTGATTTATAGGGATTTGTATTTGAAATCTGATTTATTAACGCAACGGAAATAGATTTTCTCTTTAGTGTCCTCGCAAATTGCAACCAGTGTACATATAGCACGTCCAAGAACAAAGTGCATCGGTTGCATCCATATTTCATGCAAGTGGTGTGCTTTTACTCCAACATGCAGCCACCACGTGGAGGCCGCCCGAGGGCGATGCAATGCGCTGGTTTCCATTGCACATTCGTCCTGCTCCCTGCCTGTTCACAAACCGCACAGGTGGGCATCTACATTGAGTGTTTCTCTCATTGCCTTGGTTGACTTGCACTAACTCAACTTGCCATTTCTACAGAGAGGCTGTCTTAGGCTACCCCATGTTGTAGTAGTCGGTGTCTGCAGAAAACTTCTAGCGTTGGCTGAGCTGGCAGGTCACGTGATGTGATCTCGCTTTGACCAATCGGGTATAAGTGCGCGTATTTCAAATCTCACTGCGTATTCACGACATCGTGTCATCTCGCTAGCCAGTCCATAGACGTCGCCGTGCCGAAGACGCAGCTTGCGAGCTCGCGAAGCTGAGACCAAGCGCCAGCGGGGAGTCAAAGGCTTCGAAATGTGAACATTGAAAGACTTCAAAAGGCCACACAGCAACAAAGGGTTGTCACCACTACTGAGGGGCAGCAGGGTCACTGCAAGGGATGTTGCAACGGGGATCACCATGCATAGACACCTTTGCTGTATGACTAGGCTTGTGCGAATAGTAAATTTTAGGTCTGAAGCGAATTCGAAGCGAATAGTGATTTGGTCTAAGCGAATTTCGAAGCGAATTCGAATAGTTTATACAGTCAAACCTCGATATATCGAACACGGACATATCGAATTATTGCCTATATCGAACGGTTCCTATATCACGTGGGAAATCGCATGCATTTTTAATTTTTTATTTCGAACGAAGTTTGACGTATAATGGATATATCGAACTCGGCCACCCCAAACCGCCCGCGCTCCGTTGACAGGCGGCGAGCTTTCCCGCCGCGCTCCGTTGACAGGCGGCGAGCTTTCCCGCAACTCTCGAAAATAGCGGTAGCGCGGTGGGCGATTACGACTGCTGCACACATCGATGGCGCCGAGTGCGCCACTTGAACGTAGCGGCATACGCACGCCGCAGCCTTGCAGCAATGACGCACTGCACTTGTTGCACCAGCTCCTCCTTGATAGTATCGCCAGGCGTCCGTCGCATCGGTCGTTGTTGTGCTCGTGTGTTAGGCCTGCCGCGCGTTGTGGTGTGTGTAGCGATGGCTGCAGACGCGAAGAAACGGACGACCCTGACTTTTGCAGCAAAACTGGAAGCAATCCAGGCTGAAGGCGTGGGATTCGGACCTGGTGCGTCAGGGACGGAAGGTATGCCTTATCGTCGATAACTGCACGGCACACCACACCGATGCCCAGCTGAGCAACATCGAAGTGGTATTTCTGCCGCCCAACACCACTTCGAAGCTCCAACCGTTGGACCAGGGCATTATCCGCACATTTAAGTCTATCTACAAGCGTCGGCTGATCGACATTTTGCTTGTAAGACTCCGGATGGGCCAAGATCTGAAGATCGATCTTTTGGGCGCCATCCAAATGCTCAAGGCGTCGTGGGAAAACGTCAAGCAGTCGACGATAGCCAACTGCTTTCGGCATGCGGGCTTCGGTGGACGCACTGACGAAGCATCAGTGGAAGAATCCGAGGAAGCTGAGTTGGCATGTGCAGATGAAGAAAGCGAGCTCGCCGAAACGTGGAGCAAGCTGGAGAGCTTTGTTGGTGCGGAGCCGCAAAGCATGTGCATCGAAGACTTCGTTGGAGGTGACGACAGCACTGGTACAACGGCGGAGCTAACGGATGTAGAGATCGTCGCCGAAGCTACCGCTGAGCAGCCGAATGAAGACGCTGCCGAGGTGGATCCCGCAAGCGCTGATGGTGCCCCGCTCCCGACATCAGCTGAGGTCGTAGCCGCTTTGGCCCTTGCGCGCCGCCACTGCAGCGCGATTGAAGGCACCGGCCTTTCACTTGTGGATCGCCTGGACTATGTTGAGGACGCAGTCGTCAAACACGCCATTGCCAACAAAAAGCAGGCTACTCTTTTTCAGTATTTTAAGCCAACACAATAAATACTTTGTTTGAATCTTCAAGTGAGTATTTACTGCACCACGATTGGTCCGTTGGTTGTTTTCCACAAGTTCTTGACGCATTTTTTACGTGATTTTTTATATCGAATTCTGGATATATCGAACTATTTCGCGATCGCCGTGCCGTTCGATATATCGAGGTTCGACTGTAATCACATAAAGAAAAATGAGCATATTTGTCATGACCCAACTAACCAGCGCAATATTTTTAATGTTGAAACAAGGCAAATGCATAGGTCATTCTTTTTGGTGCAAAGGGAAGTGGAAGCAACTTTGATTGATAGCAGGATTTGACTTTCGGTAGAATGCAAGTGATAACGTGTAAAATATGTTACGTCTTAAAATTTACTATACTTAGAGCATATAAGCCGGTATAACAAGCTTTTAAACTTAAAAAAAACGATGAATCGATGTGAGGGTAATACAGTAAATCCTCATTAATTCGTACTCGGTTATTTCGAAATCCCGCATAATTAGAAGGATTTCTGCAGCCCCGTATTTTGCTATGTAAATTTGAGTGGATAATTTGAAGTGGTGGTCAGTACCAGCCTGGTTAATTCGAAAGCTTTGGGTGCCATGTGATAATTCCCGATCCCAACTTAGCCGCAAATCCGCGCTTGAGGCCCTTAGGAGCCACAAGCGACAAGTGAAGCATCCCAGCCTTGCTGCCAGTGCAGGAAAAAAAACAAAGCAAAAGGCGGTCTCATGCAGCTGAAATGTGCGCCTGCGGAAAAGACGACGTGCTTCACTGCAACACAGCGGTGACACGGGGGCAGCATCACGCATGCTGCCCCTTAACGTCAACGCTTCATGATTTACCCATTCTTTCTGGGAAAATATAAAAATTAATAAAGGGCGGTCTGATGGAATTCGTGATGTATGCGAACCTCCGATTGACGGTTGTTCCGGCCATTTGCGCACTTGCACTGCTGGCGTGGTACTTGCCTGCGATGCCTACTTCGAAAACTTTAATGATCATCTTTTCCACCCAGAACACATCGTAAATTCCGTCACACTGGTCATTAATAAATTCTTTATTTTACCAGAAAGAATGGGCGAATGGTTCCATCATGACGCGCTGACGCTGCGAGGAGCAGGTGACGTGCTGCCCGCGTGTCACCACTGTGTTGCAGCGAAGCAAGTCTTCTTTTCCGCAGGCGCGCATTTTAGTTGACCACGAGACCTTTTTTTTCTATTTATTTCTTTTTCTTGCGCTGGCAGCAGCGAGGCCCGCCATTTCCCCGATTTAGCAGCAGAATTGGGACCAGGTATTGCTGGAAAATTTTCTTGTAGCCGCAAACTATCCCGCTTTTTGTATGTTTGTATGTGGTTAATTCAAAAACCCACTTAGATTTTTCACAGTCCCAGTGACTTTGAATGAACGAGGTTTCTGCTGTATGTTCATTTAACTTTGAAGTGGGGCTTCGCGGCAGTGTGGATTTCTCCTGGGAAGGTGTATTCACGGTATAGCACACCTCCGCTGCAGTGAAACCACCTTTACAAGGGGTTACATGCAGTTTATATATGTCTATTCGTTCATTTCGAATACTTTGAAATTTCCTAGAATTTAAATTCGTTTAGAAGCGAATTCGAATACTGTAATATTCGTTCGAATATTCGCACAAGCCTATGTACGATCATTTTCACGGAACAAAAGGACCATAGATATATTTTTTTCATTTTCATCATCACGAACCTACTGTTTACGTCCACTGCAGGACGACTGCCTCTCCCAACAACTTAGCACTTTACCGTTTTGTCTAAACCGGTTTAATTTTATGCCTTCAAATTTTCTTATTTCATCGCCCCGATTAACTTTCTGCCGTCTTCAGCGGACCTTCCCATCTCTTAGTGTCTAAGTAATGCATCGTTCATATCATGGTAATTCACCGTGATATGAATGAAATTGAAATTTTAGTTCAATAAAACGGACTGGTGGGCTAGTTGGTAATGCGTACCTTATGCTTTAGCGCAAAGAAGCACAAGGATGCAAAAGAATAGAATAGAATATCGGAGCTCAAGGAATTGCTTGCAAATTCCTTGCTCGTATCACTGCTCCTCATTTTGTGTCGTTTTTCTTCCCTTGGCACCATTCTCCAGTTATGCTACTAGTAGACCACTGATCATACTGCCACACGTACTTCTCTTTATATTTTCACGTAACGAACCTGTTACATGTGTAACCACTGCCTTGTGTGCACCGCACTGGAATGTCGAACATTCGCGATTATTTTAGCTGCTTCTGATAAGCTTGAGTGCGCAACGCGAACGGTAGTTTATTCCGGAACTAACACGGCTACCAATGATAAGCCTGGAATCTTCGATGCCACGTGTATAAATGCCGGCGCGCCTTGCCGTCGATCAGATTACTCGACGGCGGATGACCGTTCTTGCCGCTATCAATGTACAGCCCGAATTGCTTGTACACAGCGACTTTTCATTTGCAGGGCACAAGTTCGCCCAATTAAGAGTTCCGTATTTCCCAGTCTTGCTGCAGCCTTCTTTACCGTCACAACCGCGTGAGAATACTGTGTTCTCTGCATTACATGACCCTCCCAGCATTGCTGTAATATACCAAATACAGTCGAATCCCGCTATAACGAATACCGCTACAACGAAATTTCCGCCACAACGAATAATTCTCGATTCCCCGTCAGCCGCCCATAGAAAACAATGCGAAAAATGTCTCGTCACAACGAATACTTTTTCTGGGTATTTCCGCTTGAACGAAGTTTTCGCAAGTGCCACCACGTAAGGAAAAGGAGCTTGCCTAGGATTGCCGCGAAATTCCGCTAGAAATTCGACCATTTCTCGTTGCCAGAGCCGTGCGGCCGCATCGCAAGACCCGTGTCTTCATCGAAGACATGCTTTCTGCCACCTCACGCATATCCCGGTAAATTTTTCGCCATTGAGATGCTCGGTGACAGATCGTCCATCCGCCATGATGCTGCCGGCGGATTTGATGCGCATGCGGGCCGCGGAAGAATCGTTGATGAACTCCCGCCATTGTTTTGACGTAGCACTCAAAACAAAACTACTGCTCGTCGTCACAAGCCCTGCGATCGTGAATGACATCCATGGCGTTTTGAAAGCACGCGCCGCCAGCGCGCACCTAGTCCAAGCGTAACTGCATTATGCCGCAACCGCTGTGAATACAAATGCGGACGTGTCTATGCGATCACGGGCGACCACAAAAGTACGCGCGCATCTATCGAACGTACGCGCACCGACTCAATGCAATGCTGCGCCCAAAACCACGGTAGACGTGATCAGAGATAGCAACGACGCAGTTCTGAAGGCACACGCACGGCCAGCGCGCACAGATTGAAAACGGAACTACCGTCGCTACCGTTTGCCGGAAGTGCTGCGCAGAAAACCGCGGCAGAGACCGCGGTCGCTATCGTCGCGATTATCAATAGCGAATATGCTGAAGTACGCAGCTAACACACCGGAAGAAAGATTAAAGGCAACAAAGTCGTAAAACGGCACGAAGCGTTTCAACTTTCCTTTCTCTCGCTTATGACTGTGGTAGTGCGGAGCTTCGGCTCTTCGTTTTCACTTAGCCTCTACCGAACTTTGGCACGCTCCTTCGCGGCGCTACGCGCTCGGCACACTTCGAGGGTAGCCTGCATATAGTATTTGCTCGTGTATAACCCACGTGTATAACTTGCCTATCGACGCAAAGCCGCCTTCATTGCGTTACCGTGAAGCCAACTTGCGCAACGAAATTAGCGTATAACCCGCACCCCGAGTTTAGCACTAAATCTTCTGTATATTTTGTGCATGTTATACGCGAGAAAATACATTCACACGGTGTGCGGCCAAGTGCGTCCGAGTTAGCGACAGTTTAAATGCACAGGACAATGCATGCGCTTGCCGGGACCAAAGGACGAGTCATGATCATCAGATCTTCCTAACTTTTGTGGTATATACATGAAATTTCGCTGCAACGAAATTCCGCGACAACGAACTTTTTCGCGCGTCCCGTCAATTTCGTTGTAGCGGTATTTGACTGTAGAGCACTTATTCTTGTTTTGTGCCGATTTCACTTTGCTGTTTTGCTGTCTGTCAGTGTTGTGCCTATAACTCCTTGTTCCATGGCTTACCCTGTAGCCAATAGTTTCCTGTCAGCGTTGTGAAAATAGGTTAGGTCAGGGTTTCTCATGCTTTCTGGCCTCAGGGAACCCAAACAGCTTTTCCAGACAGCCGTGAAACCCCTATCTTTTTCTTTAGCACGAAGACAATAAAAAGCAGGGGAGGGAGGGGATGACGCTTCTCGACGCGCGCGACCACAGTATTAAGACCGTTCGCATTGGCCTGTTATCTTTAATATCATAGGCAATCTCTGTTGATGTGGCACTCCTGATATATAATACATAGACTTGCATTTCCTCCGCACCCCGTCTCCACGAGTCGTGCAAGGTGCCTGCCAACGATATACTGCATGCTTCTAGCACTGCACGCCGCAAGCAGTGTGCCCAAGCAAACGAAGTGCTGGATATACAGAAGCCTGTTTTATTTTCTGAAAAAAAAAAAAAAGAGGAAGAAAAAAACAAGGCCTGCCAATTGCACCGTGAAATGTTCGTGTAGCGCACAGCCACCAAGAAGCAACGCCTGTTGCACATATCAAAGTGCCCATTGTGCGTTTTAATTACAAAACCGTCATAGTGCAGTGACTAATCAGCATGTAATATGAAAACTGTGCCACGCGAACGCCAATGTGCCGTGAGCCACGAATAAAGTGCTGAGATGCCCATTAATGCTGTTTGAACTGGTTTGAACACCCATTATCCTCTTCTGTATCTCAGCTTGTAGAATTACTGAATTGATTCTCACTTGTGTGTTACAAACTGCGCTCATGAACATTAATTACCAGCTCTCCGCGTGCTCTGTCAGCGCAGGTCTACAAATCTTGCAAGTTTCATGGCACGCACTAGACGAGCTTTTAGTGCTGGTTCCACATAGCCCTCTCACTACCTGCAGACTCTCGATGTGCAAATGCGGCGTGAAATGGCTTCGTTAAATGTAAAATGTAATGCAAATTTTCTTGTCTAAGTTAATAAATTAGGTGCTAATGGGGGTAAAATGGGAGCAGGTCGCATCCATTCTGACCGCTCTTGCAACCCTAAAATGCCCTTCACGGAACCCCTGGGTTCCGCGGAAACCATTTTGAGAATTCATGGGTTGTGTGTTAGCTAACCTCACCTTACTGCATGATCGCATTCAAATGCAAGCCTATGTCATGTTGAAGTGACTGCACAGAATCGAACACTGCCGAAAGTGCGAGTTCAGAAATGTAACTCTTTATTGGGTTAATAACTTCCTGGAAAGACTAGCAACACTCAAAGTGCAGCAGTAGTGGTGAGCACCATTGTTCATTGAACTTTATGGAGCAGCTGTGTCCACTACTTATGCAAGTCTCCATGTACGGTCGGCCACAAAATAATGTGGACCGTGCGAGAGCAGGGCAGAATTCTGGTCTGCACTGCCTAGTGGCAAGCCATCTGCTGTCGAGAGCATAGCTCTGGCCATGCAATTGCCAGAGCAATGGCAGCAATTTCAGCAAGCGCTTGTGTGGTCCGTATTGTATTGTGGCCGACTGTACATTCCCGAGTGATTGATAGGGCTAATGTGCATTAAGGGAGGAAGAGGGTTTTTAAAAATCATCAAGATTCCCTTTACGAAATTTAATGAAACTGCACAGTCTTGTTTAGTTTTCTTTGCTGATTCCAAATATGCAATTATCCTTCAAATATGTCCATTAGTTCCAAAGTTAATTAAAATTAATTAGCATTGTTTCCAGGAACAATGGAGCAAGAACTACTCATCGAAATCTTGCTTTTGGGCACATAGCCGGATACTGGGAAACATAAGCTTCACAGGGGTAGGAATACTTTTTTGATGTGCAAACTATTAAGAATTAAGGGCGCTACCTCTTTCTCAAGTACGATCAACCAACAAGCCCTCATTGCCACCCTAGTTGAACAGAAAGCTTTGATATGCTGTATAATTCTTAATAGTTTGCACATCAAAAAAGTATTCCTACCCCTGTGAAGCTTATGTTTCCTAGTATCCGGCTATGTGCCTAAAGCAAGATTTCGATGAGTAGTTCTTGCTCCATTGTTCCCGGAAACAATGCTAATTAATTTTAATTAACTTTGGAACTAATGGACATATTTGAAGAATAATTGCATATTTGGAATCAGCAAAGAAAACTAAACAAGGCTGTGCAGTTTCATTAAATTTGGTCAAGGGAATCTTGATGATTTTTAAAAACCCTCTTCCCCCCTTAATTAACGTACAACACTCCTACTAATAGTGGCGCCCATTGCAATCTTGCTGAACACGCTTCGCATTTCATTCTGCATCGCAGGCACCGACTCGTCCGAAGAGTCATCGTCGGAATCGGAGGAGTCTGATGGCGGCATGTGGTCCCTCGACGATTGGGACGACGACGACGACAACAACAGCAACGACGATTCACACTTCAGTGATGAAAGCAACGATTATTTTGGTGATAATGTAGAAACTGACACCAAGGACGGGGCCGGGTCAGCTACCGAGCGGGACTCGGATGCCGCCAGCAGTACAGCCAGTGCAGCGCAGTCGGGATGGAGAGGCTGGTCGATGTTTGGAACACCGGCCTCGCCTTTGGCCCAGGTCGGCTGCTGTTTCATTAAGTTCTTTTACAGCAAAATTGTCTTAGTCTAACCTGTGTCATTGTCCTCGTCGTAGTAGTAGTAGCAGTAGCAATAGCAATAGTAGGCATCACGCAAGTCACGTGACCAAAAGTGGCAGTGAATAAAAAAAGTGTCATAACTGCTGAGCTTGCAGAATCAGGTGTAAGCGCACGCATTTCAAATCTGGCAGTAAATTTGTGGCATCATGTGATCTTGCTGGCCAATCACACACACTCGCTCGCTTTCAGCTTCCCTGTCCGACAGTTTTTCACGACGTGGAACTGGCTGATGTTTTTTTTTCTTTCATTATATTTTTTTGCTTGTTTGTGTTGTGTAGTGCATAGGCTTGGGTGAGGGCCCCATTTGTCAGACAGAAAAGTGGATTCGGGTGGGGGTGGGGGGATCCAGCTGAGAACAAATACGGAGAAATGGAAATTACTGCAAACGCATTGTACAGAGAAATGGAATTTACAACCAACGTATTGAAAGTCATGGCTTGTACGCCAGCTGAGGAATTCAAAGTAATTTATAAAAGCCTTAAAGGGCCCCTAAACCACCTCTGATATTTTTTCAAACGTTTCAAGTAAACGCGCATCGTGTGCAGAATGCCGTTGTAGCGCTGCCACACGTGCCAGTGCTACAAGCCGCGGGCCCGCCACAAATTCCAAGAAACAATCCCTTCTCCTCTCCGGGCCTTTCTGGCTTCCCTAGTGACGTGTGTGACGTGAACATGTTGAATCTGTGATGTGGTGTGCAGGCGATGCTGCGATTGGTCGAACAAGAACCTACGACTTCCGGTTAGTCTTCAAGCAGCTGGCCGTACTCCTTGCTGTTCTTTGTGTTGCCCGCATGTGCGCGCTTGCGAATCGGCAACTGCGGCCTGTAACGCAACTGCCAAATTGCTAGCGTACCAGCACAGTTACGCCTAGCGGTCTGATATGCTGCGCGGACTAAATCCGACAGTGTTTTGCAATGGCTTTCACGCATCAGTGTGCAGTGCTTGGCTGCAAAAGCGCCGACTGGAAAAACAAAAAGATGCGACACGTGTCACCGTACGGGTCTATCATGTTAGTGATCCTTTGAAGGCGTGTGCGTAACACAGGGTCCATACCGGCACGATTCATAGGAGTGCGGGCCGGCACGGCAACAACGGTGGTTAGCCGAGAAGCACGGAGTCGCAGCAACCGCAAGTGCCCGCTGGTTCTAGGAGCGTGTCATCGATGACGGTGTCACGTGAGATTGGGAGGGGCACTCGGCGGGGAGAGGAAAGCGCTTTTGGGAGAGGAGACCAGCCGACGAGCGGAGGGTAGTGAAGGAAAGAGTGAAACGAGCGATCGCAGCGTTTCAATCATCAAACGCATGCAACTCGGCTATTATGGCACCGCTTCGAAACGTGTTCGTTGTAGACTCGTGCACAACTGTCACACCACAACTAAATTTCGACCTCTGCGTGGTTTAGGGGTCCTTTAATGTAACAGGGATCTCCAATAGCATGAGTAGAATGAAAAAGAACCTAATAATTGAGAAATGTGATGGCAAAGCGAGCGAAAGTGGCCCTTTTAGTGAAGACGAGTGGTCGTTTGTGCGGCTTGCATTAATGAGTGAATGAATTCGTTGTGAAAAAGATAATGTTCCCATTGTGGTGGTGTGCCATCACAGAATAATACAGCAGATCGCGACACATTGCTTCCGTTACTGCATGGGTGACTGCGGCACGTTCCTTTGCATGACTGTCTTACGTGGCTGCTTCAAGAGATGTTCCCGTGTTTTTCCTTTACGAAACAACCCGCAACATAATCGCTGGGCATAACTGTACCGGCAGATTATGCACTTGTAACCACGCCATTAGCCGAGTGATTTAGTTAATATATTTGTCAGTTCGAGGTACCTTACTGTAAAAGCGTATTACCAAATGCATATAGTTTAAATTAGGCTTGTGTGACTGTCACGTTTTTGCTTCACGGTCACGTTTAACAAGGAGTGATGTTTAACTCGCCGAAACGGGCGTGCAAACCATGCCTGCTGTAGCCCACATCTCTTCAACCACTACAGTCCCTAGAACCAGTATACAAATGACACCGGCAGTGGACGGTGCTCTCGGTTGGGGCACGTCTCAGCGCTTTTGGGGAAGGGGGAGAGTGGGATATAAAGGAGAGAAGGAGAAAGGGACGTAGCAGGACAGAAAAGCACGCACCCTTTTTTTGCCGCCAGCACACTTGATGTCAAAACCGTCAATGCGCAGCTCCATGTGCACTGGCACGTAGCCGTCGTGGGCTCACAGCCCTCTAGAAATACAGCCAACTTTTCAAAAACTGTCTTCATCGGAACAGTCGCACCTTCCGAGGCAAATTTCAATGCTTCCCTTATTTTTCATATTTTTTGTTCCGCATCCCTTTAACGAAACCTGCCACCGCTTTAGAGGGATACTGAACAAAAAATGTGAAAAAAAAATGATGAAGGTATCGAAATTTCACTCGGAAGACGCAACTGGTCTGATGAACAGAGTTTGTTTCACATATTTTTGAACAGTTGGCTGTATTTCTGGAGGATTGTGAGTGCGCTGCGCTATGTGCCGACGGCAGTGACGTCACGTGTGCTGGTGTTAGAAGCGGCAGCAACAGATGTGGCAGCTGGCACTTGCACACCAGTCGTAGTAGTGGTGCGATGTCACCGGACAGGCGTTGGCAACCGAGAGCATGGTTGGCACTCCAGTTTTCGGCAAAGGTGACATCACTTCTCATCCACGGCATGCCCGCTATGCTCGGTATTTGGTAAAAAACGTGTGAAATTCTTTATTTTTCGATAGTTTATACCTGAAAACAAGGTTCTGTCAACCAGTTTCAGCACTCAAGCTTTCATATGAGGTAAAAGTTTTGTTCAGTATCCCTTTAATGGAAGCTAAAAAAATGTATTCTATACTCAGCAACAACTTTTCTTCACAGTACTGTGGAAACTACAGTACTGAAATGCATGAAAATATTAATTAGGTTTTCTGATAATTTTCTCATTTGCGTCAGTGAAATAAATGCTGCTTTATTTATTATGAGACTCATACAGTTGCCAGAAGTCGCAGGTAAAATACAGTTATTGTTCATTTTGCAAGGATGCCTTCCTTTGCATTTCTTAAACAGCACCACCTTTTCAGCACGCCCGTTTTCCAAAGTAAACATGGCACCCATGACGTAGTGGGCCAGTGTACGGCCGCAAACGAGCTGTTTAGTTCTCCAAGAAAGATATACGGTACTCGTAATGTGACACTATAGTGTACACTGAACAGTCAGAATGTTTCTTCCAATCAAATTTTTCGTGTATATAATTTTCTGAACATGTTAACGATGTGAGCAAGCAGAACCGAAATGAGCCGCAAGCTGCCGTACTACTTGCGGAGCAACACGAATATGCGGAAGCCCCGCCTCTGTAGCCTTCGCTCCACTTTCAAAATAAGTTGTTGCCAAGTATAAAGTACACTCAAACCTCGTTATAACAAAGTCACATCTGCCACGAAAATAACTTCGTTATATCCAAAAATTCGTTATAAACGTTTATTTGTAACACTGTAGCTATGACAAGACTATTCTCCATTTACTTCGTTATAACCGATAATTCGTTACATCCGTGTTCGTTATATCGAGGTTTCTGTGTACAAAGAAATCGGGTATATACAATCTGCATTTTCGGGATTTTATGGGATAATGCGTTTTCTTCCTGACCGACCTCTCACAAGAGCACTGTCTCTCCCTATTTTATTGCGATGGCAACTATATGGACACTCTCGGCGGATTTTTGCTGTTGCCGTCATGTCCAGGACATGTATATGTATGTATATGTATAAAAAAGGCACAAAGAAAAGTAAAGCAGAAGAAAAAAATTCTGAAGCACCTGACCAGGGGTTCAAACCAGCGACCCCTTGCTCCCCAGCGTGCTGTGTTAGACAACTCAACCATGCACCATGTATGTGCCGACGAAATAACAGCGAGCTATTTATACACACCATTTACCGCTGGTGGCACACGTCTCAGAGGAGCTTGAGCATGTTTTGCTGTCACACAACACTCCTACATTTTCTCACAATTTGTAAACTGCCCTTGAGGCGCGCACGACAAAGTGGCCTTTTTCTCTACCCACTTGTGATGCGGAACGAAAAAAAAACACCGGGCACACCTTGCGTCAGATGCCCCCGTGTGGTAGGAGAAGCAGAGGGATCACTCCACGCGCCGCAGTTTAAAAGAAAAATATCTAAGAGCGTCTGATTCTTGACACTTGCAGCACGTCGCTCAAGCACAAAGAAGGACGTTCTTCGTGTGACATTCCAATTTTGTTACGAATATATAGAATGTGCATTTCCTCAGAGTTCGAAAGCACCATGCATCTTGACATCGCAGGAGGCACCACCGTCGTCACCGGCGCCACCATTGTCACCGGCGCCGCCTACCGGTGGCCGCTACAACCTCCGGCCACGGCTGTCACTCAATTCGTCCAGCGGCCCACTGTCGCCGCCACCGTTACAGTCGCCAAGTCGGCGGCGGGATCTGGCCCTACCCCGTCAGGTCATCGAACAGGCTGCCATCCTTTCGTCGGACGAGGACTGAAACGGACAAATTTCAGCGTCGTGCACTTTGAGTTGGTTTCTCTGCTATGCTGCGCTGATGTGCGGACAAGCATGGTCTCTTTGCAGTTCCCGTGTTCATTTGGGCTTCATGCATCGTATCTGTGGAGAATCCAACTTAAAGTATGACGCAGCTCATCTGTGACTAGTGCGTGTTCTATTATTTCCACTCGGTTTGCGAATCGCCGTGCGCACACGATGGTTTTAATTTTTTCCGTACGGCGAGTGTTTTGCTCGGACATCACCGCAGTCATTTAGGTTTGTTCTTTTTGCGCGTATTACGATAAGGCGTTAGCTCACTTGGACCAAGTTAATGTAATACACGCTTTATTCGCATTTACATCTTGAAGCCTAATTGGAATCCAAGAAACGGGGAGCATACATACGTTAAAGCTCGATTTTTAGAAATCCTGCATGGGTACTGGCATGAAGCAAACCTGCAGGTGTTTTTTTGTGGGCATTTCACCATGCAGAACTGAGCACGGAGGTTTGAACAAACAAGTTCTTACAGCTTTTTACTAATTTGGAATGGTTTTACTCGTTAAAACAAAACTGCGGCAGTTAGAGCTGCGACTCTTGTTACATGAGAAAGATAATGATCATTTGTCAATCCTGGAATAAAACGAAACATTATCTGCATTTATCTGAGATGCATAATGCAACGGATGCTCCATGTGCATGTCTGCGAGAGGTATTTTTAAGTCATATGGTGGGCATCGGATTTCAAATCTAGTTAATTGTTAGCGCCTGTCTTTCCTGTCACATATAGGTTGTGTGGGTAAATGTCAAGCTGTCCCAACATTTTTAACAAAATTGGTTCAAAGTTTGGGCACCTGTTTGCATTCAAACCTTGATCCCATGTTTGGAATCACGTGACGAAAAAAGATTAGAACCACTAGATTGTGCATATATTCATGCTACGGTTCTCCATACATATAAACATTTGTTGCCTACTGTTGAACGTGACATGGGTGCCCAGAGGTGCATTTTCTGAGGTAAGCCCGATCTACCTTTATGAAACATGGTGGATTACAGTGAAGCCGCGCTGCAATGTAGCATTTGTGTACGACCTCTACCGTGATTTTCTACTTAATGAACTTTGAGTTCCGGGTGCGGATGATATGCGCGAAAGTTGGGCTTGCCGACATGTGTGCCAAAATCTAGCACCGAAAGAGTTCGGAGCATTGAACAGCTGCACGGTAGACTGGAGCCAAATGGTCCTGTTTGAAAACACTGCCTCTTGCATCCTGGATAGTGAAAACGGTGCGTTTTTTTTTCAGGCTGAGTCTGTGGTAAATGGTCAGTGGAGAAGCGCATGACTTTCGACTGAAATTTCATTGCACTTGAAAGGTATATATGTTATAGGAAAAAATTATGAAAGGAAAACATTAAAGTGTGACATGACTTCCTGGCATGATTACACGTGCTCCTCTAGAAATGACAGTTCTTTCTGCAACAAACAGACGGATGCCTTACTAATGTCACGATTTAATGTTGGCTTTGATAATTTTTTCCGGTAACATATATACCTTTCGTGTGGAATAAAATTTTTGGTGGAAAATCTGCGCTTGCCCGTGTCATTCCCTTTACCATTGTCCCCGTCTGACAAAATTGCGCCGTTTCCTTTTCACTATACATAACCAACTAGCCTAAAACTTCACTTTACTAAGTTACATGTCTTTTATCCTGGCATACACCTCAGTTTTCTGTGCGTAATGAACAAAGTTAGTCATATTATGGTGCTTTATTTTATCTCTTGAAGCGAGTTCTGGCACAATGCATTTTTTTGGGTATGTGTGTGGAAATCTGATTTAATCGTGCGTTGATTTCCTCCGCGACCGTGTTAGAATGGTGTGACATGAGTATGTGATTTGATTTCATTGTGTTCATGTTTTACTTCGTGACGATAATTTCCTTTTTTATTTGTTTAATAAAGACTCAGCTTAGTTTCCTGCATTCTTATCATCGAGTATACGAGTGTCGAGGGATGCCACTTGTGAAGCTTAGTACGGGAAGTAGAGCTATGTCGGTAAAATTAAAGCAGAGTAATGGATGTACACATAGGCTGACAAACACAAGTTAGCACCTGTGCTGTGTTTCTCGGCCTATATGTATTTCTATAATTGTGCTTAAATTTTCCCAAAAGCACGCACCATCTTGCCCATTATCAAGTTTTGTTCGAGCTATCTGATTGGGAATCGTCATGGAAGAAAACAGGGTGCACGAACATTGAGACCATACAATAGAAACAGAAATAAGTTTATGTTGTCATGTTCTCTTCTGTTTGCATGCACGCCTTCAGTTGTTTACAAAAATTGGTGTTTGTTGTGAGCATAATTTGTTTTCTCCTTTCTCACCCTCACGTTTTCATTTTTTAGTTTGTGATGTGCCCATGATTGCACGTTTTTTAATTTTCGAACTAAGTATTGCAGTCATTCACAATTTTTTTTGTGCACTGCATCAGAGGCAGACGTTGTTGCGTGAAATAAAAGTGATATTATTTTTTCATATCCGTCTACAGTCTATTTTTCTTCTTTTATGCACAAGTTTACAGTCATCTTCGACAACATCGAGCATACGCGCACCTACTGCGACAACTCCATCCACGTTTTGCAAACTCTGGCCGCGTAACGTTCGTTTTCAGTAATTTGTTTCATTATGCAGGTTTCACACGGTGAAATTTCGATCGCGATTGGCTTGTTTACTTCGGATGCGTCAGGGAGCCAATCACAGTCGAGAAATTCGATCGCGATCGAGAAACCGCGCAATACCCTAATGTGCGTTGCCACAAACTGCCAACACCGAGAAGCTAAGTAGCGTGCGAAACTGTTTTAAGCGCAGAGGAACGAGCGGCCTACTTTGTTCTACATCGTCCGTGTGTTGTCATGTGAACACAGCGCTAAAGTAGAGTAGTTTACTCAAGTGCGCTACCGTTCTCAGCGCAACGCGCGGAAAGCGTAATGGCAGCCGCTTAGAAAAGCCGGCAAGCGAAGCCAATCCGACGCGATCCAATCCGTCTGTCTCAAGATGGACGACGACAGCTCGCTTGACACTCTCCTGGGTGAGTTCTATCGCCGTCGGTGGCAGTTGTCGCTCAAATGCGCTTAAAAAAACGGAATCGCAAATATCGAAACAGCCGGGGCTGATGTTTGAGCTGGAGTTGACGCGCCTGTGTACTATCAGCCGGCGAAGCTGCTTCAGTGTCCGCTGCGATCCTTGGAATACGGCCGTTCTCGGCTGCAAATTAGGAATTTTCGAAACTCCGATGGCCCCACTGTTTATAGAACCGCTTGTTCTGCCAGTATCGGGACGCGTTTGGCTCGGGTGAACCTGTTCGGGGAGCTTCCAGGCTAGCACGTAGTAGTGCCGGCTCACAGAACGCAGAGCTCCGTATTCGTTCCGCGCTACAGCGATCTCGCGCTGTTTAGAACAAGACCCTTGTTATGCCGGTGTTAGAGAACAGGCGATCCTTGGCATCTGCGTGAGGAGTATCTGCAGCAGGTAATAATTGCGCTGTAAGCGCAACGAGGTCACCGACCCACTAAACCCTGCTCCAGCCATCGGTTTCGTTGTCAAATAAAGCGAAAGCAACCTTCTCAGTTCTAGCTCATTCGGTCGCGGCGTCGATGTTTGCTCAACTGCGTGCACATTAAACGTCATTTCCGTGGATCGTTCGGTGCCTCGATGTTCGTGCTACGTTTCCCCGTATTTTTTTACCCCGACAGTTTTACGTTAAAACGGCATTAGTACTCTAAACTGTACCGATATACAGCCAAGTGGGTGTGCGTCAAAACATGTTTGTTCATATTAATATATGGACAAGCTCTTCGACAGTGATGAAATCTCCTGTTGGCGCTGAAAAATTCCCGTTCTCTGATGTTATGAAACAAAAAAGCAAAGGTTGATGGTATTCTAAGAGCGTTATATTACTTCGTGTGTCACCTGATTGTATTGAAAAAGCCAAATTAACAGTCGTACGGGTTGCTTTTTAGGATTCTAGGCAGGTACTGAAAAACTCGAAACCTTTGACTCAAAGCCAGTTGAGTGGGTGTTGTGCAAGTACACCCAGAAATTCTTCGTTGACAACTGAAAGTGCTGAAGGACTAGTTGCATAAAAGAAGTGTTGCTGACCACCAGGTTTCATGGGGAGCCCGTTGCTAGTCTATAATGAAACTGCACACCTCAGCGACATGCCAGAAAGTGATGAGTGTTCGGTTTGTTTTTACCTGTGAATACTTTGCCAGCATGCGCTGCCTGCTCACGCCGTGCAGCTATTTCCTGTAGGTTCCACGGACATGTCAAAACTCGACGCACGACAGGTGTCACTCTGCCGCGACTGCGAATGGCAGTGGAGTTGCTTTCACGGCCCATTGCAGGAAGAGCAAATTTTTCAGTGCGCAGTTTGTTTCAACGCCGCTAGACAAGTGTTTGGTTTGCTTGTGTGTGCCTGCATTAAAATTAATATCACGAGGCAGCTGCAAAGGCTAGCATGTGGAACTAGAGCTCATATTTTTACAGAATGTTTGTTTCTTTGTTGTTCTTCCTGATGAGACTTATAATTAAGGCAATGCTTAAGGGGTACTCATACCAATTTTTGTAACTGAGTTTACTCTGCCATACAGATCGCCTGTACATAGAGATTGCCCTCAGCAAGTGTGAAGCTCAGTAAATGCTCATCAGATATTTTACTTTGATAATGAAGTCGGCTTTTGCATGGTGCACGTACTAACATCAACACTAGTGTGATTTAAGACTACAGTGTCAGTTCTGGTGACTTCATGCACCAGTACGGGCAGTTGTCATGATGTCAGGTACCAAAACACACAAAATGGCCGCTTGTGCGTCACCAACGGTGCCATGCACTGGAGCGCCCGTGGAAACGTCACAATATCTTACGCGAGCACATGATGAGAAACCCATACCTTGTCGTGACTTCAGGGTACAGTAGGAACCGAGACTAGCTTTTAAAGGGACACTAAAGAGCAAAACGATTTTTCTCGCATTAGTAAAGTAGTCTTCCACGATACCAAAAACACCACGCTTTCTGCGCGAAGATGCTTAATAAGCAAGAAAACGCGCAAAAAGAAAATACAGGTGGCGACGCCACCTTGGAATTCCCACACCATTTGCCGTGACGTCACATATCTTTGACGGCGCCTGCTTGGGCCTACATAGTTCCTAATCGGTTAAATTGAAGTACATTGTCCTCTGAGGGGCCCAGAGACTTGACATAACGAGTTTGTGGAAATTTCGTCGAGCCAGTGGCGCCAAAATACGTTAAATGCTCTTTGAAATCTTTCATGTCACGAATTACAAAGTTCGGCACGAAATTTAAAAATGAAACTTTGAACTTGGTTTTCTCCTCTAATAATAAACCTATGGTGGGGAAATAAACTGCACAAGAGTTCTCCGAGCACACTTTATCAATCTAAACCAATTCATTGTTTCTTTTTAGTGTCCCTTTAAAAAACTTGTGATTAATTTTTCAAGGTGTGCCAGTACATTTTCTATACTCTTGAGGACTTGATCTTTCATTTGATAAAGAAAAAAAACAACTGAAAATTTTCGTGTTAGTACCCCTTTAAACCGAAGCTCACATCACGTCTGTCTACATTCATTCTTCAAGTACTTGGCCGCTGTGGTAATTTAGTTGTTACGGTGCTTGGCTTCTGAACCGAAAGATGCGGGTTCGATCCAGGCCATGGCAATCACATTCCAATGGAGGTGAAATGCTAGGGTCCAGTGCACAGTACCCAGATGGTCAAGATTACCCTGAGCCTTCCACTACGGCGTGCCTCATAATCATATCGTTGTTTTGGGCATGTAAAACCTCAGGAATTATTATATTCTTCATGCTTTGCTCTGTAGTTTCATCAGTAAGCTGTAGTATGTTTATGTCTGTTCGAACCGTGAATGCGAAGAGCACACTTCTTTGCATTGTCACTGTGCCCTGATGGGCAGCTTTAACTTGCACATTCATTGAGCTGTGAGAATTCACACGTTTACTTTTTGTTCGAGACGCGCTGATGCTATCAGCTTGTTATAGTGTCCTTATTTTTCAGAGTGAGTGGGACAGCCTCTTAGCTATCAAATGTGTACTTAGGCTTAGGTGCACGTTAAAGAACTGCAGGTGGTCAAAATTGATCCAGGCTCGCCTACTACGGCTTGCTCATCATCATATCATGGTTCTGGCTCATAAAGCACCAGAGTTTAATCGATAAATCAACTTCTAGGGGCCACAAGTAAGGTGAGGGTGGCTGAAACAGGGAGAGGAAATGTGTTACCTGCCAGTAAAATAAAACTGTGTGTACAGTGTTAATTTTTCTGCCGTTTCTTTTGGGATTGCAAGATTGTAAAGATAACCATAGCTCTCTCTCTCCAGTTACTGGGAGTGAACTTACTGTAAGCATTTAACTGACGCTAACACATGCAAGCGGCATCATCACCTGCCATGCTTGCCGTGGTGTTGCGCTGCTGTGCCCGAGTACGTCGCCTAGATTCTCTGTGAATGCCTCTCAAGTCACAATTGAAAGTCTCAATTTTTACAAAACCAGCGACTTTCAAAACGTATGTTTGTTGCAGTTAATTCTTCATGGCCAAGCTTGTCACCTAGTTAAAGTCATTGCAGCCTTTTCTTTTATTGTCCAGTAAAACAATGCTTCTATGTGCATGTCTTCCCTGGCACATTTCGTTGCTGCCTCGAAGAAGGCATTTGTCATGTTTTTCAAGTTTCATGTTTTGATTCCACAAGGTGCATAACCTGTGTACATTTGCGCGGCTATGCTTGCGCAAAAACGTGTCCACAGGGAGCGACGTTCTTATGTGCTGTCCGCACCCCCCTTTACAAAAAGCTTTCTGCTGGAATGCTTGTGGCCCTCCATTGTTCATTATTCTCACTATGCACAGTTAATTGTATGGCAATGCAATATGTGACAGCTCCCCCTGAGCTGTGCATCATTCATGAACCTTAGGGTTTTCGTGTGCGCCCAGGTGCATTAGAAGAGCATTGTTGGGACATGGGGTGAAACATTGTTGGAAAAGGAATCATTGTTTCTCAAAAAAGAATTGTTGAAACAAACTATATAAATGCATTTACAGGACAGTAATGGTCCTGAATTGAGCGCGTAGTGTACATATGTCTCTTTGGTTATTTATCGTTTCAAAGGTACGAAAACGTATAAAAAAGAAATGTCAGGTTTGGAAGCAGCATTACTTGCAGGGAGGTTTTTTTTCTTAATGATCGGTTAACTTCTATTTAAGGAAGAATGCCAGCATGTGCAATTGGCATTTGTGGACTTAAATCAGATCAGTTAGCAACGCAAGTTGAATTGCCTATGTGACTGCTTTTTCCTGCATAAAATTAATGGACTGGTGTTCATGGCTGCTTAGCTGTAGCATTGATTGAAACATCATTTCTCTCTGACATTGTGTACTCATGCCTTCATTATCAGACGTGTTCATTGTGTGAGGAAATTTGCCAGCCCATGATTGAATGGACAGATACGTGAGTGACAGAAAAGGCAGGAATGGCCATCATTCTGCAGTGGCTGCATTTATTTATATATATATATATATATATATATATATATATATATATATACACACACACACACACGGTGCTTATAGAATGAAACGTTCCCATACAGAAACACGTCTGTGTCGCCGATATTTGGTCGGAAACTCGTGTCCTGGCAAATCTTGTGATAGATTCTGACATCACTGCTCAGCCAAACATAATGTTTTAGGTAGTAAAAACAAACCTTTAAATATTAATATGCGTAGTATTTGCATTAGCTGGGAAAAAGTACTAATGGATTGAGTGGAAACCAGCTAGCACCACTGTCTTCCAGAGGTGTATGGCAGGGCACCTCAGTTGCATTGGCGGAGCCGGCATTTTTTTTTAGGTGCATACTAAGTATACATAGCTGGTGGATTAAAGGGTACTAACTGTGAAGCGAGCACGACCGACGACAGTGGAAGGCTCCGCTTAAGCATAACGCGTGTGCGCAGCGCGGGCGACGAACCCGCTATGCCGGGAGCTGGACATGGAGGCGGTGCAGCAGCTGTGCGAGCGCATCCTGCTCGAGCGGGACGGCTCCCACCAGGCACTGCGCTTTCTCGCCCACAAGATCCAGTCGCCACAGGAGAGGGAGGCCATGCAAGCACTGCTGGTACGCTTGTTCTTCCTCGTGTATTCCTTTTTTTCTTTTTTTGTACTTCGTAGCAGCTTTCGTAGCAGCGACAACATGGGCGCCCATGTTGTTGTGTTCATGTCTTTCTTGTGTGTGTTGTTTTCACTAGCAGAAGAATGTCATATAGGAAGGGTACCATAGCCCAGTTTATTTGCAGTGAGACTTGCGTTATAGTTTAGGTATTTTACTGTAGTCACAACGCTGTATACAGGAGCTAATGCCTAACGCACATGTATGTGTACAGTATGGTCCACTGTTAAAGGTAAAGGTGCGTGACCGGGCTAGTTGGTATTCCATGACGACGTGAACAGCGCGTGAAATACACAAGGACGAGTGACCGACGAGGACTAGTGCTAGTCCTCGTCGGTCATTTTCCTTGTGTGTCTCACGTGCTGTTCACATTGCCGTTAAAGCAAACGCTTGAATGTGCCCCCCTCTTTGCTGGTGACCTAACGGCCTGTGGCTATGGAAACGTTTGTTGATGGAACTGCAAATTGGGCTGGTCGGTGAGTATTCATTGTGGTCGTAGTGCGACAAACGTAAACAGAAGAGATTAGAACCACATAGGACAGGCGCTAAAAACGACACAGGACAGCGCCTGTCCTGTGTGGATCTCTTCTCTTCTGTCTGCATTTGTCGTCTGTTCACGGCACGGGTGTGTCGAAAGAAGTCAGAACTACCACCCACAAGTTATCTGCCGCAAACCTGCACGACTGTGCTTTTGTGAGAGACCGAAATTCAGACATTCCCTGCGCTCAAGTGTTCGCTTTCGCAGTGGAACTCCCTCTATACATGTTAACTACAGCCAAGCACTTTCCCAGGCTTGTGCCTAACACACTTATATGCGCAGTCAATGTTTCCATGGGTCTTCATCGTAATTTGAACTTAGATATGTAAGCTTCCATGTGCTGCCTGCAAAATAAGTATAGTTACAGGACTGAATCTGTGTGAGCACTGTACCAGGGTTTTCAGCAGGTCATACATTTTCTGCAGCCTAAAGAGACTACTGCTTTGGCAAGTGCAGACTTTGGCATTGTTGGTAATGCATAGTAATCAATTTTAAACGCTGTAACAGGACAGGGACCAAGAGGAAAAGGAGCAATACGCGAGCTGACACGTACGACAACGCGTATCCATTCCTCTTTACCCCTGCCTTGCTGCAGTGCTCAAAATTTGATACTACTTGGAGCAAACAACACATAACATCAGCTGTTCAATGTACGAAGCATATAACATCCATAAGGTTGCCCCACTGCTTTTTGCAAATCATTTATTCCAGTTGTATTGGAACACTTGTCAGGGTGAATGTATTGATAGTAACAATATATGTTTGAGGTAATGCTTTTGTGGTAGTGTAGTGGCATCAGTAGGTATTAGATAAAGAGAAAAACAAGCATAGAAATAGCAGCTTAGAGCAGGAAACCTTACCTCTTTAAAATACACATGCACTGCATGCCACTTGGTGGGCACTGTGTGCGTGTAGTGTGTTCATCGTAAAAAAAAGGTGACTACCGTCATTTGTTTTTGCACTAGCTTTAATCTCATAAGTGAGAAAACATATTAAAGACACCTGACATTTTTGGAATAGTTGTCTGGAAAATCACTAATGCGGTTCGCTTACCTGGCTGCCCCTTGAGCTGTAGTGGCTTCTTCCGTCAGCCCTATCGTTGTTGAGACACAGAACAGGAGGTTAAATTTGGTACAGTTTCAGAAGTGTGGTTCATTGGGCTAGTTGGTCAGACATTTGTAAATGGGAAAAAACAGCGTGAAGGGGACATAACACTAGCAAAGGAACGCACAAGATGAGTGCTGTCCGAGTTTGTTGGGCAACGAGCTTGTCATGCAGTGGCTTAGGAACCTGCTAAACAATACCAACCAGACAGATGAACTTTCTGCTTATGTAAAAATGAATGCTCAGTGCATTTAGTTGTGTGCAGCAGCCTGCATTTTTTTTTCTTGGAAAGGTTATGGACTTTGCACTTGCAGCATATTTTTTATATAGATCATGTTTCACATCACCAGTCAGTTTCTTGGCTCATGCTATTCAACAAAACATTTCCATATTTGCTTGCCGGGAGCACATAAAAATTCGATGTTATATGTCCACCTGCTCCGCTAATGAGTGAACTGATGCAGAGATTGGAGCAAGTTTTGCCATCTTACGGCAGCTGAAGGGTTTCGACGCAGATGCACCGAGTGTTTTGTCAAACAGTGCAAACCAAGAAGTGCAACGGTGTTGCGAAGTCTGAGTGGGAACAAACTGTCGGTTAACGCACAATGCTCTTTTCAATTTCTTACGCTAATATTCCGGATCACTGTACGGAGCCCCTCTAAAGGGTCAGTGCCTGTAGTTTTGGGCTGTGCCAGTAAGTTGAAGTGGCTGAAATAACTTTTAACTAAATGAATGTAAGGAGCGAAGAAGATGATGACTGGACTGTTCTGGACACCATGCAGGTGCTGGAGGAGTGTGCCAACAGGTGCGGAGCCAAGTTCCAAGATGAGCTGGGCAAGTTTCGCTTCCTCAACGAGCTCATCAAGGTGGTCTCGCCCAAGGCAAGTGCAGCTTCCGTTGCCTTCTTTGGGCTCCTTGCTCGTTACACAGTTAACGTGCACTGAGGTGCATTTGTCGGTCAGAGTTCTTCAATAATATGAGTTACAAAACTCCTCATAGCCCCATGTATCAAAATCCGAACTCGCCATTGGCCGAAATCGCGGGGGTCTGCCGGTTGTCGCGTCACCTGTTGACTAAAAAACAAGCTGATAAAGGCCCGCGATGACGCCAGGGCTGCGTGCAGCGTTGAGCAGTTTGCGAGGAGTGCATGCAGGGGTGGTGTCGCGGCGATCTAGTGTTTCGTATCGCTGCTCCCAGATGGCGCGACAATCTGCAGGCCTCCGCAAAATCGGCCACGGGCATGTGCAGGTTTTGGAACGCAGCTTCGCAACTGGTGTGATTGAAGAACGGTGACACGGCCCTTCTGTGAAATATGCTAATGTGCCAGCTCTCGTAGCCCAAGCTGTACTTGGTACTATATACACCATTTTGCAGTTCTAAGCAAAATGAAGAGGGAGACCAGCGATGATTCCACGGTTACAATCACGTTCCGTGAGCAAAACATACAGGTTGCAGTTACAATTGCAATGTCCACATACCTTGGAAGTTTGAGTTGGGTCTTGTATAAAGGCTACGGCTCTTTGCGCAGTGAATTTGTATCCCTTGAGGGCTGTGAAAGGGTGAGGAGTGCATCCCTGTCGATAGTCCTAGCTCCATTGCTGAAAACCTGTGTTTGTTTCGATAACTGCAGCTTTTACTTCTTGCTCAGATTTATCCTAGTTATGCTAGGTAGTTGTTATAGATATTGTACCACATGGCATTCTGTTCATGTTTTCTTACTGAGCGACACATTTAAAAACGAGCGAAACTGTGCATCATCCAAGGAGTTCCATGCCTGCTGCTTTCATTTGCAGTACTTGTGCGCTTGTAGTATTATCATAACCGCCAGCTATTTTATCCATTTGGTTCTTTGCGATTTGCAATAGGAAAAGGCTTGTTGCAGATCTGGAGGGGGTGGGGTGGGGGTTGTGGCGGTCTACCCAGTTCATCAGACGCAAGTAAAAGTGGACATCGCTCAAATAATATACCCGTCGTTCAGATGCCTAGAAGTAACCTGTCCTAATTGTGAGTTCGAGGGAAAACCCTACACATTTAGATCACTTTTGAACTTATCTAGATCAATTTCTGACTTCGTGCCATGTGTCTTTAGTTATTTGTTTTGGATTATGCTAGTTTCTTGCAGATAAGCCTTTGTCAGAACCTGAACTGCTGTTGCACAGTAGCGCGAGTAACTGATTGGGCTAAATACGGTTGCATCATATTGTGTGTAGAGTGCAAACACACAACACATGCACAAGATCAAGAAGATGCGACGAGCACCAACTTCCAACTATATTGTCATTTATGGAAGTACTGAACCATAAAAAAAAAGCTTGAAAGAACATGGAAATATATAAACAGTAAAAGTTTTTGTGTTTTGCTGTCTTTATTAGATCTTTAACATTTGAAATTCATGCCCAGTGATACTTTCTTATTTCGGTCACGGCATGTGGGCTGTTGGCTTTGGGGAGCGTAAATTAATGCCAGCCAAAGTGAAAGGTAATGGTGAATTCCATTGGCAGATTCAGCCCGGTAGCAGTATTTCTGCTCCATTCGGAGCAAGTCTGTTTCATTGGCGGATTGAAAGTGCTCCCTGTATGTTTCATTGGCAGATCTGGAGCAGCTCCTGCACCTTATTCACTCACGGAGCAGCTCTCCCTACTCTGCGAAAAGCGGTGGATTCGACAGGAAGTCGCAAGCTTCATGCGCGCGCACAGAGCGTGGCGTACCGCGTGCACGATGAAATGTGCTGTCCGATCGCACCCGTTCTCTCCGCTCGCACCCGTGAAGGCGAAAACTGGCGAAAACTGCGCGAACCGTGAGGAATGCTGGGCGCTTGCGAAGCAGATGTGCGCTAGCGCCCCCTACCGTTTGCTCTGGCGAGGGCACTTGTCTTCCATTGGCAGATTTCCTTCGGTTGCTGTCCATCGGAGTGGAGTGCTCCAGCGTAGAGTTCATCGGCCACTCCGAATCCGCCAATGGAATTCACCATAAGAGAAAACGAGATCACCTTTGCACGAGATGGTTAGTTGGCATTTTTCAGGCCACTGGGAAAGGCCTAAATACGCTTGAAGAACTTGTTTCAAAACATAGGTCTCACTAGCGGTCATACTTCTACGATATCACCAGGAATTTTGAAAGCAACTCCATGGTGCTTAACAGTACATTGGCTATACGTGTCTTCGAGAAAAACTTAGACATCTGAGCACCATCAGCAATAAGAAGAAGCACAAGAAATGATATGCTTTTCTTGTGCTCTTTTTAGGTGTCATGTGTAGCTTTCTCTTGAAGTTATGTGCCAACTAAACCAGCAACAAGTTATCCTACACAATATGTTGCACACAGCGTGTTTGGAGTTCAGCCACGTGTCTCGCTTGATGCGCGTGCAGTACCTGGGCAATCGTGCCTCCCAGCGGGTCAAGCAGAAGATCATCGAGGTGCTGTACCGCTGGAGCATCGAGATGAAGCACCACGCCAAGATCCAGGAGGCCTACCAGATGTTGAAGCGCCAGGGTGTCATTGCTGTCGACCCCGTCTATGTCATAGAGGTGGGTCTTTCACTGTCGTTGCTCGTACGCGAAAGTTGAAATTGTCGTTCTCCTAACTGTACTAGCACAAAGCTGCAGAGTAAGATCTGGGCGTTGGGGAGAGTGAGCTAGGCTTTCTTAAACGTGCTGCGAAGGAAAGCACTTGCCTCCCTAACTAAGACAAGCCCTCTTGTTGAAATGTCCATTCAGCAGGCTATTTCACCTTGCTGCAGTGCTTTGAATGTCTTGTTTGCCCATTTTGAACAGTTCAGTCGCAGTTGTACTTGTATGTGTAGGATTACGAGCCAGGCCCCGCGCCAGCACCCAGGTCCCAGAGTGCCGTCTTCGAGGACGAAGAAAAGTCGCAGGTGAGAGCATAAAACGCAAAGTATTGGCTTGCTGAGCACTATTGAGGCTGCACCCGATTGTGTCACATATTCAAGATTCTTAGAGCGTGAACACGTGTTGCAAGCTCAAATGAGAAAGAATAAACAAATGACGGGCTCAGTTTGGTTACCAGAACAAGTCACAGATAAGACATCCACTGAATGCACAGGAGTTGTTTGTTATTCTTAGCCGAAATGTAGAAATAAGGCAAAGAAAGAATGAAGGTTAATGAAAAAATAACTTTTCACAGGTGGGGACGGAACTGATATCCTCTGCACTACACGTGCATTCTTCCCATGATTTTCAGCTTTTGATGCGAAAGCATTTCTTCGTTAGGTTGGCAGGAGCATTCACCTAGCTGGCGCCTGCAAAAGCCACATTCAGAAAGTGCATGACCTCTCTCACCAGAATTGATGCCAGTGCCAACATCTGCCCCAGCAACCACCTGCAGCCACTGCAGTTTAGGAGAGGGCAATCCCCACAGTAGAAGGTGAAGTCCCGACTCGTAGGGGAGAAGGAAAGCATACGGGAATAGTCAGTGCACTGTGTAGGCACACCATCTGCAACATGTGGCCACAGAAGTAGCACCTACAAAGGGAGCGTGTCCTTGTTGGCTTTGTCAGTTGGCCTTCAACACAACCAGCACCACCTTGCAGCAGCCCTCCATCACAACAACCTGGTCTAAAGAAACGCTTTTGTGTTCTCATCTTGCCTCGCCACGGTGGTCTAGTGGTTATGGCACTCGGCTGCTGACCCGAAGGTCGTGGGATCGAATCCCGGCCGCGGCGGCTGCATTTTCGATGGAGGCGAAATTGTTGCAGGCCCGTGTACTTAGTTTTAGGTGCACGTTAAAGAACCCCTGGTGGTCGAAATTTCCGGAGCCCTCCACTACGGTGCCCCTCATAATCATATGGTGGTTTTGGGACGTTAAACCCCAGATATTATTATTATTGTGTTCTCATCTTATAAGAATACGCTTAGGGATCCTCTGGAACATCTTTTTGTTCCGCGAACATGAACACCTTCATGCTGCATGAGCTGTAGCATGAAGATGAACACGAAGAACCGAAGTACCACATTGCCCGGGATTGTTTAAGAAGGCATACGAAGGGCTGATTGTAATTTCTGGCAATTTATGCACGCACATACTGTCTCATGTCAAACCGCTCTGCAGGGCTATGGTAGCCGTCTTTGCAGACCCTACCGTTTTTCTTACACTGTGCTTGAGTTCGACAATATCGTGCAACTTGTGGTTGTGTTGCCTTGCAGATGCTGCAGAAGCTGCTACAGAGCAAGAACCCCGAAGACCTGCAGGCTGCCAACCGGCTCATCCGCAACATGGTCAAAGAGGTAAGAGGCCTCCCTTCAGTGTGCAACACGATGGTTCCTGTGCTAGGGCAAACATCTGAGGTGCTGAAACATGCTTGCATATCGAGAATATGTGAGTTTCCAAGATCAACGTGCTCAGAAAGTAAAGTAAAGCTTTTGTTTCTATGGTAGTGGCAAGCACACCTGTCAAGTCATCGAATCATGCCTCACAGGTCAAATCAGCCTGCTATTTAATAATGTTTTCACTGCACATTTCTAGAGTAAACTCTGGTGCTCAATACTGTTTGAATCATGCGTGCAGTCTTGATTACGCATGTCTCTTCAACGGTAATGTTGTCTGGCAATTGTCAGTACTACACTAGAAAAATCTTGGTTACATGAATCAAAATTATAAAGAAAATGTTCATAGATCTGTTAAGCAAGTGCACCTCTACAGCGAAAATCTCGTTTTATGTGACATCTATTATTGCTGGCAGCAACACACCATTGTATCCTGCAGCGAAGGTACTGCAGTTACTGTGCCATCGTTTCAATTGTACGGTGCGATGTTTTTGTCATTGGTGCGTTATTGAGGCATTTTATGCCACGTGTGGTGTCACTCTACTTGTAATTGCTTTGTGGTTTTGTGAGAGCTAGCGCATTGCGCCGACGTGCTTTAATGAGCAGGCGGATCGGCGCATGGAGATGCTGGCGCGGCGCGCGACCGAGATCGAGACAGTCCACAATAATGCCAAGGTGCTGAAGGACATGCTGGCCAACTACAGGCCGGGCGAGACCTCTGCAGAAGAGCAGGACCTCATGAAGGTGACCGAGCACACTTCTGCTGTACTTTGTTGTGTTTTCTGCTTTTGAATGTGACAGGACTAGTGTTTGCAAGCTACTAAAAACAAGTCTTTTTTTGTGGGGAAGGTAAGGGGTACTTGGGGGTAGGTGGCAGTAGCGTAGGCAGAAATTTTTTTTGGAAGGTGTTCAACCATATTTTATGTATGTTTGTACATGTGTTTGTAGGTGTGCTTGTATATACAGTGTACTCCCGTTAAGACGAACTCAGTTCAAATTCTTGCTTATGCCGAACCACATGGGAACGTTTGTTTGGTTTCCCATAGGTTCAATGCAAAAAAAAATCCGCTCAAGATGAACCGCCTAACAGGTCTCTTCTTCTAACAGGACGGGGCGTGCAAACACGGACACCGTGTTTGCACGCCCCGTATTTTTAGAATGAATGCTTACCAACTAGCTCAGCTCTCATACTATAAGGCGTCTTCTGTTAAGATGAACTTTCACAGCAACCGAAAACACTGGCGATTCTGCTCAACGAACATTTCAGTCTTGGTGGTGCATTCAGATGACCAAGAGAAAGCAAAAAATTTTTAAAAATGCGCTTCCTGACACAAAGACACGAAGCAAATCGCGACACGGAGGGAGGGAAGGAGATAAGCAGAAAAGAAAGGTCAGCATATAAAGCGGGTATCTCCCTCACCCCCAGCCTGTGGGTGAGGAAAGTGCCAGCTTTATCAGCAAAGGAAGCAACAAAAAGAGTTGAGGGAGCTGGGACCCCCAAGCCATTGCGTCCTTTTGTGTTCTCCCCAAGTTCTTCGGTTCCCCAGCTGGAGTACAAAGGAGAATAGAAGAACACAAGAGCTTGGGGCCCCTATGGGGCTATCTCATCCACCATGTACAGCTGCATCCATGTCTGTGTATAGTGCGCGAACAGCCGGCCTTGCTCTGCGGGGCGACACCTTGCGGCAGTTGCGGGCTCTCACGTGGTGTGCCTAGGAGCATGCGCAGCCTTATAGACATGTAGACCAGCTTTGCACGAGTGACAACGTTCAAGAGTGTGCTTGTTTAAGGGGAGATGCGGGTCGAAAAACGAGAGTTTTCTAAAAAATTATCGATTTTTTGTTTTCACCTGTTTTGTTAAGATTAGTACCTCTACTGTTCTGAAAAAAAAAATCAATGCCGAGACTCAACTGGAAACGCTTTAAAATTGCGTCTAAAGAGCACAAGGTGGCTGTCAAAAGGCCGAAAGTGTGTCATTTTCGAGCACCTTGCCGCCGATAATGCGCCGCCGCTCGCCATTGTCGACCGCATGAGGCGAAGAGCCGAGCCTCACTGTTCAAATAATGACGGTTTCCCGCGCTGCTGCAGCGCAAGAAATAATAAAGAGACGCACGCTTTTGCCGCCTTTTTCGAGCGCCGCGACTGGCTTTAAATCACGTGGTACGGATCGGGAGCCGCCATTGCCCGCTGCGCGCCTGTGTGTGCTGTGAAGCCTACTTGCAGGATCCATGTCTCGTTGAGCAGCGCAGCTGAACAACGCTTTTCTCGAGTGCTTATCCGTTATGGATGAAGAAAGCCGTAGGAAGCGTGGTCACCGGCCTGTGAAGTTTCACGCAACGCACAAATTTCGAGGATGCCGGCGCAAATCAAAGCCGAACACTCAGACCACGAAAAGGGCGTCTGCTGCCGCAAGGCGTAGTGGCAGTGACGCCGATGCGTCCGACGAGTTTGCCGCGGCATTCGAATATGTGAGTGCCTCCCAGAAAAAGATCGGACTCTTCGAAGACGAAGAAAAATCACAGGACGACGAGTCTTCGTTGATTGCTGATATGACAGTACTGAACATGTTGGTTTAATCGAGGGCACTCCAGTTTTGAACGTGTTCTGGAAGAACTTGGCGTGCTCCCGCCTCATGATCTGGTTGCTCTTGGCAAATCACGGGACAGCACACGCCAGAAAAAAATGTCTCAAAAACTAACTGAAGAAGCAAGGGCTCGTCGGCGTGCGCTGAAGAAAAAGTCTCTTGTCGAGGAGTCAGCTCGAAAGAGCTGTGAGGGCCAAACCTATGGTGCTGGCGCATTTTAATGGCAGTGGCCACTACAAAGAGGATTGCTCTTTCTTGTGTACAAATTTAGTCGCATTCAATGGCATCTTTGATAAATAAACATGCAATTTTGACTTTAAAACTCGTTTTTCTCAAAACGCAAATTTTGCAATTTTTGTCAATGTGCCCCTCCTTTTTCGGGTACTTCTGGGGCTCAGATCTGCATGAAATTTTTCCCAAATTTTTTCCAAAGTACGTTAAATGCAATTATCTTGTTTAAGTTTCAATATTCTTATTATATAATAAAAAAAAAGTTATGTAAACTTTTACTAGGGTAGGAGAAATATGAACTTCCCACGTTAAAATTTTTCATGTCTAGTACATATTTTGTATGGACTTCCTAATTAGTTATTTGCATTCCACACTTTATTTGAAACATTATGAACTGTCAAATGTAAAAAATTATTGAAGTTTAGGTCTGAAAAGATGGGGGGCAAAAGGCTTAAGTTTTTCACTTTGTCATGTTGCAGAACTAAAAGTATGCAACTTGCAAGAAAACTAATTATATATTTGAAATCAGCATAAAAAGTTCTATAAGCAACTCAAGTTTCATTGCTCTAGGGTGAATATTAAAGAAAAAGTGTCTTCGAGTAGCATCTCCCCTTAACCGAAGATGCACGCCTCCTCAGGGCGCTTTCAGCACCTCGATTGCAAAAATGTGTTGCCACTGATAACACGCCGGCACCAGTTCACGAGGTGCTGCACCTTTCCATTCGTTTCAGCAGTGCAGCAATGGCGGCCTCTGAACCACGCCATTCGTTTCAAAAGGTGCAGGAGTGGTGCAGCACTGGTTCACGATTTTCCTGCACCCTCTATGCTGACGGTGCCGGCTTGGTGCAGTCTTGCGCGTGCGCACTAGCAGCTGAGCAGACGCATCATTCGGACGTAGGCGCTGTACCCACCTTATTAACGTGAAACGTGTTTTGCCAAAGTGTTTGCGCTTCATAGACTGTCCACGTGCGGTTTGCCACCTGTCAACGTTACGTGAACGACGTAAATTAAGCGAACAAAAATAAGGTCTGCACCATGTCGGCACCTCGTCATACGTTTCTAGTGAAGCACCGTGCCCGCACCACTGAACTCCTGCTGAACAATTTCTGAACTTCTCGTGCACCGCCATGAACCGGTTCCGATTGGAGCAGGTGAATCGAACGGACCTTTAGTCGCAACGTGTTATCGAGGCACGTGTTATCATTCGCAGCGCGTCATCTTTTGGAATCGTGGTGCCGAAAGCGCCCTGAGGGAACATGCATCTTCAGTTAAACAAGCACACTTTTGAACATTGTCACACGTGCAAAGCTGGTCTACATGTCTATAGGGCCTGCATGTCTATAGGCACACCACGTCAGAGCCCGCAACTACCGCAAGGCATCGCCCCGAACGTGCAGGGTTTCCAGCAGCCTTTTTGAGTTCCACTAGACGCAACTGCTGTGGTCCTGTCGTGTGAGGCATGAGTGCATGATTTCTCGTGCAGGAACTATTTGAAAGCTGTGAACGCCTGCGACCCAAGCTGTTCCGGCTGGCCGGAGAAATGGAGGAGAAAGACGAGGGGCTCAGTGAGTGGCACGCACATTGATTTCCACTCTACTGTCATTCCGAGTTCTGTCTGCGAATGCGTGTCGACGAGATGTTATCCACCGGGTCTGCTTTTGGAACCTGCCAAATTGTTTTTTATGCTTCCAAATGATTAAAACCTTGGCCCTTTCAGGCATGAATTCTGAGAGATTGTTTATCCAAAGTGCTCATTATGATATTGCAGGAATGGCAAGGTGGTAGAGCATAAGCATTTTTAAGGGATTCATCATAATTGGTGTGTAGCTTAAACATCTATTTATATACTGAAGTCGGTCGTGATGTAATCTTTGTACAAAAGAATCAAACAACCGGCACGAAGTACAGTGCTCATGGATTGAAGTGGCACATCATTTTTTTTTTAGTATGATGACTGCTGTGAGAAATTGCTCAAGATACAGTCGAACACGGATATATCGAACTCGAAGGGGATTGCGAAATAGTTCGATATATGAAAAATTTGATATAAAAAAATACAGGCGCCGAGACCTTACGAGTGGTGGACGATCACCTACAATCGGCGCATTCAAGAATGACAACTAATTCCACGCACACGATGCAACAGAATGCTTTATTTGCGTGAAAAAAAATCTCTTATCTTGGCTTGCTTCTTCGTCTTCGAAATGAAGTTGAAGATGCTGGCCTCGATCTTATCGAGGCTGTCCAGGTGCGACAGCCCGGTTCACTCCATGTCGCCGCAAAAACGGCGAATCGAGCCGAATGCTGCCGCCGCTTCAGTGGCAGAGTATGCGCGTGTAGCCGCCGCCTCGTCCAGACAATCTTCATCGCCACTTGAGCTGTTGGCCTGCAGACATTTCGTGTGGAATGGCAGCCGGGAAGAGGGACGACAACTTGCGAAATGTGTCTATGCGCTTGTCGTCGCCATCTTCACTGGTTTCCGCAAGTTCCGCCGTCACGAAGCCTGCGTTCTGGAAGCAGTTGGCCACTGTGTCCGTCTTCACGTCTCGCCAGGCGCCCGTCACCATTTGAATGGCACCAAGCAGGTCAACCTTCAGCCCACCTTGAAGGACTTGATGATGCCCTGGTCGAGCAGTTGCGGCTTCGCCGTCGTGTTGGCCAGCAGAAACTTCAGCTCGATGTTTTTGAGCTCGCAGGGGAGCACACATGCAAAAGAGGAATGCGGTGGTATGCGACAACTCACGGAAGTGAACTCCGCCAACAAAGCGCTCGCGATCAGTTGCGATGGCGGCGATGGCTACCCGGTCGCTTGGGCTACCTGCAAGGGCAGCAGCGATGTACGAAAGGCGCGAGCTGTGGTTGGCTGAGCAAATATGAAAGGGGCGGGCTGTGGTTGGCTGATCAAAACTCACAAAACAGCAACAAAAAAAAAGAGAAAGAAAAGGCGAAAGGAAGAGGCCGCGGGCTCCTTCCTTCCTGCTCTCCGAGCCGACGGTAACGTGGATAACGTAGAAGAAAGAAAGAGAAAAAAAAGCCGTTCCACAAGTTGGAGAACACGCCCAGCAGGAGTACAGTCCGAGCCCTCTCGCCCTCACGTTTTTCGAGCGTTTCGGGTGCCGGCTGAGGCGCGGTGCCGCGAAGGTCGCAGGGCTCAGCGAGTGCCAAAGCGCGCCTTCCCTCTCGCGCGGCGTTCGATATATCCGATGGTGGGTAAAAATACTGTTCGATATAGACGTGCGAATTTCTATACTTTTACAAAGGATTTTCAAGGGGATAATTTACGAGTTTGATATAGCCGAACATTCGATATATGTGGGTTCGATATATCAGTGTTCGACTGTAATCGCATCATGTGATCGTAAATATGCCAGGTAAAACAGGGGTGCAACAGCTGTGCCAATTGTGCCAATTTGATACAATTTCTTATTTTTGCGCCTAGCTGCCCCAAAATGCCCGGCCAGCCTCGAAATGTTCTCAGTTGCGCTAATTTTAGCAAGAAATGGAGGCCGCCTTGGCCACCTGCAGTTTAGGCATCATAATCCAACACAATTCAGATGCGCAGACCCTAACCCTAACCACACCGCAAAAGAAAAGAAAAAAAGAACAGCGGTTCTAAGATTTCCTGGACTTGTTCTATTGCATGCAGAACACTTTTTAAGCTGCTTTCGCCGCTATGATCGTTTATGATCACCACCGCCGATTATGATCGTTGCCTTGCAGAAAAGCGCATTAATATTTAGAAGGGGCTGTTGTACTAGCTGTCACGGGACACAGCACATTTTGTTCCTCAATTACTCGTTCATGCACTTGCCGTGTAATTACGAGTACAAGTATGATTGCTGAATAAAACACGTTGCGGGGCTAGTTGGTGATACATTCTTATTTAAAAATTGTAGCGCTATATCCTCGTCTAATATAGCGCTACAATTTTTAAATAAGAAAGTATGATTGCTGACATCTAAAAAATTACCGGCAAGCATTCAGAGCTGCGTATCAGGTTTCTGCAGTCCTGAGAAACAATAAAGAAAAACGTGCGCCAGTATCCTTCATCCTCCCCCCCCCCCTCGCTCCTATTTTGCAAATCTCCCTACATGTCCACATTAGCATTTGCAACACCTGCCAAATGATTTGACAGGCGCTGCAAATGGTAATGTGAACTTCATCATTGTTTGCACTGTGGGGTGGTTGAACACACTGCTTTGATTGAAATATCAGTGCTCACGTGCACTGTGCATGAGTTGGCTGATGTTGAATGGCTTGTACATATATATATATCTTTTTTTTCTAAAAGTAAGCCTTCTTTGTTATGCTGCTCCGAATTTGGGTCTTTGTGCTCCAAAAATTGCTCCAAATCCTATTTCGGCTGTTTCACCCTTGGTAAAGGTAAGGTTGGTTCTGGTGTAAGTGCTTGAATCGGAAGTAAGTCGATATGACACGACCTGTAGACACTGGAAATGAAACTGTCTGCGTTATTTAACTCTAAATTTTTGCGTTTCAATCCGTGAGTACTTTACGTACACACTTTATTATTGGTGGCATTCATTTCAAGCAAATGAAAAAAAAAATTACTTTTCGCGCACCCGCTGGGGGCATGGCACATCAAGTGACTTGTTGAACATACTTGTACCTTAAGCAAAGTAATCGTCTGCGACAACATGTAGCGCTCCAAAGTTAAATTAAGACACATTGAATATGCAGCGCTTTCGGTACATTTAAAGCTCTACACGTCTTGCTTTTTGTCGACCACCAGTAGAAAAACTTGTGTAAGCAAGTTCAGTGGACACCATTCCTCAAAGAATTAAAGCAGGACTGACATGATTATGATTCTTCGCAAAAGGGACATTTTCGTTTCCTTAATGCGCAGTGTTAACACTCTCCACGCACCGGAGTCAGACAAGACGTATAAAATATTTTACTTTTGTTTTAAAGTTTTCGCCACTGAGCATCTGCAAGCCAGCCCCACTGCAATGGACATTATCCCAACGAATCAACACAGTCCCACTGAGTTTGTGAATTCTGCATCCTGCATGCAGCCTAAAGTGCAGAAATCACTGTCGGGGTTGCTGGACGACAATTCACTCATAGTTGTTTATGTGCACCACGAGCAGATGATGAACCTGCCATTAGTACGTCGCGAGTTGCTGTCTCCCTGTGATGTCACACTGCAATGACAGGTCACTGAGAAGCTGCCCCCTCGATATCGAAACCGAAAGTGTTTTTTAAAGGTAGTGGTATTAAAAATACATTTAATGCATTCCCAGACACCCCAGTACACTTTTTAGAGTTCTCGACACCAGTGCTTTTATTTAGAGCAACAATCCGAAAATATATAAAATTCGTGTCAGTACTCCTTAACAGAACTCACTTGCAGTCAAATGTAGCTTTTCAGACAAGGCAGAAATTCAGAGGCACACAAAGTCTTGAAGTGATAAGAAATCACTGAACAGGGAATGTCGCTGGAGCCAAGGTTTCAACAAGAGGACTCATCTTCGTCGAAGCACCACCTCCTCTACTTAGCATCGTTTTTATTTATGCTTTGCTCACTCATACGCACCACGTATGGTAGAGGATGACAGTAAGCCTGCGCGCGGAGAAGGGTAACTAAAAAAAAGAAAGAGTAAGGTTAGACTGTTGTAGGTTTATTTCATTTATTTATTCAAGTACCTTAAAGGCCCGGAGGCATTTTGCCCTAAGTACCCTTAAAGTACCCTAAATTACCCCCATTCAAGTACCCTAAAGGCCCGAAGGTGTTTTGATTCTGGCCTGTTTTGTGCCTGTGGTGGCATCAGTAGCAGTTGCTCACCAATGTAATCTCTGCTCCTCTTGCTCAGACGAGATCCTGACGGCCAACGATGAGCTGACCAATGTGATCAACATCTACAAGAAGACCATGGGGCTAGAGCCGGCTGTCAATGGTGGGAGCTCCACTACTGCCTTCAATGACACCCACGGTGAGTTTCTCTACGTTTAAATCAGTGTTCGGACACCAAAGGAGGGATTCTGAATCGGTTAACTGACACCTTAGTACATATTCACTTCGAAATTATGCGATACTAATAACCATTCACTGCGACTTTGCTTCGAACCAACCACGCCCACGGTGGTGGTGTAGCAGTTACGGTGCTCAGCTGCTGACCCGACGGTCGCAGGTTCGATCCCGGCCGCGGTGAATGCATTTCGATGGAGGCGAAATGCTTGAGGCCCATGTACCATGCGATGTCGGTTAAAGGAGTCCATGTTAAAGGAGTCCCGACACAAAAATTTTCGCCCCGCGTTTTTTTGCTGCAATGTGTTGCTGGGGGCCTGTGAGTCATAACACGGCACATTGTTCGCTGCAGCGCGCAACAGATAATTAATTACAAGCTCCTCATTACCGACACAGCCTCAGTTTCGGTTTGACAGAGCTCCGAAAACGACAAGCCGCCGGGTGCAACTATCACCACCTAGCGAGTGAAACGCTCGGTCACGTGAGCACTCAGAACAGTGACGCATTTCCGCACGGTCTGTCGTCGTAGGGCTCATTGTCGTCTGATGGCGACGATTTTCTTGCGGCAGGGATGGAAGGAATTTTCGACGTGGCGAATAACTTCTGGTTTGACACGCTCGCGAGGAGCGATTCGTCGGGAAGCGCGTCAAAACAGAAATGGCGGCTACAACGTCATCATAACTTGTACCGGCTGAAACGTTTACGTAGGGGAAGTAGGGGGGTCACACCTCGGGTCACCTCCGAGGGTGTCAATGCACCAGGTGCAGCCTATAATGCTGGATAGCGCTCGCTAACTTCAAAATTCATATAAAATACCTTCCAAGCTTTATTCGCTGTCGATATTTTGCACATGGTACACGCACGTACACGGGAATCGATCCAGCAGGTTATCTCGGCCGCGAAATTTTGTGTCAGTACCCCTTTAAAGAACCTCAAGTCGATCGAAATTATTCCGGAATGCCTCATTACGGCATGCTTCATAATCATATCATCGTTTTGGCATATAAAAGCCCAGATATTATATTAATATTGCTTAGAACCAAAAAGTGATATTCGCATAAAATGCAGTGTAATGTAGTTTTGCTTTGACTCTGTGCACATTGGTGGCCACTCACGTGCTTCCAGGACTGCGTGGTCACTGTCCATCATCGCAGATCACTATGAGTAACAGCAAGAAGCACTTTAATTCAAACTTCCTTTATGTTTGTGACACTGTGTGCAATTAGCACGCAGTGTCAACATTAAGGAAGCTTTTCAGGATGAAGAGCAACTCTATGGTAGCCCTTATAGCATATGAAACCTGTCAACTGTGTCCTGATGGATGGGTGATCTATTGCCAACCAACTCAGTGACAGAAAATTAATTGAGTTTTACGTGTGGTAGTGGTAAGCGCGTTACAGGTGAAGACGCAGGTCATGCACTGTAAAGGAATTTGAGAGCATTTGTAAAATTGTTTGAGTTGCCATCTGATATCTAGGGCAGTCCCGGGCACGCGCTTCTTTTACATCCAGTTGCAATTGCGAAAACTTCGTTGATGTGGGAATACCCAGGAAAATTATTTGTTCCGGAAAGACCTTTCTTTCTTATTTTCTGTGAACAGCTCTTGGAGAATCGAAAATTTTTCGTTATAGGGGAAATTTCATCGTAGCAGAATTTGACTGTGTTTGAATTTCATAGAAGTTCCTGTACTGCGAGCTTTCTTCAGACCCACACCGCTTCTGACCTCGTATGTTGAGGCCTTGTAAAGCCAATGTTGTGATGGTGGGCTGCTTTTGTTTTAACATGTGATGCACGTTCGAAGCATTTCCTCTCAAAAAGGCACCAGAGAATGCCTCTTTCAATGTCCCTGCTGTTTCGTTATACCGCTATGAAATTTTCGTGGGTGGGCCAAGTTTTTTATATTGAATACTCAGTGGGTGGGCTGATCTTTCACTCTCTATTCGGCATTCTTATGTAATATGTGCAGTTGGCTTCAGAAGTTTAGAGACCACCAGGTCGGAGAAAACTTTGAATTTCTCAGAAATTTGTGACTGTATTCAGTGGAACTGTACAGCACGTGTTAGCGCATTTTAGAGCAGGCTGAAAATCTAAACGCAAGGATGCTTGCCGAAGCAGCGTAAATATTTAGCTTTTTCTTGCATATCATGGTTTCTAAAGTTGTAATGCTTACTGTATGCTTTGGATGGTGGGTCAAAATGCAGCCGTGTCGGCCGTGCCAGTAGCCGCAGCTGCCGCGGGCTCCTTGCTGGACTTGGGTTCCCCGGGACCTGACATTCGTGAAGAACCAAAGAAGGTCCCCGCCGACCTCAGCCTACTAGATGACCAGCTGCTTGCCCTCGGTGAGTTTTTGCAACTCATTTGAATGTCAACAGACGGAGCCGTGATTCTACAGCGATGCCTTTTTCAATGCTATTCGCTCTTCATCAGTGGTCAAAGCAACGCTCTGGCTGTGTTGTCAGCGAGATAAGTCAACTCTAAACAGTGGATGATAAAATTGCCATAAAATTGAGCAGATTACATTGCTACGATGTCACAGTAGAAATTTATTCTTGGAAGTGGATTCATATATTCACTGCATGTATAGACTTCATTGTGTAGGTAATGAGTTTGCCACTTTTTCATGTCTCTCCAAAGCTGTAATTTATTTAAGAAGAAATAACCTCACTTTCTGTATCAATAAGCAATGTTGCTAGACCCGCTGTGGTACATTAGTGGTACCATGAAGCAGGAGGTCGTTGGTTCTATTCCCGGCTATGGCAGCCACATTTCAAAAGGAGTGAAATGCAAAAATGACTGCATACTGTTTAGTTGTATGTTAAGGATTCCCTGGTGGTCAGAATTAATTTGGAGTCCCCCCACTATGGGGTGCCTCCAGGGGCGTAGCCAGATACATTTTCAGAGGAGAGGGGAGTGACATCTTTTATGCATGTTTTTAGGTGCATATGTACTATGTGTGCATGTATATATGCACATGAAAAATTTCAGAGGGGGAGAGGGCGGTTAAAGGCTCCCTTATCCCCTCCAGTCTATGCCGATGGGTGCCTTGTAATTGTATTGTATTTTAGGTATGTAGAACCCCAGAATTTAATTGATTTAGTTATTTAAAGAGACACAAATAGAGACTGCATGCGACTTACTGCGATGACTCCATTGGCACTTCACAGAGAGCTAATGATCACTGAAATTATTCAAGTTGCATATATCTGGGCTTTCAGGCATAGGTGATCCAGGCCCGCCAACCGCGACCAGCAGCATGGCTGATCTGGGCTCTCTCTTCTCACCGGGCCTTCCTCAGAGCCTTCCTCAGGGCAGTGCGAACATGGGTGCTGGGAGTGCCGCGGCTGGCCCGTTCGGGGGCTTTGGGAATGCCACCACTGCCCCTTCCCGGCTTCCGGGATATTCGCCCTCACACCAGGCAGTGGCACAGCCCACAATGCTGGCACCCAGTACAGCTAGCGGCCTGCTATCTTCACCACTGCGGCCGACACCCTCTTACGTCCAGCAGGGGAACCACATGAACAACATCGGCAGTGGCAACAGCAATGCCGCAACCACAGGTAACGGGACCAAAAATTCAACCCAGTTTCACGAAGTGAAATCTGAGGAAACAACAGATATGTGGTCGATCCTTCAGTGCTTTTCTGTATTTTGATGCGATTATTGGTGTTTTGGTGGTGTATGTGTGTTTTGCTATGATTCGTGGTTGTGTTTCGGTTTAACTGTGGTTCTTGTGGGTTTTGCTGTTGTGGACATTGTTTCCTTTGCGCTTCTCTCAACCTCGAGCTTGGTGGCTTTCCTCCATTGCCGCTTGGCTTGTGCTTCCTGCTATTGAAGCTCGGGGTTTTGCTGCTTGACTTCGGCGCCTGCGCTGTCGTGTGAGTCCCCGCTGGCGCTCTAGTCCTGCGGAATTCATTGCCCTCCCTCGGCAAACTCTCCGATTGATCCGCCCCTCCTCCGGCGAGCTGGTCATACGACCTGTGTGGCGTAGCTGCTGAATACCGTCCTCTTCTGGTCACATGACCAGGCGCTGCTCTTGCGTGATGCCAGACAGCAAAGGTTCGACCTAGAACAGCTCTACTGTAAAAACCTAATATTCATGCTGGTTCCCGTTGATCAGGACCCCTCTGCCATTTATTTGTCATGCACAATGTTTGCAAATGAATTTCGCTGCCAGGGGTGGAAGTGCTGCACCATTTGTGCCGTTCTGTGCCAATCCGCTTCTGTGGTGCCATCCTGCTCCAAAACACATTATTATGCTGAAACTGCTCTTGAGCAGTCTTTGGTGCCTCCATGTGCCACTGTTATCCACAACGTAGCGTGCCCAAGTGAGCTCCTATCATCATTATCATCACCTGGCGCGATCTCCGTGACATTGGTGATGGAACGCAAAAATCAGTTTTGCTGCAAGGGCAAAGCAATGAATGCGATAGCAAGACATTGTAATGTTCCATTTTGAATGAATAAAACGCGCGAAAGAACGAGGACGAACAGAAGAAACAACAGACCACAGCGCTGACTCGCAACTAAAACTTTATTTCACAAGGAACAGAATAAATAGCATCTGGGTCAGATGCTATTTATTCTGTTCCTTGTGAAAAAGACCAAAAAAGTGACAAACGGCTAAGGTGCGTGGTCAAACATAAGAAAGAAATTGTAGGTTGTCAAACTAACGTTGTATATAAAATTCCATGTTCCTGCGGTGAGATTTACATAGGGCAAACTAGTCGATGCATAAGCATTAGGATCCAAGAGCATGCGCAAAATGTTAAAAACGGCACTGGTTCTCATTTGGCTCTTCATTGTCGAAAAAGCGGTTGTAATGAAAGAGATTCTTTATTTGGGAAAATTAGGTGAATAGTGGGGGTAAGTGACGCAGTAACTGTCTCTCAGGCGAGGACACCACAACCGCGACACCTGGGGGAAAGGGGAGAAAAGTATAGGAGAAGTTAGAGTTATAGTGGAGGAGGAGGCCTGGGGGAGTTAAACACATCACTGGGGGGAGAGGGGGAAAAAGAAAAAAAAAAGGGGGGGGACACACGCGATAAACGCATGACTCGGAAAAAAAAAAAAAACACGGAAGTTCCGTTTGTTGGGGGCTTGGTCGGCGTGGTTCAGAGAAGACGGTCGGCCAGTTGCGCGGCTTCGATGTAGTTGAGGACCGCGCGCAGGGCAGGGCGCACGCGATGGGCTGATCCTACCGGGTGCAGAATGTCATCTACCGTGGCAGACGGAAGTCCCAGCTGCTTGAAGGCACGAGCGAGCGCTTCGCGGTGGGTGGAGAGGGCGGAGCAGGAAAGGAAGAGATGCGCCACGGTTTCCCTCTCTCCGCAGTCACTGCAGAGGGGCGAGGGCGCACCGCGGAGGCGGTGCCGGCGCTCAGCAGGCCAGACGGAACCTGTCCGCAGTGCGAGGAGGAGGGACCGCTCTTTCCTGGTCAGCACGTTTTCCGATAGAATGCGTGGTGGAGAGCCGGCGGCCGTGCGCTTGTCGGGGTGGTTTCGCACGAGCTCTCGCCAAAGGTTTCGGCGCGCTGAGTCCACGGAGTCCGCGCACGTTGTCAGTGGAACAGCTGGGTCGTGTGCTGTCTTTGCCAGGTCATCGGCAGCCTCGTTCCCTGCGATGCCAACGTGCGACGGTATCCACTGGAGAGCCACGTCGCATCCGTGTTCGCGCAGACTGTGGAGTGACCACGCCACACGTTGTGCGAGTGGGGGGGCGCGTTCCTCTTTGGCGAGCTGGCGGAGGGCTGACCTCGAGTCAGTGTAGATTGTCGCGCGTGTGACTTGCGGCGTTTCGCGGATGAGGTCGGCAGCAAGGTGTATTCCTACCAGCTCAGCCGTCGTGGAGGAGGCGCGGTAGGCGAGCCGGCATTGGCGCTTTAATGCCAGCTGTGGTGCCGCGCAGGCAGCGGCCGCAGAGTGGTCCCGAAGCACGGAGGCATCAGTGAAAAACTGTGTCCTTCCATCAAGGTCCTGGTCCATTCTGGCTGCGGCTTCCTGCGCGATAGCACAGGCCGGTGTGTTGCGCTTCGAGCGCACGCCTGAGAGCTCGAAGCCGATGGGGAGCGGCACTCTTTGGTGAGGGGGGGGCCACGGGGGAATCTCGGGTGCGGAGTCCACGACGATAGAGTCGAACGTGTCGAATAGTGTTCCGACACGCGAGTTGGGCAGTGCCCGCAACTGGGACAGGATGGCGGCCCCATCCGGTGCACGTTGGAGGCGCTCGAGGTGGTAGAGCGCGCGCAGTTCGCCTGTGAGTGACGCCGGCCAGGCGCCTGTCTCCGCGAGCGTGGCAGCCACTCTCGAACCGCGCGGGAGTCCGTGACACATGCGGAGAACTCGGCGATGGTCAGCGTCGATGGCACTCCACTGTATGGGGCGAAGGCTGCACAGAGGAAGCGCGTAATGCACTTTGGACATTGCCATGGCCTCGTAGATGTTCATCGCGAAGGAGGCCGGGCATCCGGCTCCTCGCGCGAGAATCCGTCGGACCGCACCCTCGACACGGCGTGCTTCACGTCTCACACGGCTCACCTCCAAGTTCCACTTTAGTCTATGGTCTATGGTGATACCAAGATAGCGGACGTGGGTTTTCCAGGGCAGCGGAACACCGTGGAGTGTTATGGGGCGGGTTGTACGCCGTTCACTGGCACGCGGGTGGACGAGGAGTGCCTCTGTTTTGGCGGCCGAGATGCGCAGTCCTATGCTGTCCAGGAACCCGGCGACGGCCTCTAGGGCGTTCTGGAGGCACTTACGCACCCTGGCGAGGCATCGGGTGGGGCCGCGCACATACAGGGCGATGTCGTCCGCGTAGGTGACCGCGTGCACAGTGAAAGCGTCTTGTTTGGGAAGGCACTCGGTGAGCGGTGCTAGAACCAAGTTAAAAAGAAACGGGCTCAGCACGCTTCCTTGTGGCACTCCGGTGGTGACAGGGCGGCGCGTACTGTTCGCCTTCCCCACACGGACAGTCAGTGAGCGGTCCGCGAGGAAGGCTTCAATGTAGCGCAGGAGTTTGCCCTGCACACCAAGCGCACAGACCGCCTGGATGATCGTCGTGTGGGGGAGACAGTCAAAAGCTGACTGCACGTCGAGCAGAAGTAGCAGGGCTGTCTCCCGGTCGTGTAGCGCTTGTTCCAGGGTGCCAACAACCGCGGCAATCGCGTCAGCCGTGGCGCGAAGGGCGCGAAAGCCGCACTGTTGTGGAGGGAAGGTGCCGCTCGCAGTGGCTATCCATTGGAGGCGATGAAGCGCCATTGCCTCCATGGTTTTCCCCGGCACCGATGTCAGGGATATCGGCCGGTATGAGGCGAGGCTGCGCGGTGGCTTCCCGCGCTTCAAAACCGGCACGACCAACGCTGTACGCCAGGTATCCGGGAGGGAGCCGCTGTTGAAGACCTCGTTGAAGGCGACGAGCAAGAGTTGGCGCTGGTCGTCGTTGAGGTTCCGCAGCATGCTGTGTGTTATGCCGTCCGGCCCCGGCGCGCTGCGGTGACGTCTGCGGTTGAGCACACGAGCGAGTTCGTGCTCAGTGAACTCGGCGTCGCACAGGCAAGCGAGTTGCTGCGAGACGGCCGCGTCTGTCGGCGCAGAGGGCGATAAGGTCGGACGGTGGCCTCCGAGAGTGCCGGCACTCACGCTTGGAGGCGCAGGGAGGGCTGGGGTAAAAGCGTCTGCTAAGAGCTCTGAAAGTTCCAGCTCCGTGATGCCGCGGGCCACCGCAATCGCGAGCACAGGGTGGCGAGGGGCCCTTGGGTTGAGAAGTCCTCTCATGATGGGAGGCGCGATTACGGCGACGTGGATCGCTGAGAGACGAGCAGACGCCGGACCAGCTGTTGCGCCTGAGTCGCCGTGCCTGTCGTCTGCAGACCGCATCTATGCGATTGTGCACCGTCCAATGTTCGACACGGTCCGTGCGGGTCGCAATGCGCTGTGCACGTCGGCGAGCGGCGCGCAAATTCAGCAGCTTCACGTCAGGGCACGGGGAGCCGGCAGGCACAACACAGCGCGTTGTGGCTGAACGCGCGCACTCCGCTATGTGAGTGAAAAAGTCACTGGCGAGCGTTGGTTTCGCGCAAAGTTCACGAAAAACACGCCACCTCACGACACTGTACACGCGCTTCGCCCCGCGACTCGGGTGGCTGGGCGAGAGGGCGATGGGGTAATGGTCCGATCCGGCAGTGTCTGGGGCTCGTGTCCAGATGTACGAGCAGGACTGAGACACCAGTGCCAGATCGATCGTGGAGGGGCGTGTGTTGCGGCGCACAAACGTTGGCTCACCAGTGTTCAGAATGGAGAGACCTGTGGTGGCGATCGCGTCCGACAGGCACCGGCCGCGAAGGTCAGTCAGTCCGCAACCCCAGCTGTTGTGATGAGCGTTGAAGTCCCCACACACGATGCAGTCAACTGTCAGCGCCGCGGCGAGGCGGGGGACAAACGCGTAATCACAACGGAGGTTCGGGCGGACGTAGACACACGCAACCGAAGTGTCCACACCACCCACACGCACTGTCACTGCGAGGCACTCCACTGCGTCATCACAGAAACGTTCACAGGGAATGCAGGTGTGCGCGAGGGCGGCGCGCACATACAGGGCAGTTCGGGGCGAGCCAGGGGGATGACCGGGGTCGGTGCAGGGCGCATCAGAGCAGTTGCTCAGCGCGCACGTCGTCGGTCCGCTGTAGCCGATGAAGTTGTGAAGCGTCAGGTCCTCGGCGCGCGCGTGCGTCTCCTGCAGGGCGAGAATGTCGAATTCATGCAGAGCTTTGTGCTCCGCAAGTTCGGCGTGTCGGCGGCGCAGCGAGCGACAATTCCATTGCAGGATGCGCGGCCTGGAACGATTGCTGGGGTCCCTAGCCATGTTGGTTTAGGGCTTGTTGTGTGGCGAGAGCCGCGACGCACAGCGAGTGGGCAGGAGAGTTCGGCGGGAGAAACTCCAGCGCTGTTCTGACTGCTGCTGCGAGCACGGCGATCGCCGAATCGCGCCGAGCGCTCGCAGAGGGGTCGGCGGGAGTGGATGTTGGTAGCTCGTTGTCTGAGCTGCCTCCAGCGATGGAGGAGTACAGCAGCCCCTGCCTAGTTGGCTGGAAAACACGGGCCTGTTCGGAGGAGTTCTTCGCGGCGCCGTGTGTCTGCGCCACCTGGCTAGCGGTATCTCTCCTGGCCTGAGCGCGAGCCTCTGCGAGCTGCCGTTCCTTTTGCCAGCGAGGGCAGCGCGGTTCCGTGGCAATGTGCTTGCCACCACAAAAGAGGCATTTGGCCACCGGTGCTGTGCATTTCGACTGTTCGTGGTCTGCCCCACAGCGAAGACAGCGCCGGTCGAACGTGCAGGTGGTCTGGACGTGTCCGTACCGACCGCAGGAATCGCACTGAACAGGTCGCGGGCGTCGTGCTTTGACGGTTCGGCGCTGTTTGTACAGGGAGACCTCCGCGGGCGGTTTGGTGCCCTCAAAGCGAACGATGAGGTTCTTCCCTGAGCGCGAACACGCTGTTACAGGGAGATCGGACGCAATGTTTTTGCGTATATCGTCCTCCCCGAGAGCTGTGTCGACGCCGAAAATCATGCCGCTACAGGTGTTGTTGTTAGAGGCCCTCCTGGCGCGGACACTAATACCACAGATGTCTGTGATCGCGAGGAGGGGCTCGAGCGGGCTCCCGATGGGGACATCAGCGGCCACAACGTTCCGGCGAAAGTTTACGCGAACGCGCACGACACCGTCCACCGCGGCAAGGAGTGAAGAGATGGCCTCCTGTGTGGAGGTTCGAAAGTTCATCCTTCTGCTCCTTGGGCGGAATAGAGCCGTTTCCACAGGGCCTTTGGTGCTGGACGTGGGACGGGCCCTCTTCGGCGAGGGGCGTGGCTCAGCCGTGTTGGTGGCCGGAGGCTGTGGGGGACCGTTTGGTTTCGCTTTCGCTTGTGGTGGGCCACGTGGTGGTGCGGGTACAAGCGGAGCGCAGAGGGGTGTGCCAGGAGGGGCGCCGGTGGAGGGAAGCGAGGGGAACGCATCATCCTCGTCGCTTAGAGCCAGCGTGCCCATGACGCAACTCGGAATGCTGCCTCCTCCAGCGGCGTGCTGGGAGGGGGGCTGCTTCCCTTTCCTAGCGCTCTCCGTCGCCTGTTTGGCCGCCGCGTCGGCCGCGTCAGGAGGGATCACCTGTTCGTCTGCTACAGTTGATTCCATGGTGTCAGTGGTGGCTGGGATGGGGACGAGGGTGGCCACCGCTGTCTTGGCTGTGCCGAGAGAGGAGGCTGCCTTTTTCTGAGGGGGCCTCGTGACATCAGCGGCTGCGGGAAAGGAGGGAAGAGGCGAACCGGCCAGGCGGGTTTCCTCTGAGCTGCTGTCCGCGGGAGGATCGGCGGGGTAGCAGGAAGGGGGCGCGGTGTGCTTCCAAGAAGGGGAAGTCTGTGGCGGGGGTGACCCGCGGCTGTTTGTCTCGCTCTCCTGCTGTGAGGGTGCGAACGTGATCTTGTCATGCTGTGTACAGCATTCCTCCCGGTTGCTGCTGCCTGTTGGCTCCAGAAGCGGGTTTTGGGGAGAGCGTTGCTTACTCTCTGGGTGCGTTTGCGACGAGGCTGGCGGCGAGAAAATGGCCGCGGTTGTCTGCTGGGCTGACTTTCCTGACAGGGATGAAGGGGTAGTGGGGGGTGCTGTCATGGCGCTCGCCTCACCCTTCCTGGCTTTGCCTGGCTGTGGTGCTTTCTTCGGGGCGGCCGGAGTCCTGGAGGCCTTTCGGGTGCGTGTGCGGGACACAGGCATGGTGTCCTTGCGTAGGAAGCTCGCCGCATCTTTTAGTTGCCGCGCGCGAGTGCGGTTGGTGCGGACTGGAGAGATGCGGGGAGGGCTGAGACGCCATGGCTCCTGAGTTGCTTGCTCGCGTACGAGGTTGGCAGCTTCTTTCATGAGGAGCTCGTACGTTTTCGAGTGGTTTAAATCACCACTCAGTGAGTAGCACGGGGGAAATCCCGGTGGAAGGTCGTCTGCCATCATGAAAGATGGATAGAAGATAGGCTATGGTGGGGGATCTACATTTGATGGCCTTGAAGCCCTAAGAAGGGCTGCGCACTGGGCGCGGTTCAAGAAAAAATAAAATAACAAACGCTCAGGCGCGCGTTAAATAACTCTGCATAAACAAAAATGACTGGGGAAAAGGAGAGATATTTACGCTGCTACGAGTAGCTGGTCCCACGACGGAGCTCCGCGAAAACGTGACCGACCTGAGTGGTGGCAGACCGGAGCCCGGTTTGTCCTTGTGCCTGTGCAAAACTTCCGTCCTATCAAAACGGTTGTAATCCCAGTTTTGATAGGACGGAAGTTTTGCACAGGCACAAGGACCAGCGCACACGAGAAATAATGGAAGCTTTTTACATGTCATTGGAAAGTAACATATGCGTCAGCCAACCTTCGGTAGCCTTGTCACAGGCTGAAGTGTCTTATCTCAGAGATAACTTGCCTCATGTTCATGACTAATCACTCACGTAGGTTATTTTGTTGTTGTTGCTACTTTTGTCGCCTTGTGCATACGTGATAGTCTTTTGATATCCTTTCCCAAATGCTATTTATTCTGTTCCTTGTGAAATAAAGTTTTAGTTGCGAGTCAGCGCCGTGGTCTGTTGTTTCTTCTGTTCGTCCTCGTTTTTTCGTGCGTTTTATTAATTCAAGATAGAATCACACCAACTTGCCCAGCTAAACATTCTAATGCAATATTGTAATGTTATACGAATTAAAGCTAGCAGCTAGCTCTTTTGGATCAGATCTCACTAATTCTACAAAACACTGGTGTAAGGGAATACGGCTGCACTAGGAAGCGAAGCGATTTTCATGCTGTCTCTCGTCTCAACATGAAGTAAGCGGGCCGTTTGCTGATGTCTGCTGAAATAGCATGTGGGCCTGCGCTAGTGACCGCACCCTTACGATCCAAGTGCGCAGTTGCTGCTTGAACGATGCAGCCCCCCCCCCCCTCCTCCGGCTCCCTTCATGCTCCTTTGCCCGACGAAAGACGGGTGGGGCATTTCCTCTCTGTTTGAGGAGCAATCTACGGAGGCCTCGCATGCGGCGTGGTGTTATCGCATGTGCCCTCCTTGCGACGGAGATAGCCAGCTCGTTTCATCTCGGCTTGAGCCACATTCGTCCCCAGTGCTTGCAGGCTTTTACTCGCACGTAGAACATGCAATGCTTGGGGCGAAGTTATCGATTTGGACCGAAAATGATGGGGATGGCAAAAACCCGCCGAGAGTGACCATATAATTGCTATCACAATAAAAGGGAGCATTGCAGTTCTCTCGTCTTCTCATTTGTACATGTCAGCAGTTGTGTTTTGTCATTGTGAACATCAAAAAAAATTTGTCTGAAGTGTAGTCTGGTTTAGCTACGCAGTGCATTGCTTGTCTCTATTTTACTCTCGGTTCGTCTTCCTCTTCCCTGGCCCCTCCCCCCCTCTCACCTGACCCGTTTCATGGCATCAATAAAGTTGTTTCCTCTGCCTCCTCACATCGGCTGCGGCACTGTAATAAACGGGAGCATAAACTTTAATATATTTCATAGATTCTCATTGAGTTTAGAATGAAGGTAACTTTTATTAGCTTATCTCTAGTCCTCAGTTTAGTTCATATCAGGTGCGGTGTGTTATTAGCACGAACGTTTTTCATTCGTCTGAGGTCTAGCCAAGTGTAGCTAATCTAAAGCATCGCTTATTTCTTGTTTTCTCTGAGTTATTGCTCTGTCAGCTGTGACGTTTTAATGGTGGGAACATATATATGTGTTTTTAATTTGTGGCAAGTGTGGTTGGTTCAGCAGTTCTGAATGTTTAGTCAAAAACCATTAGGGTTTTTTGTGTTCATCAGAAATAAAACATTTTAATTAACAGTGATGTTTGGCCCTAGAAATCTGCTCCAAAACAAACTTGCATTGCTCCAAAACACACCTTTTACTGCTCCAAAGCTGCTCTGAAACAGCATTATTCCTGCTCCTTGAGCTGCTCTAAAAGAGTTAAGGTCGCTTCCACCGCTGCACTGTGACATATTCAAGTTGAGTGTAAACAGTGTAGCGGTTGTAGAAAGACGTTTTCAGTGAAAGCCTGCAGCTGCACCAACTGTGGTTGCACCTTATCACTTTCCGTTCGTGGAAACAAAATGGCGTGGTGCTGTCGCACTCCCATTTGCGTCCAGATATTCTGTCTTCTCATATTTGAGCTCATCGCTAATGTCAAACAGTGGCCTGCTAATTTTGGACCCTTAAAAAGCAGTAGCAAATATTCATGCATTATTTGAGCAGTTTGTGCGTCAGTGATGGTGTCAGCAAAAAATAAGAGACACACTTTTTAACAAAATGGCTAGGTGGGCTAGTTGGTAACGCATGATTAAAAAACTTAGTTTTTATTTATTTTATTTATTTTATTTATTTAAAAAACACACTTTTTATTTCTCCTGTGGTCCCATAGTAGCCAGATGACGAGTGAAATTGTGCCATATACACTCAAACCTCGATATAACGAACACGGATATAACGAATTATCGGTTATAACGAAGTACATTAAGAATAGTCTTGTCACAGCTACAGTGTTACAAATAAACGTTTATAACGAATTTTCGGATATAACGAAGTTATTTTCGGAGCAGATGTGACTTTGTTATAATGAGGTTTGAGTGTATCATTACATAGGACAAGCAGGCACTTTTCTGCTTAAGGGGGGACGCGGGTCTTAGAATAGTAAAAAATGGACAGAAAATCAGTTTTGAGAAAAACGCATTTTAGGCATGTTTGCACCCCTAAGCAGCTGCCCTCAAAATATTATCGCCGATTTCGCCCGGGAAATGGGTTAAAACTTATTTTTAAGACGCCACGGGAGCCGCAAAATGCATCTCAACAGGCAAAATTTGTTCAAACTTCCCGCGCGCGCCGCGGGCGCAGCAGCTGGTGGATCGCCGCCATCTTTGGCTTGTTTTGAAGCTGTTTTCTTTGTGTACATTTTGCGGCGTTTCAAAATGGCGTCGCTGCAACAGAACGGCCACTATCGGCGCTTTTCCGAAGGGTGGTTGTAGAACGCTCATTGGCCAGAGCGCGCGCGCGCGAGGCGAGCCCCTTCTCTCGCGCCTCCCATTGGCTGGCGCAGCCCGAGGCGGCCATTTTGTTTTTGTATTTTTGTTCTGCGCTCACGGCTGCCGTGTTGCCGGTGTCGTGTGCTCGTATGTTGTTACAAGTGTCATCTTCCTCTGCTTACGCTCGCGTTCGTGCGGCCCGCCGACACTTATTTTGTGTTGGCACCTCCGGAGATTCTCGTGTAAAGAAGACGCGCCAAGCGTACGAGGGCGCGATGCAGAAACTACTTGTCGCTACCGGAGCGTCGAGTCCACGTCGAGTCTATGAGAACCGCCCGGTTCCCCTTGGTCAAGCTGGAGCCATCGGATCATTAGGCAATGCTTCAGTGGCATTCGAAACCGCGTTCGTATGGCATACTATGCGGGACTGCCGAGTGCGCGGGAAATACGGCGACGGGAGGAGTGCTTGGCATCGCAGCGCGCAACGAAGCAGCGGAAGTTCAAGCCGTTGGATGTTGGTGAGCGGCGGCAAGGAAAATGGCACAGAATTTATCCGCGTGGACTTATCCGTGATAAAAACGTTCTTTGGGCTTGTGCTTCGTTCCGAGTTCGGCTCAAGCAGCGACCTTTTTCAAGGCAGAGTGTATAGGCTGCTTTCAAAGCCTGTGCTCCATTATCATAGGTGCGACTCGCGCGAGAAGCGTTTCTCGTAGAAGGTAGCTGGTGATAGCGGTGCTAAGATAATTAATGTCACTTGAAGTGAAATGCATTAAATTAGGGCCACAAATACTGTCGACAAGGGTGCAATGGTAGTCGCTTCAACCACGACCTGACAGAGCAACACCGAAATTGCAGAGACGCCGTGTTGCACTTTGGGAAATTGATTTGTGCTCCACAGCCTTGAGAAGGTTAAAAACTGACATTGGAAGTTGCAAAAGGAGCACTTATACAGTAGTGACACCAAGCACAGACTTTCAAAATTACACAAACCAGCAGGGGACCCCGAGTACAGCCCTTGCCTGCTGTTGAGCAAAGTGCTATTGCTGGACAATAATAACTGATTTTTGGTTTAATAAATAACCCACGTGCTTTCTAGACTTAATCTCTCTGTCTATTTTATTTGCCTGTTGCAAAGCCACATTCATAGACAAATTTTGTATTTCTTTAGCTTGCAAGGAATTGGGACAGGCCTATGAATTGCTAAAGGTGGAGTTTATCACTCTGGTACTGGGTGCACTATGTGGCTTTATAAGAAGATTTTGCCAGTACATTGGCAGGTCATGGTCACATATTTGGTATGGCTGTTCTCGTGAAGAAGAAACCTATCAAATGATATAACCACTAGTGCTGTGGCTGCGCTTCCACAAAAGTTACAGTTGTGTGAAACTTCAAATGCGTTTTTCTCAGTTTGATATTTTTGCTCAACGCACTCAGCCTTATGGGGTTTTTTTCCATGTTGTTGCTGAGTAAACATCACAAATTTGGTATCATTTTACTCGTATTGAAACGATCTGGGGGGTGATGCTATTTGCATTACTCTAGCACCATTTTACAAATTTTAATTAAATATACTAATGAGAGTGAATCAGAAAAAATAACCACCAGTGAATGTTCATATGTTTTCTGACCTTCACAGTGCTCTCAAGGGAATAAAAATAGCATCACCCCCTACAGCATGATCTGGGCATTGGGCCCATGCACTTACATATTGGTTTTAGTAGGTCGAAATTGCCTAAAAGCCCCGTAAGAAGCAGGCACTAATTATTTTTTCGAACCTCGAGATCTTTTGAACTAGTGCAGCTATTAAAAAACTAATTACAGATTTGAAATCAGCATAAAAAACTGGTCAAGACAGTGAAGTTTGGTTCATATTGACTCAAAAATAAAGAAAAAATTTTAGGACCCACGTCCCCCCTTAAGACTGTTACACATGATACAATTGCAGTGAACAAAATCGTTCCATTCGCTCTATTCACTCTGTTCGCAGGCATCACTAATGGTGGTTTCCTTTAACGTGCGCTGCAAATGGTCCTTGGTTTTCGCTTTGGGACTGGTGCAGCGCACATGGTTGCTTGCTGCCATTCTTTGTGGCAAACACTGCATAACTTTTCAAACAAGATGTAAAATTATGTGCGTTATGATATTGTAAAGTTTTCATGAACGGTAGTGAAGAGCATGCATGTTTTGTCATTTAAAAACACTTTCAATCTAAATCTACCTATTTTAAAGTGCGCAACAGCAGCCATAACATAAACTCGTCGGTGCAGTTTTGAGGGCTCAGCCGGCTCGGCACAATTTCGACGGGTCCCGACCAAAAAAATTGCTCCACCATTGCGAACAGAGCGAAAGATTTCTAACATGTTGGTCGCTTGCAACTGACCTCTGTGGCGAGAGCGATCGCCCGTTTTTTTCGCTGTGAGTGAATTCCCAGCCTGAAAATCAGTGTTTTATGTCGTGTGAAACGGTCTTTAGCCTGCAACCATGGCCTCTTCCTCCAGGTGGGTCTCTACTGGGCAAGTCACGTGGCATGGAAGAGCTGGATGCCCTGGGCCAGTCCCTCATCAAGCAGGCCCTGCCTCACAACCCTGGCTCCCAGGGAGACTTCCCCACGTGAGCAGACACTTAACACACTTAACAGAGTTGGTCACGTTATTATTCATGTTTATTTATTTTTAAATGCAGTCAGAATTTAGCGAATTATCGGTTATAGCAACCTAAATATGAACTTTGGTTGGTCACACTTGCTTTCAGTGACATTTATTCTTTTTATAATGAAACCAAAAACATGAGAGCAGTTATGATATCAGCTATAACGAAATATTGGCTTGCGTGAGGCTCAATACTCTTAAAGGTAGCATAAAAACTAGGGGTGTGCGAATATTCGAAATTTCGAATATTTTTCGAATAGTGTTTGCTATTCGATTCGATTCGCACTGAAATTTTACTATTCGAACTATTCGAACTTCCAAAAACCAAATACAGTCCACGTCCAATTGAAAGTGACCCCTTCAGATTTTTATTATGCTTCACCTCATTACACTCTCGTATTGCGGCAAAGCTGCCTTTCAAGCTCCGTTACGGTCGAACTTAGCCAAGAGACAAAGTCCGGTTGAAAGTGGTCCCTAGATTTTCAATATGCTTCACCTCATCACACCCCTGTCTTGCGGCAAAGCTGCCTTTCAAGCTCCGTTACGGTCGAACTTAGGCAAGAGACAGTCAACGTCTGATTGGAAGTGGTCCCTAGATTTTCAATATGCTTCACCTACTCACACCCCCCGTATTGCGGCAAAGCTGCCTTTCAAGGTCCGTTACGGTCGAACTTAGCCAAGAGACAGTCAACGTCCGTTTGGAAGTGGTCCCTAGATTTTCAATATGCTTCACCTCATCACACCCCCGTATTGCGGCAAAGCTGCCTTTCAAGCTCCGCTACGGTCGCAAATGTATTAACTCAAGAAAACGCTGGTTCCAATATGGAGATGAAAGACGTTGCAGAGTTGGGGGCTCAATTAATGCTGTTTTGGACCTGAAATTTAGGCAGGAAGTCTGAAAAATCGGACGCCGAAGCTTTTTAGCATCCAAAATTTCAAATGTTCTTATATATCGACGTCTACGAGGCAGATTTGGAACTCCGGACTTGAAGGGAGCACACCCTTGTCTGCCACATCAGTTGGCCTTCCACAGAAGTTGAAAAGAAGGAGGCGCTGAGGAAATGGCATCTCTGCCTATCACGTGTAAAGTGTTGTCGGCAACACTTAGGCTGCACCAAATCATGTACATAAATACAATTTGGCCTCTACATTGCCTCATTCTTGATAAGAAAGACAACTATGAAATATGACCCCACCAGCGCTTCATCAACCTCGTGAAAAGAAACACTTTCATGTTGCTATCTCACAAGAACATACTTAGGGATTCACTGCAACTTTTTCTGTAATTTCACTTCGAATTATTCGAAAAATGTTTGAGAAATATTCGAAAATTATTCGAAATTATACGATTCGATTCGCACTCAATCTTTATTATTCGAATTCGCATCGCACCAAAAATTTTGCTATTTGCACAGCTCTATTAGGGGTGTGCGAATATTCGAAATTTCGAATATTTTTCGAATAGTGTTTGCTATTCGATTCGATTCGCACTGAAATTTTACTATTCGAACTATTCGGACTTCCGAAAGACAAATGCAGTCAAAGTCCGGTTGAAAGTGACCCCTTCAGATTTTCAATATGCTTCACCTCATTACACTCTCGTATTGCGGCAAAGCTGCCTTTCAAGCTCCTTTACGGTCGAACTTAGCCAAGAGAAAAAGTCCGGTTGGAAGTGGTCCCTAGATTTTCAATATGCTTCACCGCCTCACACCCTCGTATTGCGGCAAAGCTGCCTTTCAAGGTTTGTTGCGGTCGAACTTAGCCAAGAGACAGTCAACGTCCGTTTGGAAGTGGTCCCTAGATTTTCATTATGTTTCGCCTCATTACACTCTCGTATTGCGGCAAAGCTGCCTTACAAGCTCCGTTACGGTCGAACTTAGTCAAGAGACAAAGTCCGGTTGGAAGTGGTCCCTAGATTTTCGATATGCTTCACCTCATTACACCCCCGTATTGCGGCAAAGCTATCTTTCAAGCTCCGTTACGGTCTAACTTAGGCAAGAGACAGTCAACGTCTGATTGGAAGTGGTCCCTAGATTTTCAATATGCTTCACCTCATCACACTCCCGTATTGCGGCAAAGCTGCCTTTCAAGCTCCGCTACGGTCTCAAATGTATTAACTCAAGAAAACGCTGGTTCCAATATGGAGATGAAAGATGTGGCAGAGTTGGGGGCTCAATTAATGCTGTTTTGGACCTGAAATTTGGGCAGGAAGTCCGAAAAATCGGACGCCGAAGCTTTTTAGCATCCAATATTTCAGATGTTCTTATATATCGACGTCTACGAGGCAGATTTGGAACTCCGGACTTGAAGGGAGCACACCCTTGTCTGCCACATCAGTTGGCCTTCCACAGAAGTTGAAAGAGAAGGAGAGGCTGAGGAAATGGCATCTCTGCCTATCACGTGTAAAGTGTTGTCGGCAACACTTTGGTTGCACCAAATCATGTACATAAATACAATTCGGCCTCTACATTGCCTCATTCTTGATAAAAAAGACAACTGTGAAATATGACCCCACCAGCGCTTCATCAACCTCGCGAAAAGAAACACTTTCATGTTGCTATCTCACAAGAACATACTTAGGGATTCTCTGCAACTTTTTCTGTAATTTCACTTCGAATTATTCGAAAAATGTTTGAGAAATATTCGAAAATTATTCGAAATTATTCAATTCGATTCGCACTCAATCTTTACTATTCGAATTCGCTTCGCACCCAAAATTTTGCTATTCGCACAGCTCTACTAAAAATGCTTCTTACACATGCGGTTGACTCCTGTGCCGCGCAAGAGAGGGCGCCACCACCTCGCAGAGCGCATGATTGCTCCTCCTACCTGCACTTCGCCAGCGTTTAATTGCTACTTCTGAAGGGGGAAACAACCTGATGGAACTTTTTTCACGCTATTTGCTTTCATCATGAATTACCAACTCGCCCAACAATCGATCCTTCTAAGTAACATCATTTGTTATGAATCTTCAAGTGCACCGTGGCACTAATATTTTCAAAAGCTGCTATGTGTAACGGTGAAGGAAAGGGTAATTTAGATCGCTCGTTTTGCTTCATTATTCCCAACCTTAATGAGAATGAACTGACAATTAAGCCAAGGAAAGTATAGGGGACGTCATTTGTAGTAATTATGATATACAGTAGACTCTCAGTAAACGGAAATCTGTTAAACGGAACTGCTGCTTAAACGGAACAGCTGCATCTAATATAATTGGTTTCATACTTGGATTCTGCACTCCTGTTCATCTCTCAGTAAACGGAACTCCTCTTAAATGGAACACATTTTATGGGTCCCTTCAGGTTCCGTTTAACGAGAGTCTACTGTACATGTGAAGAAATTAAAACGGATGGAAAGACAACTTGCTGCCAGCTATCATAAACACGCTCTGGCTTTGCAACTTTGGCTGCATAATGGCGGAAGGTTGTCCCCAACACACATTCCTCCTCGACAAGGAAATGGTTAATCTGAAGTCCCTCACTGCGGCGTGCCTCAGGCAATGGTTGCAGTTTTGGCACGGAAAATGTGAGAATATCTCGTTGACACGCAGCACGCCACAGAAGATTCCACTGAACCAGATGTCGCGGCCCCTGCTGACTGCCGCGAGCTCCGGCAACATTCCGGCTTCGGCAGGAGTCTTCCAGTCCGTGAGCGTCGGCCCTAAGACTCTGCCCCTCGGACCGTCTATGCTGGCTCCCATGGAGGGGCATCCGCCGGTCTCCCCTTCCAAGATGGCCACGGACAACCTCTTGAACGACCTGTTTGTGCCCCTGGAGCAGATACAGCCGGGTGAGCCATGCGACCATGTTTCACGAATGGAGGCACAAGTGGCATGTAGAATAGAGAAGCGAAACTCCGGCTCTTTAAAGGGAGTCTAAACAATAGTTACCATGATGGCCTCAACAGAAAGCATTGAAAGTGGAGAATTTATGTTAATGTATCTCTTAAAGGGGGTACTGACACAAAATTTCACGGCCAAAATAGCCTGCGGGATCGATTCCAGTGAAGATGCGTATATCATCTGCAAAGTACCAACAGCGAATATAGCTTGGAAGTTATTTTAAATGAATTTTGAAGTTTGCGCGAGTGATCGACATCCTCGCGCTACTGACACCCTCAAACCCCCTACTACCCTCGCGTGACCACACTGCAACAAGTTATGATGACATCATAGCCGCCATGTTTTTTTGCCGCGTTCACTCCAGCAGCCTACTTCTCGGCAGTTGCTCGCGAACAGCGTGGAAGTGCGTCACAGTTGTGTGTGTTGACGTGATCGAGCGCTGCACCCGCTAGGGGGTGATAATTGCACCCGGAGGCTTGTCGTTTTTGAAACCGAAACTGACATTGGTCGGTAATGAGGAGCCTGTAATTAATTATCTGTCGCACGCTGCAGCAAACGATGTGCCGTGTTATGACTAACAGGCCCCCAGCAACACATTGCAGCAAAGAAACACGAGGCCAAAATTTTTGTGTCAGTACCCCTTTAAAAGAAATGTAAAAGAAGCTTGGTATTTGTTTACTATCCTAGCAATAAACATTCTACTGAGAAATTAGCTCAAATAGAAATTTTAAGGAATTCTCAAGGAGTCTAACATAATTTAGTCTTTTTCCTTGATGTCATATCAAGAAGTGCCAGGTGTTGTTCCAGGTGAACCTGGAACACTCGCTTCCTGTGTCTCTCATACACAGTGCATTGCTTTGGATCATGCTCTGATTAGATTTGTCATGCAGTTCGCACGAGACCTCTCGAAACGATCTCTTCTTTATGGTGAATGCAGGCTCACAGGCTCCTCTGAACCTGCACGAGGAGAATGGGGTGCGTGCAGTGATACACATTGCACGAAACCGGCCCCAGGAGCACGTGTCGGTGCTTGTCGTGTCCATCACGAGTCAGAGCAGTCTACCCGTGCGCCGGATCGCCTTTCAAGCTGTCGTGCCCAAGGTAAGCATTGCATTGGGGGGCAGTCGTTCTTTCCGTACCATTGGAAAACATTTAAATGACTTTTAAATAATCGTGTTTAAATTACACTGTCTTTCAAATGAGTTCAAAAGGTTTCACTTGTAAAGAAATGATCGTGCATGTATATTTTTGCATACCGATGTATTGATGGATGAGTGTAGTTTGATTATTTGGAGCAGGATGATGAATTTATTGTAGCTTTTATGAGAGAAACCCATGAAAATTTCAGCGAGAGTGGGCAGTCATAATTCTAGCCACTGTTGAAGATCCTTTCGCATGAGTTTTTCAGGAGTCCCAGATGAGTCACCTAGTAGTACTTGCATGCATACCATGTTTACTTGCACGATGAACGCGCATTGGAAAAAAGAAAATGACCCTAATATAGAGGTGCAATCGCTCCACAGGGTAAATCTTCTGCGAAAAAAAATTGTCACATTATGCAGGCGCTACATGAATTGTACGCTGCCCTTTTATTCTTCGCTCATTCTGCAACTGACCCCAGAAGCCACCAGCTAGCCCAAATTATTACCCATGCTTCACTTCCCCACTGCTTGTGTTGTCCTTCGTGCATCCCAAGCAGACGATGCGGATCAAGGTGCAACCGCCGACGGCGACTGAGCTGCCACCTCACAACCCCATCCTGCCTGCTGCTGCCATCACTCAAGTCATGCTGATCGCCAACCCTGCCAAAGTGAGTTAGACTGATTGATAGGGAAACTCGTTTAGCGCTGGTTTGGCTTGCTCAGGCTTCTGGGGGCCAACATACAGTCGACGACCGATAATTCGTACTCCACGGGGAACGTAAATAAGTCAGAATTATCGAATGTCCGAAAAAACGAATGCGTCAGAAAAAAAACTTTTTACTGACACTTCAGGGTCCCGGTGGCCGAAAAAAGTTTGTCAATGCGTTGCTGCCCGCACTTCCGCTTACGTGCAACCAAGTCCACCTGTATCTCCGCCAGTGTCATGTGATCGCTGTACGATGACGAGCTGGTTTCGTTCGTGAAGGCAACGCGTCTGTGCGGCGCACTTGGCGGTCGCACAAAGAGGCAGCATGAATGGCGGCGCAGCGCGTTTGGGTTCTCGCCTATCAATTGCGTGCACTACGCATGCAACTGCACCAGGCCACATGCACTATCGAGCAGTTGACTGAAGATGCTTATCGTAAGGCTTGTCAGCGATTGAGCCGCACTGGCGCGTTTGCCACCTGCCGCCATCACGCCTCCGTGCATTTCCACTGCTTATCCGCAAAGACATCGCCGCACAGCGTCGTGATAGTGGCCCCTTTGAATTTCCGGTCCGCTTTACCCCATAACACTTCAGCATCGCGACAAAACTGACTTTCGGACTCTGCTACTGTTGTAAACAGGTTGACTCGCGAAAGCGCTGGTTCGAACCTACGAGATGATAGACGCGGCAGAGGTGGGGGCTTCAATTATTGCCTTTCGGACCTGCAATTTGGGCAGAAAGTCCGAAAAATCGGACGCCGAAAAGTTCTAGCGTCCGAAATTTCTGACGTTCTTGACCATTGACGTCTATGGGGCTGGTGACGGTGCCGCGAAAGCATCCGAATTTTCGAGCATGTCCGGAAAATCGGGAGTCCGAAAAATCGGCATTGACTGTATCTGCTACGTTTCGTTGTCGTCGGCGCGGCCTTCGGCACTGGCTGTGAGGGCACCGTTGGCGCCATTTAACTGAGATCGTTTGAGACAGCGGAGCGTAAAATAAAGCAAGTCCCAAGATAAAAATGAACGCGCGCGCAGAACGTTTTACCGCAGACACATTCGACAGAATGGCGGCGATAGCAGCGCAGCGCGGGGATACAGGAACCGGAATATAGGATGTTCGCGATGTCGATACGATTTCCCATAGTTGACCAGTGCCTCCAAGATCGGTATTTCCAATTAGAGATCTCTGAGGCATAACGTAACGATCGAAATAAAGCCTCATATATCACCAATTAGCTTTCGTGTTGATCTCTGAGGCCATACTTTGTATGGTACGGGTGCCGGAGGAGATAATGGCTGGCGATTCGGCGTGCGCGACAGTCTCGGTCAGGGTCCGGATTATCGAATGTAGATCTCACAGCTGTCTGAAATATCGGTCGTCTTTACACATTACTTCTATGGGATCATCGGCGGTGCCGCGCGACTGTCCAAATTACCGAGCATGTCCGAATTATTGGAGTCCGATTTATCGGTCGGCGACTGTAATCCATTTGCAGTGTGCTGTAAATTGGCGTGACCCCCCAAAAATGCACCTTGGTGGGAGTGGCTCGCCACGAGATGATGTGACCGTACCGCCGCAGTAGCGTGTTGCTGCCGCTGGCGCGCCGCTCGCATTCTTCTGCTAGTGTGTTCAGGCCTTAAGAAGCGTTTGGCACACAATAGACCAACGCCAGACCGTTACGGTTTTTTTTTTCCTCCTCGGTCAGCATGTGATTGTGTGTGTGCACGGTTCGGCCATGTTGTAGGCAAGCAATTGGCTTTATTTGTGACTGTTAGTGACATAGAAACCAAATGTTCAGTTAGAAGCAACAAAGGCAGCAGATATTTCTAGGCATGGACAAGCAGAAAGTTTGAATTAACTGAACTTGTGCGGTAGGGCAGATTGAATTAAGCGGCTTTAAAAGACATTAAAAACATATCAGACCAACCAAAACTTTCATATTTGTTTCAGTTATCAGATTTTAAATTCTTGAGAGTCTGCTGTAGAAAAGTCATTTGGTCAATGTGACAGGGACACAAGCGGCATGCCTGTGATTGGACACCAATGGCTCTCTTGTAGATTTTGATGCCTAAGTGGTGGTTCGCATTGTTGGTACTTGTTATACGAGCTGCGGGGAAACCCGAATTTATAGAACCTCAATCGTATCACAACATAGTTCTTGATATCTCGGTAGCGATATCTTGATATCTCGGTGGAGCCCATGGAGCTAACACTTGCTTGGGCAACTTTCTCATTGTGATGCAAGAAACTTATAGTAATCTTACATGTAACTTGGCATTAGTTATGTAGGGCAAGAAACTGCGGTAATAATATGCTGGTCTAACCTAGGCGCTAGTGATACTTATATTTCACAGCAAATTCAGTGATGAGCAGTGCAGTTCAGTGCCACAAGTGCTTTTTATTGTCACAGGTGTCAAAAGCCCAAGCTTGTCTTGTCACAAGCGTCACAACTGCAAGCTTTATTGTCACAAGGATTTTGTTGAAGCGCTTAACCATGCGTCCCCTGATCTCCCTGTTACAGGACAAGGTACGCCTGAAATACAAGCTGAGCTATGCGATCGAGGAGGAAAGCCACTCACATTCCGGCGAAGTGGACTGCCCCGTGGACACAGCCGCCTCCGCCACCTCATGATGACAACAGCCACCCGGCAAGGAGACCCGAGGACACCACCACCGCTGCCACCACCACTCCACCGTCGCCGCCGCCGCAGGTTGACAGTACTGCTGCTGTAACACACAAACACACACCTGCGTCTGCTGCACTTCCACCTCAGGAGCCTCTGCGAGTGCCACCACATGGTCCAGCCCCCACACATTTCGCAGCAAGTCTTCTGGCATCTTCACTGTGTGCCATCTATCCGGAGAGCTCTAATGCCCACATCTGGGCTTTGGTCGTTGACCAATCGACGGTGGCTCCCCGCTGTCTGTGTCGTGTGCTCTAGATTACGACGTAAGCTGCGTGTGTCGTCTGCTGCTTTACTGTGATGCCTATGGAAATCCGACCAAATTTTATGCTCCCCATGGCTTAATACTGGTTTCATGCTAGCTACAAATTGCAGGCTGTTGCAGAGGACAGGGGTAGCAGACGCGAGCGTGCGGCTAAACGAGGAGACGAGAATGCCTCACTCAGAGCATAGAATTTGCATGACAAGCTCCAAGAACAGATGGCTGTGCAGACGACGCTCGGATGCAATGTGTGGCAGGTGGATGTGGCAGGCTCTGAAGTTTAGGCCTAGTTGCAGTGCTCACTTCTCACTATATTTTGGCAGTGGTAGTAATTGTCTCTGTGAGTTAGAAGAAGACGGGTGGTTGGGACATTTACTCATCAGTGCCACGATTTCCTTTCCCCTTTTTTTTTTTTTCTTTTGTAATGTCCTCCTAGTGCACAGGTTTTGTCGAGAAATGCAGCATAACGCGCATGCGGTATACTTAAAGGTGTGTCACTGTGTTCTGATTCGCTCGATGGTGTCATTGTTTATGGCCAGAGTGCTGTCTGGGCACGAGCTCGGTGCATGTAAGCCCCTGCGTTAGGAAGCCTTGAATACCTGGTGAATCGAACGCATTTGTACAGACACCATCAAAAGATAACGCATGCCTAACTGGGGCAAAAAAAAAAGGAATTAGAAATTAACACTTCACGTTGCTTTGAAACATCACAGTTCGAGATTAGCACCGGTTTTGATGACTTGTACAAAAAAAAAAGGTTGTTTGTCATAATAGGGCTGTCGTTCTACACTCATTTTCGCAAGTTTCGTTTTTTTTTTAGACTTGAAGCCTGCCTTTCATGCTGGCAAGGTTTTTCGGTGTCATGTGGTTCTGACTTCTTGCTTCGACATATCTGTCCACAATGTGCTGTTGTAGCAAGTGTGGTTTGTTGTTTCAGTGCCTTGAATTAGTTGTGTGTACTCAAGGAGCTCCTAACCAAGACGACCAACATATATGTTGCATGATCAGCTGTACTGATTAAGAAGGAACAACCAAGCTGTTCTTAGTAGGCAAGTCTGCTTATTTCTGCTTGCATGCTTCACCTTGCACAAGAAGTCCAGCATTGATTTCTCTTGCAAAACAAGGAGAAACAGTGGTGAAGTACGTTTACTTTCACTGTAGGTAATGAAGTTAAAGAAACAGAGTTTTTGAGCAATGCGAGTGCTTTGCGGGTTTTGAAATTTCGATCACTCGCTAAGACCTGCATGCAGATAGCGTGTATGATGTTAGTGTGTGTGTGTGGCAGAGATTTAAGCACTATCTGTAGGAACATTTCCATTTCGGAAGCTCTGTATGGGGTTTCAATAGGCCTAAATTATCACTTAGGCCTAGCATTAAGCCTAACATTAGGCCTAACGTTAAGTCTATCTCGCTCGTTTTTTTACGTGCATGGCCTTTACACAACAAAAGGGCAAAGGTACGTAGTGTGTGCATTAAAAACACATGCAGAATGGAAACTGCGTGAGTGCAGTTCCTTTCTCGACTGCGAGAACAGCACATGCTTTAGAAATGAAGGGAAGAAAAGTGTATAATTGGGAAAATACTGTTTTCTTGTGAACAATGCGTAAGAATATACAGTATCATAATGGTGTAACAACAATGTTTACCACTGTTCTCTACAAAAATCATATCAGCAGCAGGCGCATGAGAGAAATAAATGTGCACAAATCTTTTGCATATCTTGCAAGAAGGTAGCGATGAGCGAGGCTTGCATCCCCTAAACTGCCTTGGACCCTTTTTCATTATCAACACAATTACATATGGAAAAAGCAGCAGTGGCCATAGAACACATCAAATTGGATTACTACTATCACACGTACACAGCCCTTCAGTTGATGTCATGAAATTTAAAGAACCATCGGATGCTTGCAATACGGTCCTCGAGATTACTGTCTAGAACTCTGTCAGCCAGTGGCATTCTTTATTTGTACTTTACAGAAAACTTACATCGGTGTTCTGAAAGTGATGTAGTGTAGGCACATCTTGAAGCACAATAAAGGACACAAGGCAGGTAGGAACACATCTTTCTTCCTGCCTTGTGTCCTTTGTCGTGTTACCCCTTCAAGAGGTTTAGGCAGTATCAACTTGTCCAAATGTCGATTCTACTGTGCTGTATGAATACGTGGACCTGCTTCGTCACTGACCAGAAACTTCGGCTGCAGAGATAGTAGTAGCCAACTTGAGTTTGTGGAATGCTGCTTGAGCTCTGTCCTGTTTAGTGCAAGAAGTGGAAGTCTTGCTGAAGTAGCCTCCATCCACGACTGCGGTACTTGCATCTCCACCGCACGGTCTCATGCATTGCTCCTCTCATTCAGTTGGCCAGCTCTGTCAGCTGCTGTTGGTTGACCATCTTATTTTCACTAAAAGTTCTACTCTAGCAAAATCTTGAACCTGGTTTTTAATGCCTTCGTCTATTTCCCAAAAAATACTGATCCTAAATATGTATTACATTATTTAGTTTCTCGTAAAATTACCGAAATAATAATATAAGTAATGCTGCCAAGGGAAGATTTCCTGGTATAGTAACGAGAACATACTGAAATGCACCAAGAGGAGCACGTCAATACATAGCAGTATGTCAATATACATGCTAGCCATGTATGACCTGTTTTACCAGATTGAGATTTCGTTGCAGTTAGCTTTTAAAAGAGTGAAGGAAGGCCCCTAGTCTAGGGATACATTTTGTACATTTCCTACCGTTGCAGATTCCAGAACCACGTAACTACGAGGACATTGGCCAGTACTAGAAGCTCCCATGCGCACTTGCTATGTGCTTGCCAATCAAAACCCGACGGTCACAAGTGGAACTGAGTTGCGGGGCTACAACATAGATCATTTGTTAGCCCCATATTTAAGCATTGTTTTAAACAGTGCATAGCCTTCTTGACTAAAGAAAGTGGACTGCAGTGCTGCCCCTCGACTGCACTTCATTGAGACTACAGCGATTCACAAACGAAAGCTTTATAATCGGGTTCTGCCAGTGTCTATATACCGAAGTGCGCCTCCAACGCATCAGGCATCTCCATTTTTTAGCGCTTGTCGAGGAGCCTCCATCCACGACTGTGGTACCAGATGAGGCACACAGCGCTGTTAACGAGGCCTGTCTTGAGTACGGGAAGTTCCTTTTGCTGGGAGTTCAAGGTAATGACTGTTGAGGACAAAATGCAGACTAACAATATTTACTGAAAGCTGTGGCTAAAACGAAACGAGAAGTACTAACTGAACTTCAGTGCATGATTTGTTCTGGCAAGCACAACCTGCCACAGTACTGTACAGTTATTACAAATTGCGAGCATCATTTATTGGCCCTGCACTGTAATTCTGCCGTATGTGTTTGGCAGCTACCACTATTACTCAAGATTTTCTCGCAGATCTCAATCGTCTGCCCAAGAATGTGAGTGCTCATGCGAGCATTGTGTTGGGTGTTTGTGAATTCCACAATGTTTGCACTTTCTTTGTTGAGCATCCTATAAGTGGCAACTTTGAGTTGGCAATATTCCTATGGTGTCGTTGTGACATAGAATAACTACCACATGTTGAGTTGCAGGATGCCAGTTTTCCCTTTCTGTGCAGGCGTTCGTTTGTTATGCTCGCATTTTGCCTCTTCTAATATTGAGCGCTGGTTTAACATGCTAAATGTTGCACTATACTGGCAGCATCTATTAGTGTCTGGAATAGCATTTTCCGGTGCTCACATTAGACGCGGCGTCAAAAAGCTTCAAAAAGAGATGGGATGATAAAGGATACACGGACAAGCAAAATCCTTTTATTATCTTTCCTGTGTGTTGTCTCTCTTTAGCGTAGTGTTGCATCATAAATTTCTCAAATGAAGTACTTGGTCAATGCCACGGCTATGGCTATTGAATTGGTCAGGATGCCTGCACGTCTATGCTATGTGAATGTGTGCTGGTGAATAGGTTTTAATTTCAGCAAATTGAGAAATCTTGTAAAATGGGTGCATTGTTTGCGATCGATAGAACATGTAAAGATTAAACCACACCTTCTTGAACAGTGTAAAGGAGCACACAGTGATCTTGTCAAGGGAAATGGAAAATTATGTGCTGCATATGTATTCCTGTCTACACATCGCAGCAATTACGCTACAATTTATCGGTGGAGGTCTTTACACTTGTGGGCCAATAGGAGTGCATGGAGGACAGAAATCTTAGAATTTTGTTCTGTGCTCCAGATATTGATTTGCAGCACTTGGCTCTTTTATGTTTAGTAGCTGTTGGTCGAGGCAATGGAAAGTGACACAAGATGTATTTTTTTCTCTGCATGTACATTTTACCTGGCTATATAGGCTTTGCAAGCAATTTCAGACGGTAGCCGCACAACTTGTTAGACACTGATAGTTAAACTCTTCATTGAAGTTAAGATGCTGCTGGGAAACATTGTCAAATTGCTGCAAGTGCCTAAAGATTGGACAGGTTGGCACAATCTTGTGTGTGCTGGTAGCATGGAGTACATGTTTGCATTGAGCTGTGTTGTGATATTACACTGTGCATTGATTTAGCAGTGGGCTGCTTTATTGTTACGTAAGCTGGCTTGTATTCCTAAACTTGCTTCCTAAAGTATTTTTTTGATGGCTGAATGGAAAAGCTGAAAAATTAAGTGGGGCTGTACTTTGGCACAACTGGCCAAGTTGAAACAAGACCACTGTCGGCTTTCAGCAAAGTTTCATTGACGAAAACTGAACTGCAGGCCTCTTAAAGGTCGTTGTGATTTTTTAAATTCATACCTTAATGTCTCAGTGACAGAGCATAAGTACGATTTGGTCACCCAGCAGAATGGAGCTTTGATATTGCTCTCAGTAACTGCTGCTAAACAGTTTGTTTCTTCAAGATGTATGCTGCTGTTGAACCATGCGAGAAGACTCTCGTGGTTGCACTGTCTGGACGAGGTGGTTGTAGAGCTTCAGATGTACGGGGTACTGATGCAAGAAGTGCTCCTCAACTAATGCTAGCCTGGGCGGCTGGCTTTAGACTGTAGAACAGACATAATGGAATGCTGCACGTGTGGTTACTGCTGTGACACTAAAGAGGGCCGTACCTCGGGCCCGCACACATTGTCTGGAGGGCCAACTGATGAGACCTTCATGATCGCAGCAGTTAGTGCTGCGGGTAGAAGGAAGCATTCCATACTTCCAGGTTACGGTATGCATCAAACTTTGAGCTAGTCACATGTCTCCGATGAGGAGAAACTACCTAGGGTATTGCAATTGAAAAGGACGGACACATTCTTTTTCTTGTCCATGCGCGTGTTCTCTACTGTGTGTTTGTGCACGTCTTCATTTTCTTTCCTTCCGCCCCCCTCCACTTTACGCTGCGGTCGCGTATATTATATTTTCCTCCTCTCCTTCCTTGTAATATACATTCCCCGCTACTCTTTCACCTGTTTGTTGAGAAGAATAAACGGTTTGTAAGCATGCCTGCTGCACCAAGTGTTCTTGCCTGTTGTGGAAGTTATTGATATATTACTATTCACATTTTACAAATTGTGCAGTGAATAAGTTCGGGAACCTTGGTAGTCGGTTTATTTTAAAGGAATGCACCTTCAGAACCTAAAACACGGTCTTTAGAATGAAGCTAAAGAGAAATTGCTTGAGTAGAAAGCGTGAGGACCAGGATTTAAACCCAAGCACCGGTAAAAAGAAATTTTTCATTACAATTTATTAGTTTCTTCCGCCACTTTGTAGACGGTACCAGAGGTTCGATTTCTATGCTTCGAAATTATTCAATACAAATTAATTCTTCCAGTGCTCCCTGGAGGGCGCTAGGGGTTTTCGCATACGGATGGACGCCGCAAAATCAAGGATGCGTGCCATTTACAGCTCCGCTATAAAAGCGGCATTCGCGTGACTCTGCCTACTGATGGCTGTGGAGTAATGAAGAGCGTGCTATAGAAGACGCTGAGCCAGGGCGTAGTAGGTTGTGTGGTAGGCCGAAGTAGCATGCAGTTGCCGAGGAGGCTTGACAAGCACGAAATGAGGCATGACGACCCAAACGGCTCGTCGGGTTCTGACAGGACGCTTCAGTCTTCAATACACTGGCACATGGACTTTCGCTTTCGAGTCGTCGTAGCAATAGCATAAGAGACTCGGGAATTTTCCCTAGCGGTTCTTTCCTTAAAATGCGCTCACCTCTTCCACCATCTCGCTGCCTTGTGCTGCTTTTCATCACTGACCGAGTGACAAGCATAGGCATGTGCACGGGGGGTGCCCCCCCCCCCCCCCCCTTTATCACCTAGGAGGGAGGCGCAGCGGCCGTGCGCAAAGTCTGCCTCATTGGTTAACTCACTTTTGGCCACGCAAGTTTTGGACGATAATGGCGGCCGAAGGCCTCTGACAAGAACTATACTTCCCGACTTGGGTTCAGGAAAGCCAGGGACCAAAGGCAGGCCATTGTGAGAAGCACGGCATTGCTTAAATTTCATTTTTCATCCATTGTGAAGCACGTTGTCCTTTGGATTCGACCAGCGGGGGGGGGGGGGGGGTTGCGATCAGTGGAGTGCAGAAGTTCAGAAGATGGAGGCTTGAAGATGAAGAAATCCGGCAGATCCCACGCACTGTGGGAATCGATGTAATGCGAAGCAGCCAGCAAATAGCTGCGTACATCGCTTTGTTTGTCTTTGAAGCAAATGAAGTCATTCGTGTCATGACATCTAACTCACTGTATATCGCATGTTTGTCATGCATTGATGCATGTACAATCTTTAATATAATGAAACATATATTCTGGTATATGCAACGCATGACCTGTCGTTTATGTTCGTCACGCACTCATGTCATGCCATACAAATTTTGGTGTATATCCAGTTTAACAAAACGGCCGGAAGCGCACCAGGGCAGTGTCATCTAAATCATGCCGTACACGACATGCATGTTATTATTTGCGTGTTAGGACCTGTCATTTATGTTCGTCATACAGTAGCGTCACGCAACACCAGTTTTGGTGTATATCAGGCTAGGGAAACGGCCGCGAGCGCACCCTGAGCGTGGCATGTAAATCATGCTGTACATTAAATGCATGTCATGATTGCCATGCATGTTACCACCTGCCATTTGTGTTTATCATACAGCCGCGTCGCGCAATACCAATGTTGGTGTATGTCAAGCTAGCGAAACGGCTGCGAGCAGCCTATGAGCGTGGCATATATAAATCATGCCCTACACATGCATGTCATGATTGTCATATTACCACCTCTCATTTATATTCGTCATACAGTCACGTCACCAAATACCAGTTTTGGGGTATGCCAAGCTAGCGAACCGGCCGCGAGCGCACCATGAGCGTGGCATGTAAATCATGCTGCACATGAAACGCATATCATGATTATCATCTTACTCTGTCATTTATGTTCGTCGTACAGTCACGTCACGGAATACCAACTTTGGTGTATATATCAAGCTAGGGAAGCGGCCGCAAGCGCACCATGAGCGTGGCATGTAAATCATGCTGTACATGAAATGCATGTCATTATTGTCATGTTACCACTTGTCATTTATGCTTGTACAGTCACGACACGCGATACCAATTTCGGTGTGTATCAAGCTAGCGAAACGGCCGCGAGCGCACCATGAGCATGGCATGTAAATCATGTTCTACATGACATGCATGTCATGATTTTCATGTTGCCACCTGTGATTTATGTTGTTCATACAGTCACGTCACGCAATACCAAATTTTGTACATGTCAAGATAGCAAAACGGCCGCAAGCGCACCATGAGCGGTACATCACATGCATGTCATGATTTTCATGTTACCACCTGTCACTGACAGGTGGTAATATAACATGAAAACATGGCGAACATAAAGTTTATGCTCGCCATACAGAAATGCTTGGTCGTACCAATTTTGGTATATATAAACGGCCGCGAGGGCCCCGACACCATGTCATGTAAATCATGCTATACATGACATGCGTGTCATGATTTGCACGATAGGACCTGTCATGTTTGTCATACAATCTTGTCACGCCATACCAATTTTGGTATATACATATATATATATATATATATATATATATATATATATATATATATATATATATATATAATTTAACGAAACGGCCGCAAGAGCAAGGCCGTGGCATGTAAATCGTGCCGTTCGTGACATGCATGTCATGATTTTCATGTTATGACTTATCATTTATGTTCGTGATACAGTCATGGTGGGCCGTACCAATTTTGCTATACATCCCATTAACGAAACGGCGGCCAGGAGAGCAAAAAGTCGTAGGCGGCTAGATAGATAGATAGATATAGATACGCTCAAAGTCGCAGAAGTTCACTAAGAAATGGTTCTCATTTAAGATCAATTAAATGCTTCGCTTTTAATTGATCAGAGGGTGTCTGGAGCCAATATTTCGACAAGTGGCCTTGTCTTTTCAAGGCAGCAAATGCCTACTTTAACGCGTATGCATGCTTCGTACTTTCTCTCCCAACCACAACCTCCTCCACATGTGTGGTTGGGGGAGAGTACAACGTGCACCCTCCTCCACCACTGTCGTTGGGGGAAAGTGTACGAAGCATACACATACACGCGCTAAGGTAGGCAGTTGCTGCATTGAAGGCAAGATCACTTGTCGAAACGTTGGCTTTCATCTATGCTGTACAATGTGCGACAAGCGGTTATAATCGTGCGTCGCCACCAAGGAGGTTTTAAAAAAATCACAGCATATCCACGGAGTGAATGATGATGAGTGGGCGAAGCTGCGGAGGTTCATCGGTAAACCGTGAATCTTCCGTGAATTCTGCCCAGTACATCATCACCGACGTGAGATTTTAGGAAACTTCTGGTGTCTTTCGTTAAGCAGCTGGCGTCTTTTCGTTTTGCTTTAGAAACATCTGGCGTTCTTTCGTCTTGCTTTTAGAAAACATCTGGCGTCTTTCGTTGGTTTATTTCATCAATCAACGGCGTTTTGAACGAAATTTTTATTGTTTAATCACGCACAGGAGAAATCTCACCAGGCACTACCTTGGAGGTAAACAATGGCTGCTAATGGGAATGAGAGACAGAAGAAGTCGGCTTTTAGCTAACACTTACACTTCTACTAACGTTTCCTACTGGAACATGCCAATGGCTGCTAATGGGGAATGAGAGACAGAAGAATTCGGCTGTTAGTTAACGCGCACGCTGCGAATTTTTTATTGTTCAACAACGCACAGGAAAAATCTCCCACCGGCACCACCTTGGAGGTCAAGATCTGGTACTAGCGTTACGACTGGTTACGCACTACTACTACTACGACTACGAGGGACGAACGGGTTTAAGGAGCTTCGCCCCTAAAAAATTACACCATTTCCCGCTAAAGGGGACCATGAGGCGATGCGAAGCCGGAGCACTTGCACGATCGCGTTCCGTTGGCGTTCTTTGGGCATGCTACGGACCTCGCGTCGTGGAACGCGAAGAGGAACGCTACGCGCGTTTTGTCTTCCCTTAGCCTGGCCGTTAATTCTCACAGGGCGAGCAGGGATCGCAGTCGGCAGGCGTGCGAGAGGGGGCAGCGTAGGAGAGGAGAGAGAGGGGGAGGGGACGCGCATGCGCTGGTGCTAATCGCGGCGTTGCGCAGAAGAGAGTCTCGGCATGTCTAGCCCGCGCTTCAGTAGAAAGGGGGAGGGAAAGTAGAGAGGGGAAATGGGAAAGGGGGAGGGGAGATGCCATGCGCATGCACAGTAAGGGCGGTCACGCCGCACACCACCACCACCACCGGATTGAACTCCGCCATAAGATACTTCGCATCTAAAACGATAGAGAGTATGAGAATTGGGGACCCAAGACGCCGGGACCCCAAGCTGCGTTGGGCAGCCTGCTCTTGCGTTCGGATGATCAGCAGAGCTTGAGAAATGGGCCAACGCAGGCTGCGTTGGGTCAAGCGCACGGGGCGCCGCGCGTGACGAAATTTAAGATCATGCGAGACGCGGGCCACACTGCGCCGTGGCTCGCGCTGCGTCTTCTCGCTGGTGACCCAGGACGCCTTGGGGCCCCACGCTAGTTTTCAGTTGTTCCGTCTCGGGTCAACGCGAGCGCAAGAGCACAAGAGTGGCTTGGGTTCTGCGCATGCGCCCTGGAGGCTCGCAAGCTTCTTGGGTCCCCAATTGAGGACCCAAGAAACACCCAAGAAGCTTGCGAGCCTCCAGGGCGCATGCGCAGAACCCAAACCACTCTTGGGCTCTTGCGCTCGCGTTGGCCTTGCGTCCCCAAGGAGCTTGGAGCCCCAAGAAGCTCGCGAGCCTCCAGGGCGCATGCACAGAACCCAAGCCACTCTTGCGCCCAACGCCCTAAAATAGAGAGTTTGAGAAATGGGGGACCCAAGACGCTGGGCCCCCAAGCTGCGTTGGGTAGCCTGCTCTTGCGTTCGGATGATCAGCAGAGTTTGAGAATTGGGCCAACGCAGGCTGCGATGGGCTAAGCGCACGGAGCGTCGCGCGTGACGAAATTAAGATCATCGCCGTGGCCCGCGCTGCGTCTGTGTCTTTTCGCTGGTGACCCAAGACGCCTTGGGGCCCCACGCTAGATTTCGATTTTTGCGTCTTGGGTCAACGCGAGCCTACAATCCAAGAGTGGCTTGGGTTCTGCGCATGCGCCCTGGCGGCTCGCAAGCTTCCTGGGTCCCCAAGCTCCTTGGGGCCCCAATTCTCAAACTCTCTAATAGAAAACTAGCGAGGGTCCCCAAGGCGTCTTGGGTCGCCACCTGATGAGCCAGACGCAGCGCGGGCCTCGATACAGTATGGCCCGCGTCTCGCATGATTTTAAATTTCGTCACGCGTGGCGCTCCGTGCGCTTGAACCAAGGCAGCTTGCGTTTGACCCAATTCTCAAACTCTGCTCCCCCTCGAACGCAAGAGCAGGCTGCGCAACGCAGCTTGGGGGCCCAGCGTCTTGGGTCCCCAATTCTCAAACTGTCCAATCCCTCCTCCTCTCCCTGCCTTGCGGCGTTCCTGATGCCCTCAACGTTCGCCGTGACGTCAACATATCGCCTGCTCGTCACCTACAACACCTGTCTGTCCGCATGCAGGTACGCGCGCTCGCTGCTCTTCCTCCTCGCACGGTGAGGAGGAGAGACGAGACGCCGAGCGAAGAGCGAAACGACGGAGGGCGTCCCTTGTATCATCGAACTAGAGTTACTGTATATGCTACCTTTAGGTAGCAGAGTTGCGCATCTGTCTTCCAACGCCGCGAGCAACCATGCATTGCGGAGAAGCTGACGCTCGGGCCAATTTTTGTATTTTCTGACGCCGCCGCCGCAGTGAACTGGATTGACACTTGTCATCGACAGTCAAGTTAGTCACCGGTCTTCGACACGCCAAGCAAGTCCATCGGCGACACGGTAGGTATGTCGCCTGCAAAAAGAGAGTGCAGCTTCGCCGCATAGCTGCGGTTGCTAGCCAGACCTATGCGCAACTCTGCTACCTGAAGTGTAGCATATACAGTGACTCTACATCGAACGCCTGTCACTCCGCTATGAGGGCACCGTTTCGAAAAATTCTCACGGCTGCGTGTTCGTTTTAGAGTCGCGCACAACCGCAACACCACAACTAAATTTTGACCTCTGGGTGGCTTAGGTGCCCTTTAATGTATAGAAAGTGTGAACACGCGTAGCGCACGTATGGTTGTCCCAGTGTATGCTACGTAAATGTGACTGTACTTCTTCTATGATGTTATTAAACATAACTAAGCAAATTCTCTTTGTATATAAAAAAAATCACATGAAACTGAGCGCGAATGAAGAAGGTCGAAAGAGAAGGTCTCAGCGCTAGTCTGTCTCGTCAATGAATCAATCAATCAATGAAGCTTTATTTTCATGAACAGATATATGCAATTACAGGGATTATTTGGACCGATAGCCTAAAGTGGCTAGTGGCCGGTCCAATACAATGTGCAACATAAAAAAAATGTACAGGTCAGCTTTGAGGTAACAAACAAAAGCAATCATATAAAAACAGGCAACACAGTAATACATTTCTTCCTGCAGACATGCATACTTATTAGCTTGCAACTAGCTTGTAGTTTTCGCGCTGTTTTTTCCTATGAAGGTCTCTCTCTCTCATGTATATGTATATATATTACAGCGAAAGCTGTTATGAGATCATTTCAGCGGCCGTTTTTGGCGCCATAGTTGTCCGCCGCCGGTGTCCGTAACCGCTATCGCACGAAATAAGAAAAAAAGGAAATAAGAAAAAAAAATTCCAGGTTGGAACGAGGTTCGAACCTGGGCCCTCTGCGTGGGAGCCCAGTGTTCAGCCTCTGAGCCATGCCGGTGCTTGAAAATGCGTTGCAAAAGGACCCTATACAGGCTTCATGTCGCGAGGGAACCACATTAACATATGTAATGTAGTGTGGTAGAAGAGTAAAATAACAACCAGGCGTCACACAAACGCGAATTCTGTAACCGGGCATCACACAATGCGAATTGCGCAACGAATGGGTTGTTGAATGCTTCCAACCCATTACAAAGGGCTCTGCCATAATTCTTCATCGTCATCAACCGTCGCATCAACAAAATGCACATAGTGCCTTACAGATGGTACCTCGCTTCTCCGCAGAATAACAAATAATGTCGTGGTGGGTGCTTCCCAACTTCATAAAAATTACGGTTTGTCGCGTAGTGGGTACCTTGCAAGTGTACTCGTATTAGTAGCCACAAGAGAAGCCATAGTTGAAGGCAAACAAGAACAAGAACAAGAATTTATAACGGGCTCTAGAAATGCCGCTCTTCCAGCTTTCGCTGTGATTGTGCTGCGCTTTCCACGCAGGCCTGGCGATTTTTATATATATACTGCCGATGCAGTAAGGTATGCTTGCCCCCCCCCCCCCCCCCCCCCTCCCCGCCTTGCGAACAAGTTGGTACATGATAAACATTGGGGCGCGATACTACGGCACACAGAGAGAAACGTTTTACTTTACCAAGTTGGTACGCCACTGGTCGTAACCATGTCCACGGCAGCGGACAAGTGCGACTGAAATTAACGGAACGCGCGGTTTCTTGCTACAACGGATTCAAGAAAAAGGCTGCGTGGCAAGAGTCCAAGAAAATGCTTTACACGCATAATTAGCTTCATTAGGCAGTTTTAAAATAGCGTAGGCTAAGTTAGCGTTTGCGGCCCGCTATTTCCGTCACTTAAATGGAGCCCGCAAGCGGTTAGCGTACGACGCATGCGCAGTTGCGCGAAAAGCTAACGCAAAGCTTTGCGCACGCTATTCTAAACCTAGCTTTTCGTGCGCTATTTTAAAACTGCCTATTAGGCACCGTTCGTCACATAATTGCAAGTGATGCCGGTAACTGGGTCGCAGTTCAAGAGCGAAGATATACGCGAGAAGGCGACTTCGCGGAAGCGATCCACCGCTTCAGCTCTGAGCTCATTCGCTTCTGGAACATTCCGAGCCCGACGGTGACGCGCCGTATGGGCCATCCTTCGATTTTTTTTGTACATCTTTTCTTCAATTTCTTTCCGGCGCAATACGCCGCGCGCAGATCTCGCCGATAAGACGGCGACGAACGATGCCGTGACGTAATGACGCCACTAGTTGTGGCTGCAACAACGCATGCGCGAATATCGGAGCATCGTCATGTTTTACACGTGAGCGGCTGACCTCCATTTTTCGTTCGCTGCAGGCAACGCGGCGCATTTTGTAGACGGCAGTTCTTAGGCGCCATGGGATGGCTTGCCACTATGTTCAGGCACGGGGCGTATAGTAGCAGTACGCACGAGTCGCGTTTTAACTTTTTTCTTTATGTGTGTGTGTGGACTTTACCTGGACTTATGGAGCTGTGTACCAGGAACTGCGTCGCCTGGAATTCATCGAGGACCACTGTGATCTTCGTCCTCGGCATCGTAATTGGTGAGCCCCAATATATGGCAGGCCGGCGAGGTGTGGGGCGTGTTCACCGAACGTCACTCGCTATAGTTTCCTTGCTCAACCGAAGCTAAAGGTTGCGTGGAACTTTAGCGAGCGGGTTCCTTGAAAACTGCTGCCACTTCGAGTCCAACTCCCCGCGACACAGGCGCGCGCGTACAGCTTTCAGGCTTAGCTGACGGTTAGGTAGGTAGGTAGCTTCGTCAGGGGTTGTGTGCACGGGAGGACTCGACCCGGAACGTCCGTGGCGCTCCCGCGACCCTCATTTCGTGCCAGACTTCTCTGGTGCATAATGTGGTTATCGCGGGCCGCAAAGCGGCGTCCCGGTGTTTGCCTCGTCGGCTTGTCCTCGGAACTTCAAGAAGCCGGCAACGTCTGAACTTCTAGTCTGCACAACGCGTCGCGTCAGGGACCTGCTGCGGGTGGAGCGCAGGTGGGTTAACCCTTCTTTCTTTAACGTTCACTCGTGTTAGTTGGTAGTGCCCGTTATAGCTGGCATCTTTCACGGTTTGCGGGTTTCATTTTGCCGCGTTAACCCTTGCCCTCTTTTTTTTTTCCTGTCGTAGCTTGGACTTGGCTGCTAGACCTGCAACTTGCACATGGACCAGCCGTGGCTTCGCGCTCAAGCGTTATTCGTGAGATTGCGTTCATTTTTTTTACACGCGCTTTCGTCGCCTAACAAGCTTCTTTCGTTTCAGGAGCGCTGACGTACTGACACGCCCCGTGCCACTCCGGCTTAGCTTTCGCACTATCGCCGACGGAGTCTTCATGGCGGACGTGCTCCCGGCATTGGATCGAGTAAGCATCTCTCTCGTATTTCCATGAGTAGCACATTGAACGCGAAGGGCCACCTTGCTTCAAGCTTTGTTAATCGCAGCCATCGTTCTCTGAAGGGTTAATACGGGCATGACGAAGGGTTTAGGGGGCACCTAAGGGGTGACAGCCACCGTAGTGACTTAGCTGCTTACTGCGTTGATAAGCTAGCACGTGTCTTCTGCGGTTACCGTGGCCGGCCATGGTAGGCGCATGTATTTGGTTGATAGCATTTCGGCATGTGCGGCGCGCGTGTGCTTTGAATTTGGGGGCGTTGCACACGCGGGCTGGTTTGCAATTTGGGCGAGTTGCGCGCGCGGTAGTTTGTAAATTTGTTCGTTTCTCTGTTTTAATTTTTCTTTGTGCTAGTCATTTACCGCCCTTCAAAAATAACTGACCTTTGTAAACTCTTACATGTTTACTAACACAGACGCACCGCGGAAGCAAGTTAGCAAACGCTACTGGTGACCGTAGTAAATTACGCAGCCATTAGGACTCTTACGCAAGATTTACAAAAACTTTGAGTTTATTTTTGACAAGTTTTCATCCTTTAATCCCCTTCAGGCGTGAATTGTAACCGACTGTCGTAAAATGTGTCAAATTTGCAGAACAAATTCTAAGGCATTAGGTATTACATTCCAGGAAACAGAACGACTGTCTTGAGTTTTGTTCATTAATACTAATTAGTGTATAATTAAATATCTAACTACTTAGCAGTCGATGTTGTTTACTTATTTACATAAATCTAATATTAAACTTAAAATGCATCTGCAATTTGTATTGGGTTGTATTCATTTAGAGCGGACAAAAACCATACCGTTTCACATTAGCCTTAGAACGTGGCTCGCCTCACCGAGCCATCGAACTAAGTAGTGCCTCCACTGAAGTAGTTTGCTACAGTCATGGGCAACAAATAAGGAAACGGCAACGACTGTGATTAGGCTGAAGGTTCAATTCACCCTAGGCACGACATATCTTGCTCATCTTAAAGGGGTACTGACACAAAATTTCGCGGCCGAGATAGCCTGCTGGATCGATTCCCGTGTACGTGCGTGTACCATCTGCAAAATATCGACAGCGAATAAAGCTTGGAAGGTATTTTATATGAATTTTGAAGTTCGCGAGCGCGATCCAGCATTATAGGCCACACCTAGTGCATTGACACCCTCGGAGGTGACCCGAGGTGACCCCCCTACTTCCCCTACGTAACCGTTGCAGCCGGTACAAGTTACGATGACGTCGTAGCCGCCATTTCTGTTTTGACGCGCTTCCCGACGAATCGCTCGTCGCCAGCGGGTCAAACCTGAAATGATTCGCCGCGTCGAAAATTCCTTCGATCCCCGCCGCAAGAAAATCGTCGCCATCAGACGACGATGAGCCCGACGACGACAGACCGCGCGGAAATGCGTCACTGTTCTGTGTGCTCACGTGACCGAGCGTTTCACTCGCTAGGTGGTGATAGTTGCACCCGGCGGCTTGCCGTTTTTGGAGCTCTGTCAAACCGAAACTGAGGCTGTGTCGGTAATGAGGAGCTTGTAATTAATTATCTGTCGCGCGCTGCAGCAAACGATGTGCCGTGTTATGACTAACAGGCCCCCAGCAACACACTGCAGCAAAAAAACGCCGGGCGAAAATTTTTGTGTCAGGACTCCTTTAATACTGGACGTGCAATCACGCGCACAAGAGAGAAGTCAAGACACCACAAACTCCGTTTTTTTCAATAAGGAGTATCGTCATCGGCGTCTGTGGTGTCTTGACTGTGTCCACATTTGCATGCCCAGTCTTTTAACGCCAATGCGTACCAATCAGCTCAGCTCTCCGTTACTCTATCTTGCTCCTTCTTGGCTTCTATAGTCTCATAAACAGGCAAAGAACAAGTTGCGTCCACTTGTGTACGTTTGTGCCTCGAGAGATTAATAAGTTAAGTGACTTCATCCCAGGAGCGCCGACTGTCTTCACACACCCCTTGGGCCACAACGGCAGATCTCCCTGGCGGATATCCTCCCGGCACCACCTCAAGTGAGCACTTTCTCATTCGTCCACGAGTAGACTATAAACAATAATCGTGCTTCTAGCTGATTTAATCGCAGCCATTGTTATCTGAAAAGGTTACTATGGGCATGTTGACGTGTGCTGGTATACCTGACACCCACCACAGTGACTTAGCGACTATGTTGCACTGATATAAGCTGAGGTGAGGGCCCTACGGTTATGATTTCCAGCAATGGTAGGAGCGTATATTTTAAGAGACGCCCGTATACATTTAGATATAGGGTGTTTTTTTTAGACAATAGATATTTTATAAAAATTCTATGACAGTCGGGCTCCAGTCGTTTTCGCACATGAACTTTGTCGAGGCGGAAATACTTTCACGCAGCTAAAACGACGTTGATGCGAATAATTAACATTGTTTTAATTATCGACTTGAGGGCAGGTGTTTATATCACGAAGTTGTAGTGCGTGCCAATTTACGGCATAACTATTTTAGAGAAACCACAAAAGTTGCACATAGATATTTCTAATCGAATTTCAAGGGCGAAATCGAAACTGATCGTGCCCGGCGCACACAAAGCACGGCGGAACACTGGAATGACACGTGATAGGGAAGTGACGAAATTTGAATGAAGGCGCGCCAAAGCAGAATCTGGTCAGAAAAATCGGCAAGCGTTCAGAAATACACTGGTAGACAGCTTAATGTTTGCGTGCGATGGGTGGGGCCTATTTGTTTCTTTCTTAAACTATAAAGAGGCGCCAAAAACTATTTTGCCTGTCAGCAAGAAAAAGCGCCGCAGTGGCCGCCCCTGAGGTTTATATGCTTCTCAAACGAAGAAAAGATTGAAATTGCGGTTTTCTTGTGCACAGTTCGAAAGAAACAGATAAGAGCAAAAAAAGTAAGGCGATGCGCGGGCACAAGTGAGATGATTTGCAGCTTTTCACGGAAACATGCAGCCACGCCGCGCCTTCATTCAAATGTCGTCAGTCCCATGTGACGGGTAGCTCCGGTCTGACGTAGCCAAACGGTTGCGCTTCGTGCGCGCCGGGCGCGATCAGTTTTGATTTCACCCTTGAAATTCGATGATCAATATGTCGAACTGCGTGCAACTTTTGTGATTACAACTTTGTAGTATAAACACCTGCTCTCAAGTCAATAATTTAAAAGGTAATTAACGAGTTTTTGTTACATAGTCGTAACAGTGTCATTTGAACTGCGGCAAAGTTATTCCGCTTCGACGCGGAGTTCGTGTGCGAAAGCGGCAGGAGACTTACTGTCATAGGTATCTTACAAAGAATCTGTATAAGAAAGAAACACCGTGTAGAACAGACTTGATATGGCAATGGGGGCGGTGCATAGAAACCAAATGTGCATTCACTTGTTTTTAGGGTAATCGGTTCAGTAATGGTAATAACCGCGACAACCAAGTAGTAAGTTTATTAACACTAGTGAACCAATTGCCAACTAAATAATAGTTAACTCCTGTCACCAATATCTACTTATTACTTTCAGTGACCTTTACTCAGTAAAAGTACCGAGTTGGTAGTAATAACTGACTTTATCTGGTACGGCATGATCACTACCAATATTTTTACCATGTTCATTAGGAAGTTGGTGCTTTTTGCGACGTGTAACAGTCTAGTATAACAGGAAGTTGAGCCATTTCGTAAGACTTCTTCCTGAAGAATGAGCCTGCAAAACGTACAAACAACGGAACAAGGCAACACAAACTGCACGTGTTCTCTTCTATTATTATATTTATTAGTATTTACCTTCCAAAACTTTTTTAAGAGCGCAGCGAGTGATGCTCCTCCTAATTCCTCTAATGTTGTTGCAGCTCTACAAACTCTTCATGCCGCAGGGTCTAGCAAATGCAGACGAGGCCATCGTCGAGGATTTTCAGCGCTGGCAACACATCGGGGACCGCCACAAGGATCGTCGTTACTGCGAGCTTCAACATCGGCATCAAACAAAATGGCAGGTGAGCCTGCTAACGAGGCTGACGAGGGTCACGGTCTTCTCCCACGACGGAAGTGCGTGCAATAGCTTCAGGTTTAGCGAACACTAGGCAGGCAGGTAGCTGTTAGGTGGTTTCCGTCGTGGGGGTGAGACTCATCTGGAACGTCGTTGCGCTCCTGGCCACCATTATGTGCCAGTCTGTTTCCTGGCATGGAATGTGCTTTTCGCGGTTGCAATGTGGCACCCGGATTTATCGTGTCAGCCTTTAACATTTCAGATCCAGCGTCGACTTCAATCGGCACGTCATCATCATCGACCAGGTGAGCTTTTTTTCTTTTGCTATTTTGTACATTCCTGCATTTGTTCTCGTCCGTCGCGTTTCTTCTTGTCAGCATTTATTTGTGCTAAATGTAGTCATCACTAGATCCTAAAATCTAGCAATCCAGTTACATCTTTAGGTGAACGTTGAAGAACCCCAGGTGCTCAGAACCTCCGGTGCCCTGCACTAGTCTTACTCGTATCGCTTTGGGACTTAAAACCCCAAGAATTACCTAATTAAGCCTAGTTACGTCTTTTTTTTTCACTACGATTACAAGTGACGTATTCCCTGCTGCTACCAATTTGTAAAAGGTGCGAGACATTCAAGCGCTCCTTGCTTTTATTCTCGCGCCTTCCATCAACTCTGTATTGGTGGCACATAGATAATAATAATAATAATAATAATAATAATAATAATAATAATAATAATAATAATAATAATAATAATAATAATAATAATAATAATAATAATAATAATAATAATAATAATAATAATAATAATAATAATAATAATAGCTGCTGCTGTCAGTCGATAACTGCCGGCTTTATTACAGACCGTGTCTTTCCAGTTAGTGTGTCATTGCGATGTCAACTTTTGCCCTTATTTATTTTCCCGCCTAGGCGCACATGGTTGCTACCTTGGTCAGCCTCTGACCTGATCAAAGATCTCTGGAGCAGTGTCCATGGTGAACATCCTCTCATTCTTAAATGAGTACAGATTTTCGGGCTAGTTGGCTGTTTGCTATAAATGACGCCTTAGTGCTGGAAATACAGGAAACATACAGGAAAACCAGCTCATCTGGCATTTAGCATAGCTTTAACTTTCGACAGGTTCCTGTCGACAAAATGAGGTTTGCAAAAAATTTGAGTTTGGTGATTGTGCCTCGCTTACAAATCGCAACCCTTCTCCCCACTTGCAACTGATTACACCACGCTTATCAATGCATGAGCAGCAGTTTTTATTCTGCAACCATTGTAGATCGTGAAGCAGTACACGGTGTGGCGATAAACAAATTCCGCAGTGTACCTGTCGGTTTTCGCATTGTTACGTTCTACCGGCCATAGGCCGGCAGCGGTGACCTGAAAACGAGTCGATGTGGCAGGGCAAAAAAAAAGCGAGCGTTTATTTCCAGCTCGGAAATATATAGGAGATTAGAATAACAGAGTTGAGCTAGTTTGTAAGTATTCAATCTAAAGGAGAACAAGAGAAGAGAAAGAAGGAAAGGTACAGTGACTGACGCATGCGCCGAGGGGCGTCATTTGGCCCGACTTATCTGCAGTATTCCTTCCCCCTAGTAGCCGTATAGTGCTCCACGGGCTTTTTGGTTGCAATGTTCCACGTAGCTCGGGAACAGGGCTTTCGGAAAGGTCATCAGCTTCGCATTTCGGAGCCCTTTCGTCGTTCGGGGTTGTCCCTCGGGAGGCGGTTCCTCTGGAGTCGATGTTTCTCTGCTTGCATCTGTGTCGGATGAACGTTTTCGAACCTGGTCGACATGACGTCGAACGACGCAGTCTTCCGTAGCTACAGTGACGAGACGTTCCCCACTCGTCGATTTCACTTTGCTTGGTGTCCCCTCGTCTCCTACACCGTAGTTGCGCACGTAAATGGCATCTCCAGGGGCGAAGTACCAACTGGCGGAGTCGGCACCTGGATTCTTCGGCAATTCGTGGTTTCTGGGAGGAAAGCAAATATCCAGTCTAGTACGCAAACGGTAGCCCAAAAGTAGTTCGGACGGCGAAACCCCCGAAGCCTGTGGCGAATTCCTGTAACTGCACAGAATTCTTGACAGAGCCGTTAACAATTCTACTGCGGATATTCTCTTCAAACCATCCTTAAGAGTTCGCACGGCGCGTTCTGCGAGCCCATTGCTTTGAGGGTGGTAAGACGGGTACCAATGTGCTGGATTCCATTTTTTTCGCACAAATTGTGGAAATTCTGCTCCGGTAAAAGGCATGCCGTTGTCGGTAACTATGGTGCGCGGTAACCTAAACCGGCTGAACAAGGTTCTCATAGAATCCACCGTTGCATTAGCGGTTGCTCGAGATACAGGAATGGCTTCTATGCAATTGCTATGTGATTACCAACAACATTTTGTTTGCAATAGGTCCTGCGCAATCTGCGTGCTACCGCGACCACCTCTCCCGCGAAATTGGCCAACTATGACGTGGTTCCGTTCTGGGGGCATAGGCAAAGCTTGCACGCAATTTCTGCAGTCTGAAGCGGCCCTCTGAATGTCTTCATCCAGACCGGGCCACCAAAAGCTATAGCACTTGCCCTTGTATTCATTGTGGACGCTCCCTGATGAGCGTCGTGCAACAATTTCAAGTTTCTCACGCGCCGCTCTTGGTACCACTACATGATGGCCCCAGAATAACATGCCCTTCTTGACAGACAACTGCTGCCGCTATTTCCGGTATTCTGCCATTTCTCTGCTGTCACCCACGACGGAGGGCTATCCTTCAGTCACGCACCAGCATACTTCTCGTAAAACGCCGTCCACTTCTGTGACTACTTGAAGTCCTTTGTGAGAAACCGCTGGCTCGTCCAGCTGGTCAATGAGAAGCACCATTTCCGTGAGGTCTTCAGTTTCTGCTTCCGACTCCTGCAGTGATTGTGGTAAGCGGCTTAGGACATCTGAGATGAACATCTGTTTACCGGGTTTACAAATAAGCTTGTATTTGTACGCCCTGAGCAAAAGCGCCCATCGCTGAATGCGGGCGGCAGCCATGACAGAAGTTTGACGGTCCGGCCTCAGTAGCCCCAAGTTGCCCCCAACCAAGGTGGTTATCCGTTACTAACGTGAACTCCCGTCCCAAAAGGTAATCGCGGAACCGTGTCACGCCAAACACTAGGGCTAAAGCTTCTCGCTCGATCTGGGAGTACTTCCTTTCAGCTGAGGGGCGCGTTCGTGACCGGAACCCAATTGGCCTGTCTAAAGCCTGTCTAAAGCCTGTCTAGCACCGACACCGTAAGGTGAAGCGTCGCATTCCAACAGCAACTCCAGCTGAGGATCAAAGTACGTTAGTGCTGGGGCCGAACACAGGGCGCTCTTTGCATTCTGAAATGCTGAGTTTTCCTTCGTTTGCCAAACCCATTTTGCGCCTTTTTCAAGAAGCTTATACAAAGGTGCAAGCACAGTGGGAAAGATTCGCCAGAAACTTATTGTAAAAAGTGACCATTCCTAAAAAGGATCGCAACTCAGCAACATTTCGTGGCAACGGAGCTAGTCTGATTGCGTCGACGTTCTTTTCGAGCGGATGTAGTCCCTTGGCATCAATGCGATGCATATGATACGTCACTGACGATTCACAAAACGTGCACTTGTCCGCACGAAGCTTGTTGCCGTGCTCGTGGAATCGCTGCAACACTGCTTGCAGATCAGCATTTCCATTGTTATTGCTCCCGGCTATCAGCACATCATCCAGATATGCCCGAGTCCCTTTCAGCCTTTGTAGCACCGATTCAGTCTTCCGTTGGAATATAGCCGGAGCTGACGCGATGCCAAACGGTAATCTATTGTAACAGAACAGCCCCTTCAGTGTATTTATCACTGCTAATTTCCGCGAGTCTTCATCTAGCTCGACCTGGTTGTATGCATCGCGAAGGTCTAATATACGGAATTGCTCCCCTCTGCATAATTTTGCAAAAAATATCGTCTTAGTGGTTATGGCGCTCGACTGCTGACCCGAAGGTCGCGGGATCGAATCCCGGCCGCGGCAGCTGCAATTTCGATGGAGGCGAAAATGTTTGAGGCCCGTGTACTTAGATTTAGGTGCACGTTAAGAACCCCAGGTGGTCAAAATTTCCGGAGCCCTCCATACGGCGTCTCTCATAATCATATCGTGGTTTTGGGACGTTAAACCCCAGATATTATTAAAAAATATCGTCTACGACAGGCAGCAGGTACTGCTCAACCTCGCACACTGGGTTTAGTCACCTTGAAGTCACCGCATATGCGCACCGTTCCGTTCATCTTCAAAACTGGAACAATGGTCGTCGCCCATTCGGAATGACAGACGGGAGAGATTAATGCCAGCGGAGACTAATCTGTCTAGCTCCTTTCACGCTTTTTCGCGAAGTGCAAAAGGAATTTTTCGTGCCTTGAAGAACTTGGCGCCTGATCCGGTCTTGATCTGCAGTCGGGCCGGCGGACCTTTGATGAGACCAGTGCCCTTAGCGAAATGGTCAGCGTTTTGCTGGAGCAGCTTCGGAACGACCTCCCGGGCTTGGCTTGATCTTGAAGGCTGCGGATACACGTTGAGAACCCGGATACGTTCATGTGTTAATTTCTTCAGCAGATCCCGACCGCAGTCAACTGCACTGCACTGTTGTACCTTCGTAGGAAACCGGCATTGTTAGCGTGCTGAGAAGCGGGAGTTTTCCCAGATAGCATGAAAGCTGCGATTCTGACTTCTGTAGCTGCGGCCATTGATGGCAGTACGTAGATGCTCTTTGGAATGACGCAAACAGGAGAGCCCGTATCGATGTCCATCGTTACTTCAATGCCATTCCATGCGAATGTTTTCCTTATTGGGGGTATGAGCGAGCGCTTAATGGTCAAGGACCAGATTTGTGATGCGCTGTTGTCACTGTCTTCCATTTCTGTCGCCTGTGCTGTCACTGCTTGTTTTGTCGTTCAGCGCGCAAATTCTCGCTAAATGTCCCCGCCGTGTACATTTGAAACATCTGCGCTTGATTAGGCCACAAGCATTTGTTCTGTGACCATGGTTCCCACAACAATTGCATTGTTGTACGCCCGGCAAAGCAATACCTTACGAATCGCGTTCGCTTTCTGCGTCAAGGGCAAGGGCCTCGGATTCTTGAAGAGTAAGGTCTTTCTTTGCTAGCAGTTGCTTTTGCAAATACTTGGACCTGACTCCGCACACAATACCGTCCCTTATCATTCTCTTCAGCATCGTCGATAAATTGCACTTCTGGGCCATCTGTCGAATTGCCGCAATAAATGCATGTACAGACGCCTTCTTGCTGGCAGCGATGAAAGAATTTGAAACTTTCAGAAATTTCATTCGGCACTGCGTCGTAGTAGCTGTTTAACGTCTGCACAACTTCTGCGTAGGTCAGAGCATTAAGTTTCCGCGGTGCTACTTCTCTGTTCAAGATTTCAATTGTCTTTGTTCCAAGCGCGGATACCAGCAGGGCCCTTTTCTTAGCATCGCCTTCCCATCATTAGCTTTAAAGTCAGCCTCCACCTTTGCTAAGTACGCCTGCCGCTTATTCCTTGCGCCTTCGAATTCCAGTACCTGGTGTGCCATGGCTGGTGGGTTCGTTCTGCAGGCCGTTGCGTGTGGGCATATGCTGGCCTGTTTGCTGCAGTAGGATTCTCGTCGCCACTGTTACGTTCTACCGCCCATAGACCGGCAGCGGTGATATGAAAACCAGTCGATGTGGCAGGGGCAAAAACATCGAGCGTTTATTTCCAGCTCGGAAATATATAGGAAAGCAAGAGGCGAGAAATAAAACAATGACGCATGCGCCGAGGGGCGTCATTTGGCTCGACTTATCTGCAGCACGCATGGAAGTGCTTGAGTAGTGGTGCATGAGCACGCGCCTATTTAAGATTTCCCGTACTTCAAGGAACTCTTCCTATAAAAAAAAACGGTAACCTCAGCGCAAAATGAGTGCCTGATTATAAAGTTACTCCGATGTGACCTATAACTTTGTAATTGACACGTCAGCGATTCAAACATTAAAAATTTACCAGTTGCATGACAGCTAGCACTGAAAGCGTCGTGGATGTACATACACACAACTTCTGCTAATGTGGAGTTGGTGCTATTTTTCTAGGCCTGTTTTTGTTTTTCTATATCGGGGCCCAGTTATAACTAAAACTCTGAATAAAGTAAATCGGTGGAAATACTTATTTTCAGTTCACTCATTAGCAACCATCATAATGAGGTAGCAAATATTTCAGCAAACATTTAGATTGGTATAACTTTTAGTTAACATTTAATTAACGGGAATTTTATCGATTACTGTATCGGTTTTAAATTTAACCCTATGCTTTTCTAATAGAACAGACTTGATATGGCAAGCGGAAGCAGCGCATCCGAAGCAAATGGGCATTCACCTTTTCTTGGGTAATTGTTTCACTAATATTAGTAACCATACCAACAAAGTAGCATAGTTATTAACATTAGTGAACCTGTTGCAAACTAAATCATAGTAAACTCTTGTCACTGTGAAGGATCACAGCACCAATATCTAGTTATTACTTTCAATCAGCTCTACTGAGTAAGAGTTCGAATTTGTAGTAATGACTGTCTTTATCTGGTAGTGAATTTCACTGTCAATATTTTTACAACGTTCATTAAGACGTCAATGCTTTTTGTGAATCGTAACTGGCTAGTACAATGGAAAGTTAGGCCAGTTGGTACGAATTCATCCTAAAAAATGGTGAGCCTGCAGACACGAGAACACAGAAGAGAACAAGTCATCACGAACTGCATTTGTGTTCTCTTCTCCGGTCTGTGCTTGCATACCCACTTTTTCACGATTAACCGGTCAGTGTTTAGCTACTGCGTGTGTCGACGAACTCAGTAGCTAAATGCTTTTTTACCCTACCCCCCCCCCCCCCGCAAAAAAAAAAAAATTGGAGGGCAGCAAGTTAGGCTCCCACTACAGTGTCCTGTAAGCATATGGTTTTCGTTCCTAAAACGCTAGAAATCGTTTTACATCGGTGACCAGTGCCTCTAATTTTGCAGCTCTAGAAACTCTTCGTGCCACCGGATCTAGCAACTGCAGACGAGGCCTCCATCGTCAAGGAGTTTCAGCGCCGGCAACACATCGGGGACCACCACAAGGGTCGTCGTTACTGCGAGCTTCAACATCGGCATCAAACAAAATGGCAGGTGAGCCTGCTAACGAGGCTGGCGAGGGTCACTGTCTTCTTCCACGACGGAAGTGCGTGTAATAGCTTCAGGTTTAGCGACCACTGAGCAGGTAGGTAGCTGTTAGGGGTTTCCGTCGTGGGGGTAAGACTAATCCGGAATGTCGTTGCACTCCCGGCCACCATTTTGTGCCAGTCTCTGGTGTGGAATGTGGTGTTCGCGGATGCAATACGGCGCCCGGAGTTAACGCGTCAGCCTTTAACATTTCAGAACCAGCGTTGACTTTAATCGACACGTCATCGACCCAGGATGGTTTCTTTTTTTCTTTCGCTATCTTGTCGACCCTTGCACTCGTCCTCGTCTGTCCCGTTTCTTCTTGGCAGCATTAATTTGTTTGTGCTAAATCTAGTCATCACTAGATTCTAATATCTAGTAGTCCAGTTAAATCTTTAGGCGAACGTTAAAGAACCTCAGGTGGTGCAAATTTCCGCTGCCCTCTACTAGTCTCATACTGATATCGTTTTGGGACGTAAAACCCAAGAATTACCCAATTAATCTAGTTACATCGACCTTTTTCCTTCTTGCACTACGATTGCAAATGTTGTATTCCCTGCTGCTGCCAACTGTACAAGGAGCGAGACATTCATAAAGCGGTCGTCGCTTTTTGTTCTCGTGCCTTCCATCAATCCTTGTATTGATGGGACATAGACAATAACAATAAACCGACTGACTGTCATTATTATTATTATTATTATTATTATTATTATTATTATTATTGTTATTATTATTATTATTATTATTATTATTATTATCGACAGTAAGTCTGGTTTTATTGAAGTCCGTGTCTTTCCAGTTTGTGTCATTGCGATGTTAACTATTGCCCTCATTTATTTTCTCGCCCAGGCGCACATGGTTGCGACCTTGGCCAGTCTCTCACCTGATCAAAGGTCTCTGGAGCAGTGCTCATGGTGAGTGCCTGTCATCCTTTAAGGAGTACGGGTTTTTGGCCTAGTTGGCGGTTTGCTATAACTGACTCCTTAGTGCTGGAAAGACGGGGCGTGAAAGACTGCAGAACATGCACATGTTCCTGTCGTCTTTCACGCCCTGTTCTTCTAACGCCAAGGCATCATTTCTATCATGCCTTCTGTGTGCGCTTCGGTCTTCTAACAATTGTCCCATCTGTTTCAGGTCGCACGATTCGTCATCTCATCCGCTTGAGCGAATGAGGCGAATGAAGAACACCGCGTCCTGCGCAACGGTCATGCGTAATAGTGCAGGCGTCCTGCACTATTGCGCATGACGTCTTGCCCGACGCCGCCCTACACCGGTTCGCGTAAGTTAAAGCATTCCTCTTGCCTCGCCAACTGTCGGGAGTAACGAGCTATTCCCGTGTCGTTTCAGCTTGTCAACTTTCGCTTCTGGCAAAAGTTGATTCGGCGTTCTCCCCCGGCTGGAGCGTGCCGTCCGCTGTGGGGTACCTCTCGTAAGTACAAGTCGTATACTTCGGGCAATGCATGTACGTAATGCATTTCACGACTGGTGCCAACCATGGTGGCTTAGCAGCTGAGGCGTCGTGCTTCTAAGCTTGAGGACACGAGCTCAATTCCCAGCTACGGATGCTGCTTTTTGGTGTAGGTAAAACGCAGCAACACCAGTGTACACTAATCGCAGATTGAAGCATGACACTTTTGTTTTTTTTTTCAGTGTAACGACTCCCTCTCTCTTCAGACATGAGGCTAACCAATGGCCGGGTAGGAACCTACCTAGTAGCCCCCCCTCCCCCCATGCCTAGCTTCTCAGGACCTCAATGAAGTTGTTTACTACTACTACTATCACTACTGCTATGAGCAATCTCTCTGCTAAAGCTGAGCAAATGGGGACACTAGAGCAAATCTGGCTCTAAAGCGAAGATTGGCTTCCATGCAAGTGTACTAGCATTGCTTAACCATAAAATTTTCTTTTTCAGTCCATGAATACTGTAAATAGATTTTGGTGAATGTTAGCAGGGCTCTGGATGGTTGAAAGTAATCAACAGTTCTCTGCCATATACGGTGTGCCTTGTAATCGTATCGTTGTTATCGCATGTAAGACTGCAGAATTTGATTAATGTAACCAATGATGCGTGTGTCGTTGCAGCTCTGCAAACTGTTGGTGTCGCCAGGGCCACGTGCTGCTAACAGGAGACCATGGACAAGGATCACGCGGCTTTCCTGGCAATTAACAGAACACCGACGCCGTCACTGTAACCAGCTTCATCAGCGGCATCGAATTGGTGAGGGTGTGCTGAGCAAGTAACAGGTCTGGCGAAGGTGGCCTGCTTTCAACGACCATTGCCACTTGCCAGTTTGCTTGCGCCATTGAATCTTGAGGTTAATCGTGCAGGGAACCATCTAGCTAAACTTCGGCACAGTTGTTGCCGCGATAGCTCTTCTCCACGATGAAACCGAAAGGGGACCAGCTGGTGTGGCGGCGCATATTGCTTCGGGCTTTGTAAACCTGAAGTCGTATGCGTCATTAATGGCAGGTCGTGGCCGCAGCGAAGGGCAGGCAACACAACACTCACACACTATAGTTTTACCCTAGGTAGGTCGTGTACAGGGCGTCCTGGGGAGGCTGGCGCTGGACTGTAAAGACCAACATAGGTGGGTATTACCTTGCCGGTGCTTGTCATTCGGTGGGTAGTACTCTGCCGGTGCGTGTCTACGCATACGTCCACCCACTAAGTCCTGCTGCGGCCACTGTCACCACACGAGTCGTGTGGCAAAGGGGGACGTTTAGCGGACACAAGGCAGGTTTTAGCTAACACTAGGCAGGTTGTAGCTTTTGGAAGTCCCCTTGCGTTTTCATCGGGAGGAGGGCCCACTTCGGATTTCGTTGCACTCCTGGCCGCCGTTTCGTACCGGTTAATTCTGGTACGAAACGTGGGCCTCCGCGGGTGCAAGACAGCTTAGTTTTCCCAGCTGCTTAATTGTTGTCGCGTTAACTCAATGCCATAGACTTGTATCAGCAGCAAAGTGAGTAGTAGCCACGATGAATGTACAGGCGAGTTTTCCGTATTCTATAACTCTCAGGTCTATGCTTGTTAACAGTTCCTGTGCGTGTATTGCAGTCGCCGTCATTCTACGGTTTGTGTGTTCGACTTCTACGGTCACACTTGCCCTCCGGTTTGTCTTCGAGCCGGGTCTTCAATGATCCTGACCTTGGAGGAGAACGTGCATGGATCACCCGTGGGCCTCTAGTTGGGATTGGTACGTGCTGTGCATCGACCATGTGTCTTCCACTTTCCTTATTTCAAGAGTTCTCCCCAACTGTCGTTTCAGTGCCCGGTGGCCATATTAGTATGCTGAACGCAAGGTGGCTGCCATGTTCCTGCGTGGGTCCATACAAGCCCCCACAGCCAGTGCTCGAGTGCTGTCGAATAAGTTCGAGCGCCATCAGGAGACAGGAGTTGAAATATTGTTCAGGCAAGACGTCTGGCCTTCAGTGGCTGCTTTGCAACCTCTCGAATGTACGCTGTAAACCTGTAAAAGTGGAAGTACAATTGTGAGCAATACGAGCAGGAACACGCGAGTGCATGACAGTCCTCAAACCCAACGCGGGAAGATTTGCGGTGGCCACTGTCGGAAACATACTGAAAGGGTGCTGCGATTCTGCTAAATGTCGGCACACCCACCTCGCTATTGCCGATAAAAAAATTGCAGCTGATTGCGTATCGCGGGCCACTCGAGAGTATAAGGCGGGTATGACAAGCAGAGCGCGGCAGGGTGCAGTATATACAGATGGTGTTTTGGGGACGTTAAACCCCAGCAATTATTATTATAGTGTGCAGTCTATAGCTCCGTGCAAAATATCGCTTTCCCATTCGCTTGTGTGCGTGTAACACAAAATTAGGGATACAGCAAAATTGATTTTAAAAAGCGATACTTTGCCGCGCATGAGTGCTACAATGGGTTCTATAATATGAAGCTCTTGTCACATGCCACGCATCGTAAAACTGGACGTGTGGTGCGAGTGATTTCACGGAAAAGCATTACCCTTTCCACTTTATTTTTTAGTGCTCTCCGAGTGTCATTCAGATTGGGGTTCGATGCTATTCACCGCACGCTCGTGTGTTCTGTCGTTGTGCTCGTGATAGTACAATGCGCACATTCAGGACTACAAGCTACCTTGTGACATTACAGGTCCTCAACCTGCGCAACCTACTACTGTCTTCGTTTGGACCAGGAGAGGAGAGCCCATCCCCATAGCATTTCCCTGCTGGCACTGAACGGGTCTTCCTGGTTGACATCCTCTCAACCAACACAGCCTCGCGTGAGAACCTCTTGTACTTCGAGCAATACGGTGAATGACAATGGGAATATGCTTTAGCAGAATGTACTGTTAGGCTGACTGGTGCGTAGCTTAAGATTTGTGGCGCATACTGAGAAGGAAAGAGAAGACGGGACGCCAGCATCCTATCCAGTCTTCTCTCTCGTTCTTAACTCTCATGCATTTAGTCGAGCACCTTCTTGGTAACTGAATATTTTAATAAACACGAGAGCGGCACTGAGGGTCGGGCAACAGTGGCACACGTGTGAACTGTGACCTAACAAACTGCTTGCTTTGCGAGCATCGGCATTCTGGCAAACGGGTTTGTTCCGTAGCCAGCTGCCACGCTGTCAAGCTATTTCGGCCTTCTTCAGCTTCGCATTGAAAGCTGGCAAAATGGCAGTTGCCGGTGGTCGTGCGGGTTTATAGCCGGCGAATTCAGGGCTTATTTTGCACTGAAACATTATTTTGCAATCTAATTTTCATATATCTACAGGCGCAATAGGCCCTCTACTTCTATCTTTTGCTGAAAACCACAAATCGTCTGATCATGTCATGTTCCCTTTTAGACAATGGAACACTGGTTTTAAAAATTCATACAGTCATAGACTTGGTTCACACACAGCTGTTCTGAAACATGTTGGCTTTTCATGGCACTCGCACCCAGTGGCTTGGCAGCTACGACGTTGCGCCGATCAGCACTAGGACGAAGACCGCAGTGGATGCATTTAACTGGGAGCAAAATGCAGACAACTGCATAGTTGTAAAATTATGTGCCCATTAGGAACTCCACTTCATTAAATAAAGAGCCCCAAGTCCAACCTGCACGTCATCTTGCCGTAGTTTTGGAAAATAGAATCTTAAATTTTATTTCTACTTGGTAACTGAGACGTGTCGATGCAGCTTTGAAAAGGGGCGGCGACACCTGCACCATGGACTGCAGAACCAGGAAACACTGACAAGGAGGTGCACCGCCAGCAATTCAGGGACCACTGAAATAGCCACCATTGCTGCGAGCTTCGCTAGCGGCACCAACTTGGCAGGTGAGCCAGTGATAGGCTGGCAAGGGTGGAGCATGTTCACAGTATATTGCCACTCGCCATAGTTTCCTAGTATCGCCAAACTTGTGAGGTTGCATGGTAATTTAACGTGTTATCCAGTGCTTATAGCTTCCCCTTGCTCAACGAGCTTCCACTTATGCTCGCGCTGCTCGGGTTAGTTATGTGAGAAGCGCACCATTACATTATCCCTTTGCGAGACGCATTATTGACTGTCTATAAATGTGTGAAATTTACACTGATGCCAATGTTCTGGAGACCAAACTTTACGCAAGTGGATGTGGTAGGATACTGTATATTACAGCAATTAATTGCAATTACAGTGTAAATAATGTAATAATTGTACATTCAGTAATGCTATAGTTATTCATAGACTGAATTCAACGACCCACTCAAATTCCATGCTGTAGTTATTTGCTGGCAGCGAGAATTTTCAAAAATGTAAAAAAGGTACCTTAATTCCTGCCGAAACGCGCCACGTCCAACGTCTCGTTAAACGCTGTACTGCCTTCATAAAAGCATTCTTCTAGCAAAATATTCCAACCATAAGGGATATAAAGGAACTTTCGGCAAGCAGAATTCTTAACTCATATATGCCCAGTGTCCTACATATAGGACTCTTCTTTGATACTCTCTAACATCGCTATTTTTTTAGCTGATGACCAGCGCCACGTACAGCACATCGAGCAGGCCTCAATGAGACCTGCTTGATGTGTTGTACGTGGCGCTATAGTCATCAGCTAAAGATATAGCGGTGTTAAAGTGCATCAAAGAAGCCTCCTATATGTAGGACTCTGGGCATACATGGGTTAATTTACCATCAGCTCAGTGTTTGCGGTCGTTTCCTTGCCAATAGAGCACAGAAATGGCGCACAGAAAAGTCTACAAATCGGGACGCTGTGTCGGAAAGGGTTATAGGCATGTGCGAATGTTCGAGAACTTCGAATATTCAAACGAATATTGCAGTATTCGAATTCGCTTCGACACGAATTTAAATTATTTGAAATTTAGAAGTATTCGAAATGAACGAATAGGCGTCTATTAGACTGCATGTAACCTCCCTATAAAGGGTGTGTCACTGCGGTCAGTAGTTCTATGCCATGAGAACACCTGTCCAGGAAAAATCCGCACCACTGCAAAGCCTCATTTCAAGGTTAAATTAACGTATTGCCGTCACATCGACTAATCACTTTTTTTAAGTGTAACAGCGTGTTACACGGGCTTATATGATCTACGTATCGTAAATTTTAAAACTTAACGTATTTGTCCAGTTATCACTTGCATCCTACTGAAATTCAAATCCTGCTACTATTCAGAGTTGCTTCAACTTCACTTTGAACCAAAATGAATTGACATTCGCACGTCTTGTTCCAATTAAAAAAAATATTGTGCAGGTTGTATCGGTCATGACAAATGTGCTAATTTTTCTTTGTAATATATGATATGCACTATTCGATTCGAAAGTATTCGCTTCGAACTTATAGTTTACTATTCGTACATCCCCAGTTATATGCACTCTAGTCACCTAGAGTACGTTGTGTATATCGGTAAAACAGGTGCATCACGTCGTGCCACGATTAACAGGTGGCTGGCTTTTCCTTGCAGCGCTGCATCTGGCGCACGCAATGGACGATCCCGCAGGTCCTTCGTGTATTTAATCCAGCCCTTGCTCCACCAAAGACAACTTCCACGGTTTGACCGTCACTCAGCCGACAGTTTCTCCTCCCTGCTGGTGCCCACTGCATTCTCGTAATGGACGTTTTGCTCGGCGATCTGCAGTCACTTGCGTAAGTACATCTACAATGAGTAACAGGAGGAGAGATGTAAGGGAAGACAAGCAAGCACAGACTCCCAACTCAATTTATTGGGGAAATGTACACCCACATACACACACAAATACTCAGTCTAACTGAAGAACGCATGTGCAAGATATTACGAAAATTCACAAGCAGTACGACTAAAAAAATGCATAGAAAAAGATCTGCAACATGAAGCGGAAAGTACAAATCGATTACGTAGCACTCAAAGAATTCTTTGCGAGTACTCACTTGAGCAGTTATCCGCACATTTCTACATGCAAAAGGCTTCGGTCATTTCTCGTGCCGGTTTATTTCTGTCAAACCTGTTTGTCAAAGAGCACACCCCAACAAACTGAGTCGAGTCAGCGCTTGTCTTCCCGTAAGTGTGTCCGCTGAGAAACTTTCCATAATGCATTCCTACCAACTCTCCGTTTTCTATGCTTTTACTTTTACAAGAATAGTGCTCAAGTATTCAAATGAACAATTTAGGGCTAGGCAACGCATAAACTTTTGCTTCCAGTTTTTAGTTTGTCATACTGGTCTGGCTTCGATGTCAGCGCCTGCGTCAGTCAGCACCTGTAGTGGCCATATTGGTAGCGACAGAATGCGGTTATCTCGAGCAGTTACACATACGAGTAATTATACTAGACATTTCAGTCATTTCCAGCAGCACAGTGCACAGATATATCAAAATGAAGGTGGCTCACTTTTTCTTCTAGCTTGCCAACCTTCGCACCCGGCACACGCAAAGGACAATCCTGCCAGTTCTTGTAGGTCATCCACTCCTTGCTTCAGAGATGACGACCCCACTAGACCGTCCCTCAGCAGACTGTGTTTCTTCCTGCTGTCACCCACCACGCTCTGCTGGTGGACCTTTGCTGCGTGATCGGCAATAACTCGCGTAAGTATATCTACATTGAGTAACGTGGGTAAAGTGCTCACGGAATAAAGTGCAACAATTCAGGGCAAAGCAATGCAGAAACTTGCGTTTTCAGTCTTCAGTTTGTGCCATGTCGGCGTCATTTCGACGCGAGCACTTGCATCAGTCAACAGTGCCTTTAGCAGCCGTAATGACAAGACATCGTTATCTCGAGCAGTTTTGTTTTCGTTAAAATGACGAAAAAAGCTCAGCAAAGCTCTGCATAACGAGACATTACATTTGTCATTAGTTGAGTGCAGCACTGAAAACATAATACATGTGACCCTGCTCTGTTTTTAACCAAGCGAAGGAGGAATTTCGAGCCAAGATCAAGTTGGCAAAACACTTCCACTATATAGTGAGATTGCCTCAGCCTCTTCGCAAAATTTTTGGCGAGCTGTAGTGCAGCTTATGACACCTCTTTCATTAATAATATATCTAATAGTAATGCTGCAATTGCATCTGCCTTTAATTTTCAGGCTGTTATCTACTCAAGATAACTGCAAACTTCCTCCCCTGCAATGTGTGATAGCATCTATAATTGATCTCGCTGTCATATGGTGGTGTTCCAAACTTGGTGTTAAAACTAGATATGTGTCTATAGGCAAACTAGTGTGTATCTCTAAAACAGGTGCATCGTGTCTCACAATAATTGACAACTGGTTTTCTTTCCTTCTAGCTTGGCAACCTCTACGTCTGGTGCATGCGATGGGAGATCTTGTCCTTTGCCTACGTCCTCTAGCCTTTGCTTCATCAACTTCCGCAGTCGAACGTCCTTCAGACGAGCGTTTGATCTCTGATTGCAAGTGTGCAGTGAATCGGGCAAGTACATTCTTTTTCTGGTGGCGCTTTAGTGGGCTATGTGTTTGCATATCGCTAAGCGCTGGCGAGCCTTCATGTAATAAAATATTCTGCAGCATTGGGGACAATCGCCTCTTTGAACCCTTTCTTACCATATCGTGTTAAAGGAGAGTAGTGGGAATTTGTAATATGCGCGACCGCAGACGCCTGGAGGGAATTGTGGTATGGGTGGGTGGGTCCACTTTCATGGCGTGATAGCAGCGTGGGTAATGGGTTTCGAAAGCATGTGCGTGTCAGCAGAAAGATGTCCATGTGTTAGTATGCCTGTTCCGGCTGTCCCGAGTATCTACATAGTTTGTTCGTGAAGTAATGCGAGCGAGTCTGGTCAAAAGAATTTGTTTATCAGAACGGTACTTAGTCAAACTATTCGAAATGGTCTCCTTGGGCACGAATAAACTGCTGCCAATGAGATTCCCACGCTGCAAAGGCTCCCTCAAAGTCCGGTGCCGCGACTTATCCCAGACCGACAGCCCGTTAAACGGTGGGAACACCGTCGAAGCTGGCTTCTCGGGCTTTTCCTGAACTTTGGCAACAGGAAGAAGCCTATACCTGTATCGCATCACGACTGATGCAGCCCTGACATGTGCCAGGATGTCTGATGTGAACCAGGCAGATCCGCCAATTCCTATTAACACACCCCGTCTTATTACCTTACTAACAAACCCTTTCTATTCCTGCACTTCCTCGCGCTGCTTTTGCTACCACCAACTACACTGCAGTGTACAAGGATAAATTCATGTGGAAATAAGATGCTTTCGACCTGTAGATCGGTTTCGACGACTGCATGTGCTCGCCACTATTGTTGTACTTAGTGTTTCATGGGTAGAAGGTAATGCAAATTCTAATACGAAATGCCGTTAACTGACAATTTAACCACTTGACTATCTCGTCTAGATGGAGCACACGGGTGCACCTGGACACATATGCTTATGGGGCACGGACTCCACTGTGGAACTGCATCTCTGTTAACGAATCCTGTAGGTTGCGAAAGCTTCCAAAGGCTGAAACTAGTTACTGTTTCGAGGCTAAGCAGGCATTTGGCTTTGTCATAAGTAGTCTTCCCCGTAAACTCGTCTGATGTGTACCTTACCAAATGAATGAACAGACAATTAAGCTCAGGAAACCATAGGGGACATTGCTTGTTCTGAAATGTAGTGCAATATAAATTGAAAGGAATTAAAGTGGGCGAAAAAGCAGCTATTACGTCGGTGGGATCGGACCCCACAACCTTCAGAGTGCACGTCCAATGCTCTACCAATCGAACTTTTATGATGTGAGTGTCCCCGTCATCTTTGTTCGGTATCTCTGTACATGTAATCCCTAGAAGTGTTCGCGAGCGCCACTTGTAGGTAAATTGGCGAGTGAAACGTTTTTCACCAAAGGGTGTCACGTGGCACGTGACCTTTGCACGAGACGGCTGACGGCCAATAAACCCTCTCAGCGTGAGTGTTTGGGCGAGTTGGCAATTCGTCAGAAAAATTTCAACAGCGCGGAAAAACACGAACGGACAAAAAGGGAGCTGACACGGATAAGCGCTGACCTCCAACTGATCTTTAATTTGGAAGACTCGTATGGAGTGAAAAATTGCGCTGCGCAGAAGAGTATGTGCCAAGCACCGCGCAGGAAATACGTCGGCCAAACTTCAAGATGCCTCAACGTACGCTTGCGTGAACACCGCTAGAGTCTGCAGAGCTGCAACTCCGGACGTTTGAGCGCGCATTGCAGGGGGGGTGGCTGTCCGCCTGTTCACAATCAAACAGAAGTGATCCTCAAAAGTAAAAATGTGCTTACTAGAGAAATTGTATAGGCGGCGCACATTGCTCGTTTGGGGGAAGCACGCATCAGCATGCCTTCCATTGATTTGCACAAAAATCAAGTAGCTTATCTTTTATACACCAATGCACTCTGAAGATAGTGTTTCCAATTTTTTTTAAATTTCGTCACCTTTTATCGTTTACACGCGGTGCTTGGCACATGTTCTTTTGCGCAGCGCAATTTTTCACTACATATATGCGTCTTCTCCGAATTAAAAATCAGTTGGAAGTCTGCGCTTGTCCAAGTCAGCTTCCTTTTCGTCCGTCCTTGTTTTTCCGCGCCGTTAAAACTTTCTTGACAATAAACCCTCGTATGCGAACCTGAGGTATTAACTGTACCAGGTCGAGGTTCCCGCTACAAATAATTTAAAGGCATTTTTTCCCTAGAGGCTCATTTCTTTGTTACACACAACGAAATAAACCCAACAGACAATCAGCCTAGGGAATATATGGGGGATATTGTTGTCTTTAACTGTAGCGTAGCAATTATGGTGTTAATTGAAACGAATTAAAGCGGACGCAAAATCGCCCTTTCCGTCCGTGGGATTCGAACCCACAACTTCCGCATATCCCGTCCGATGCTATACCAATTGTAGAAAAAGAAAACCCCGTTCTTTCGTCCATTCCTAGGCCAAGCAGAAATTGGGCATTGTCTCAAATATTGTACCCCGTGAACTTGCGTTGCTGTGCGTACCTTGTGTATCTGCACGACATCTAAACATGATATCTTGCTGTCTTTACAGCTTTTCGACCTTCGATCTCATCCGGTGGATGCTACGTCCAAACCCGCATTGCCTTCCGCGTCCGGCCTGTGCCCCTTAGGTGGCCAAGACAATCCTCCAGATACCCCTGTCCTGCTGCCATGGCGTACCTTCATCCACAATGATTCACCTTCCGCTTCCTGCTTCTTCCTTGCCTTCTGGCGGATGCATCGTGCAGGAAAGCCCATCGCTGTGGCCCGCCCTTCTGTCTTCACTCCGAGGGAGGACTCTCTTCGGCGTCGCTGCTCGTCGTCACTCCGCTGTGACAACTAGTGGATGACGAAAGGGCGACGGACTGCATCTCACTTTGCCCCCGCGAGACATGCCAGCGACATCTGGAACCACGCTGGGCTACCAGCTACCCGTGAGAAGCTGTGCAACACCTCCACGTCGATGATCTAAAACCTGTTATCGTGCAGAGCTGTTCGAGGATACTCGCAAGGCTTACAGAATCTATCGCACCTCAGAATGGTGCGCTGTTCAGCGGAGATAGTGAATCTAGTGTTTTTATCGACTATTATAAATATATTGGGCCCAAGTCGTTGATTAAATTACGCAAGTGTAACGTTTGGTGATGCTTTTAGCGTCATGCTCGTATTTCACCATCATATAACGACAGTGCGATTGATCGACCCATCTGCATGTTTTTGTTAGCCATGAGAGGCATCCATTCACATTATGCAATGTAGTGGCATATTGGTGCTCTTTTGCATTAAGCTGCATGGAAAGCTGGGCAACTTGGTACAGATTCACCTATCAATCTGTGCGGCAGGGAGGCTCCTCTCTGTGTGTGCATGTGTTTGCACGCGTTTGTTGCGTATCTCGGGAGGCGCTCTTTCATTTCGCCCATTCAAAACTCATCTCGGTGGCTCCTTCGCTTCGGTCTTCAGGTTATCGCGCGGAACAACTCGGCATGTTCTTGCTTGTACAACTAAGCGGTTCAGCTGAAGCGTATCCAATATTTAAGTGGGAGTGATCAAGTCGCCACTTCTTTCTAGTCTGTTCGCGTCGGACGTCCCAGTCGGAGGGCGTCCGGAGTATTAGTATATCCTCCATCGCTAAAAATTGAACAGCTCCATCTCCCTGTTCATGGTCTCAGACTTGATTTCTGAGTACCCATTACGCTCCTCGGTCCGTCACGGCTGGTACGTGCTTTCCAACTTGGCAATAAACTCTGCATGCTTTGGTCTTGCTTCGTCCTGACAGTGAATATGTAAGGGCATCAATATGCCTGAAAGCACACAATGTGACTGGAGGGGTATGTGGGGGCGGGCCATGATCATGGCGAACAAAAACTTGCAGTCTGATGGAACTCTGTTTTGACATTTGTGACGCGTAATGCTTAACTTCTTATTTAGTCTGCTACTGCAGTGTTCTTCTATATGCTTTTGTAGGGAACGTATACAGGGGGCAGGGGACAATAAGCACAGTGTGGCAGCAAAACGGTGTACTGTATTTTTAGAGTGAAGACTGCTTGTTTCACAATGAAGTTCTAGAATATCGATAAAATGTTAATCAGGGAATCGTACGTATGTGCCGTTTAGCGTACTTTGAATGTTCTTGAAGTTGTTTTTTTACCAGATTGGTTTCCTCCAAGCTATATGCGTGCACCATGTGTTTATGCAGTAAAGATAAATGCAGTGAATACATTTTCTTAAATATGGTGATCACTATGGTCGGGTACAGCATTAGAAGACCGCAGAGGACCCGCCAGATAACCGAAGCACGGCAGCCGGTTGCCTCAGGGACTAAATAGTCCTGCTCATGCACTCAGCAATGTTCTTCAAAGGTGGGGTCACCGTCCGTCTGCCTCTTGACGTCAGCCTGGAGGGCGTGCCCATGGGTGCAGGCTTGTGTGCATCAGCCTTTGAGTAGGAAATGCTGCTGACTTCTAAAGTTCTATCAGTCAGCCTAGTAAGGTGCAAAGTTTCATTTCAAGCCTTTATTAGTGCGACATCATTCAATAAAAATTGCTTAGAAGTATTAAGGATTGTGTTAAATTGCTTGTTATTTGCTGCTCTGCATATCTGCTGCTGCACAGTGTTCCTTTCTAGTATTGTTCCAGATTGAATAAGTACTTCTAGGCATCTACCATTGTATTTTTCTTTTCCTTGGCTAAGACTTTGTTCCTACTAGGCTTGTCCCATTGCGAGTATGTATCGGTATGCCATATATTGTCCATCCTAATGTACAGTACTACCACGTGCAGTCTTCCCCAGTAAAGTGTGAATTCCCACGTAGATACCATATTTGTTCCCTGAATATACGTGCAAGTTTGAAAACTGTGTTTGTCAAAGGACTTGTTCTGTTGTGTTCATTTGCATTCTTTGTTGTTCCAAACATAAAATTTGCGATTGCTACAATTTGTTCAAATAAAACGTACGTTGTGTGTTATGTAATTTCTTATTGAGCGCTTCACTGCACAATCGGGCTTGCCGTGCCAGTCAAGGTGGTGAACACATGGTAAGTGTGGTAAGCATGGTAAGTGATACGTTAATGGTGTAGACAGTAGCTGAGATGCAGTTGAGCTGCTGGAAGTAATGTTTAGTTTGCTGAAATGTCTCAGAACCTCTAAGATACTGTCGAACTTCATCGAGATGCTTTATAAAGGTAAGTTTGACCTTCCATAGTTACTGGCAGTTACCAATCAGGGCCACCGCCAGCGGAGGGGCAGCTGACCCCCCCCCCCCCAATAATACTGCCTGCTCCAATTTGTCCACTCCCGCTCAGCTAACATGTTCAAAACCCAGCGCATAAGTTCCCAGCCTAACTGCCCCCACCCTGGAGGAACTCTCTTTTAATGGATGCCCCCGATAAAATTCCTCCCGCCGCCCCAGTTACCAATTAACGGTAACTGTTCTTTCATATAAACGAAAACAATTTTTTTGAAATAACGCTGAGGTATCACATTTTCCCGGTTTTTTGAAAATTTTGGATGCGTTTCTTGAGACACCCGGTATATATACCGGGTGTTTTCGGTACATGCCGTATTTACTCGAATCTAGGCCGGCCCCGATTCTAGGCCGACCCCCAAAATTCGCAAGGCCAGAAAAAAAAAAATCATTGTACTCGAATATAAGCCTAACACCTCCTCCCCCCTCCACTTTCCCACGGCGTTTTTTCGAGAAAGACATCGGCTGAGATTCGAATAAATACGGTGTACCTGGAAATGTCCAAAATCTTCAAAAACCGGGTAAATGCGATATTTGTTCGATGCCTCCACAATTAGTTTTCTGTAGCCGCAGGCATCTTATGTTGCCTGAAGACATTGTTTGCGACAGTAATTAAAGTTAAATTAACTTTTTACTTAGCGGAGTTAGGCGGTTGTCAAATATAATTGAAGTCCTTCATGCGAAGAACCCATTGTAGCTTTGGGATTTCGAAAAAGCGAACTCTAGTAATAATTGCGAAGTATTGAAAATTAACCACGGTGCAGGGAGGAGAGGTGACACATCGGCTCGGAGGCCCAGCGGTACAGCCACATCGAAAAGTTGTTCATGTTCGCCTTCTAGTCACCAGACGGGGCTGGGCGCACGGGGGCCGGTAGAACGTGTACAAAACGTCTGGGCGCCACTTTACTTCGTTCTGTCCGCGACGCCACGTTTCATGTCGAAACGCTATTATTCGCGCTTTGTGAAACCATTCGTATTCCGCTACACTTTTCTTTCATCCTGTGAACTTATGTGAGGTGCGTGGGCCAAGGGAGCGGTGGGCAAGAAGTGTTTCACTCCACATTGCACGGCAGAGTACAAGTCGTGTGCTGAGAAACTCTGGTTGTGTTCCGCGCCGAAAGAAGAGCACCTTCGTGTATGGAGGAATGTCATACCCCGGAAAGACCGGATGTTGCAATCTACCGACCACCTCTGCGAAAGGCGCTTCAAGCCACATCTGGGGACAAAAACCAGGGAGGCGCAAGAAACGCGTGCAGTGATGCGCTTTTTTTTTGTTTTGGATTGTGCGGACGCGCTTAGTGATTGGCCACCCTCGTTCGCGTAGCGCCATCTGCGAGCGCGAGCGTGAACCCCAAAAAAAAAAGTTTCGCCACGCTCACTCGCCGCGTTGAGTCACCTCTCCTTTCTACACCGTGAACTTAACCAAATGCAGCGGCGGAACCGACACCGAAACGCGGAAGAGCGCAAATGCCATATTCATCAGAGGCGGACTCGCAGTTTACTCGCTGAGATGGCGCAGAAAGTGTTATCCTTTTATTAGTATTTTTTGTATCGCCGGTACAACGAAATTACATGGCTTAGGTAAACTGGCGTTCTGCAGGTATTGGTGCATAGATTAACGCTTAGGTAAGATTATAGACTTTCAAAAATTCCATATTTTTCGATCTTTGAAGATACGCCGAAACTAGTTAGGGCGCATTTTTCGCATACAGGGTAAGCCTAGAGCCTTTGGAAATGCTATATTTTTCGATTTTTGAAGATTCGCCGAGACTAGTTTAGGCCGCATTTTACCAAGAAGAGGTAAGCCTATAGCCTTTGGAAAGAGGCGTCGGTTTTTCTTAGCTCAATGGTTAAGGCGTTCGTCTTCCGAGCGTGAGGGAGTAGGTTCAAATGCCATTGCTGCAATGTAAAAATTTTGGCTTTGTTGGTTGGACGCATCCATGTGTTTCACATTCACAAGGGCCAAGGAAGCATCAGTGCTTAGCTCCATGGTTAAGGCACTCGCCTTCGGAGCGTGAGGGGCTAGGTTCAAATCCCATTGCTGCCATGAAATTTTTTTTCTTCAGCGTAAGAAAGTATGCGATAATGAGTTCAGTTCTTTTAATCAAGCAGACATCCCACCCTAACCAATAGCGTGGATTTTCTGGTCAATTGTGTATTTCACACAAAGAAATCGGAGCTCAAGGTTCTCCTTGTGCGCTGGATTCCCCGCAATAGATGGCCAAAACCAGTCGAAAAAGTTGAGGCCCTTATCACCCACGATAAGGCTCAAATTTTGTCTGACGTCACACCTTGCAGCGGGGGCCTGCTATGCGCTCCTACAGAGTTAAAGTTCCCCTTATGCGTTAGCTTCCTCGCAATAGAGGGTCAAAACCAGTCGAAAAAGTTGAGGCCCTTATCACCCATGATAAGGCTCAACTTTTGTCTGACGTCACACCTTGCAGCGGAGGCCTACTATGCGCTCCTGCCGAATTAAAGTTCCCCTTATGCGTTAGCTTCCCCGCAATAGAGGGTCAAAACCAGTCGAAAAAGTTGAGGCCCTTATCACCCATGATAAGGCTCAACTTTTGTATGACGTCACACCTTGCAGCGGAGGCCTACTATGCGCTCCTGCCGAATTAAAGTTCCCCTTATGCGTTAGCTTCCCCGCAATAGAGGGTCAAAACCAGTCGAAAAAGTTGAGGCCCTTATCACCCATGATAAGGCTCAACTTTTGTATGACGTCACACCTTGCAGCGGAGGCCTACTATGCGCTCCTGCCGAATTAAAGTTCCCCTTATGCGTTAGCTTCCCCGCAATAGAGGGTCAAAACCAGTCGAAAAAGTTGAGGCCCTTATCACCCATGATAAGGCTCAACTTTTGTATGACGTCACACCTTGCAGCGGAGGCCTACTATGCGCTCCTGCCGAATTAAAGTTCCCATTATGCGTTAGCTTCCCCGCAATAGAGGGTCAAAACCAGTCGAAAAAGTTGAGGCCCTTATCACCCATGATAAGGCTCAACTTTTGTATGACGTCACACCTTGCAGCGGAGGCCTACTATGCGCTCCTGCCGAATTAAAGTTCCCCTTATGCGTTAGCTTCCCCGCAATAGAGGGTCAAAACCAGTCGAAAAAGTTGAGGCCCTTATCACCCATGATAAGGCTCAACTTTTGTATGACGTCACACCTTGCAGCGGAGGCCTACTATGCGCTCCTGCCGAATTAAAGTTCCCCTTATGCGTTAGCTTCCCCGCAATAGAGGGTCAAAACCAGTCGAAAAAGTTGAGGCCCTTATCACCCATGATAAGGCTCAACTTTTGTATGACGTCACACCTTGCAGCGGAGGCCTACTATGCGCTCCTGCCGAATTAAAGTTCCCATTATGCGTTAGCTTCCCCGCAATAGAGGGTCAAAACCAGTCGAAAAAGTTGAGGCCCTTATCACCCACGATAAGGCTCAAATTTTGTCTGACGTCACACCTTGCAGCGGGGGCCTGCTATGCGCTCCTACAGAGTTAAAGTTCCCCTTATGCGTTAGCTTCCTCGCAATAGAGGGTCAAAACCAGTCGAAAAAGTTGAGGCCCTTATCACCCATGATAAGGCTCAACTTTCGTCTGACGTCACACCTTGCAGCGGAGGCCTACTATGCGCTCCTGCCGAATTAAAGTTCCCCTTATGCGTTAGCTTCCCCGCAATAGAGGGTCAAAACCAGTCGAAAAAGTTGAGGCCCTTATCACCCATGATAAGGCTCAACTTTTGTATGACGTCACACCTTGCAGCGGAGGCCTACTATGCGCTCCTGCCGAATTAAAGTTCCCCTTATGCGTTAGCTTCCCCGCAATAGAGGGTCAAAACCAGTCGAAAAAGTTGAGGCCCTTATCACCCATGATAAGGCTCAACTTTTGTATGACGTCACACCTTGCAGCGGAGGCCTACTATGCGCTCCTGCCGAATTAAAGTTCCCATTATGCGTTAGCTTCCCCGCAATAGAGGGTCAAAACCAGTCGAAAAATTTGAGGCCCTTATCACCCACGATAAGGCTCAACTTTTGTCTGACGTCACACCTTGCAGCGGGGGCCTGCTATGCGCTCCTACAGAGTTAAAGTTCCCCTTATGCGTTAGCTTCCCCGCAATAGAGGGTCAAAACCAGTCGAAAAAGTTGAGGCCCTTATCACCCACGATAAGGCTCAACTTTTGTCTGACGTCACACCTTGCAGCGGGGGCCTGCTATGCGCTCCTACAGAGTTAAAGTGCCCCTTATGCGTTAGCTTCCCCGCAATAGAGGGTCAAAACCAGTCGAAAAAGTTGAGGCCCTTATCACCCACGATAAGGCTCAACTTTTGTATGACGTCACACCTTGCAGCGGAGGCCTACTATGCGCTCCTGCCGAATTAAAGTTCCCATTATGCGTTAGCTTCCCCGCAATAGAGGGTCAAAACCAGTCGAAAAATTTGAGGCCCTTATCACCCACGATAAGGCTCAACTTTTGTCTGACGTCACACCTTGCAGCGGGGGGCCTGCTATGCGCTCCTACAGAGTTAAAGTTCCCCTTATGCGTTAGCTTCCCCGCAATAGAGGGTCAAAACCAGTCGAAAAAGTTGAGGCCCTTATCACCCACGATAAGGCTCAACTTTTGTCTGACGTCACACCTTGCAGCGGGGGCCTGCTATGTGCTCCTACAGAGTCAAAGTGCCCCTTATGCGTTAGCTTCCCCGCAATAGAGGGTCAAAACCAGTCGAAAAAGTTGAGGCCCTTATCACCCACGATAAGGCTCAACTTTTGTCTGACGTCACACCTTGCAGCGGGGGCCTGCTATGCGCTCCTACAGAGTTAAAGTTCCCCTTATGCGTTAGCTTCCCCGCAATAGAGGGTCAAAACCAGTCGAAAAAGTTGAGGCCCTTATCACACACGATAAGGCTCAACTTTTGTCTGACGTCACACCTTGCAGCGGGGGCCTGCTATGCGCTCCTACAGAGTTAAAGTGCCCCTTATGCGTTAGCTTCCCCGCAATAGAGGGTCAAAACCAGTCGAAAAATTTGAGGCCCTTATCACCCATGATAAGGCTCAACTTTTGTATGACGTCACACCTTGCAGCGGGGGCCTGCTATGCGCTCCTACAGAGTTAAAGTTCCCCTTATGCGTTAGCTTCCCCGCAATAGAGGGTCAAAACCAGTCGAAAAAGTTGAGGCCCTTATCACCCACGATAAGGCTCAACTTTTGTCTGACGTCACACCTTGCAGCGGGGGCCTGCTATGCGCTCCTACAGAGTTAAAGTGCCCCTTATGCGTTAGCTTCCCCGCAATAGAGGGTCAAAACCAGTCGAAAAAGTTGAGGCCCTTATCACCCACGATAAGGCTCAACTTTTGTCTGACGTCACACCTTGCAGCGGGGGCCTGCTATGCGCTCCTACAGAGTTAAAGTGCCCCTTATGCGTTAGCTTCCCCGCAATAGAGGGTCAAAACCAGTCGAAAAATTTGAGGCCCTTATCACCCACGATAAGGCTCAACTTTTGTCTGACGTCACACCTTGCAGCGGGGGCCTGCTATGCGCTCCTACAGAGTTAAAGTGCCCCTTATGCGTTAGCTTCCCCGCAATAGAGGGTCAAAACCAGTCGAAAAATTTGAGGCCCTTATCACCCATGATAAGGCTCAACTTTTGTATGACGTCACACCTTGCAGCGGGGGCCTGCTATGCGCTCCTACAGAGTTAAAGTTCCCCTTATGCGTTAGCTTCCCCGCAATAGAGGGTCAAAACCAGTCGAAAAAGTTGAGGCCCTTATCACCCACGATAAGGCTCAACTTTTGTCTGACGTCACACCTTGCAACGGGGGCCTGCTATGCGCTCCTACAGAGTTAAAGTGCCCCTTATGCGTTAGCTTCCCCGCAATAGAGGGTCAAAACCAGTCGAAAAATTTGAGGCCCTTATCACCCACGATAAGGCTCAACTTTTGTCTGACGTCACACCTTGCAGCGGGGGCCTGCTATGCGCTCCTACAGAGTTAAAGTGCCCCTTATGCGTTAGCTTCCCCGCAATAGAGGGTCAAAACCAGTCGAAAAATTTGAGGCCCTTATCACCCACGATAAGGCTCAACTTTTGTCTGACGTCACACCTTGCAGCGGGGGCCTGCTATGCGCTCCTACAGAGTTAAAGTGCCCCTTATGCGTTAGCTTCCCCGCAATAGAGGTCAAAACCAGTCGAAAAAGTTGAGGCCCTTATCACCCACGATAAGGCTCAACTTTTGTCTGACGTCACACCTTGCAGCGGGGGCCTGCTATGCGCTCCTACAGAGTTAAAGTGCCCCTTATGCGTTAGCTTCCCCGCAATAGAGGGTCAAAACCAGTCGAAAAATTTGAGGCCCTTATCACCCACGATAAGGCTCAACTTTTGTCTGACGTCCACCTTGCAGCGGGGGCCTGCTATGCGCTCCTACAGAGTTAAAGTGCCCCTTATGCGTTAGCTTCCCCGCAATAGAGGGTCAAAACCAGTCGAAAAATTTGAGGCCCTTATCACCCACGATAAGGCTCAACTTTTGTCTGACGTCACACCTTGCAGCGGGGGCCTGCTATGCGCTCCTACAGAGTTAAAGTGCCCCTTATGCGTTAGCTTCCCCGCAATAGAGGGTCAAAACCAGTCGAAAAATTTGAGGCCCTTATCACCCACGATAAGGCTCAACTTTTGTCTGACGTCACACCTTGCAGCGGGGGCCTGCTATGCGCTCCTACAGAGTTAAAGTGCCCCTTATGCGTTAGCTTCCCCGCAATAGAGGGTCAAAACCAGTCGAAAAAGTTGAGGCCCTTATCACCCACGATAAGGCTCAACTTTTGTCTGACGTCACACCTTGCAGCGGGGGCCTGCTATGCGCTCCTACAGAGTTAAAGTGCCCCTTATGCGTTAGCTTCCCCGCAATAGAGGGTCAAAACCAGTCGAAAAATTTGAGGCCCTTATCACCCACGATAAGGCTCAACTTTTGTCTGACGTCACACCTTGCAGCGGGGGCCTGCTATGCGCTCCTACAGAGTTAAAGTGCCCCTTATGCGTTAGCTTCCCCGCAATAGAGGGTCAAAACCAGTCGAAAAATTTGAGGCCCTTATCACCCACGATAAGGCTCAACTTTTGTCTGACGTCACACCTTGCAGCGGGGGCCTGCTATGCGCTCCTACAGAGTTAAAGTGCCCCTCATACGTTGGCTTCCCCGCAATAGTTGGCCAAAACCAAAGGAGCGCATAGTAGGCCACCGCTGCAAGGTGTGACGTCAGACAAAAGTTGAGCATTATCATGGGTGATAAGGGCCTCAACTTTTTCGACTGGTTTTGGCCATCTATTGCGGGGGATCCAGCGCACAAGGAGAACCTTGAGCTCCGATTTCTTTGTGTGAAATACACAATTGACCAGAAAATCCACGCTATTGGTTAGGGTGGGATGTCTGCTTGATTAAAAGAACTGAACTCATTATCGCATACTTTCTTACGCTGAAGAAAAAAAATTTCATGGCAGCAATGGGATTTGAACCTAGCCCCTGACGCTCCGAAGGCGAGTGCCTTAACCATGGAGCTAAGCACTGATGCTTCCTTGGCCCTTGTGAATGTGAAACACATGGATGCGTCCAACCAACAAAGCCAAAAATTTTACATTGCAGCAATGGCATTTGAACCTACTCCCTCACGCTCGGAAGACGAACGCCTTAACCATTGAGCTAAGAAAAACCGACGCCTCTTTCCAAAGGCTATAGGTTTACCTCTTCTTGGTAAAATGCGGCCTAAACTAGTTTCGGCGAATCTTCAAAAATCGAAAAATATAGCATTTCCAAAGGCTCTAGGCTTACCTTGTATGCGAAAAATGCGCCCTAACTAGTTTCGGCGTATCTTCAAAGATCGAAAAATATGGAATTTTCAAAGTCTATAATCTTACCTAAGCGTTAATCTATACACCAATACCTGCAGAACGCCAGTTTATCTAAGCCATGTTTTTCGTTGTACCGGCGATACAAAAAATAATAATAAAAGGATAACACTTTCTGCGCCGTCTCAGCGAGTAAACTGCGAGTCCGCCTCTGATGAATATGGCATTTGCGCTCTTCCGCGTTTCGGTGTCGGCTCCGCCGCTGCATTTGGTTAAGTTCACGGTGTAGAAAGGAGAGGTGACTCAACGCGGCGAGCGAGCGTCGCGAAACTTTTTTTTGGGTTCACGCTCGCGCTCGCAGATGGCGCTACGCGAACGAGTATGGCCAATCATTAAGCGCGTCCGCACAATCCAAAAAAAAAAAAAGAAAAAGAGCATCACTGCACGCGTTTCTTGCGCTGCTGATTAAAAGCACAGTGCTGCCGTGCTTCTCAGCTAGCCTCTTTCGTTTTCTTGTTTTTTTCACAGATAGCTAGGGCAGTATGGAAATTAAGTGGGCACTGCATCTTTCGATAGGAATGCTTTCCGGGGTGTGCGAACCAAGACATTACTGCTGTAGACAGCCTCCCTGGTTTTTGTCCCCAGATGCGGCTTGAAGCGCCTTTCGCAGAGGTGGTCGGTAGATTGCAACATCCGGTCTTTCCGGGGTATGACATTCCTCCATACACGAAGGTGCTCTTCTTTCGGCGCGGAACACAACCAGAGTTTCTCAGCACACGACTTGTACTCTGCCGTGCAATGTGGAGTGAAACACTTCTTGCCCACCGCTCCCTTGGCCCACGCACCTCACATAAGTTCACAGGATGAAAGAAAAGTGTAGGGGAATACGAATGGTTTCACAAAGCACGAATAAAAGCGTTTCGACATGAAACGTGGCGTCGCGGACAGAACGAAGGAAAGTGGCGCCCAGAAGTTTTACACACGTTCTACCGGCCCCCATGCGCCGAGCCCCGTCTGGTGACTAGAAGGCGAACATGAACAACTTTTGGACGTGGCTGTAGCGCTGGGCCTCCGAGCCGATGTGTCACCTCTCCTCCCTACACCGTGGTTAATTTTCAATACTTCGCAATTATTACTAGAGTTCGCTTTTTCGAAATCCCAAAGCTACAATGGGTTCTTCGCATGAAGGACTTCAATTATATTTGACAACCGCGTAACTCCGCGAAGTAAAAAGTTAATTTAACTTTAATTACTGTCGCAAACAATGTCTTCAGGCAACATAAAATGCCTGCGGCTACAGAACACTAATTGTGGAGGCATCGAACAAATATCGCATTTACCCGGTTTTTGAAGATTTTGGACATTTCCAGGTACACCGTATTTATTCGAATCTCAGCCGATGTCTTTCTCGAAAAAACGACGTGCGAAAGTGGAGGGGGGGGGGGAGGTGTTAGGCTTACATTCGAGTACAATGATTCATTTTTTTTTCTGGCCTTGCGAATTTTGGGGGTCGGCTTAAAATCGGGGCCGGCCAAGATTCGAGTAAATACGGCATGTACCGAAAACACCCGGTATATATACCGGGTGTCTCAAGAAACGCGTCCAAAATTTTCAAAAAACCGGGAAAATGTGATACCTCAGCGTTATTTCAAAAAAATTGTTTTCGTTTATATGAAAGAACAGTTACCGTTAATTGGTAACTGGGGCGGCGGGAGGAATTTTATCGGGGGCATCCATTAAAAGAGTTTCTCCAGGGTGGGGGCAGTTAGGCTGGGAACTTATGAGCTGGGTTTTGAACATGTTAGCTGAGCGGGAGGGGACAAATTGGAGCAGGCAGTATTATTGGGGGGGGTCAGCTGCCCCTCCGCTGGCGGTGGCCCTGATTGGTAACTGCCAGTAACTATGGAAGGTCAAACCTTTATAAAGCATCTCGGTGAAGTTCGACAGTATCTTAGAGGTTCTGAGACATTTCAGCCAACTAAACATTACTTCCAGCAGCTCAACTGCATCTCAGCTACTGTCTACACCATTAACGTATCACTTACCATGCTTACCACACTTACCATGTGTTCACCACCTTGACTGGCACGGCAAGCCCGATTGTGCAGTGAAGCGCTCAATAAGAAATTACATAACACACAACGTACGTTTTATTTGAACAAATTGCAGCAATCGCAAATTTTATGTTTGGAACAACAAAGAATGCAAATGAACACAACAGAACAAGTCCTTTGACAAAGAACACAGTTTTCAAACTTGCACGTATATTCAGGGAACAAATATGGTATCTACATGGGAATTCACACTTTACTGGGGAAGACGGCACGTGGTAGTACTGTACATTAGGATGGACCATATATGGCATACCGATACATACTCGCAATGGGACAAGCCTAGTAGGAACAATGTCTTAGCCAAGGAAAGGACAAAAATACAATGGTAGATGCCTAGAAGTACTTATTCAATCTGGAACAATACTAGAAAGGAACACTGTGCAGCAGCAGATATGCAAAGCAGCAAATAACAAGCAATTTAACACAAGCCTTAATACTTCTAAGCAATTTCATTGAATGATGTCGCACTAATAAAAGCTTGAAATGAAACTTTGCACCTTACTAGGCTGACTGATAGAACTTTAGAAGTCAGCAGCATTTCCTACTCAAAGGCTGATGCACACAAGCCTGAACCCATGGGCACGCCCTCCAGGCTGACGTCAAGAGGCAGACGGACGGTGGCCCCGCCTTTGGAGAACATTGCTGAGTGCATGAGCAGGACTATTTAGTCCCTGAGGCAACCGGCTGCCGTGCTTCGGTTATCTGGCGGGGCCTCTGCGGTCTTCTAATGCTGTACCCGACCATAGTGATCACCATATTTAAGAAAATGTATTCACTGCATTTATCTTTACTGCATAAACACATGGTGCACGCATATAGCTTGGAGGAAACCAATCGGGTAAAAAGCAACTTCAAGAACATTCAAAGTACGCTAAACAGCACGTACGTACGATTCCCTGATTAACATTTTATCGACATTCTAGAACTTCATTGTGAAACAAGCAGTCTTCACTCTAAAAGTACAGTACACCGTTTTGCTGCCACACTGTGCTTATTGTCCCCTGTATACGTTTCCTACAAAAGCATATAGAAGAACACTGCAGTAGCAGACTAAATAAGAAGTTAAGCATTACGCGTCACACATGTCAAAACAGAGTCCCATCAGACCAAGTTTTTGTTCGCCATGATCATGGCCCGCCCCCACATACCCCTCCAGTCACATTGTGTGCTTTTTGGCATATTGATGCCCTTACATATTCACTGTCAGGACGAAGCAAGACCAAAGCATGCAGAGTTTGTTGCCAATTTGGAAAGCACGTACCAGCCGAGACCGACCGAGGAGCGTAAAGGGTACTCAGAAATCAAGTCTGGGACTATGAACAGGGAGATGGAGCTGTTCAATTGTTAGCGATGGAGGATATACTAATACTCCGGACACCCTCCGTCTGGGACGTCCGACGCGAACAGACTTGAAAGAAGTGACGACTCGATCACTCCCACTTAAATATTGGATACGCTTCAGCTGAACCGCTTAGTTGTACAAGCAAGAACATGCCGAGTTGTTCCGCGCGATAACCTAAAGACCGAACCGAAGGAGCCACCGAGATGAGTTGTGAATGGGCGAAATGAAAGAGCGTCTCCCGAGATACGCAACAAACGCGTGCAAACACATGCACACACAGAGAGGAGCCTCCCTGCCGCACAGATTGATAGGTGAATCTGTACCAAGTTGCCCAGCTTTCCATGCAGCTTAATGCAAAAGAGCACCAATATGCCACTACATTGCATAATGTGAATGGATGCCGCTCATGGCTAACAAAAACATGCAGATGGGTCGATCAATGGCACTGTCGTTATATGATGGTGAAATACGAGCATGATGGTAAAACGTTGCACCAAACGTTACACTTGCGTAATTTAATCAACGACTTGGGCCCAATATATTTAAAATAGTCGATAAAAACACTAGATTCACTGTATCTCCGCTGCACAGCGCACCATTCTGAGGTGCGATAGATTCTGTAAGCCTTGCGAGTATCCTTCGAACAGCTCTGCACGATAACAGGTTTTAGATCATCGACGTGGAGGTGTTGCACAGCTTCTCACGGGTAGCTAGTAGCCCAGCGTGGTTCCAGATGTCGCTGGCATGTCTCGCGGGGGCAAAGTGAGATGCAGTCCGTCGCCCACTCGTCATCCGCTAGTTGTCACAGCGGAGTGACGACGAGCAGCAACGCCGAAGAGAGTCCTCCCTCGGAGTGAAGACAGAAGGGCGGGCCACAGCGATGGGCTTTCCTGCACGATGCATCCGCCAGAAGGCAAGGAAGAAGCAGGAAGCGGAAGGTGAATCATTGTGGATGAAGGTACGCCATGGCAGCAGGACCGGGGTATCTGGAGGATTGTCTTGGCCACCTAAGGGGCACAGGCCGGACGCGGAAGGCAATGCGGGGTTGGACGTAGCATCCACTGGATGAGATCGAAGGTCGAAAAGCTGTAAAGACAGCAAGATATCATGTTTAGATGTCGTGCAGATACACAAGGTACGCACAGCAACGCAAGTTCACGGGGTACAATATTTGAGACAATGCCCAATTTCTGCTTGGCCTAGGAATGGACGAAAGAACGGGGTTTTCTTTTTCTACAATTGGTATAGCATCGGGCGGGATATGCGGAAGTTGTGGGTTCGAATCCCACGGACGGAAAGGGCGATTTTGCGTCCGCTTTAATTCGTTTCAATTAACACAATAATTGCTACGCTACAGTTAAAGACAACAATATCTCCCATATATTCCCTGGGCTGATTGTCTGTTGGGTATATTTCGTTGTGTGTAATAAAGAAATGAGCCTCTAGGAAAAAATGCCTTTAATTGATTTGTAGCGGGAACCTCGACCTGGTACAGTTAACACCTCAGGTTCGCATACGAGGGTTTATTGTCAAGAAAGTTTTAACGGCGCGGAAAAACAAGGACGGACGAAAAGGAAGCTGACTTGGACAAGCGCAGACTTCCAACTGACTTTTAATTCGGAGAAGACGCATATAGGTAGTGAAAAATTGCGCTGCGCAAAAGAACATGTGCCAAGCACCGCGCGTAAACGATAACAGGTTACGAAATTTAAACAATTGGAAACACTATCTTCCGTGTGCATTGGCATATAAAAGATAAGCTACTTGATTTTTGTGCAAATCAATGGAAGGCATGCTGATGCGTGCTTCCCCCAAACGAGCAATGTGCGCCGCCTATACAATTTCTCTAGTAAGCACATTTTTACTTTTGAGGATCACTTCTGTTTGATTGTGAACAGGCAGACAGCCACACCCCCTTGCAATGCGCGCTCAAACGTCCGGAGTTGCAGCTCTGCACACTCTAGCGGTGTTCACGCAAGCGTACGTTGAGGCATCTTGAAGTTTGGCCAACGTATTTCCTGCGCGGTGCTTGGCACATACTCTTCTGCGCAGCGCAATTTTTCACTACGTACGAGTCTTTTCCAAATTAAAGATCAGTTGGAGGTCAGCGCTTATCCGTGTCAGCTCCCTTTTCGTCCGTTTGTGGTTTTCCGCGCTGTTGAAATTTTCTTGACGAATTGCCAACTCGCGCAAACACTCACGCTGTGAGTGTTTATTGGCCATCAGCCGTCTCGTGCAAAGGTCACGTGCCACGTGACACCCTTTGGTGAAAAACGTTTCACTCGCCATTTTACCTACAAATGGCGCTGGCGAACACTTCTAGGGATTACATGTACATAGATACCGAACAAAGAGGACGGGGACACTCATATAATAAAACTTCGATTGGTAGAGCATTGGACGTGCACTCTGAAGGTTGTGGGGTCCGATCCCACCGACGTAATAGCTGCTTTTTCGCCCACTTTAATTCCTTTCAATTTATATTGCACTACATTTCAGAACAAGCAATGTCCCCTATGGTTTCCTGAGCTTAATTGTCTGTTCATTCATTTGGTAAGGTACACATCAGACGAGTTTACGGGGAAGACTACTTATGACAAAGCCAAATGCCTGCTTAGCCTCGAAACAGTAACTAGTTTCAGCCTTTGGAAGCTTTCGCAACCTACAGGATTCGTTAACAGAGATGCAGTTCCACAGTGGAGTCCGTGCCCCATAAGCATATGTGTCCAGGTGCACCCGTGTGCTCAATCTAGACGAGATAGTCAAGTGGTTGAATTGTCAGTTAAAGGCATTTCGTATTAGAAGTTGCATTACCTTCTACCCATGAAATACTAAGTACAACAATAGTGGCGAGCACATGCAGTAGTAGAAACCGATCTACAGGTCGAAAGCATCTTATTCCCACATGAATTGATCCTTGTACACTGTAGTGTAGTTGGTGGTAGCAAAAGCAGCGCGAGGAAGTGCAGGAATGGAAAGGGTTTGTTAGTAAGGTAATGGGACTGGATCTGTTAATAGGAATTGACGGATCTGCCTGGTTCACATCAGACATCCTGGCACATGTCAGGGCTGCATCAGCCGTGATGCGATACCGGTATTGGCTTCTTCCTGTTGCCAAAGTTCAGGAAAAGCCCGAGAAGCCAGCTTCGACGGTGTTCCCACCGTTTAAAGGGACACTAAAGAGCAAAACGATTTTTCTCGCATTAGTAGTCTTCCAGGATACCAAAAACACCACGCTTTCTGCGCGAAGACGTTTAATAAGCGAGAAGACGGGCAAAAAGAAAATACAGGTGGCGACGCCACCTTGGAATTCCCGCACCATTTGCCGTGACGTCACATATTTTTGACGGTGCCTGCTTGGGCCTACGTAGTTCCTAATCGGTTAAATCGAAGTACAGGCTGTTTCACACTTAGGGGAAATCTCGGAGCGCGTGGCATCGTGATGCGGCCAGCGCTGCAACCACGCTCGGTCAGCAGCTCGCGCGTGCGCAGATTTACAACTACACCCTTGAAGCGTCCGCGCACGCGCGAGCTGCTGCCGGCGCGCGATTGCAGCGCTAGTCGCATCGCGACGCCACGCGCTCTGAGATTTCCCCTAAGTATGAAACAGCCTGTACATTGTCCTCTGAGGGGGCCAGAGACTTGACATAACGAGTTTGTGGAAATTTCGTCGAGCCAGTGGCGCCAAAATACGTTAAATGCTCTTTGAAGTCTTTTACGTCACGAATTACAAAGTTCGGCGCGAAATTTAAAAATCGCTTTGAACTAGGTTTTCTCCTCTAATAATAAACCCATGGTGGTGAAATAAACTACACTAGAGTTCTCCGAGCACACTTTATCAATCCAAACCAATTCATTGTTTCTCTTTAGTGTCCCTTTAACGGGCTGTCGGTCTGGGATAAGTCGCGGCACCGGACTTTGAGGGAGCCTTTGCAGCGTGGGAATCGCATTGGCAGCAGTTTATCCGTGCCCAAGGAGACCATTTCGAATAGTTTGAATAAGTACCGTTCTGATAAACAAATTCTTTTTACCAGACTCGCTCGCATTACTTCACGAACAAACTATGTAGATACCAGAGACAGCCGGTACAGGCATACTAACACATGGACATCTTTCTGCTGACACGCACATGCTTTCGAAACCCATTACCCACGCTGCTATCACACCATGAAACTGGACCAACCCACCCATACCACAATTCCCTCCAGGCGTCTGCGGTCGCGCACATTACAAATTCCCACTACTCTCCTTTAACACGATATGGTAAGACAGGGTTCAAAGAGATGATTGTCCCCAATCCTGCAGAATATTTTATTACATGAAGGCTCGCCAGCGCTTAGCGATATGCAAACGCATAGCCCACTAAAGCGCCACCAGAAAAAGAATGTACTTGCCCGATTCACTGCAGACTTGCAATCAGAGAACAAACGCTCGTCTGAAGGACGTTCGACTGCGGAAGTTGATGAAGCAAAGGCTAGAGGACGTAGGCAAAGGACAAGATCTCCCATCGCATGCACCAGACGTAGAGGTTGCCAAGCTAGAAGGAAAGAAAACCAGGTGTCAATTATTGTGAGACACGATGCACCTGTTTTAGAGATATACACTAGTTTGCCGATAGACACAGATATCTAGTTTTAACACCAAGTTTGGAACACCACCATATGACAGCGAGATCAATTATAGATGCTATCACACATTGCAGGGGAGGAAGTTTGCAGTTATCTTGAGTAGATAACAGCCTGATAATTAAAGGCAGATGCAATTGCAGCATTACTATTAGATATATTATTAATGAAAGAGGTGTCATAAGCTGCATTATAGCTCGCCAAAAATTTTGCGAAGAGGTTGAGGCAATCTCACTATATAGTGGAAGTGTTTTGCCAACTTGATCTTGGCACGAAATTCCTCCTTCGCTTGGTTAAAAACAGAGCAGGGTCACATGTATTATGTTTTCAGTGCTGCACTCAACTAATGACAAATGTAATGTCTCGTTATGTAGAGCTTTGCTGAGCTTTTTTCCTCATTTTAACGAAAACAAAACTGCTCGAGATAACGATGTCTTGTCATTACGGCTGCTAAAGGCACTGTTGACTGATGCAAGTGCTCGCGTCGAAATGACGCCGACATGACAGAAACTGAAGACTGAAAACGCAAGTTTCTGCATTGCTTAGCCCTGAATTGTTGCACTTTATTCCGTGAGCACTTTACCCTCGTTACTCAATGTAGATATACTTACGCGAGTTATTGCAGATTACGCAGCAAAGGTCCACCAGTAGAGCGTGGTGGGTGACAGCAGGAAGAAACAGTCTGCTGAGGGACGGTCTAGTGGGGTCGTCATCTCTGAAGCAAGGAGTGGATGACCTACAAGAACTGGCAGGATTGTCCCTTGCGTGTGCCAGGTGCGAAGGATGGCAAGCTAGAAGAAAAAGTGAGCCACCTTCATTTTGATATATCTGTGCACAGTGCTGCTGGATTGAAATGACACTGAAATTTCCAGTATAATTACTCGTATGTGTAACTGATCGAGATAACCGCATTCTGTCGTTACCAATATGGCCACTACAGGTGCTGGCTGACGCAGACGCTGAAATCGAAGCCAGACCAGTATGACAAACTAAAAACTGGAATCAAAAGTTTGTGCGTTGCCTAGCCCTAAATTGTTCATTTGAATACTTGAGCACTATTCTTGTAAAAGTAAAAGCATAGAAAACGGAGAGTTGGTAGGAATGCATTATGGAAAGTTTCTCAGCGGACACACTTACGGGAAGACAAGCGCTGACTCGACTCAGTTTGTTGGGGTGTGATCTTTGACAAACAGGTTTGACAGAAATAAACCGGCATGAGAAATGACCGAAGCCTTTTGCATGTAGAAATGTGCGGATAACTGCTGAAGTGAGTACTCACAAAGAATTCTTTGAGTGCTACGTAATCGGTTTGTACTTTCCGCTTCATGTTGCAGATCTTATTTTTCTATGCATTTTTTAAGTCGTACAGCTTGTGAATTTTCGTAATATCTTGCACATGCGTTCTTGAGTTAGCCTGGGTATGTGTGTGTGTATGCGCGTGTACATTTCACCAATAAATTGAGTTGGGAATCTGTGCTTGCTTGTCTTCTTCCCTTACATCTCTCCTCCTATTACTCAATGTGGATGTACTTACGCAAGTGACTGCAGATCGCCGAGCAAAATGTCCATTACGAGAATGCAGTGGGCACCAGCAGGGAGGAGAAACTGTCGGCTGAGGGATGGTCAAACCGTGAAAGTTGTCTTTGGTGGAGCAAGGGCTGGATGAAATACACGAACGACCTGCGGCATCGTCCATTGCGTGCGCAAGATGCAGTGCTGCAAGGAAAAGCCAGCCACCTGTTAATTGTGGCACGACGTGATGCACCTGTTTTACCGATATACACAACGTACTCTAGGTGACTAGAGTGCATATAACTGGGGATGTACGAATAGTAAACTATAAGTTCGAAGCGAATACTTTCGAATCGAATAGTGCATATCATATATTATAAAGAAAAATGAGCACATTTGTCATGACCGAACCGACCTGCACAATATTTTTTTTAATTGGAACAAGACGTGCGAATGTCAATTCTTTTTGGTTCAAAGTGAAGTTGAAGCAACTCTGAATAGTAGCAGGATTTGAATTTCAGTAGGATGCAAGTGATAATTGGACAAATACGTTAAGTTTTAAAATTTACGATACGTAGATGATATAAGCCCGTGTAACACGCTGTTACACTTAAAAAGTGATTAGTCGATGTGACGGCAATACGTTAATTTAACCTTGAAATGAGGCTTTGCAGTGGTGCGGATTTTTCCTGGACAGGTGTTTTCACGGCATAGAACACTGACCGCAGTGAAACACCCTTTAGAGGGAGGTTACATGCAGTCTAATAGACGCCTATTCGTTCATTTCGAATACTTCTAAATTTCAAATAATTTAAATTCGTGTCGAAGCGAATTCGAATACTGCAATATTCGTTTGAATATTTGAAGTTCTCGAACATTCGCACATGCCTATAACCCTTTCCGACACAGCGTCCCGATTTGTAGACTTTTCTGTGCGCCATTTGAGTGCTCTATTGGCAAGGAAACGACCGCAAACACTGAGATGATGGTAAATTAACCCATGTATGCCCAGAGTCCTACATATAGGAGGCTTCTTTGATGCACTCTAACACCACTATTTCTTTAGCTGATGACTATAGTGCCACGTACAGCACATCAAGCAGGTCTCATTGAGGCCTGCTCGATGTGCTGTACGTGGCGCCAGTCATCAGCTAAAGAAATAGCGATGTTAGAGTGCATCAAAGAAGCGTCCTATATGTAGGACACTGGGCATATATGGGTTAAGAATACTGGTTGCCTAAAGTTCCTTTATATCACGTATGGTTGGAATATTTTGCTAGAAGAATGCTTTGATGAAGGCAGTACAGCGTTTAACGAGACGTTGGACGTGGGGCGTTTCGGCAGGAATTAAGGTACCTTTTTTACCTTTTTGAAAATTCTCCCTGCCAGCAGATAACTACAGCTTGGAATTTGAGTGGGTCGTTGAATTCAGTCTATGAATAACTATAGCATTACTGAATGTACAATAATTACATTATTTACACTGTAATTGCAATTAATTGCTGTAATATACAGTATCCTACCACATCCACTTGCGTAAAGTTTGGTCTCCAGAACATTGGCATCAGTGTAAATTTCACACATTTATAGACAGTCAATAATGCGTCTCGCAAAGGGATAATGTAATGGTGCACTTCTCACATAACTAACCCGAGCAGCGCGAGCATAAGTGGAAGCTCGTTGAGCAAGGGGAAGCTATAAGCACTGGATAACACGTTAAATTACCATGCGACCTCAAGTTTGGCGATACTAGGAAACTATGGCGAGTGGCAATATACTGTGAACATGCTCCACCCTTGCCAGCCTATCATGGGCTCACCTGCCAAGTTGGTGCCGCTAGCGAAGCTCGCAGCAATGATGGCTATTTCAGTGGTCCCTGAATTGCTGGCGCTGCACCTCCTTCTCAGTGTTTCCTGGTTCTGCAGTCCATGGTGCAGGTGTCGCCGCCCCTTTTCAAAGCTGCATCGACACGTCTCAGTTACCAAGTAGAAATAAAACAAATTTAAGATTCTATTTTCCAAAACTACGGCAAGATGACGTGCAGGTTGGACTTGGGGCTCTTTATTTCATGAAGTGGAGTACCTAATGGGCATATAATTTTACAACTATGCAGTTGTCTGCATTTTGCTCCCAGTTAAATGCATCCACTGCGGTCTTCGTCCTAGTGCTGATCGGCGCAACGTCGTAGCTGCCAAGCCACTGGGTGCGAGTGCCATGAAAAGCCAACATGTTTCAGAACAGCTGTGTGTGAACCAAGTCTATGACTATGAATTTTTAAAACCAGTGTTCCATTGTCTAAAAGGAAACATGACATGATCAGACGATTTGTGGTTTTCAGCAAAAGATAGAAGTAGAGGGCCTATTGCGCCTGTACATATATGAAAATTAGATTTCAAATAATGTTTCAGTGCAAAATAAGCCCTGAAATCGCCGGCTATAAACCTGCACGACCACCGGCAACTGCCATTTCGCCAGCTTTCAATGCGAAGCTGAAGAAGGCCGAAATAGCTTGACAGCGCGGCAGCTGGCTTCGGAACAAACCCGTTTGCCAGAATGCCGATGCTCGAAAAGCAAGCAGTTAGGTCACAGTTCACACGTGTGCCACTGTTGCCCGACCCCCAGTGCCGCTCTCGCGTTTATTAAAATATTAAGTTACCAAGAAGGCGCTCGACTAAATGCATGAGCGTAAGGACCGAGAGAGAAGACTGGATAGGATGCTGGCGTCCCGTCTTCTGTTTCCTTCTCAGTATGCGCCACAAATCTTAAGCTACGCACCAGTTAGCCTAACAGTACATTCTGCTAAAGCATATTCCCATTGTCATTCACCGTATTGCTCGAAGTACAAGAGGTTCTCACGCGAGGCTGTGTTGGTTGAGAGGATGTCAACCAGGAAGACCCGTTCAGCGCCAGCAGGCAAATGCTATGGGGATGGGCTCTCCTCTCCTGGTGCAAACGAAGGCAGTAGTAGGTTGCGCAGGTTGAGAACCTGTAATGTCATACAAGGTAGCTTGTAGTCCTGAATGTGCGCATTGTACCATCACGAGCACTACGACAGAACACACGAGCGTGCGGTGAATAGCATTGAACTCCAATCTGAATGACACTCGGAGAGCACTGAAAAATAAAGTGGAAAGGGTGACGCTTTTCCGTGAAATCACTCGCACCACACGTCCAGTTTTACGATGCGTGACATGTGACAAGAGCTTCATATTGAAGAACCCATTGTAGCACTCATGCGCGGCAAAGTATCGCTTTTTAAAATGAATTTTGCTGTATCCCTATTTTTTGTGTTACACGCACACAAGCGAATGTGAAAGCGATATTTTTCACGGAGCTATAGACTGCACACTATAATAATAATTGCTGGGGTTTAACGTTCCCAGAACACGATATGTATATACTGCACACTGCCGCGCTTTGCTTGTCATACCCGCCTTATACTCTCGAGTGGCCCACGATACGCAATCAGCTACAATTTTTTTTTATCCGCAATAGCGAGGTTGGTGTGCCGACATTTAGCAGAACCGCAGCACCCTTTCAGCATGTTTCCGACAGTGGCCACCGCAAATCTCCCCGCGTTGGGTTTGAGGATTGCCATGCACTCGCGTGTTCCTGCTCGTATTGCTCACAATTGTACTTCCACTTTTACAGGTTTACAGCGTACATTCGAGAGGTCGCAAAGCAGCCACTGAAGGCCAGACGTCTTGCCTGAACAATATTTCAACTCCTGTCTCCTGATGGCGCTCGAACTTATTCGACAGCACTCGAGCACTGGCTGTGGGGGCTTGTATGGACCCACGCAGGAACATGGCAGCCACATTGCGTTCAGCATACTAATATGGCCACCGGGAACTGAAACGACAGTTGAGGAGAACCCTTGAAATAAGGAAAGTGGAAGACACATGGTCGATGCACAGCACGTACCAATCCCAACTGCGAGGCCCACGGGTGATCCATGCACGTTCTCCTCCAAGGTCAGGATCATTGAAGACCAGGCTCGAAGACAAACCGGAGGGCAAGTGTGACCGTAGAAGTCGAACACACAAACCGTAGAATGACGGCGACTGCAATACACTCGCAGGAACTGTTAACAAGCGTAGACCTGAGAGTTATAGAATACGGAAAACTCGCCTGTACATTCATCGTGGCTACTACTCACTTGGCTGCTGATACAAGTCTATGGTATTGAGTTAACGCGACAACAATTAAGCAGCTGGGAAAACTAAGCTGTCTTGCACCCGCGGAGACCCAGGTTTCGTACCAGAATTAACCGGCACGAAACGGCGGCCAGGAGTGCAACGGAATCCGAAGTGGGCCCTCCTCCCGATGAAAACGCAAGGGGACTTCCAAAAGCTACAACCTGCCTAGTGTTAGCTAAAACCTGCCTAGTGTCCGCTAAACGTCCCCCTTTGCCACACGACTCGTGTGGTGACAGTGGCCGCAGCAGGACTTAGTGGGTGGACGTATGCGTAGACAGGCACTGGCAGAGTACTACCCACCGAATGACAAGCACCGGCAAGGTAATACCCACCTATGTTGGTCTTTACAGTCCAGCGCCAGCCTCCCCAGGACGCCCTGTACACGACCTACCTAGGGTAAAACTATAGTGTTTGTGAGTGTTGTGTTGCTTGCCCTTCGCTGCGGCCACGACCTGCAATTAAAGACGCATACGACTTCAGGTTTACAAAGCCCGAAGCAATATGCGCCGCCACACCAGCTGGTCCCCTTTCGGTTTCATCGTGGAGAAGAGCTATCGCGGCAACAACTGTGCCGAAGTTTAGCTACATGGTTCCCTGCACGATTAACCTCAAGATTCAATGGCGCAAGCAAACTGGCAAGTGGCAATGGTCGTTGAAAGCATGCCACCTTCGCCAGACCTGTTACTCGCTCAGCACACCCTCACCAATTCGATGCCGCTGATGAAGCTGGTTACAGTGACGGCGTCGGTGTTCTGTTAATTGCCAGGGAAGCAGCGCGATCCTTGTCCATGATCTCCTGTTAGCAGCACGTGGCCCTGGTGACACCAACAGTTTGCAGAGCTGCAACGACACACGCATCATTGGTTACATTAATCAAATTCTGCAGTCTTACATGCAATAACAACGATACGATTACAAGGCACACCGTATATGGCAGAGAACTGTTGATTACTTTCAACCATCCAGAGCCCTGCTAACATTCACCAAAATCTATTTACAGTATTCATGGACTTACAGTATTCATGGAAAAAGAAAATGTTATGGTTAAGCAATGCTAGTACTTTCAATGCTAGTACACTTGCATGGAAGCCAATCTTCGCTTTAGAGCCAGATTTGCTCTAGTGTCCCCATTTGCTCAGCTTTAGCAGAGAGATTGCTCATAGCAGTAGTGATAGTAGTAGTAGTAAACAACTTCATTGAGGTCCTGAGAAGCTAGGCATGGGGGGAGGGGGGCTACTAGGTAGGTTCCTACCCGGCCATTGGTTAGCCTCATGTCTGAAGAGAGAGGGAGTCGTCACACTGAAAAAAAAAACAAGTGTCATGCTTCAATCTGCGATTAGTGTACACTGGTGTTGCTGCGTTTTACCTACACCAAAATGCAGCATCCGTAGCTGGGAATTGAGCTCGTGTCCTCAAGCTTAGAAGCACGACGCCTCAGCTGCTAAGCCACCATGGTTGGCACCAGTCGTGAACTACATTACGTGCATGCATTGCCCGAAGTATACGACTTGTACTTACGAGAGGTACCGCACAGCGGATGGCACGCTCCAGCCGGGGAAGAACGCCGAATCAACTTTTGCCAGAAGCGAAAGTTGACAAGCTGAAACGACACGGGAATAGCTCGTTACTCCCGACAGTTCGCGAGGCAAGAGGAATGCTTTAACTTACGCGAACCGGTGTAGGGCGGCGTCGGGCAAGACGTCATGCGCAATAGTGCAGGACGCCTGCACTATTACGCATGACCGTTGCGCAGGACGCGGTGTTCATTCGCCTCATTCGCTCAAGCGGATGAGATGAAGAACACCGAATCTTGCGACCTGAAACAGATGGGACACTCGTTAGAAGACCGAAGCGCACACAGAAGGCATGATAGAAATGATGCCTTGGCGTTAGAAGGACAGAATGTGAAAGACGACAGGAACATGTGCATGTTCTGCAGTCTTTCACGCCCCGTCTTTCCAGCACTAAGGAGTCAGTTATAGCAAACCGCCAACTAGGCCAAAAACCCGTACTCCTTAAAGGATGACAGGCACTCACCATGAGCACTGCTCCAGAGACCTTTGATCAGGTGAGAGACTGACCAAGGTCGCAGCCATGTGCGTCTGGGCGAGAAGAATGAGGGCCAAAGTTAACATCGCAATGACACAAACTGGAAAGACGCGGACTGCAATAATACCGACTGACTGTCAATAATAATAATAATAATAATAATAATAATAATAATAATAATAATAATAATAATAATAATAATAATAATAATAATAATAATAATAATATTAATGACAGACAGTCGGTTTATTATTATTATCTATGTCCCATCAATACAAGGGTTGATGGAAGGCGCGAGACTAAAAAGCGAGGACCGCTTGATGAATGTCTCGCTCCTTGTACAGGTTGGCAGCAGCAGGGAATACGACATTTGGAATCGTAGTGCAAGAAGAAAAAAAGGACGCCGTAACTAGATTTAATTGGATAATTCTTGGGTTTTACGTACCAAAACGATATCAGTATGAGACTAGTGGATGGTACCGGAAATTTCCACCACCTGAGGTTCTTTAACGTTTGCCTAAAGATTTAACTGGATTACTACATATTACGATCTAATGATGACTAGAATTAGCACAAGCAAATTAATGCTGCCAAGAAGAAACGGGACAGACGAGGACGAGTGCAAGGGTCGACAAGATAGCGAAAGAAAAAAAAGAAACCAACCTGGGTCGATGACGTGCCGATTGAAGTCAACGCTGGTTCTGAAATGTAAAGGCTGACGCGATAACTCCGGGTGCCGTATTGCATCTGCGAACACCACATTCCACTCCAGAGACTGGCACAAAATGGTGGCCGGGAGTGCAACGACATTCCGGATGAGTCTTACCCCCACGACGGAAACCCCTAACAGCTACCTACCTGCCTAGTGTTCGCTAAACCTGAAGCTATTACACGCACTTCCGTCGTGGGAGAAGACAGCGACCCTCGCCAGCCTCGTTAGCAGGCTCACCTGCCATTTTGTTTGATGCCGACGTTGAAGCTCGCAGTAACGACGACCCCTGTGGCGGTCCCCGATCTGTTGCCGGCGCTGAAACTCCTTGACGATGGCCTCGTCTGCAGTTGCTATACCCGGTGGCACGAAGAGTTTGTAGAGCTGCAACATTAGAGGCACCGATCATCGACGTGAAACGAGTTCCAGCGTTTTAGGAACGAAAACCATGATATGTTTACAGGACACTCTGTAGTGGGAGACTAACTTGCTGCCTTCGAACTTTTTTTTTTTTTGGGGGGGGGGGGGGACGGTCAAAAAGTATTTAGCTACTGAGTGCGTCGACACACGCAGCAGCTAAACACTGACCGGTTAATGGAGAAAAAGTTGGCGTGCAAGCACAGACCGGAGAACACAAATGCAGTTCGTGATGGTTTGTTCTCTTCTGCGTTCTCGTGTCTGCAGGCTCACCATTGTTCAGGATGAATTCTTACCAAGTGGCCTAACTTTCCATTGTACTAGTCAGTTACGAGTCACGAAAAGCACTGACGTCTTAATCAACGTTGTAAAAATATTGACAGTGAAAGTCACTACCAGATAAAGACAGTCATTACTACCAATTCGAAGTCTTACTCAGTAAAACTCATGGAAAGTAATAACTTGATATTTGTGACAAGAGTTTACTATAATTTAGTTTGCAACAGGTTCACTAATGTTAACCATACTACTTTGATGGTACGGTTACTAATATTAGTGAACCAATTACCCTAAGAATAGGTGAATGCACATTTGGTTTGTATGCACTGTCCCCACTGCCATATCAAGTCTGTTCTACAGGGTTTTTTTATACAATACAGATTTTTCTTTAAAATCCTATGACAGTAAGTCTCCTGCCGCTTTCGCACACGAACTCCGCGTCGAGGCGGAAATACTTTGCCGCAGTTCAAACGACACTGTTGCGACTAATTAACAAAAACTCAATAACCTTTAAATTATTGCATTGAGGGCACGTGTTTATACTACAAAGTTGTAGCGCGTATCAATTTATGGCATACTCATTTTTTTAGAAATCACAAAAGCTGCGCGTAGTTCTAGGTATTCATCATCGAACTGCAAGGGCGAAATCGAAAGTGATCGCGCTCGGCGCACACTAAGCGCGACCGTTTTGCTACGTCAGACCGGAACTGCCCGTCACATGGGAGTCACGAATTTTGAATGACTGCGCTCCGCGGCCGTATGTTTCCGTGAAAACCTGCAAGTCATCTCTCTTGTGCCCGCGCAACGCCCTACTCTTGCGCGTAGTGTTTGGTGCTTATCCGTTTCTTTCGAACTGTGCACAGGAAAACCGCGATTTCAACCTTTTCTTTGGGAAGCATAAAACTCAAGGGCGGCCACTGCGGCGCGTTTTCTTGCAGACAGGCAAAATAGTTTTTCGCGCCTTTTTATAGTTTAAGAAAAACAGATAGGCACCACCCATCGCACGCAAGCATAAAGCTCTTTACAAGTGTATTTCAGAATGCTTGCAGATTTTTCTGACCAGATTTTGCTTTGGCGCGCCTTGGTTCAGGTTTCACCACTTCCTTGTCACGTGTCATTCCGGTGTTGTGACGCGCCTCGTGATTTCTTTTGTCATTTCTGAAAACTATGCCATAAATTGGCACGCACTACAACTTTGTAATATAGACACCTGCCCTCAAGTCAATAATTTAAAAAAAGTAATTAACGAGCTTTTGTTAATTAGTCGCCTCAACGTCACTTTAGCTGCGGGAAAGTATTGCCGCCTGGACAGATTTCATGTGCGAAAACGACAGGAGCCTGACTGTCATAGATCTTTTATTTTAAAAGATCTATTGTCTAAAAAAAGACACCCTGTATTACAAGAGCATAGCACCAAATTTAAGTGATACAGTAATTGATAAAATTCACGTTAATTAAATGTTAACTAAAAATCTGACGAATGATAATCTAAATGTTCGCTGCAATATTTCCTACCTCGTTAGGATGGGTGCTGATGAGTGAACAGCAATTAACCAAATAAATGTTTGCAATTAATTGCTTTAGTCAGCATGTTGTAGTTATAACATGGCCCCGATATAGAAAAAGAACGAAAACAAGCCTAGAAAAGCTACCAACTGAACATTAGCGGTAGTAGTAGTATCTGGGATTTAACGTCCCAAAACCACGATATGATTATGAGAGACACCGTAGTGGAGGGTTCCGGAAATTTTGACCACCTGGGGTTCTTTAACGTGCACCTAAATCTAAGTACACGAGCCTCAAACATTTCCGCCTCCTTCGAAAATGCAGCCGCCGCGGCCGGGATTCGATCCCGCGACCTTCGGGTCCGCAGACGAGCGCCATAACCACTAGACCACCGTGGCGCACATTTGCGGGTAGTTTGTTAATCCATGCTAGCTATCATGCAAATGATACATTTTTAAATTGTTTGAACCGCTAACGTGTCAATTACAAAGTTGTAGACCACCTCGGAATAACTTCAGAATCAAGCACTCATTTCAAGCTGAAGTTAGACTAGTTTTTTTTTCAGAAGAATTCCTTGTAGTATGCGAAATCTTGAATACATGCATGCTTGCGCACCGCTACTCAAGCACTTCCATGCGAAAACCGACAGATACACTGCTGAATTTATCGCCACACCGTATAAGGCTTCACGGACGGACGGACGAAAAAAAAACTATTAAAAAAAAACACCTGCAAGGTTGCCGGCCCGGGCTCAGGCCACCCGGGCATTATGTGCGGTGAGGCATAGCCTTTCCACCGCTGCCCGGGCCCGCTGGATTGCCCACAGTTGTTCTTGTAGTTCTGAGCTAGTCAGAGCGCTTAGCCATCGCTCCTCGAGTTAGCCATCGCTCCTCGAGAAGGTCCGGTCCTATGTTGTCGTCTTTGTATATTGTGCTGATCCGTGTGCATTTCCATAAGATATGTGCCATATCTGCGTGTTCGTGCTTGCAGAGCATACAGCTCGCTTCTGGGTATTGTCTGGAATTTACTCTGTTTAGGTGTACTGGATTTGGGAAAGTTCTGGTTTGCAATCTTCTCCAATCTGTTTCTTGAGATCTGCCTAGTTGTTTGTGTGGTGGTGGGTATTCTTCTCGTTGCTGCTTATAGTGTGCCAGTATGTCGTGGTACGTGATGAGTCTGTCTGTCGTCTTGAATCGCTACTTCGTCATTGTCGCCTCCTCCGTCTTCCCCATCGCCTCCACCGCAGTCATACCTCCTTCCAGGGTGGATGGGAGGTGTGCGGCCGTCACTGACCGAGCCGCGGTGGGTTAGGTCTCGCGCGGTTCGGTGGGCCTTCTCGTTGAGGTTGGGAGGGATACTCGGATCTTCTGTATTGACTTCCCCCATGTGTGCCGGGATCCATTTGAGGTATTTGGGTGTAATTTGGCCGTTCCGGACGTCTTCTGCTCTGCGGTTCAGGATTTTGGCTGCTTCGCTGGAGACCCATCCCTTTGTGAAATTTCTAATGGCCGTCTTGGAGTCACTGATTATTGTTCTGTCTTGTTTTCGACCATTGATTACGGCCAATGCAATTGCCGTTTCTTCCGCTGCCTCTGATGATCTGGTCCTTACGGAGCCCGCTGTCACAGTCTTACGACTGCCATTGCGAAGAGAGCTACTGACAACATCACTATTGATGTCCAGGTTGCGGGGATAACGGGTGGCGTCTACAAAAAGCACCCCCTCCCGCGCGCCGTGGTTTTTGAGGATCGTTTTCGTGCGGCATTTTCTTCTCTCGACGTTGTGTACGGGGTGCATATTCTTCGGGATGTTTTCCGCGATTACTGCTGATCGGACGTCCGGGTGAATTTGCATCTTCGGGCCCCTCATTCCGTGGTAGTTTATGGAGATCTTTTCCATAATTTCTCTGCCAGCCTTGGTTCCGGACAATCTTTCGAGTTGCGCTATCCTCTGTGCTTCAGCGATCTCGCCCAGCGTGTTATGTACTCCGAGTTGTAGCATTCTTTCGTTTCTTGTGTATTGCGGTAGACCCAGTGCTGCTCTGTACGCTTTTCTAATGAGCGCGTCGATCTTGGCCTTCTCGGCCTTGTTCCAGTGGACGAACGCCGCTACGTACGCGACGTGGCTCATCGCAAAGGCCTGGACGAGCCGTGCAACGTTTCTTTCTTTAATGCCCCTTCTTTTGTTGGAGACTCTGTATTAGCCTAACGGCCGCCATGACTTTTTTTTCCAGGAGCGTTACGATTTCGGCGTTTGCTCCCCTTGCTTCGACCCATAGACCCAAGACTCTGATCTTCTGAACCATGGGTATCTCCGTGCCATTCCTAGTGGTTAATCTGATTCCCCGTTTGTGTAGTTCTGCCACGTCTCTGGATGGTGTGCCCAGTCTTTTGGGGCGGTATAGTAGCAGTTCCGACTTCCCCGGCGAGCATTCCAGTCCTGTGCCGTCCAGATGATACTCGACTGCCTCCACCGCCTCATGAAGTCTGTTCTCCATCTCGCCCTCGCTTGCGTCTTTCGTGGTCCAAATCGTAATGTCGTCTGCATAAACTGTATGATTAATACATTCAATTCGCTCTAATTTTTCTCATAATCCGATCATGATGAGGTTGAAGAGCATCGGTGACACGACGGACCCTTGCGGTGTCCCCGCACTGCCCATATCCACCTGGATGCTCTCCTCCTCGTCCAGTCTGATCCTGGCTTTTCTTCCGGTAAGAAAATTTCTAATGTAATTGTACGTTCGTTCGCCCAGGCCGAATTGCGCAATTATATCGAGGATGGCCGCGTGCTCGACCATATCAAAAGCCTTCTTTAGATCTAGTTCGAGTATCGCCCTCAGGCCTCGTCCAGTGGTGTCTATGACTTGCTCCTTGAGTTGTATCATGGCATCCTGTGTAGAGAGCCCTCTTCTGAAGCCGATCGTGTTGCTGCGGTATATGTTGTTAGACTCCAGGTAGCCGTTAACTCTATCCAGGCAAGCATGTTCCATCACTTTACCGACGCAGGAAGTGAGGGCACGCTACAATGGTTGCAGAATAGAAACTGCTGCTCACGAATTGATAAGCGTGGTGTAGTAACTTGCGAGTAGGGAGGGAGGTTGCGACTTTTAAGCAGGAATTCTATTGCGAGGCATCCAACTTAATTTCTGCAAATCTCATTTTGTCAACAAAAACCTCCAGGCCTGCGCGGAAAGCGCAGCACAGTCACCGCGAAAACTGGAAGAGCGGCATTTCTAGTGTCCGTTGTAAACTTTTGGGGCTACTAATACAAGTACACTTGCTAGGTACCCACTACCCAATAAGCACCCACTAAGTTTGGAAGCACCCACTGTGCAATTATTCGTCATTCTGCGGAGAGGCGAGGTACCAGCTACACATCTGTAAGGCATTATGTGGACTTTGTTGATGCGACGGCTGGTGAATTATGGCTGAGCCCATTGTAATGGGTTGGAAGCTTTAAACGACCTATTAGTTACGCAATTTTCATCGTGTGACGCCCGGTCGTTATTTCACTCCCACCATTCCATATAAGATACGTTAACGTGAGAAAGAGAGAGAGGGAAAGAACTTTATTGAGACTGAGTAAATGGATCATGGGGGCCTTATTGGCTACCTTGGCAACCAATACATGTGCACTTGCGAGGAACCCACCACGCAATAAATCAATTTTTGTGAAGTAGTGAAGCAGCCACTGTGCAATTTTTCGTCATTGTGCGGAGAACCGTAGTGCCCGCTAAACACCTGTAAGGCATTATGTGCACTTTGTTGATGCTGTGCCTGATGATGAAGAATATTGGCAGAATCCTTTGTAATGGGTTGGAAGCATTCAACAACCCACTCGTTGCGCAATTCGCATTGTGTGACGCCTGGTTACAGAATTCTCGTCGTGTGACACCTGGTTGTTATTTTACTCTTCTACCCCGCTATATTAAATATGTTAATGTGGTTCCTTTCTTATATGAAGCCTGTATAGGGCCTTTTTGCAATGGAGCTTCATGCACCGGTATGGCTCGGTGGTAGCACACTGGGCTGTCCCTCACGCAGAGTTCCCAGGTTCGAACAGCGTTTCATCCCAGATATTTCTTATTTCGTTTTTTTTTCTTATTTCGCGCGATAGCGGCTACGCACACCGGCGGCGGACAACTACGGCGCCAAAGACGGCTGTTGTGATCTCATAATAGCTTTCGCTGTAAAACCTGTGAAAAGTTGAAGCCATGCTAAGCGCCAGATGAGACTGATTCAGCAGACACAGACTCAACCTCTGCTCCAGCTAGGTCGTGAAGACCATCGAACCATCCGGCATGGTAAAACTGTACAATGTGGCGATGAACGAATGCAGCCGTGTATCCATCGAAGTTTGCTTTGACGCGCTTGAGTAGGGGCATGCGAGCGCGTGACTATTGAATATGTCGTGCACTTTTGTTGTGCTCGGTCAAAAACAATAGTGAAAACTTCTGCAGAAAATGAACGCTCGATTCCGAGGTTATTTGAGCCGGGCTACAACTTTGACATGTTAGCAATTCAAGCAAGAATGAAAATGACAAAACAAAACCATACTAAGTGATGAAAAAATACTGGCTCTAAGCACACAACTAACTGCTAATGCGCCGATGGTACGCCTTTTCTAGATTTAGTATTCTTTAAAAATTACTGTCAAAGCAAGGGGGGAGGAATCCCTGGTGTGGTAATGCCAAAGACGTACAAGTCTGTTCTGTACCAAAAGCACAAGATACAGAAAAGTGAATTGATATGGCATTGTCTTTTGATGCTAATCAATAAGCTGATTAGTTCACTTAGTTACCATGTTAAACTCGCAGCCTAATATGTGTTCGGGTAACAAGGCACAGTCGAGCCCAATACGAGTTGCAACTCGTAGCCCGTGGTAAAAGTGGGACCAATAAAACACGACAGCGCAAACAAAAATAAGCAAAGGAAACACTAGATAACTGGTATTTTGTAAACCAATGCAGCATCTGCCATTGTCACTGAAGCTTAGGGTACTTTGAAAGAAGGCCACCATGTTGCAACTCGTTGAGCGCGACTACATAGAGGCACGAACGAACGATAAACCAGAACATACACACAAAATTCCAAGACTTCCACGCTCCCGATGAGCCTTTCATTTTTAAAGTCTTAGCACAAGTTACGCGGGACAACCTATTCCGCAGCTACCCTGCTACTCCAGAAACGCAACAGAGTCACGATCGAGAAGGAGCTTCGACAACAAGATACAATCACTATTGCTGTTCACTGCATGGCTGGAAGTACGAGCGACTAGAGTGGAAAGAAATAGGGAGAAATAGTAACAGACTATTTGAGCAATTTACAGCTTGCAGACGACACCGCAGACTTCATGAATGACGGCAGCCAAGGGGAAATCACTGAAGACGAAGCGAAAAAGCGTCAAAGCAGGGTTGAAGCTCGACATGCAGAAAGCGAAGATAATGCTAGGTGGTATGGTGAGAGGAAAGTGCGTGTTAACTGTACTCATAGGCGTGCGCACGGAGGGGGCAAGGGGGGGGGGACGAAATGTACCCCATACATTGAGCGCCCTAGTCGCCTAAGAGAGGGGGGGGGGCGCAAAATCTGCCTCGTACATTGACTTAGTAGGGGGGCCGCAACGATAACCTTGCCCCCCCCCCCTTGATGGGGAAGCCTGCGCACGCCTATGACTGTACCCTAGAAGCAGTAGAAGAGTATGCAGAAGCTAAACGCTAACAGGGGAGCCTACTCATGCAAAAGATGTTCACAGAAGATTAAAAATGGGCTGTTGCGCGTACAGTAGGCATTCTCGACTCATCACCGGCATATTACCACTGCCACGAAAGCGGGAAGGGTTAAAAAGCATTGCACTTGGTCAGTACTAACGTATGGGCCAGAAAACGAGAGAAACTAAAATTCGTTAAAGGGACCACATAGAATACGATGAAGCAAAACGATAGTCGAAACTGAGGAAGACAGCAGTGCGAATCTAAACGAACAGGGGTAGTAGATATCGGGAGGAAACATTAAGAGAAAGAAACGGATCAGGGCAAGTCATGCCACGAGGACAAATGGCCGGTGGTCAATTAGAGTGTCTGGATGAATAACAAGAGACGAAGTGTGTCCTAGGGCAGCAATGGGTTAGGCGACGAAGTTAAATTTGCAAGCATAAAATAGAATCTGCTAGCTCAGGAAACGGTGCATTGAAAATCATTCAGAGAGGACTCTGCCCTGCAGTGGACATAATATAAGCGAACGATGAAGCGTTTAGGCTTCATCGTTCGCTTATATTTAGGCTTGTCATATTTCGCTTATAATTAGGCTTGTCACGGTACTTTCAGAAATGCTAAAACCCACCACTGCTGTTAGTCTAGGCCCAAAAAAATTTTCGACTAGTACAAGCTCCTGTCACGAAGTACAGCCGTCCACGTGGCATCTCGCAATATAGAAGTTGTTTGGCAGTTATCTGGAGTTAAAAATTACCAACGGTTAAGATACTCCCTAATGCACGTTCCTAGTCTCTCATCACCGACAGACTAGGAACGCCGACATTCGACGCGGCAACTTAGAGCTCTACTCTAAAACACTAAAGAAGCCTTTCTGGTTGGGAACTGCAGTATTTCTCGGTGTACTAGCTGCTGGCCAGGAAGAGACACTAACGCCAAACTCGAGCACGATTAAGCTGATGAAATGCATGGAGTGACCGAGACGGAAACAAGCAGTGTTATACTGATAGAACTACAGACTGTCTGCACGCTGTCTGTCGTTCTATCACTGTCACTTGTCCAGTACTGTTTGTTCCCGTTTTAATGATTAAAGAAACAGCCCAGTTAGGTGCCCTCATGCATTTGCGGACTACTTACTAAATGTTTTCACAGAGTTAGATTTTCTCACTGTGCTGCCTATACAGGGTGTTTTTTTTTAGACAATGCAGATATTTTATAAAAAACCTATGACAGTAAGGCTCCTGTCGTTTAAGCACACGAAGTCCACGTCGAGGCGGAAATGCTTTGCCACAGCTAAAATGACGCTGTTCCGACTAATTAACAAAAATACGTTGATTAACTTTTTAATTATTGACTTCAGGGCAGGTGTTTATATTATAAAGTTGTAGTGCGTGCCAACTTATTCGACCCACCTATTTTTTTAGGGGCGAAGCTCCTTAAGGCGGCACCCGTTCGTCCCTCGTAGTCGTCGTGATCGTAGTAGTGAGTAACAAGTCTTACGCTTTGACCTCCAAGGTGGTGCCGGTGGGAGATTTCTCCTGTGCGTTGTTGAACAATAAAAAATTGGCAGCGTGCGCGTTAACTAAAAGCCGAATTCTTCTGTCTCTCATTCCCCATTAGCAGCCATTGGCATGTTCCAGTAGGAAACGTTAGTAGAAGTAGAAGTGTAAGTGTTAGCTAAAAGCCGACTTCTTCTGTCTCTCATTGCCATTAGCAGCCATTGTTTACCTCCAAGGTAGTGCCTGGTGAGATTTCTCCTGTGCGTGATCAAACAATAAAAATTTTGTTCAAAACGCCGTTGATTGATGAAATAAGCCAACGAAAGACGCCAGATGTTTTGTAAAAGCAGAACGAAAGAACGCCAGATGTTTTTCTTAAAGTGTAGTAGTAGTAGTTGTATTTAGCCACCTCGCCCGATCGTCAACGGGCGAGGTGGACCGGCAACGGCGCGAGGACCCTGCCGTACGAGAGTTAAATCACACTAAAAGACATACTTTGCGGGCGATACACTCTAGTGAGCTTTCAACTTTTCGTCTTTATGTACATGATAAAGAAATTATTTCTACGAAAAACGCAAGGCACACCTTGAGCAATATGTTTGGTTTTGGGACGCTAAATGGAACCATGAGGCGATGCGAAGCCGGAGCACTTGCACGGTCGCGTTCTGTTGGCTTTCGTTGGGCATGCTACCGACCTCGCGTCGTGGAACGCGCGTCCTGTCTTCCCTCTAGCCTTGCCTTTAATTCGCACAGGGCGAGCGGGGAATGCGGTCGCTCTTGGCGCTCTTTCGCTAGGGAGCGGACTTCTTCCTTGCATTTCACCGATCACAAGTGATAATGAAGGGACCACGTAAACCAACAGTACAATAAAAGTTTGATGTTTAATATACACACGATGTTTCACACTCTTTATATTATGTACTGGGCGCATTTCACGGAAGAGTTTCACGGTTTACAGATGATTCCCTCCGTAGCTTCGCCCCACTCATCATCATTCACCCCGTGGATATGCTGTGATTTTTATAAATCCCAAAAGTTGCACGTAGTTCGAAATATTCGTCATCGAAGTTCATGCGCGAAATCAAAACTGATCGCGCAAGGCGCGCACGAAGCGCGACCGTTCTACGTCAGGCTGGACCTACCCGTCACATGGGACTGACGACGTTTGGATGACTGCGTGCCGTGGTCGTATGTTTTCGTGAAAGGTTGCAAGTCATCTCACTTCTGCACGTGCATCGTCTTACTTTTGCGCGTAGTACTTGGTGCTTATCTGTTTCTTTCCAACTGTGCGCAAGAAAACCGAAATATCGACCTTTTCTTTGTCTGGAAAGCATAAAGCTCTGGGGCGGCCACAGGCGCTTCTTACAGACAGGCTAAATAGCTTTTCGCGCCTTTTTGTGGTTTAACAAAGAAACATGGATAGCACGCATCGCACGCAAGCATAAGCTGTTTACTAGTGTATTCCAGAACGCTTGCCGATTTTTCTGACCCGATTCTGCTTTGGCGCGCCTTCATTCAAATTTCGTCACTTCATTCCAGCTTTCCGCCGGGCTTCGTGCGCGCCGGGCGCGGTCAGTTTCCATTTCGCCCTTGAAATTCGATGATCATTATCTCGAACTACGTGCAACTTTCGTGACTTCTAAAGAATAGGTATGCCATAAATTGGCGTGCACTACAACTTTGCAATATAAACACCTGCCCTCCAGTCAATAATTAAAAAGTTAACGAGTTTTGTTAATTAGTCGCGTCAACGTCATTTTAGCTGCGGGAAAGTATTTCCGCCTCGACATAGAGTTCATGTGCGAAAACGACAGGAGCCTGAGTATCATAATTTTTATTAAAAATCTATTTTCTAAAAAAGAAACCTATATCTTAATTTACTGGCGTTTCTCTCTCAACAAAATGTAGTCTCCAACCATTGCTAGAAATCAACCGTAGCGCCCTTAGCTTATATCATAGCAACACCATAGTCGCTAAGTCACTGTGGTAGGTATCAGGTACACAAGCACATGCCCATAGTAAGCTTGTCAGATAACAATGGCTGCGAATAAATCAGCTATAGAAACACGATTCTTGTGTAATCTACTCGTGGACGTATGAGAAAGTGCTTACTTGAGGCTGTGCCGGGGGGATATCCGCCAGGAAGATCTGCCGTTGTGAAACAGGGGGTGTGTGAAGACAGTCGGCGCTCCTGGGATGAAGGCAATGAACTTCTTATTCCCTCGAGGCACAAACGTACACAAGTGGATGCAACTTGTTCTTTGCCAGCTCATGGGACTAGTGGCCGAGAAAGAGCAAGATAGAGTAACGGAGAGCTGAGCTGCTTGGTATGTATTGATGTTAAAAGACTGGGCATGCAAATGCGGACACAGTCAGGACACCACAAACGCAGATTACGATACTCCCTAATGAAAAAAACGGAGTTTGTGGTGTCTTGACTTCTCTCTTGTGTGCTTGATTGCACGTCCAGTATTAAGATGAGCAAGATATGTCGTGCCTAGGGTGAATTGAACCTTCAGCCTAATCACAGTCGTTGCCGTTTCCTTATTTGTTGCCCATGACTGTAGCAAACTACTTCAGTGGAGGCACTACTTAGTTCGATGGCTCGGTGAGGCGAGCCACGTTCTAAGGCTAATGTGAAACGGTATGGTTTTTGTCCGCTCTAAATGAATACAACCCAATACAAATTGCAGATGCATTTTAAGTTTAATATTAGATTTATGTAAATAAGTAAACAACATCGACTGCTAAGTAGTTAGATATTTAATTATACACTAATTAGTATTAATGAACAAAACTCAAGACAGTCGTTCTGTTTCCTGGAATGTAATACCTAATGCCTTAGAATTTGTTCTGCAAATTTGACACATTTTACGACAGTCGGTTACAATTCACGCCTGAAGGGGATTAAAGGATGAAAACTTGTCAAAAATAAACTCAAAGTTTTTGTAAATCTTACGTAAGAGTCCTAATGGCTGCGTAATTTACTACGGTCACCAGTAGCGTTTGCTAACTTGCTTCCGCGGTGCGTCTGTGTTAGTAAACATGTAAGAGTTTACAAAGGTCAGTTATTTTTGAAGGGCGGTAAATGACTAGCACAAAGAAAAATTAAAACAGAGAAACGAACAAATTTACAAACTACCGCGCGCGCAACTCGCCCAAATTGCAAACCAGCCCGCGTGTGCAACGCCCCCAAATTCAAAGCACACGCGCGCCGCACATGCCGAAATGCTATCAACCAAATACATGCGCCTACCATGGCCGGCCACGGTAACCGCAGAAGACACGTGCTAGCTTATCAGCGCAGTAAGCAGCTAAGTCACTACGGTGGCTGTCACCCCTTAGGCGCCCCCTAAACCCTTCGTCATGCCCGTATTAACCCTTCAGAGAACGATGGCTGCGATTAACAAAGCTTGAAGCAAGGTGGCCCTTCGCGTTCAATGTGCTACTCATGGAAATACGAGAGAGATGCTTACTCGATCTAATGCCGGGAGCACGTCCGCCATGAAGAGTCCGTCGGCGATAGTGCGAAAGATAAGCCGGAGTGGCACGGGGCGTGTCAGTACGTCAGCGCTCCTGAAACGGAAGGAAAACTTGTTAGGCGATGAAAGCGCGCGTAAAAAAGAACGCAATCTCACGAATAACGCTTGAGCGCGAAGCCACGGCTGGTCCATGTGCAAGTTGCAGGTCTAGCAGCCAAGTCGAAGCTACGACAGAAAAAAAAAGAGGGCAAGGGTTAACGCGGCAAAATGAAACCCGCAAGCCGTGAAAAAGATGCCAGCTATAACGGGCACTACCAACTCTAACACGAGTGAACGTTAAAGAAAGAAGGGTTAACCCACCTGCGCTCCACCCGCAGCAGGTCCCCGACGCGACGCGTTGTGCAGACTTGAAGTTCACACGTTGCCGGCTTCTTGAAGTTCCGAGGACAAGCCGACGAGGCAAACACCGGGACGCCGCTTTGCGGCCCGCGAGAACCACATTACGCACCAGAGAAGTCTGGCACGAAATGAGGCCCGCGGGAGCGCCACGGACATTCCGGGTCGAGTCCTCCCGTGCACACAACCCCTGACGAAGCTACCTACCTACCTAACCGTAAGCTAAGCCTGAAAGCTGTACGCGCGCGCCTGTGTCACGGGGAGTTGGACTCGAAGTGGCAGCAGTTTTCAAGGAACCCGCTCGCTAAAGTTCCACGCAACCTTAAACTTTGGTTGAGCTAGGAAACTATAGCGAGTGACGTTCGGTGAACACGCCCCACACCTCGCCGGCCTGCCATATATTGGGGCTCACCAATTACGATGCCGAGGACGAAGCTCGCAGTGGTCCTCGATGAATTCCAGGCGACGCAGTTCCTGGTACACAGCTCCATAAGTCCAGGTAAAGTCCACACACACACACAAAGAAAAAAGTTAAAACGCGACTCATGCGTACTGCTATTACACGCCCCGTGCCTGAACGTCGTGCCAAGCCATCCCATGGCGCCTAAGAACTGCCGTCTACAAAATGCGCAGCGTTGCCGTCAGCAAACGAAAAATGGAGGTCGGCCGCTCACGTGTGAAACAGCTTTTTTTTGACGACGATGCTCCGATATTCGCGCATGCGTTGTTGCAGCCACAACTAGTGGCGTCATTACGTCACGGCATCGTTCGTCGCCGCCTTATCGGCGAGATCTGCGCGCGGCGCATTGTGCCGGAAAGAAATTGAAGAAAAGATGTACAAAAAAAATCGAAGGATGGCCCATGCGGCGCGTCACCGTCGGGCAGGGCGTCGGAACGAAATGTTTTTCGTTTCGGTTTTAGTTTCGCTCCATCGCAAAATTTCCGTTCCGTTTCTGCTCCAGAACGAAAAAAAAATGTTCCGTAACGGTTCGTAACGTTTTTTTATGCAAAAATTTGAAGTTAAGGTAATCATAAAGAACATTGGATTTGTGATGTAGTTACTTGCCCTCCTCTTAGGAAAGTGGGACAAGGGTAAAACACGTTCTTCAGAGGAGCGGAGTTACTGTACCACAAATTCCTACCACCTAGCACAAACCAGTATTAATTTCAAAGTCATAGTATTTATTTTCTCAAAAGACAAATACGAATTTTTTTAGTAGGCTCAATGCTTTGTGTCAAGGGAGTGAGCATGATCTCAGAAGCAGCGCGTAATTGAGTGTACTATCTCATGTGCGAGACCGCTGTTCTGATAAAAAGATCGCCAGGCCTGCGCGGAACACGCAGCGCAGTCACAGCGAAAGCTGGAAGAGCGGTCTTTGTAGAGCCCGTTGTAGAATCTCTTGGGGCAACTAATACAAGTACAAATGCAAGGTACCCACTACGTCATAAATCATCGCAATTTTTCTGAAGTAGCGAAGTTCCTACTATGCCATTTTTCGTCATTCCTCGGAGAATCGTGGTACCCGCTACACATGTGTAAGTCATTATGTGCAGTTTGTGCTGTGGCTGATGATGATGAAGAATTACGGCTGAGCACTTTGCAGTGGGTGGGAAACAGTGTTGCGGAATGGGCGCCTCGATTCCATTGCAATTCCATTACGGGGAAGTAGAACTTACCGCAATTGTATTCCTTTCAATTCCTCGGAATGAAAAAACTTAGCTCATTCGCACACTGGGAATGGCTGGGCAGTTCAATTCCATATCTGTAATCCTTCAACGTAGGAAAGGCATCTCGATAGCTTTATCGAGTTAAGAATGAACGCCCCATAAAGCTTATGTCATCAAATGCATTAAGAACTGCGAAAGTACGCAAAACACATTACCAAGGTCGAGGGATAGTAGCTTGGCGACATATCTCGTGCAGTACAACCACCCTACTAATTCCCATAGGGGCAGTTCTCCCGCTACCTTTAGTATTTGCATGGTCAGCATGTTTGAACGAATGGTGGTGTTTTAATATTGTTTAAGCTTAAACGTGTTAGTGCTAAAATGACGACATAGCGTATTTTTATACAAAAGTAGTATTCAAGAAGACTAAGCAGTTTTGCCATGCGTCTTGGGCGGTCGGGAATATGGAGAAAACTAAGGTTTGGTTAATGAGGAAACCCTCTAGATCTGCTGGTATTAGTTGGAACAGTGTACTGCTCGGGCACCTTGTGCCTTTGCATCGAATAGGGAACGCTGGGCCACACTGCTCGTCAGTACTCACGCTTGTCAAGCGCGCCTCGCAAGCATGGATGGGGTGAGGAGAACTTTCTGTGTTCGCCTGTGCGCATGTATGCAGTGTCTTCCTTGTCGCAAAGGTTATTTACGTGTGTCAGGTACTAAACTGCTCGTGAGGTAAAGATCAGGCTGCACATAGAGTATTCGCCACTTTCGTGTGGAGGTATTAATGGGAAACAACGCGCAGGGGCAATTTGTTTCTCCCTTCGGTATCTGCTGGAATAATCCATTTGTTTGTACACTAACTTATGCCTCGGCTTGTAGTAGGTGCGTTGCTTATAAGCGTACCGTGCTTGTAATCAGCCAAGCCATTTTAAAAATACTGCTTTATTGTTAATTTCGAGGCTCTGGCTTCCTAATGTTTGAAAACGCGCTCTATTTTCGGAAACAGACGTAATTTTATTCCCATTCCATTTCGTGCGAAAGGCACTTAATAACATTCCCATTTCATTCCTCCAAGCGGTGTCCCCATTCCATTCCGGGGTCGCGAAACTGTGGAATGATTTCGAAGTCATTCCAATTCTGGTCGGGCAACTGCGCGACACTGGTGGGAAGCATTAAACCACACACTCTTTGCTCTATTAGCATTGTGTGATGACTGGTTGTATTTTATCTTCTGCCACGCTATATCACATATGTTAACACGATTTCTTGCCCGACATGACGCCTGTATAGAGTATTTTTGCGAAGGAGTTACAAGCACCAGCGCGGTGCTGTGGTGGAAGACCAGACTGCCACGCAGAGGGGCGGGTTAGAATCCCATCCGATCACAGGAGTTCCTTTCTCATTTAATTTTTTTTCTTGTATCACGTGATAACGGACACGGACACTGGCGGCGACGGGCAACTATGGCGCCAAAATCAGCTGTTGTGATCTCATAACAGCTTTCGCTGTAACGGCACGCGTTGTATGCGGTATACGGCAGGTATATACGGCACGCGTTGGCTTATATCTGAAAGATCATAAAAACAACTTAAGCAAACTCTAGCTTAATTATGCCTTTAAATATTACGTAAGACCATATAACTTAATTATCAGAAGCCAAACACGACGCCCTAGAACAGCTCTGCAGGCCATTGACTGCATTATAATTCTGCCCCTTTGGACGATGAAGCGGTTGAATATTACCAGCCCTTTGATGGTCCAAGGGGGCAGTACCATTCCATAATTTTAGCTCTATTGCCACTTTTGACGTTAGATAGAGCAGTATTACTAAAACAAGTGACAAGCAGTTGCATGACTTGCATTATGTGCTGCGAAAAGGCACCCGCTGGAACCCTCCGCTGACGTGCTATGCAGTGAAGGCCAGGCAAAGGAAAACTTCGTAGGACCTTGTGGTTGTTCAGTTAGAATTTTTTTTCTCGCCTCGCCTAAAACAAAAACTACTCTTTTGAAACTTCCTTTACGTCATACCTACAAAGCGTACTACACAACGATGTAAAAGTCATATTTTTACTTGGACCGCTACATTGTGAAAATGAAACCGCATTATGGGTCAAAACGCTATTTTCCCCAAGTTTGTCACAATATTGTGACAAGGTTTCTTCTTCTTTCGATCCCGAAGTATTTTTATCACTTACTATAGGAACCTACAAAGCCCTCATTGTGAATATATTACTCGCGGAAAAATTGCTGCTCTTTCTAAAAAATGCTAAACATGCAGCATCTTGCCACTTTTCGTCAAGGCCAAAAATAATGAAAGATGAAACAAAAAGGAATAAACTATCATAGTCATGAAAGAGCAGCGCCTTGAAGTTAAGAAAAAAGTTGTTTCGTCGTAATGGCTCGAACCAGTAATTTTATATAAATTGTTACGTACGACACAGTTTCACTTCCATGCCCCAAGTTCGAAGCGCCCTCTAGGCAACGCAAATTTTTTTTCCCAAAATATAACGCCGCAATAACTACTTCTGACGTTCACACATACCAGCCCAATTCATTTCAGCATGATCGGAGATGGTCGAATATTTACCGGGTACACTTGATATGGAATGACACAGATATATATATATATATATATATATATATATATATATATTATAAAGTAGATTTATTGGGCGTCGAGCTTATCGTTGGTCGCGTAATGCACCAAGCACAGTCCGCTAGCGCGAGGCTCTGCTGCACTCTCGGTGCTGCTGCTTCTGCGCCGGAGTACTTCGTCTTCGTTACAATATATATATATATATATATATATATATATATATATATATATATATATATATATATATATATATATATATATATATATATATATATATATATATATATATATATATATGAGAGAGACCTTTATTTATTTATTTATTTATTTATTAATACTGTCAACCCTCTGTTGAGGGTCCTTACAGGGAGGGTAGAAATAAATGCCAAAAAAAAGACAGGCAGACAGGTATGTCAAGTGGCAGCGCAATCATTTAAATACATGTCTAACAATTTTTTCAAATTGGCAAACATCACTTGCATTTACTACACAGCTTGGTAACACATTCCAAAGTTCAATCACAGCTGGGAAAAAAGAATGACGAAACACATCACTGCGAGCGAAATATGGTAATAAAGCATAATTGTGATTAACACGCCTGCTTCGTTTCCCTGGCAGCTTCAAGTACTCATCTTTGTTAATTTTCAGCTGTCCATGCAGTATCCTAAAAAAAACTTTCAGCCGGTTCTTTTGCCTTCGTGCTTCTAGTGGTTCCAGTTCACATGACTCTAACATCTGCGTGACAGAATCCAACCGGTGGTACTTTGTGCATATGAAGCGCACGGCACGGCGTTGAACTTTTTCCAATTTCTTTTTCAGGCTGTCCTGATGAGGACTCCACACGACCGAGGCATATTCTAGTACTGGTCTAATGAAAGTTTTATAAGCCACCAGTTTTATATCTCGTGTAGCTTGGTGCAATTTTTGCCTTAAGGAGCCTAGTCTTTGATTCGCTTTCGAGCACACATTTTCGATGTGTGTATGTTATAGTAAAATGAACAGCGCGAAAACTACAAGGACAAGACAGACTAGCGCTGAGACCTTCTCATTATTCGACCTTCTTCGTTCGCGCTCAGTTTGATGTGATTTTTTTATATACAAAGACAATTTGCTTAGCTATGTTTAATAACATAATAGAAGGAGTAGAGTCACATTTACGTAGCATACACTGGGACAGCCATACGTGTGCTACGCGTGTTATAGTATTACTATTACAAGCAACACTTATTTTACATTAAAGGGCACCTAGGCCACCCAGAGGTCGAAATTTAGTTGTGGTGTTGCGGTTGCGCACGACTCTAAAACGAACACGCAGCCGTGAGAATTTTTCGAAGCGGTGTCCTAATAGCGGAGTGACACGCGTTCGATGATACAAGGGACGCCCTCCGTCGTTTCTCTCTTTCCTTCACTCGGCGTCTCGTCTCTCCTCCTCACCGTGAGAGGAGGAATAGCAGCGAGAACCATAGTTTCCTACAATACTTACTATAGAGGGAACTCTGGCGCTTAGGAAAAACTCTGGCGCAAAGGAAAAATGGTTAGAGATTGAGGGACAGTTAAACAAGGAACAGATAGGTGTTTATGCGGTTACAGAAACACACCTTAGAGACTTGGAAGAGCCACCACATATTGACAATTATATTTGGGAAGGATGTAACAGGATCACATCAGAAAGGAGAGGTGGGGGTGTTGGAATGCTAATTCATAGCAGAACAAAATGGGATAGAGTGAAGCGGACGTGTTCAGAGCACCTTTGGGTTTCGGGCACAGTAGGTGGAAAGAAAACGTGGCTAGGTGTAGCGTACTTGTGGACGGGGAATAACTGCAGAGAAAAGAATCAGGAGATAGTGAAATGCATAAGCACCGATATTAAAGAATTTGGTCATGATGCCGAAATAATCCTTCTAGGGGACATGAACGCTCACATTCGTGACCTTGACGGATATTCAGACACCAATGGCAAGTTATTGGTAGATCTCTGCGAGCAACATAGTCTTGAGATAGTTAACGTGGGGCCGAAGTGTGAGGGGCAGATCACGTGGGAAGTCGGAAACAGGCAATCGAGCATTGATTATTGTCTCATGACAGAAGGAATATATGACAAACTTAGAGAGATGAGAATAGACGAGGAAGGCATTAACAGCTTGGGTAGTGATCATAAACGCATAATATTACAAATGGGATATAAAACTGAAAATAAGAACATAGAATCAAAATTTGGCAGCTGGTATCTAAATGACAAACAAATAACGATTGTAGCCGCAAGAGTCGAAGAAAAAGTAGACGAACTGCCAGGCAAAGACTGGAAGTATAGTGAGCTGCTACATATAATCACAAAAGAAATGGAAAAAGAGAAGAAAACTATTTGTTGGAAAGGAAAGAGAAAGCCAAAAAGTTGGTGGAACAAAAAAATCCGGGAGGCGATCGAGAAGCGACGTGAGGCATCACGGGAGCACAGACAGGCAAAAAAAGAGAAGCGGCCACAGGACGAAGTCAACCAAATATGGGAAATATATTTAGAGCAAAAATCCATCGTGCAGAAATTAGTCGAGGCAAAAATTAAAGGTGAAAGTGAACGCTGGATGACAGAGATTCGCGAAAAGAAGAAGGCCGCGCCTAGGATATTTTGGAGCCACCTAAAAGCGCTAGGTAGGAAGTCTGTCACAATGCAACAACATTTGGTAGATGAAGGAGGAAATCAATTGGAAGGACATGAAGCGCTAGGTTACATCCGAAAGATAACAGTCGATTCGTTTAAAAAGGTCACCCAGGGGATTCCCTCGGTAGGTAATAGTACGCAAAGGAGTGCAACTGACGAAGATGTAGTACTAGAGAATTTCAATTGGAAGAAGGCCGAAGGAAAAATTCCTAAGCGCACTACTCCGGGCTTAGATGGGGTTCCCGTCAGCCTCATTAACGAACTCGGACATAACACTAAAGAAGCACTGCTGAAAGCCGTAGAAAAGTGCTTACAGGAGCGGGAAATAACAGACAGTTGGCGAAAAAGTAGAATGAACTTAATCTATAAAGGCAGGGGAGAAAAGGATAACATTCGCTCGTATAGACCGCTAACCATTACATCGGTGCTATACAGGTTGGCGATGCAGGCAGTAAAATTAAAAATAGAAGCGTGGGTAGAACAAAATGATATTTTGGGAGAACTTCAGAATGGATTTCGAATCGACAGGCGGTTAGACGATAATCTGTTTGTTCTTACCCAGTGTATAGAAATATCGAAAATAGAAAACAGGCCCTTATACATAGCTTATCTAGATATCACCGGAGCGTATGACAACGTTAAGCAGGAAATTTTGTGGGATATATTGAAAGAAGTGGGCATAGGGGACGACTGTATACAGCGTTTGAGGGAAATGTACCGAGAAAATACAGTTTGTATAGAATGGGAAGGAATAAGTAGCAAGGACAGCGTTGAAATTAGCAAGGGGCTGAGACAGGGATGTCCTTTGTCCCCGCTGTTATTCATGCTGTACATGGTGAGGATGGAAAAAGCGCTAGAAGGTAGCAACATTGGATTTAATTTGTCACACAAACAGGCCGGCACGATGGTTGAGCAGAAGCTTCCAGGTCTATTTTATGCTGATGATATTGTCTTATTTGCGGACAGTAAAGATGATATACAGCGACTGGCAGATATATGCGGAAGGGAATGTGAGGCTCTAGGACTAGGATTTAGTGCAACAAAATGTGGATTGATGGTATTCAATGATCACGAAGACCATGCGGTCTTCATACAGGGCCAAAAAATACCGAGGGTAAGCGAGTACAAGTACCTCGGAGTATGGGTAAATGAAGGGGTAGATATATGGAGGTACAAGAGAAAGCAGCGGTAGCAAAGGGAAAGAGGAATGCTGCAATTGTGAAGCACAGAGCTTTATGGGGATACAATAGGTACGAGGTGCTTCGAGGGCTGTGGAAGGGTGTGATGGTCCCGGGGCTTACATTTGGGAACTCAGTGGTTTGCATGAAGTCAGAGGTACAATTAGGAATGGATGTAAATCAAAGGATGGTGGGCCGCCTCGCGTTGGGCGCTCACGGGAAGACGACAATTGAGGCTGTAAAGGGTGATATGGGATGGACAGGCTTTGAAGTGAGGGAAGCTCAGAGCAAAATGAGATTCGAAGAGAGGCTGAGGAAAATGAAGAAGAGTAGATGGGCAGAGAAGGTTTTCAGGTATTTGTATAGAAAAAGCGTTGACACGCAGTGGAGAAAGAGAACTAGGAGGCTCACCAGTAAATATACGGCTAGCAGTGCGGGCGATATGGCAACAGGGAGCATTAAGCGGAAGGTCAGGGAGGCGGAGAGGACTTATTGGATGACAGCGATGGAAAAGAAGCCGGCTCTGAGTAACTACCGAAAGGGAAAAAACGAAATAAGGAGGGAAAGGTTTTATGATAATTCAAGGGGAAGCGCTTTACTGTTTGAAGCAAGGTCGGGCTGCCTTAGAACGCGAAGTTATAAAGCGAGATTCAGTAACGAAGACGAACACTGTACATGCTGCGGGGGAACTAAGGAAACGATGGAACATGTACTGATTGAATGTGGCGATATTCACCCAGGTATACTTGTGGGCACGAGTCTACAGGAAGCCTTGGGTTTTAGGGACAACAATAGAAAGCTGAACACGTCCGCGATAGAAATAAGTAAGAGACGGTTAGAGTATTGGTGGCAGAAGAGTAGAGATGAAGTACAAAAATAAATAATGGGGGGGGGGGGAATAAGGTCATTCTGCCTTAAGAGGCAGAGAGATAGACCGTACGTGAATTTATAAATTTTTTGGTATAATAAGATAGATTTAATCAATGTAGACAAGGTATTAGGCCAGCATGAAACAAGGAAGTTTTTTTTTTGTTTTTTTTTCTTTTTTCTTCGAGCATGGTGGCAGACATGTCACCGCCCCGTTATAAAGGGGACGCTCATAGCATCCATCCATCCATCCATCCTATGGGAGCTGCAACGCATGACGCTTCAGGCAGCATGCGAATGATGGGTAGTACACAAATTTGTCTAAACTTCGTTCTTTCGGCTCCGTTTGGCTGCGCGTCTCCTGCATCCGCTTTGTCGCAAAACAAAGTTCAGCAAAAGTCAGCAGTTCCACTTCACCACTTTAACTTTTTTAGGCTCACCAATTCAAATCTGGTCGCGGAGTTCACAACGATCCATTCTTCTATCCGAAAGAAAACCAAAACACAGCAATAAACAAAGCCACAAGTGCGTTTGAAGCCGCAAGCACGAAGACTATGCAAATTTGTGTACTACCCATCATTCCCATGGTAGCTGAACGATCGCAGCGCCAGAGTCCCCTCTAGTTAATTTTAGGAAACTCTATGGCGAGAACGCGTACCCGCGTGCGGACAGACAGGTGTTGTAGGTGACGAGCAGACGACATGTTGACGTCACGGCCAACGCTGAGGGGATGAGAAACGCCGCAAGGCACGGAGAGGAGGAGCGATTGTTTCTTGGAATTCGTGGCCACGCCCGCGGCTCGTAGCTCTGCCGCGTTCGGCGTTGTTGATCGTGACGGTATTCTGAACACGATGCGTGCGTTTACGTACAACGTTAAAAAAATACCGCACGTGGTTTGGGGGCCCCTTTAATGACACAACTTTATGCATGAAAACAATTGCGTCTATGGGCTCCTTTTCAGTAGTACAGATTTGTATCATTCAACGAAATTTCGTTAATGCCTAAAGGCTGCTGACTAATGATTGCGTTTTTAATGTACGTAGCAATGAGTGTACCTTTTCTTTTCATTTATTAATACTGCGCTTTCTTGCACATATTCAGGTTTGCGTATATCATATTTTGCCTTCTTTGCTCTTAGCCAAAATAGTATTTTCTAGTGCGTTATTATTATTATTATTATTATTATTATTATTATTATTATTATTATTATTATTATTATTATTATTATTATTATTATAATTATTATTATTATTATTGTTGTTGTTGTTGTTGTTGTTGTTGTTGTTGTTGTTGTTGTTGTTGTTAACTTGTCAACCACAAGTTTCCCTTAGAGTACAAAAATTTGTGGTATTAGAGGCGTAGTACATTCTTTATACTCAACGTATCTGCATTTGCAACGTTGCTTGGAGGGCCTTCCGGCCCCTCCAAGTAATTGCGCCTATACTAACAGCGTAAGCATAAATGTTTGTCGAAAAAATGTGGGCGATTGTAGCGTTAAACTACCCCGCATTGTTTCCTTCCGCATTGCTCGTTAGCCGTTTATGATCGGTCGAAATTGTTTGGCTCATGCACGCAACGCCCGCTCGTAACGCAATGCAACAAATGACGCGAAAATGATCAATCGCGTAGTGACCACTTATGCACAGCTGAGCAAAAAATAAGCGAACACACTATACTCAGTGCAACATATTTTTCACCACTGGTTCTTCGGCATTCGTGAAAATTTTTTCGGTGTGCCATAAAATCACCTGCTTCTTACGGTACGTCACAAATCTGCGAAATCACGCGGCGTTAAAATGACGTGTGCGCATTAAACATCGCAGTACTACGCCCAACTATACCTTAACTTTTTCTAAATAGCCGGAAAGTGCCTCATTCTGAGCGCAATTCAGGAAGACTGCCCGCCGCTCAAACAGGCAGAGGCTAATTATAGCAGTTGGCGAGATGATTTCCCATGAGTATAATAAATATTTTCCGTTGTAGCATAACGATGTGGAGCTGTTTCTGCGCGTATGTACAATTCTGTGAACGCAGCTTTGCTGAGAGAGGGGGAGAGAGAGAGAAATAAACAGCGCTGGTCGTGCGTGCTTCTTTGCGCTGTACAAATCAATTCCAGATGTATTTCGCGCTGTACAAATCAATTCCAGATGAATCAAGACCAACTAGCATGGCTGTCAGTTCAGTCTCCTTAGTCCAGAAAACCGTCGACCTTGACTATCTTCCTGGTCCGGTAGAACAAGTTGCGGGGAAAGCTTGAAAGCGCGGCTTCCCAATGTGCTTGAGTCCACTGTCTTATTTGTCGCATTGTTGCAAGCCGCCGCGATCGCTGCAAGCTTCATATGATAAAGCAAGGCAAAGCAGCTTCGTTGGAGACAGGGCTGGGCAAAGATACTTTGAAATTGTATCGCGATACGATACAAGATACTCAAGCAAGAAGTATTTGAGATACAGATACAAGATACTACAACACAGATTGTATCCGATACGATACATTCCAATTGTATCTTAAGATACTTCGATACATTCGCAAATTTCTTATTATATATCTATATTATATAGCCCTAAACTCCTATGCACAAAAATGTTCGCCTGAAAATTTATTAAATGCGACCAATTTGGTTTCATTTGAATGACATGTCTGTTAATATCTCAGATGTATTCCAAAACAACTTACTGGCGTTGCTTTAGCTGCTTGACATGACAGCTATTTATAGACTTCGGGGACAGCGGTTTTTGCTTGTGGCTTTTGTAATTGATGGGAGTCGTTGCTCTGCTTGCCGACCAGCTAGCAGGTTGCCATCTAATCACAAGAACTTCAATAAGAAGCATGCGCACGATGGCGCGAATACCGCTGTGGAGTTCTACCTTGCTCGTAAACGTAGGTGCATTACGGTTTTCGCAATAACGGATCACCGGACAGGTGTACGCCACTAAGAACATGTGCAGCCCAGAAACGTTTCAGACGTATATACAGGGTGTTCCAGCTATCACGCAGCACGATTAAGAGGAACGGCGTTACGCGAATCAAACCTACAACATATTGTTCCTAGTACAATAGAGTAGCCACTGCTATTTTTTTCGTTAATGAGGTTTAATTAATTAGTCATAATTATATTTCTAACTCGACAAGTACTCGCCTAATTGTCAAAATGTCAATGAGGCGTATGTAGGCATGTTCAAATGGCATCTAACTGCGCTACTTTCAACAACGTGCTAATTGCGCGCTCATTTTTTCCGCCTGATCAAGAAAGCCCGCGAAATATGAAAAGTGACACGTGACTAGAGTGTTGCGCGCGTCGGGAACCAGCGCCCTCAAATAAGCTTACTGCAAACAACCGCTTTGCCTGTTGCCTGTTGCGAAAGACAGCGTTCCGCATTTTGGCAAGGGTACAGGTCGGCCGCCAGCGATATGCGTGCAATTTCGCTGGAATTCAATCCGTTCGATAGTACGCCGCAATCATTCATATCTCACGGCCGACTGTTCTCATTGATAACGCGGCAGGTGTTCCGACTACGGCCTGACTCTGTAAAACCAAGCGGTGCGTTTCTTGGCAGGGGAGTGGCAGACAGGGCGATACGTTTTTTTTCTTTCTGCATTTTTTCTTGATACTGTCTGCCTCATAGGGAGCCTGTTTGAGGGCGCTGGTTCCCGACGCGCGCAACACTCTAGTCACGTGTCACTTTTCATATTTCGCGGGCTTTCTTGATCAGGCGGAAAAAATGAGCGCGCAATTAGCACGTTGTTGAAAGTAGCGCAGTTAGATGCCATTTGAACATGCCTACATACGCCTCATTGACATATTGAGAATTAGGCGAGTACTTGTCGAGTTAGAAATATATTTATGACTAATTAATTAAACCTCATTAACGAAAAAAATAGCAGTGGCTACTCTAGTGTACTAGGAACAATATGCTGTAGGTTTGATTCGCGTAACGCCGTTCCTCTTTTTTTAAATCGTGCTGCGTGATAGCTGGGACACCCTGTATACTCTACAGTTGCACAAAGCACCGCAGGACACAGCCTCTATTCACGCTATCCCCACTTACGGTTTCGATTACCTAGTGATTAGTATAACAGTAAAAGAATTTAGGGAAGGCTAAAAAGGAAAAAAAGATATATCTGAGTAAAATAGAAAGGCGGTTCCATATCCAACACAACGAATAAGTATAGAAACGCCATACAGGCGGTATTTCCAAGAGCTAATAATATTTGTTCCGTTTTACGTCCCAAAACCACAATATAATTATGAGAGACGCTGTAATTGAGGGCTCCGGAAATTTCTACCACCTGGGGTTCTATAACCTAAATATAAACACACGGGCCTCTAGCATTTTCCCTCCATCGAAATGCGGCCGCCGCAACCTTCGGCTCAGCTAGCAGTCATGCACCTTAACCACTAGATCTCCGCGGCTGGTACAGCCCCTAATAGCTATGACAATTAAATTCGGTGCCTATGGAAAATGCCGTAAAAAGGCTCGTTGAGACGCTAATGAGAAAAACGTAGCATTTGTTATAACAATGTTTCCCAAATACCTTTGCTAACAAATTTAATGCGGCTTTTAATAACTTACATTATCATAATTGCGAAATCAATTGAGCCATTTTACTCAGTAGTAAGCAGAATTGTTGTTACTGTAGACTCCAGGCGCTCCCGGTTTATTATATATTTATTATTAACATCGCCTTTACATAACAGTAAATTCAAGTGGAATATAAGTATGTAAACAGTATCGGAAATATGCAGACAGTTAAAAGTAAGAGTAAAGCAGAGAGCTTACCTTGGCAGCACGTTAAAGGCATATTGCAGTAAGCAGACCGGGAAAAAACAATATAGAGGCATAGGTAATGTACTGTACGGGATGGAAAAGAAGGACAGCTAAGAACGAACTTGAGCTGACAATCAAGTTAGGATGTTAAAAACTGAAGAAAAGAAAGCTGCCCAGCACTGGCAAGAACAATACACTCTGAAAAAAAAAAAGCAATGCAAACGGTGTTGGTTCCTGTTCGCACCTGCTAAGACAGCCTTGCGATCGTCGAGTGCCTGCGCAGACAAGCGGAAACGCGTTTCGCCTTCGCACAAGAACAAAAACCTTTCTGTGCCAGCATCACTGATGTTTTTTTACGGCCTGGATGTTCGGCCTACCAAGCGCCAGGGGAGCATCTGGCGCTAGTTATGCCATTCCCGCTTACTTGCAGGGCATAACTGCTTACATAGCCATGCCTCAAGTGCTCGCCGGCAGACAGATGTTACACGTAGGGTTTCATGATTAATTTACAGAGAAATAATCATCCACTGCGGTAGGCCTTCGGCATCAGCAGAACGAATTTTTCTACGGCCTGGCATGCATTTCTTTTTCGAAACTGTATTCAACTGGCCCTAAACAACCCATAGGTCTAAATTTAGTAGTGGTGTCGCAGTTGTGCACGAGTCCACAACTAACACGCAGCCGCGAGAATATTTTTTTTCAAGACAGTGCCGTGATAGCGCAGTTTCGCGCATTTCATGAACGAAACCAGGTCTTCGTTCTCTTCACTCTTTCCATCGCTACGCTCCGTTCGTCTGTTTGTCTCTCCTCCTAGCCTCACGAGGTGGTAGAGAAGGACAAACATGTTGCTTCTGCTGTCATGAACAAGTGCGGGTGCTGACGTCATGACCAACGCTGGGGAAACGAAAGGCAGGGAGAGTAGCACGGGATTTTCTATCTCTTTCGCGGCGCGCCCGGGGCTCATAACGACGCCGCGCTTAGCATTTCCGGTCGTGACGACATTCTGAATGTGATCTGCGTGTTTACTTTAAATGCTAAAAATTACCGGAGGTGGTTTAGATGCCCTTTAGAGGCTTTCTTAACTATGGTCAATTCAATTTTGGGCTGTACTCGGAAAAACAAGTACAGGATTTGCCGCAAACATTAGCACATGTTTCGCTAAACGGATTCTTCTGGCTACATATTTTTGAACTTTTCTTTTTGTTTTCAGCGTGCTCTAGTAAAGTAAAACTTCGACATTCTCATAAGTCAGTACTGTGAGACCCAACTATTTTACTAATCAAACTCACTGTAATGATATATCCACATGGTCGTCAGAAACCACTTTAGTTGGGTAGAACTTTAGAAGGCAAAAGCATTTCCTCCTCAAAGGCAGGCGAATATAAGCCTTCACCAATTGGCGCGCAAACCACACTATGTATTAGGCCAGATGGCTGGTGCCTCCGCCCATCCGCGATCATGGCCGAGAACACAAACGGGACAACTTCCTTGGTAAGAAACGACCGCCTGCCGGATTGGTCTTCGTGCCGGAGCCTTTCCTGCCTGTACTTAAATTGCATCCAGCAATATATGAACGAAGCGCTCGCAAATGCACCTGATGCCAACAGCTTGCACAATGGGGAGCGCGGGGTCAAACGACACACCAGCACCAAATTTCTCTCCACTGTACTTAGCATCAAGCACCATGACATTCATTCCAGAGCAGTTCCGTTGACAGTATGGTGGCAAAGGGGGAGGGGGGGAGGGCGGCAGCGGACGTCCTCCAGCTGCAGGTAACGCGTCACGTGCGTCCTCCAGCATTACTCGTTGAGGTCGTGCAACTGCTTGCGCCCGTCCCCTTGTGGTTGACAAGTGACTCTGTCTTTCACGACATCAGCCAGTCGCATGAACTCGTGGATACCCCGCATGCCACTGAGCCGCGTTCGAACCAGGGATGCCAGCTCGGCATCGCTGACGGAGAGCACTTCAGCGAGATCTTCCATCAGTGCCGGATGACGACAAACGCTCTTCAAGGCGACGGCACTGCGCCTGTCGGCACAGAGAAGAGGTGATACAGTGACGGTGTAAAACCGGCCAGCACAAAATGATGCGTCTAATTCACAATAGCCTCCTCATGATCAAATGCTAATTTATGTATAGCCCTTAATGCATACAAAGGTTGCGGTCTTCCCCGTCAGACCCGAAGGACGTCACGGGCTTAACTTCTCAAGTCTAATCTCTTTGCCAAATGAGATGGTAAAAAGATGGACACTTTGTTGTTGTTCTTGTTTCAATATCGCAGATTCCATACTTGGTTACAACCTAAGAAAATATGGCGGCTCCTGCAACCGCCATCGCTGTCCTCCTACAGAGGAAAGGAGCGGGAAACGAAGGAAAGGCAGGAACGTCAACCCTACCCTACATGGGAGAAAGGGATGAAGTTTCATAAATGCCCCATCCAATAGCGCTTACTCATATTCGTGACGTGAAGCACTTATCCGGCGTTTCATGGCAGATGACTTATCAGCGTCCAGGCAAATTTCGCCAGGAATTCTGACATCGCTGCTCCGCAAACGTAATGTTTAGGTAGTAATGACAAACCGTTAACTCATAATATGCGTAGTACTTGCATTAGCCGAGGAAGAGTACTTACGATTCGAGCAGAAACCAACTATACGTATTGCTACGTGCGTTTCTTATTATCACTTTTGCTGTATTCGGTTTTCGCCCACAAAGACTGCGAGCAACCCTCAACGCAAACCGCGCCTCATAGTTCGAGAAGCTTCGCGATTATTGTAGATCGTTTTGTTAAGATTGGGGGGGGGGGGTGATTCTTAAAAGGAAGAAGGAAATGAAAATGGAAATTGGGTGTGGAGTGCACGATAACTGTCTCTCAAGTGAGGACACCTCAACCGATACACTCACGGGGGATTAGGGATTAAAGGGACAGTGACAGTGAAAAGAGTATGGTAAAAGAAGAAAAAGAAAGGTATGAGTGGAAAAAAAAAACAGTGAGGGGGTGGGGGGGGGGGGGGGCAGGAGAACGGGCGTCCGAGTCACCGTGGTGAGCGGCTAGAAAATTCATTCGACTAGGCCGGCATCCTCGAGAAAAGCGAGTAGGGCCGCAAGAGCTGATCGGCGACGGTGCACGTGGCCGGTGGGATGGAGCAAGTCCTGTAGGGTCGCACACGGAAGTCCGACGAGGCGGTACTTCATGACGAGCCGCTTCCGCGCAGTGTTAAGAGAAGGACAGTCAAACAATAGGTGGCACAGGGTTTCGATCGCGCCGCAATCGGTGCAGTTCGGTGCAGCGGCGCCGCGAAGACGATGCCTGCGTTCCGCGGGCCACACAGAACCGGTCCTCAGGGCAAGAAGAAGCGCGCGCTCGCGGCGAGTGAAACCAGTGGCTGGGATGGGAGGAGGGGGGTGTCCGGAGGCGACCCGTGCGTCAGGATGCTCGCGCACTAGCTCCTGGCGAAGGTTGTTGCGTGCCGAGTCGAACGAGCTGGCGTAATCCGTCAGCGAAGTCTCGGCGGAGTGTGCTCGTTTTGCGAGTTCGTCTGCAGCCTCGTTGCCCGCGATGCCGACGTGTGAAGGGAGCCACTGAAGGACCACATCACAGCCTCGTTCCTGGAGGGCCAGCAGGCTGAGAGCGGCACGCTGAGCAAGAAGGGGGCCTCGTTCCTCCCTCGCGAGCTGGCGGAGGGCAGGTTTCGAGTCGCAGAAGATTGCTGCGCTCGTGACGGCCGGCGAATTGCGCAGGAGGTCTGCAGCCAGCTGGAGCCCGACTAGCTCAGCTGTTGTTGAGGATGCACAGTATCGCAAGCGGCACTGTCGTTCCGAGCTGAGCTGAGGGGCTATGCAGGCGGCCGCGGCTGAGCGATCCTGCAGGACGGACCCATCGGTGAACACCTGCGTCCTCCCGGCCAGGTCCTCATACATCCGCGCCGCGGCCTCTTGAGCAATGGCACTGATGGGGGTGTGGCGTTTGGATCGAATGCCCGGCAGGTGCAAGTTCACTCGAAGGGGCACTCGACGGTGAGGGGGTGGCCAGCGCGAAAGGCGTGCGGGGTCGTCAGCCACAACACCGTCGTACACGTCGATAAGTTGGCCGACACGTGAGTTTGGCACAGCACGTAACCGCGAGAGGAGGGGACCTGCATCAGGCGCTCGGTGGAGACGCTGCAAGTGGCACAATGCGCGCAGGTCCGCCGTGAGCGACGCAGGCCACGCACGAGCCTCCGCGAGGGTCTCGGCCACACGAGAGCCACGAGGCATTCCGTGACACATGCGGATGACTCGGCGGTGGTCCTGGTCGATCAGTCGCCACTGTGGCGCCTGGAGTTTGCAGATCGGCAGTGCGTAGTGGATGGCAGACAGAGCCATCGCCTCGTAGATGGTGCAGGCGAAGGCAGCGGGGCAGCCGTTGCCGCCTGCGAGTAGTTGGCGCACGGCCGATTCCACGCGACGCGTCGTCTGTCGTACACGTCGCACCGCCGGGAACCATCGGAGGCGATTGTCTATCGTCAGGCCGAGGTAGCGGACGTTGCTACTCCAAACTATTGGTGCCCCATCCAGCTGAAGGCACGCAAGACGTCGTCGGGCTTCAGCACGAGGGTGGACGACGAGGGCCTCGGTTTTCGGCGCCGAGATCGTGAGGCCGATGTTTCTCACGAAGGCGGCCACACATTGGAGGGCCTCTTGCATGCAAGCGCGCACCACCGAGCACTTTCGGGTCGGTCCACGCACATACAATGCGACGTCATCAGCGTACACCACTGCGCGAACAGGGAACACAGCCGTTTCTGGTAGGCACTTGACGAGCGGCGCGAGTACCAGATTAAACAAAAACGGGCTGAGGACGCTGCCCTGTGGGACGCCACAGCTGACAGATCGCGGCGCACTTGTCGCCCCGCCCACGCGCACAGTAAACGTTCGGTCAGTGAGGAAGGCCTGAACGTAGTTCAAGAGTTTGCCCTCAACACCTAGCGCGCGCACAGCACTGAGGATAGACGAGTGGGGGAGCGAGTCGAACGCCGACTTTATGTCAAGGAGGAGTAGGATGGCCATTTCTCCATCGTGAAGGGCCTGCTCGAGGGTGCTCACGACTGCAGCAATGCAGTCGATGGTCGCGCGATGTGGCCGGAATCCACACTGCTCTGGTGGGAAAGCGTTGCGCACCTCCGCGATCCACTGTAGCCGGTAAAGAGCCATCTCCTCCATAGTTTTGCCCGCCACAGAAGTGAGAGAGATGGGCCTGTATGACGTCACCGATCGCGCCGGTTTGCCTTGTTTGAGGACAGGGATCACAGTCGCGGAACGCCATTCTTCCGAGAGGACAGCACTGGAGAAAACTCTGTTGAATGCATCCAACAAGAGTGGGCGCTGGGAGGCATCCAGGTTTCTCAACAGCTGATGAGTGATTTTGTCCGCTCCAGGGGCGCTGCGCTTGCGCTTTCTGAGGAGAACCCGTTCCAGTTCGTAGAGGGAGAAGTCCTCTTTGCAGAGAGAGCGAATGTCAGCTGAGGTGATGGGATCCACGGGAGGGAGCGGGTGTGCGGCGTTTGTCGTGACACCGCCAGCGCTCCCCGCTCTAGGAGGGGAAGGAGGCGCGAAAGAGGCGGCAAGCAGTTCAGCAAGCTCCCTTTCAGTGATGCCCTGCGCAACGGCTATGGCGAGCACTGGGTAGCGCGACACTTTCGGGTTTATCAGGACGCGCATGATGTGCCAGCCGCGGCGACGTCCTCGTGGATTACTCAGAGAGGAACAGACGCCCGTCCAGCTGCGGTCGCGTAGCCGCTGGGCGTGCCGCCGGCACACAGCGTCGAGCCGGTTGTACTCTGTCCATGCGCCGGGGACCGAGGAGCGCAGCGCCCGCCGCTGTGCTCGTTGGCGCACTGCGCGGAGGTTGAGCAGCTTGATGTCAGGGCAGGGCGTGCCGGCGGGAACAACACAGCGCGTTGTGGCACGCTCAGCACAGTCCGCGATGCGCGAAAAGAAATCATCACTGCTCTGCACGCTCGCGCACAGGTCACGGAAAAGTGGCCACCGTACAACACTGTATTCACGAACAGTACCACGGCTGGGGTGGCACGGGAGGAGTGTGATCGGGTAGTGATCAGAACCGGCAGTGTCAGAGTGGCGTTTCCACTCGTAGGAGCAGCGTTCTGACACCAGCGCCAGGTCAATCACTGTCGAGGCCGCACTGCGACGGATGAAGGTGGGTTCCCCGGAGTTTAGTACGAGGAGTCCTACCGAACTGATCGCGTCGCATAGGTCCCTACCGCGCGCATCCGTGGTACGGCAACCCCAGCTGACGTGGTGCGCGTTGAAGTCTCCACACAGTACGTGGTCACGCGCGAGCGCGGCGACAAGGCGTGGCACAAACGCGCAGCTGGCCGCGACGACTGGGCGCACATAAACACTCGCGACAGAAGTGTCCACGCCGTCCACACGGACCGTGACAGCAACGCGCTCACTCGTCGCACAGCATAAATGTTCTGTGGGGACAAGCGCATGAGCGAGTGTGTCACGAATGTACAAACCGGCGCGTGGCTTCCCGGGCGGGTGGGCGGTGTCACAGCACGGCGCATTATTGCACTCAGCCAGCGCACACTGCGTGGAACTGCTGTAGCCGATGTAGCCGGGCAGCGAAACATCCTCCACGCGAACATACGTCTCCTGCAAAGCAAGGACGTCGTAGTCGCGCAGGGGAAGGATCGCTGCGAGCTCTGCTTGTCGGCGACGCAGTGAACGGCAGTTCCACTGCAGTATGCGTGGCCTAGACTCGTGTCGATCACTCGCCATCATTTGTTAACGCAAGGTGGGTGGCCAGCGCTGCAGCACAGAGCGGGCGAACGGGGCAGCCGAGAGGGAGAAAATCCATAGCGGCTGTCAGCGCTGCCGAGAGCACAGCGATCACAGAGTTTCTCTTGTCTGTGGCGGTTTGTGAGTTTTTGCAGACGGAAGACCAGCGGCCGCCGCGTACGAAAAGTTCTCGCGAACCAGGGGGTGGGCACGGGACATGGTGGTAGAGCCGGGTGTTACTGGGTCTCCTGTATTCTGTCCACGCGCGATAGCGAGCGCCTCACGGCGCGAGATTGGGAGCGACGATTCGGCGCGCACTTCCAACAAGCGCCGCTCTTCCTGCCAACGAGGGCAGCGGGGCTCGGTAGCGGGGTGAGCTGCGCCACAATAGAAGCACCTCGCCTTCTTCGCGGTGCACTCACCGAGGGAGTGCGGTCCGCCACAACGCACACATCGCCGCTCAGACGTGCACGTTACGTCCGTGTGCCCATAGCGTCCGCAGAGCTCACACTGGGTTGGTCGTGGACGGCGAGCACGCACGGGCCGGCGCTGTTTGAAAAGTTCCACATCAGGGGGAGCCTTGTTGCCGGCGAAGCGCACAATAACGTGGCGACCAGAGCGAGAGCACTGAAGGACAGGTAACCGTGACGCGATGTTGGCGCGGATCGAATCCTCGTCTAGCGCGGGGTCGACGTTATAGATGACGCCGCTGCAGGTGTTCGTCGACGCCTGCTTCGCGCGCACAGCAATGCCGCAGATGTCAGCCACAGCGAGCAGGGGGTCGAGTGGAGTTCCGGCGGTGACGTCGACCGCGACGACGTTGCGACCGAAATTTACGCGGACGCGACTGACGCCCTCCAGAGGAGCCAAACAGGAGGAGATGGCTTCCTGTGTGGCTGTTCGGAAAGTTTCTCTCCTCACAGCCGGTCTGTAAAGTACCGTCTCCAGCTGGGTGCCGGGGCTTGTGTGCCGTGGGGGCCGGGGGCGTGGGTCGCTGGCAGCGGGCTTCTCAGCACGCTGAGACCGACGCCCGGTGTTGATGGGAACACTTGGTGCGCAAAGCTCTGTAGCGCTCGGGGCCCCAGTGGGGGAGAGGGCGGGGAACTCTTCAGCCGTCAGCTGTCCCAGCACGCGGCTGGCGCGAGGGAGTGGGGAGGAGGGCACGCCATTCAGGGGCTCCTTTTCCTCAAGAATGGGCAATGGCTCGCCTGACCTTGCTGTGCACGTGTGAGCGGGAGCTGGGTTCCCTGGAGTCAGCTGTGCTTCCTCCGTGACGTCAGCAAAGGGGGAAAGGGGCCTGGTGGCTGCGATGGGAGGGGAAGGGTTCTTGTTTGACAAGGGGCATTGTCCCTCCTGGTTCCCCTCTGGAATGTCAATGCGGTCGTTACCCTCCTGATCCACCGTGACTTGCTCGCTGGAATCTGCCTCGGCGTTAAAATGGCCGACTTGGGAGGGAGGACGAGCCAAGATGGCAGCAGCGTCTTTCTCGACTGTGGAGGGAACGGCGCCCGTGGAGATGAAGGGGCCGGGGCTGGATGGCGGTTCGGGCGCCTGGTTCGTGGAGCCTGGCACAACAGTGGCGGGTCGTTTGTACCTGCGTGGCTGAGCAAGACTCTTGCGAACCTTGCGAGGACGGCGGCGAGGTGACAGCGATTTTTTGGCGTCATCTCGCCGGAGGAGGTTGTTTGCCTCCCGAAGAAGAAGTTCAAACGCTCGAGAGCGCCTAGAGCTACAGCTCATGGTGATTTCCGACAGGGAGCTTGGCGGAAAGTTGTCGTCCATCACAAGGAGTGTCGAGGGACAGGGAGGGAATCGGCTGGTGGGGCGTAATAAAAAAACATGATATAAAAGAAAAGGCCGATCAGAAAAAAAAAAAAGGTTAGGCGGACTTACATCGCCCCACTTAATCCCCAATGAGGGCTAATCAAATGATAGAGGAGGGGGTAAGGAGATCATAACTGTAGATGAAAAATTAAACAAAAAATAAAAGGAGAAAATGAAAAACTGAGGAGCTAGAAAAACGCGTGCGTCTGGGGAGAGCGCTTAGCTAGCAGAGCAGCGCGCCAGACGCGAACACTCGAGCTTATTCTAGAACTTGCGCGACAACCAGAAATAACGCTGGAATATTCGACGGCACATGTATAAATGCCGACGCGCTTCACCGCTTGTCAGTTTTATAGACGGCCGACGCCCTGTTCATCGATATCAGTGTACAGCCTGTATTGCTGTAAATTAACTCTGCATTTCCCGGCCACAAGTTCGGCCAAATAAAGAGTTTCAGCTTGAACACGACGACTGCTGTCTTCGTCGACGTCACGAACCCGTGACATCTGGTGGAGGTGCTGGGTCGTGTATACAATATAGCGGGTGAACGGCAAGTGACCACTCTTGTGCTAGCGTTCTGCGAGAGTGACTCCAAGATGGTTGACCAGATACTGTCGATACTTCCCACGTGTAGTTCCATACGATTACAAAGATACGTCTTCAACGGAACACAAGCATTTAACATCCCATTCAGTAGCGCTTGTGTCACAGTCATGCTGAGACTCTAGCCGTGTGCAATTCACTTCACTCGCATGTTGCAGGTTCGATCAGCACGATCGAAACACGAATTTTGAAAAGAATGCACACGTATTCTTTTCGCAACGTCGAAGAAGTTAGCCGAGAGGCGTGGATTGTGGCCATGACTGCGCGTTCCATCGCTCTAACCATTTCGCTTCGCTGGTCGAGCTCGAGCGTGTTGGCGATGCGGCGCTTCATAATATCCACAATAATTGTGAAACATGCAATGCACAAGAGGAACTATGCTTTTATTCTGATCTCGCTCAAGGATATTCTACATTAAATACAATCAAAGTGACTTACGAGCGTGAAAGAACATTAACGCACGAGGGGACCTGAAGTGCAACTCGATCGTTCCTCGTGAGTTAGCAGCTGGTGGTTCATCGTCGCTGTCACTCTCGGTGCTTTCAGTCTTCTACGTCCAGTGAAAAATCCTCGTCGTCAAGATGGTTTCTTTCAACATCACTGCTGAAGGCAATCTGAAGAATTTCCACCGCCGAACGACTTCGACCATTCCGCGTCACAGTGTTTACAATTTGAGAGACGTCTGGGCGCGGAGAACATTTTTCTCTCAGACCGCTCAACAAGCAAATCGCTTGCAGTGTGCTGCCACCTATCAACAAACGTACAAAAACAAGCGGCGCAGCGGTGGCTATGAAACCCAACACACTGGCGAAGGACGGGACGGCGTGGAAAGCGTTCGCTCCACGAAAGGCGTCGAGCAGACGCGTCCTCGAATGATTGAAACGTCGCTCGCACGATTCGTAACAGCGCTTTGCTGACAAAGGATAGAGGCCCTATTTTAATGTATCGCCCACTTGAGATCGCTCAGTTATACAAGAGCACATCGCGAGCCCGCGCGACCTCCCGCGTACAGTGTTATGGGACTCATGCACTACAAGAAACACTGACCAATGCTATATGCAAGTAAAACAGGGTGAGCTTCAACTGAATATGTCAGACGATAACACTTAACTAACCTACGTGGCTACAGAAAGCCTCGCGAAGCTGATAGTGTGTACGCTCTGGGCTAGCATTGAAAGCGCGAGTTGCCACGTATTTTCACGAAAACTTTGCGTCTCGCAAGAACGAACCAGATTCCTCGTGTCACGGAGGGCCCGGTTTGTTCACTGATGCAGGGAAAATGCAAAGTCGTAGCGTTCTTTTCTTGCCAACGCGTTAACACAGGCTAGCACAGCCGAACAAGGCAGCGACTGCGTAGTGCTGCCATTTTGTCGTCTACTAACCCTCCTCGAGAGGACGCTCCTGAATTCCGCTTGGCGGCGCGACAGTCTATGGGCATTACGAATACGGAAGCGAACACTCCGTCGATATACGAAGCTCAGGCAGTCCACGCTTGAGCTCGATGACTGCCAACTCAGCGACGAAGAGGCAACGACCAACCAACGCAGCGTCAACGAGAGCAACTGAGCACTGCACCGACTGTACCAACTGTACCACGCACTGCTACTGCTGCTACGTTGCTACTGCTGAGCCTGTTATGCTGGCTACGCTCTCCAAGGTCAGCTTTTCTACAGGAGCTCCAAGGCTCCAAGCACTCCAAGCGGCGCCGGCGCGCTCTCCCACATCCGGGACTCCGTTGCGCCGAAACTGCTCTCAAGCGGTCTTTGGTGCACGGCCTCCGCGATGGGCTCCGGTGCGCTGCCGGAACAGATCAGCGAGGTTACGTTTGGTGCCTTCATGTGCCGCTGTCATCCGTGTCATGGCGCGCCTATGCGAGCTCATATCATGGCTCATATCATCATCACATCGCTTGGCGCGATCTCGTGACGTCGTTGACGTCGTCGAAGGCGCAAAAAAGCTAGCGAGCCTGTACAGGAGCTATCTACAAGAACGCAACGTCTTTAGATTCAAGAAAGTGAGTTGTCCGGCCATATTTCGATGGCGCCGGCGGCAACGGAGTTTTTTGGCGCGCTGCACGCATGAGGCGGTTGCTGTCATCGTGGCCTGGGATTGCGAACATGAATAAGAGTAAGTGCGTTGACGCTTCATAATGTTGGAAAGGTTCTATTTACTGCGAATATTTAATTTGATATGAAGCCACGAGGATAGTGCGAGCAGCTGCCGCGGACGTAAATGCGCGACCATTATTTAGAAACTTTGCATTAAGTAAACTGCTGTATAGCTGAGTGTGTAAGATGGATTTTGTGTCATAAGTCTGCATGAGAAAGAAAAATTTGTTTTATCCGTTTGCGGTCAATGAAGCCACTACCAACCGCGAAACCACTCACAAGGCTTCGGTTTGTGTAAGTCGGTTGGACCATTTCCAAAACTCATTTTCTTTAGTGAGAGCGTGCCATGCGGAGAATATTTTGCATTGCACACAAGCCGGTAGACGTTATAAATGCAGCATATAAACGCGCTCGTGCAGCGACGCGCTTAGTCTCGCCAGTGCGATCGGTCGCGTTGTTCGATTTTTTGCTCGTCAGAACCTGCGCTCGGCTCGTGGTTGAATACGCTGTAGCTCGTACCATCCGCTCGCCGCCGTTGCTGTGTGTGGTTTGGTACATGATGTGGCGACTGAAGAAATATGCAAAAAAAAAACATGGTTGATCCCTTCGTCATAGGAATCGGTATAACACGAAAGTGAAACGTGTCTTCACAGAAGTAGTGCTTATTGTGTAGTGACATATGAGAGCTTGTACAATGTATATTCGTGTTTGGCCGCTATAGCACCGTTTGACGTGGTTGCATCCCATGTTGACGGCATGTCTCTATCGCGACGACTAACGTCTATGATCATGATTAAACCGTTGTGGTAGCTGAAGTTGTTAACATATATTTGGACACAGCGAATCGTGAATCCCGCGTAAGGATGATATCAACAATGTCATAATCAACACTGGTACCCGGTATGCACTTCTTCAAAGCGTCGTCAATTAAGGAGAGAAACGGCACGGGGTGCGCTCTCTAGCAACGGGTGACTGACGCCTGCGCTCATGCATACACTACCACACACTGCGCTTCAGCAACATGGGAGGTAGAGGTTCGTAGCCTGAGCCGCGAACGCGTGCGTCCCTCTGGCCTCTGTCTCGCAGGCGCTGGTCTCGCTCCACCAAGGCACGACATTCGCCCGTCGAAATCGCGTCCTTTCTGCAACGCGTACTGCAGCAGTTTTGTTAGTCGGTGCTCTCGCAATCGAAGCAGTCGGCGGCGGAGAAATCCCGTTGGTGCATGTGGAAGCTGTACTACTCCGATGAGCCGACGCACGCTAACACGAAGCGAAAGGCAAAGAACGAACTGCGTCAAGGGTGCCTCGGCGATGCCAGCGCGCCGACGCACACCGAGACGTTCTAACCATGACCTCCGATATCGCGCACAATCTCGGAGTAAGCGCTAGTAAATGCCGATCATGAACCATTACTGCCATTACTTCTTTTCACCTCTCACCGACGGCGGCGCCGCCCCGCTCCGCCCCGCCTACCTACATCGCCAACAGAGAGCACCGTGCGAAAGAGAATGTGTGAAAGACATAAGGCGCGTTCGCGCCATGCATTGCCGAGTTAGTTTAGTCGGTAGGGCGTCGGGCGCTTGCCGTCGCGGCCGCAAGGTCGTGGGTTCGATTCCTAGCGGGGTATCTTGTTTTTTTCTCACCCGTTGGCGTCCATTTTATCAACGTCATATCCATGACGGATGTACTTGGTGGACCCGGGCATAAAACACTTCAGTGTTAAAAAGAATAAGATAGACACTTGGAACGCTTATTACTCAGACGAATGGGAGATAGTACCAAAACAGAACCACGCGATACAAATTGTGTGCTTGCGACATCTCATCGCACCTCATGTACCATATTTGCGGGCATATAACCGACACCAATAATTGGCAAATCTTGGAAGGGAACTTGAAGGGAAAAGGTGGAAGCGCATGGCGCAGTTTTTGGTGCGATTTACGCACGTTTGGAGGTACGCGCGTGTTTTTTGACGAACGCCTTTGCGAAATCAGCCAGTTGCGTCCCAAATGGCATGATTTCATGCGCGACTCACACATGGTCGGAGGGTCGCACGCGTCATTTTGACGAACGCCATCTTAAAATCGCGCCGCCGCGTCTTCCTACTCAAAAACGCCTCGCGCGGCGCGTCGCTCGCTCGTCCGACAAGCGGAGTTTAGGGTGCAGACGCGTGTTTGCTTGGTTTCTTCCAGTGCCTCCAGATGGCGCTGACCTCCGCGCTCTCACTGAGTGTGTGTCGATTGCAAAGGCAGAGCAGCGGCCCCTCCTGTGCTGTTTTCTGGACGTGGAGAAGGCGTACGACAATGTTCCACACGCTGCACTCTGTGAGAGCCTGTCTACAATGAATTTTCCAGTTCCTCTGCAATCAATGGTACAAAGCCTGTATGAAGACAACACTGCCGTTGCTCACTTCGGGAGTGCGCAATCTTCGCCTGTCAAGGTAACAAGAGGTCTACGTTAGGGATGTCCGCTATCCCCACTGCTGTACATTCTATATGTGGCCAACATGGAGCGAAAGCTCCTCAGTAGTGGTCTTGGTTTCCAGCTGAAATACAATACAGTGGGAGGAGACGAGAGGTGCAGACTACCGGGGCTCACCTTTGCTGACGACCTTGTGTTGATGGCAGAGTCTGCTCAGGACCTTCAGGACCTCATTCACATCTCCCAGGCGGAGATCACGCGCCTTGGGCTCCGCTTCAATTGTAAAAAAACTGCAGTAGTCCCCTCGCTGGCACATGTGCGGATGAGGTCACTCTCAGGCTCGGAGATGATGTCCTAATGGTGTGTGCTAAATACAGATACCTGGGAGTGCAGCTCTCCAGTGGACCGGAGCTGTTTGGTGTTATGCCAGGGCTCCCAACCCAAACTTCCTTGCTTCGACAAGGAATTCAAGCTGGTAAAACGTCTGACGCAACCAGCGTCAACACCCGCTGATGCAACGAAGCGGGAGTCTTACGCAAACCCCGGCAACTCCGGCGATGAGGCTGACGCAACCAGCGTCAACACCAGCTGATGCAACGAGGCGGGAGCCTTACGCAATCCCCGGCAACTCCGGCGCTGCGTCTGACGCAACCGAAGGAAATCTCTCCCGCAACGTGCGGCGAGCCCTCTCATCCGCGGATCCGGTTCGAGCCAGCGACCAACGGCGGTTCCTGATTGGAGGCTTCGCGCTCCTGGCTGATGCAAGCGATCGCTCAGGGCTATAAAAGAACCAAGCTGCGCGGAGAGAGAGAGACAGCGAGACAGCGAACGAAGAAATCGCGGGTCGTCGTCGCACCGCTGTACGAGCCCAATAAGCTGTCGGCCCCAGCGCCGAATATGTAACGCCTCTGTATATATGTATATAAATTTGCCTTAACACACCGTCGCCTTGATCGCTCCGTCTATCAGCTCTGCGCAGAAGCAGTCGCAAGCTGAGACACCTGTTACCCAACATTGGCCAACAAGAGGAGATCCTCCGGCAGAAGGCACTTCGGGCCCAGTCCATCCTCCGTCGACAATGTCTCTGGGGGTGCAATTGACTTGTGATGGAATTGACTTGTGATTAACTTGTGATTGACTTGTGATGGAAGATAGTGCATGTGCCGGCGTTGACGTTCGCGAATGCTGTGCTATGCCTTTCGGCAGTCACGCGGGACTGGCTTGAGCGACGACAGCGGGAGGTTGGCCGGATAGCTCTCGGCTGCCATGGTGCTGTGGCCAACGAAGCTATTGAGGGTGATCTCGGCTAGAGCACTGCACGGGCCGGATCTTACGGCCCGGGTCCGGCCCGGGCCCGCTTTATGAAGCCCGAGCCCAGCCCGGGCCCGTGGTTCCAAGCGCGGGCCCGGGCGTACATGACCGAACCCAGCCCGAGCCCGGCCCGGGCCCGGGCGTACTTGACCGTACCCAGCCCGAGCCCGGCCCGGGCCCGTCGTTCCAAGCCCGGGCCCGGCCCGGGCCCGGACGTTCATTACTAAACTAATCCAGGGCGCGCTTGTTCATGACCAGGCCCGACCCGGGCCCGCTAGAGGATAGTAGTTGTTGATGATGATTATTAATGATGCCGTGCGCTTTGTAGCAGGCGACCGGACGGAAAATCCGGTGTGTACATGCATCGAAATGTTGCTTTGCCCACGGTGGTAGCTCAGCGGTTAAGCTGTTTCGCTGTTAAGTCCTAGGACGCGGGTGCGATTCCCGCAGCCACGGCGGCCGCAATTTGGTGGGGGCGAAATGCAAGAACAGCCGTGTATATACTTATCTTTAGGTGCACGTTAGAGAACTCGAGGTGGTCGAAATTGATCCGGTGCCACTACGGCGTGCCTCGTAATCATATCGTGGTTTTGGCACGTAATACCAAGGAATATAAATGAAATGTATCGTATGTGTCAACCTTGAATAAAAGACCGAAATCTTTATGCCTCCCATGGGAACAACTGTGATCTGGCCCATTGTTCGTTCTGTTAATAGGCCACTCTTCTTCTCTACAATTGTCCTCTGCAGAAAAAGGCGCCATCCTGGCGGCTTAGGGTGAGGACACAACGATTGGGTCGTAGTACGGCTTGATGCGCGAGACGTGGACAAGTTCGCGGCCACGATAGCGTAGATCTGTCGATGGCGTGATGGGCTCCACGAGGCAATTGACGGAGGAAGTTTGCTCTACAACGCGGTATGGTCCGAGGTATTTGGCAACGAGTTTTGCTGAGCGGCCGGGTGCGGTAGCGGGTACCCGAAGCCATACCAAAGAGCCAGGGGAAAACGTTGGTGCCGAACGGTCGCCAGGTTGACGGGATTGCTGCTGCCACTGGTCCTCGGTAGAAAAGGAGCGGGCAAGCTGGCGGCATTCTTCAGCATGTCGGGCAGCTTCGGACAGAGGGGTACTTTCGGACTGGTCAAGCTTATATGGTAGAATCGTGTCAATCGCATTTGAAGGTTCTCGTCCGTATAGAAGAAAGTACGGAGAAAATCCAGTAGTAGCTTGTACCGCAGTATTGTAAGCGTAGGTGACGAAAGGGAGAACTTGGTCCCAATTGGAATGATCAGAGGCGACGCACATTGATAGCATATCGCCAAGAGTACGGTTGAAGCGCTCTGTCATGCCGTTCGTTTGCGGATGGTACGCTGTACTTGTGCGGTGCACGATTCGGCATTCGTCAAGTAGTGCCTTCAAAGCGTCGGCAAGGAAGGCACGGCCTCTATCGCTTAGGAGCTCGCGAGGGACACCATGGCACAGAATGAAATGTCGCAACAGAAACGTTGCAGCGTCACGGGCTGTGGCAGTGGGCAGTGCAGCTGTTTCGGCGTATCGTGTCAGGTGGTCTATCGCAACAATAATCCAGCGGTTACCTGCTAGAGTTGATGGCAGCGGTCCGTATATGTCAATGCCAACACGGTCAAAAGGTCGACTAGGACAGGGAAGAGGTTGGGACGGATAGACTTGTGCGGCAGGTAACTTTCGTCGTTGGCACTGAGCACACGACCGAATGAACTTCCGCACGTAGTTATACATGCCGCGCCAATAAAATCGCAGTCGAAGCCTAGCGTATGTCTTGAAGAGGCCTGCATGCCCGCACTGTGGGTCCGCGTGGAAAGCATCGCATATAACAGCACGGAGATGGCGAGGTATCACAAGAAGCCACTTGCGACCATCGGAAAGGTGGTTGCGTCGATAAAGAAGGTCATCCGGATGCAAAAGTTGGTAGCTTGGCGGCGGAGAGCACGAGACGGGGATGAGGTGACAGGATCAGAAAGGATGCCGAGGAGGGCACTGATCCAGGGATCCTTCCGTTGCTCCACCGTTATGTTGCGTAGGGCGGGTGATGCAAGTGCAGGCTCAAGGGCAGATAGGCAAGCACCGTCATCTGATACCGGTGAGCGAGAAAGGGCGTCAGCGTCCGTATGCTTGCGACCGGATCTGTAATTAACGCGTATGTCGTACTCCTGAAGTTTGAGGGCCCAGCGAGCAAGTCGTCCAGACGGGTCCTTAAGAGTGGATAGCCAACAAAGGGCGTGGTGGTCATTGACTACGTCAAATGCGTGACCATACAGGTAAGGGCGAAATTTTCCAAGGGCCCAAATAATTGCTAAACACTCTTTCTCGGTAACCGAGTTGTTAGCCTCGGCTTTCGTCAGAGTTCGGCTCGCGTAGGCGACGACATATTCGTGAAACCCTGCTTTTCGTTGCGCGAGCACAGCGCCAAGTCCGACGCCGCTGGCATCAGTGTGAACCTCCGTAGGAGCGGCAGGATCGAAGCGGCGGAGGATGGGCGGCGAAGTTAACAGACGGCGTAATTTGGCGAAGGCGTCGTCGCAGGCTGGTGACCAAGCGGAAAGGTCCTTGTCGCCGCTAAGGAGGTCCGTCAGGGGCGCACATATGGAGGCGAAATTTCGAATGAAGCGTCTGAAGTACGATGACAAGCCGACAAAGCTTCGGAGCTCCTTTAGGTTCTTCGGTTTCGGAAAATCGGCGACTGCGCGAAGCTTGGTGGGGTCTGGAAGGATGCCGTCCCGTGATACGACGTGTCCAAGAATGGTGAGCTGTCGGGCGCCGAAACGACACTTCTTTAGGTTGAGTTGGAGTCCTGCATCAGTGAGGCATGTGAGAACGCGCTCGAGACGACTTAAATGGGTGTTGAAATCAGCGGAAAAGACAACTATGTCGTCGAGGTAGCATAGACATGTGTTCCACTTGAGGCCTCGTAAAATAGTGTCCATCATCCTCTCAAAAGTGGCTGGAGCATTACATAGGCCAAAAGGCATGACAGTAAATTCGTATAATCCGTCAGGTGTGACAAATGCTGTTTTCGGTCGATCAGACGCTTCCATGGGAACTTGCCAGTATCCAGAGCGTAAGTCCAGAGAAGAAAAGTATTCCGCTCCCTGCAGACAGTCGAGGGCGTCGTCGATTCGCGGTAACGGGTAAACGTCCTTCCGAGTGATCTTGTTTAAACGTCGGTAGTCGACACGGAAGCGAATGGAGCCATCCTTCTTCTTAACAAGAACGACCGGTGACGCCCAAGGACAATTGGAAGGCTGTACAATACCTCGCTGGAGCATGTCAGCAACCTGATCGTCAATAACACGGCGCTCCGACGCCGAGACTCGGTAGGGACGTTGCCGTAGAGGCGCATGGCTTCCGGTGTCAATGGTGTGAGAAATGGTCGATGTGCGACCGAGACCAGAAGCGTGGCTGTCAAAAGAAGCGCGGAACTTCTGCAGTAGGGTGATCAGTTCTGCAGTAGGGGTGGTGCTACAGTACCACAGTGGAGCGAAGTTTAAGACGCTTGGAGGACTCCCAACTTGCTGCATGGGACCAGTGGCCACGTCCCCTGCAGTGAACCGGGGGTCCTCCTTTTTTGTTTCTAAAATACAACAAAAAAGCGAAAAAAATCCCGCCCACGCTTTATAGGCCTCGCCGGCCTCTCATCGCGTTTAAGGTTCGGACTGTACATTATTGCAACGATTGTTTGCAACTCCAACGGTGGACGCGTCAGTGCGCACCTGGATACACCCTTGGTGACATTATTGTATACTCAGCATTAGCGGTAGTGCGATTCGAACCACCAGTCTATTGGGCACGAACTGTTTCAACTATGGTAATCGCATCCTTGAATGGCTTTCGTTCTTCCGAGCGAGGCCACCAGCAGGATTCGAACCAGCGCCCATTCGGCTATGAGCCGAACGCTTTACCATATAGGCTACAACCGCGGTACAGGAAATAGCTTTTATAAGTTGCTCTGCACATTATTGTAGCGCATACGTAAAAAACATTCTACTTGCGTGTTAATTCCTACGTAACTTCACAGCTTCCCAAACAAAATATCATGTCATTTGTGACCAGTAAGTTAAGGCTATAACCTCTGGAAATCTTGAATTTCTGCATTTTTGAAAGTTGCGTCGCATTTTGAAGAAATCAATTTGAAGGTAGAAGAATCTCGGAGTTGTCTAGTCGCTTCTTAGCAAAGAAATTGTGCAGCGCGAGCAAAGAAGGACTAGATGGGACACATGAACACAGGACGAGCGCTCTCTTTCTGTTGAACATTCCATGACAAAATGCGCGATATACGTGTTGCAGGAGCCACGCCCTCACTGGCTGGCTTGATAGCACCATATTATGCGCATTAGTGATGCGCGTGTCCCGTCCTGTGCCCTTGAAATGCGACCGCCTTCGCGCAGCCCAGGGAGAGGATCATCGTGTGGCTTCCAACAAAACCACACGCTGCCTGGAGTTGTTGCTCGCCCGCTTCTCGCTTCCTGCCTGCCCTGCATTGCGCATCTTCGGTCGTCGGGCTGACGAGTGAGCGTTCAATAAATTGTCCGTTGCTCTGTGAAGCCCACTTCTTCCTAGGTTTAACGAAGGACAGGATGCAGCAAGCCCAATACCCACAATGTGTGCGGTGACAGTGATGGCGTACTGACACGACTATACCATAGGCGTGCGCAGGGTTCCCCATTAGGGAGTGCAAAGTTTAATAGTAGGAACCCCTCCCCCCTCCACCGCGTTGGACGAGCCCAAAGTACAACATACCCCGCCACGGTGGTCTAGTGGTTATGGCGCTCGACTGCTGACCCGAAGGTCGCGGGATCGAATCCCGGCCGCGGCGGCTGCATTTTCGATGGAGGCGAAAATGTTTGAGGCCCGTGTACTTAGATTTAGGTGCACGTTAAAGAACCCCAGGAGGTCGAAATTTCCGGAGCCCTCCACTACGGCGTCTCTCATAATCATAGCGTGGTTTTGGGACGTTAAACCCCAGATATTATTATTATTAAAGTACAACATGCATCAGGGAATGAAAAAACAAACAAACATGGAGTGATGACGTGGTTCTCACAGTGGCCCGCCTTTGGTCCCTTGTTAACCGGCAGTGAAGATGAGAAGTAAAAGGTTCTTGGAATGCAACATTAGGGGCATTCGGCCACCATTATCGATCGAAACCTGCGTGGACATAACTGAGTGAACGTGTCGGGCAGACTTTGCGCCCCCTCCCCTGCCCTCCTTGTGGGCACGCCTATGTTCAGAGCATTGCACTCCAAGTCAGAGCGCTCTGAGGCGCTCTCGCTTTGACCTCGGAGCACGAACGTGATCTGATCACGTGACTCCCGCAGCTCGTCTGTTTGCAACAGACGAGCTGCGTGTATCCTGAGCGGGTGGTCGGGCGAGCGGGTGCACGTTCGGGCCAGACACGTGTTCTTCTGGTCGGTTCAAGAGCAGTCTCTGCATTTTTGCAATCTGAGTCAGAGCGCGGTGGCGCCCAGCCGAAAGTACCATCGGGAACATGCTCTTTTCGGTTGGTGCCCGCATAGAGATGAAGTCGTTTCGCTCTGTTAATGTAAACGCTAGGTGAATTCTCAATTAAGAAGTATTGATGACTTTATCTCCAATAAATTTTGTCAAGACAGATGTTTCGTGAAGAAACCTGTAACACAAAGACACACATTTAGCTATATCTGTCCAGAAAAACTTGCCAGAATAAACTTGTAGGGCGTGGAAGGAAAACGGTCCCTTTTCTTCGCTGAACACTGACGTTTTATTTGCAGAGTGGACCGGGGAACGGTGCGTTCCCCGGTCCACTCTGCTCTCTTGTCCCTTGAGGTTACACCTATCATTTTCCTTTCCGGTCAGGTGATAGAGAAATGCGCGGAATATAGCCAACCCCTATATATAGCTTTCATAGATTACGAGAAGGCATTTGATTCGGTTGAGATATCAGCAGTAATGCAGGCACTGCGGAATCGGGGCGTCAACGAACCATATTTCTTTCTTCGTCCCTGTCTAGTCGCGCTTATCACTCTTCATGGATATATAAACATACCGGTAGAAATCTACAGCGGCTCCGGCGCGCATCAGTCCCGGACTGAATCCTCAGGACATCAATAAAGTTATTCATTCCATACCATACAGCCACCATAGTCCGCCATAAAGAAAGCGACGTGGTATATAACGTGGTAAAGAGTTGGCACCACTTTGCGAAGTGTGCCGATATTCTGTACGCATCTTACCGTTAATGCCGTGTGCTCCTTGAACGATTAAACAAGTGCTAGTGTTCCACGTGGAGGCGTCTGTAGAGAGAGAATACGAAGCACATACCGAGTAACTTCACGTCTGCAAGATCTGCGAAATGTCATGCACCTATTTGTAACAATAGGTACCGCAAGGTGCAAGTAATCAGACACATTAGCAAGATGGGGTACGTGTGGACAAACGCAGGTTCGCACTGTTTATTTTCAGGCAAGGTACAGTACTCACGGATTGAAACGGGACAATTTAGGACTAAGCAACGCACATACTTTCGTTTCCACTGTCTTCAGTCCGAGTCATATCGGCGTAATTTTTATTTGAACGAGGAGATCAGCGGAAACATTATCTTTAGAGGCCAGATTCGTCGCGACAAGACGTGGTTATCTCGAGTAACGGCGCACACCAGTCGTTATACTAAAAAAATGTGATGTCGCGTTTGAATCCGTGTGTACTGTACACTATAAATAATTAGGAGGGCACGAAAAGTATATGCGCGAAGACGGGACATGAAAGCAGTACCTACACGCGCGTGTCAAGAAAAACATTTTAATATACAGGCCGATAGATAGATCAGTAATGCAGTCGCTTGTATTCTTTAAGAAAGCTTCTAGTGTCAGACTTCGCTAATTCTTTTTACAGCGTAGCTATTAAAGGGACCCTGCAACACTTTTTTGAGCATGGTCAGAAAACGCGGCCGATTGGTAGTCGAGGCTCCTGAGAATACGTGAGCAAACATTATAGCGCAGCACGCGGCCTGACACTTACAATTAACTCACAAAGTCAGCGAGCAATCTCTTCCTCTTTTCTCCACAAATGATGCCACAAACCCAAACGTCAGCGCCATCAACCCAAAGTCTACCGCCATTGGTTGCATAGAGTTTCTTACAATAATACCTAGAGGGGAATCTGGCGCTAGTGTCTACGCGGGCTCCTTGAGCGGCGCTTCAACCACCATGGGAATGATGGGAAGTACAGGCTTCGGATTTGCTTCGGATGGATTAGGTTCTAGAGATTCGCGACGCTTGTTTGCCGAGTGTAAAACAAAGCGATATGAAGTTATTTCCAATTAAAACTTGCTTCATTCTTTTGTACAAAAGCTTTTTGCAAAAAGTTTGCGTGACCGTGAGATGGAACTGAAACCTGCACAAATTCAACCACCAGGGTATGCATTGCTCTGCAATTGTGTTCCAGATTTAGCATCACACTATAATTAATTATTTTCTTTACAACACTCAAAACAAACGCGCTTGTCTTTCTCTCGAAAGTACGCATTATCTATTTATGTAAATAACAGTACCGTATTGAGTGAGAAACACTTAACGTATCATCTGCTGCGATGCCAGATGCGTCTGTCCAAGTGGCTTGCCTCCAACGCATCTCTCGTTTTGTTGTGAAGTCAAGTCGGAAGAGCTTGACGGTGCGTCTACTTAGCTTCGACGTCGTTTTGCAGTCTATTTGAAAGAGTTTTGACCAGTAGCGCTTATCACAAAACGTGAACTCTGTGCAATTTCCTGCACTGGCATGGGACGCCACACCTATTTGCAGCTGTGAGTGCACGACGCTTTGCTAAAAGTGTCAAATACAACCTGTAAAGCTGCAACGTGGCAGAAAACCAAGAAATCTGGCGGTGTTCAGCCTCTTTGAACAAGAAAGGCACTGCATGGGTGCTTTGCAACGCACACCACCGCCCACGCCTCGCAAAGAACGAAACTGAAACTGTAGAGAAAGATCCGTAGACAGTTCGCTAGCTAACGAAATCCAATCCGAAGCCTGTACTTCCCATCATTCCCATGGTGGTTGAACGATCGCAGCGCCAGTTTGCTCTCTATAGTTATTGTATGAAACTCTATGATTGGTTGATTTGAGCATCGTGAGCTCCATAGTTGCTGCGGCCGCCGCGGGATGCCGCCACATGCGAGCGCGCGCTGTTGCGATCACGCCGAAAGTAGTGTTCTCGAAGTTCTGAAACTAAGCCGCACGTTCGAAGAAGAAAAAAAAAGGAAGTACTCGATGTCATGACGCTTGCCCCCTTTTAACGCGATAGCATTAGAGAGCTCGATCGTTGTTGAGTTCCATGCTCCTGGCAGTCCAGAGGGCCCGGGACATCGCCGAGAGGCTCCAGCTTCCGGCACCTTCCTGGGTGGAGCCACCTGGCTGAGCTAGCGGGACGTCCAGTCGCTTCAGCTTCTGCCACTTTTGGACCACAATAAAGTTCTCACTCACTCACTCAGAGAGCTCGTTTCGCAGAAATTACGGTGTCGGCGTCGTTGGTCGTGAGCGAAAAATCGAGAAAGAAGCAAATAAAAACAATAAAAAACTACGGCTTGAGTGGGAATCGAACCGGGGCCGTCTGCGTGGCAAGCAGGTGTTCTACCACAGGGCCATCCCGTTGCTTGAAACCGTTAAAAAAACTATATGAATGTCATGTAGTGGGTGGAGTCTCCATAACGCATGTAATATTGCGTAGCAGAAGCGTAGAATCCTGCCAGGCTTCAAAACAGGTGAATTGCACAACCAGTGCACATAATAATAATAAAAAAAAAAACGTGTGTAGGTGCGCGTGGCAACTTACGGACGCGTAGCGGGCACTTCCCCACAATACTTGCACTAGGCATTCTAGAATAGTTTGAAACGAGCAATGTTACGCGCACAGACGTTCGTTTCCTTGCCGCACGATTGAGGTGTCCACCGAGAAGCGAAGCGAAGCCAGGCCAGCGATTGAGAAGGCGATGCAGACGGGGCCTTATTACGCTGCAAATCCCTCTAATTCCACTCGTAGTTGACGGATTCTAAAAAGAACGTCTGACGAGCGTTTGCTGGACATTCTTTCGCCCCAACGGCGAAGGAATCAATGATGTAGCAACAAAATGTAATGTCACGCGAAGAACGGCAAGCAGCTCGAGACTTGCAACGCGCTGCTCAAGTAGAAAGGACGCACGGAAAGAACATACACAGGATCTCCTTGGCGACCACGCCCTGTAGAGACGCGCACTCATCGCGACGCGTGGGGCGTCGATCTTGAAAGCGCGCCCTTCGAGCCCTTCGCGCCATCTCCCTAGTGATAACGAAAACACGCTGATGTACCACCGATCTCCGAGTACCGCCATTGGAAAATGGTGTATACAAATAGCTCGCCGTGGCCTAATCGTTTCGCGCAGTGCGCTGCGAAGCGAGGGGTCGTAAGTTCGATTCTCGGTGACAACTTTTTTCTTCTAGTTTTTCTTCTTTGCCATCTCCTTTATATTGTGGCGGTGAAAAGAACAAGGAAGCTGGCGCAGATTAGAGGAAGACGACGCCTCATACTGCCGCTTGGGCACCAGGGGTGCTATTCTGGACTTCCGCCATTTTCTGTCAAATTTGACGTAGGCGTGACGTGTACACAATGATGACGCAAACGCATGAAATGCTTGCGAAACGTGACGTGAAGGGGACATAAGATGCAAAGAAACGTGCAATTGAATAGTATTTTGTATCTCAAATTGTTAATGTAACAACAAAAAAATAAAAGAAAAGTGAAGCGTTTAGTTTTAAAGTTGTGAAGCAGACGATAACGTCTGCAATTTAGCGCCATATTTGGAGATGAGCGACAAAGCATAGTAACTTTTTTAGCCAATAAGCGAACCAGCCAAGCCAGCGTCGACATCGCCGACATCGTTATTTCGCTGGTTGTTTTGTGTAGGTGTTCTGTGGTTATGTGGTTATGTCGGCAGATCGCGAACAGGGGGCCGCGATGTTGCATTTTTTTACCGATCGTCCCTGTATGGGGAGGGTGGTTTGCAACTTACTACCGGAGGTACGATGGGAGCCGTGATAGACGATGACAGAGCGCCTTTACCGCCTGCGCCCCAGCAGCAGGCCGCCGCCGGAGTGGCGGCAGCTCGAGCTCGAGGCGCGGAATGACGGTGCAGTCAGGTAAGCTTGCGTTTCACTCGGGTGGTGTTGAAGTTTCAGCTATGCACATGCTTATTGCAGGAGAACAGGCGGATGGCCGTTCGATTTGGCGACGCACGTTCGGTGGACGACGCCCGCATCGTTACAAGTATGCGCGTCGACCCCGTCTTGGACTGCGGTGGCCCTTCGTTCCCAGGGCCCGCGGCGTCCAGAAGCGCTATAAGGAGCTGCACAGCATTGCAAGTATTAATAATGCCCCTTTTGTTCCTTCTGTATTTTTGGTGTGGTGGCTGTTCCGCGTCCAGTTTATCTTAAGTAATGTGCCAACTAGCCCAACAGCCAGCTGAGTTATTTATAACGTCTCCGATGCGCGAAGTATCTTCCTGAACTGTCGTGATCATTAAGATGGTGCTATATGTTTTGCTGAGGATGCGTAAGTACTACTCTAAGTAAAAGTTACAATCATGTAAATATACATAAGCAGAAGCAATAACAGTTAAGTTTCAGTACCTCACGTTACGCGCGATCAGTTGAATCTGAAAGATAAAGTCTAGGCGAATCTCTATCCACAGAAGTGATGCACCTCCGAAGGTGTTAACTGTGGAAGGTACTTCCACGTTGCTTACAACATACGGATAAGAAGTGCGTAATGGCCACAGTAAAGAAGAGGAATTGTAGTATTTCATGCAGTTGATGTTACATTGGACTGGCAACACTAAGAAGTGCACAAACTGCATTCAAAGAGATGTCTTTTATGCAGATGTGCTGGTTTCAAATCTGGCTGGTACAATATTAGAGGCATCCTTTGTTGTTGTTGGCAGCAGTGAATGATAAGACAATGATGTAAGCAATGAGACAACTTGACTGCTTTTTATTATTGCAAGGATGATGAATTGACTCACAATGATGAATTAACAGAAGAAGATCAATTGACTCACAATACATTATGAAATAGCATGTATTACTCTTGCATGTAAACTTTTATAGTCCACCAGAGAAACCAGGACAGAAAGTAGCTACACAGTGCTGTGCCCACGTTACCCCTTTCGGTACTGGTTCGTTTTGTGCCTATAAGCGTTTACATAGATTACCAACCACAGCAAGTTTGCGCTCTTGAATGTACGAGTGAATACTACATGAATAGAGCTTTTGTACACACCTGCCAGACTCGTACAGTCATCACATGGGTTCGCATTGTGAATAAAGTGCCGAAAACAATGCTCTGGAATGGCATTCAATGTTGCATGCACTGCTGCAAAATAACACAGGCTGTTTACAGAGTCACTATGGTCTCAACAAACTAGTCCTCCTACGATTTGCGGCAGAAACTGAGCATGCTTTTGCCTAACTGCTTGGTACAATTAGCATGCTCTCAATGAACGAACACAATGAAGCTTTTTTCAGAATACAATTCCTGCAAGAACACAAGTACAGGGGATAGGTATAGGATCGAATACAATGCAAGTGGCTACTTTGTCATGAGAAACAGCAAGAGCTTCTTGTGTTTCACGTTTCTGTGCACATCTCGCAGGAATGTAAACCCCATTACATCGAGTCGTGCCCAGCTGTGAACCACTACAGAGCGTGATCCTGCCTTTGCCTACCCGCCTGGTTCATGTCTACTGCAGCCGTATCGTCGCTATTGTTGTTGTAAAGGTCCGCATATTCTCATTCGAGTTCTTCAGTGCAAGGGATGTCGTCTCGCTCAGGCAGCTGCTGCCAACACCGAGGTTGTGAAGCACGACACAAAGCACGACGCACCGCAGTGAAGAGTGGGTGCGGTGGAATCGGGCAGCAGAGGATTCTGCAGGATGTGCTCCAGGGATGGGGTTAAGCAGCCAAGGTTGAAGCGAGTATGCACTATCACCTGTGGAGGACAGTGTTTCAATTAGCATAATATGAATGTATACATGATTATGTACTATTCCTTTCTCACTTCTTTTAGCTTATTCGAAGACATCGTGTCACTGATATGCACTGCTTTCCTTTTTTTTACAGCTAGACATATTCACAGAATTGCTTGTCTGGTTAGGTTACATAATTACGGCTTTTGAAATGCTCCAACGAAAAAATGGCTTTATCAACTCAATTCCTTCGTCAGGAGGAATGACAACGAAGCTACTGAACTGCAGCCCTTAACCTCTTTCATAGAAAAGAAGGGGCGAGTGACAGAAGGCGCATCTTCTTTGGTGGTAAGGGTGTTGTTCTTTCTTTTGGGACTGATGTGCGGCTGCAGACGGTCAGCGCACTCAAGGCTTGGTTTCCCTTAGATTTTTTTTTGTGCTTAGGCCGTCAATGAAACATGACAGCAGGTTTCTTTTGCAACCGTTTGAGTTGTTTTTAGCGCTTTTTATGAACCATGACTGAAATACCTTTGAGTTGTCAGTTGACTTATTTTATTGCTATATAGCACATGGCTGTGCTTGCTTATTTGTATTTTTTATACAAGTTGTCCTTTCTACACTTAATTGTATTTATGAATGTACAACATCTATGGCAGTTGTATTTGATGTATTCTTTTTTTAACAAAGCCTCAGAGTGTAGCATTTTCTGTATCATCGCATGCTTACTATTTATTATTTCACCACTTCATAATAAAGGATCATACAAACTCTTCATGAAAGTTTATTTCATGCTTGACCTTTCATTGCACTAGTAGTCTTTCCCATGACCATAGAAAGACAAGTTGCCATTATACACTGAGAGCAAGTCGGATTATTGTGTGCCGCCTCGGGTCTCAGTATGACTTGTTTTCTGAAATGTGTGCATGAGAGAATTTTCATTCAAGGTAACACGAGTGCCACTAAAGTAGATAGTGTTCGACCAAGGTAGCTGCCAGTAATAACATACGGGGCAGAAATTTGGACAAAGAGACTTGAGTAGTTAAGAACCATGCAGCGTGTAATAAAATTACCATGAATAATGTTTTTGCTACACTAAGACACCACACAAGCATTCTCACGCTTGCATACCAAGCAGCTATTCACCAATCTGGCCACGGCGTCCACTGCCCAGTCCTGGCTCACGGTGGAGGTCTTCCACATAAAGGCATCGTGCACGGGCCCCGAGTGCGAGGGCAGTCATCGGCAGGGTTGGTCACATACCTGCAGAGTGTTGTTTGCTTTGGAAGGAAGTCGGCAACAGCAATAAAACCAGCTGCATGCAGAACAACTGTAACTGTGTGGTCCAACGCACTTATTTCTCTTGAGTTGCTTTCGGAGCGCAGCTTCGACAGCTGTATCCTTCATTTCATATGTGGCAGTTACTGCATGCCTGCATATCACTGTTTATGAAATTAGAGCGCAATCAGCGCGTTTGATTTCCTTTCATGCATTATTTTTCTTAAAAGCTACCACGATCAAATATGAAGCTCGATAAACTTTTTATGGTGTCACGTCACCCCTGCCAAAACTAAATAGTGACGGAAACTCCGTTTACCGCGACTACTGCGTTCTTTTCTATCACTGCAGTTGGAGCCACGGCAAATGTCGTTAAAATACTGGAGAGTGGCGAAAAGCTGTCTTTCACGTTCCTCATTTGCATTCTACTAACAGCATGCGCGAGATTGAATAAGATGAAATTTGTTCTCACCACCATGACGCTGAGGGCGTAAAAGTTCTTGCGGCAAAAGTAAGCAGCCTTGTTGCCATCGTCCTTTTCATACGGCCCACTTATGCTCACGAACGTGTCGTCGACCACCTCAACGCAGCCTTCAAATCTTGCATCTATGTGGACAAAGCCTTCCTTTTGGCAGGGAGGGCGATCCACTCATTGCCGAGGCGCTCGACGATCGCTTCCATGACAGCATGAATCGTGAGACCCACACTGGACTAGCTCGTCGCCACGTCCTCGTTGTTCGAGATCGCGTCGTGGTAACTGCCGGTGGCGAACAAGCGAAGGGCGCAAAGCACTTGTAGCTCAACAAAAACAACAACAACGGTCGGGGCTGTTCTTGTGTCCGTACTCCGCCTCTCCAGGTCCTGGCGAAGCTCCCCGCACAGCCATCGCACACTGTCCTTCGTCAGCCGGCACCACAGTTGAAATAATTGATCGGTCATCACAAAAGCATCGCGGTACTCGCGATGCTTCCTGCAGCTCCAGCCACTACACAACAAAGGGCAGCGCCATTTTTCTTCGCTTATCTAGCGTTCTCTTGCGGCGAGAACCGCAAATTCGAACAAGCCAAATTAAACAATAACCTTTTATTTTAACAGGCAAGCTTCATGTACAACACTTTATAATATTACTAACCGAAAACATGCTCGTAAAGTAACACACGGAATGACATCTACACATACGTATGTGAGGCTGCACATCGAACAAGCAACTCAATTTACAACAATATGGCGGCCAATTTTGGGCACTTCATCGTTCTCACATTTTAAGCTGCAAATTTGGCAGGATGCAACGTCACGCAACGTCAATTTGACGCTACAAAAAGTGAGATCCTGTGACGCAATGGGCGCCATCAGTGCAATGTCCAATCGTGTTGCAGACATGGCGGCTCTTCGTCAAGCGAGCAGTAGTTTCGATAAACCGCAAGTTGACCGTAGGCACAGCTCAGTACCATATTTCGGTTTCGTTGTTTCACCCAAACCTTTATTTCTACATGACAGAGTACGGCGAAGCGTTGCTTCGGAAAAAATTTACTATTTTTTGGCACGTTACGTCATCGCGGATTCCTGTGTCGTAACGCCATTGCAGCGCCACAATGCGAACGACTTCGCGTGACCAATCAAATCATCAACATGGCGGAATTTGACAACATGGCGGAATTTGACAATGTCCAGAATAGCACCCCAGCTATATTTGTTGTAAATACACCAACTCTGCACTCGTCATATCCGTGACGGAAATACGTCAGTGGAGCCGTGGTGGACCCCGGCATAAAACACTTTCGTGTTAAAAAAATGAAGAAAAGCATCGCTATGCTTGTGGTACGGATGATGTTGAGCTGTTTCAATACGGTGTATTTTGTGCGAAGTGGTAACTTTGAAGGACCCCTTCGGGGTCTTCTCGCAGCCGCCGTTGCCTTCCCCGTTACCCAGTATTCACTTATTGTACGTACTCGGGGTCTTCGGCTCGCCGCCGTCGCTTCGCAGCCATTTGTTGGTGGGCTAACTGTTGCCTTCTTCATCTTTTGTGGACCAGTGGTGAGCGGTGAGATTTACCCAATTTCTGTCACCGTTTGTTGGGCCAACTGTTGCCCTCTTCATTTTTAGTGAACCGGTGGCGAGTAATTGGATCTAACCAATTTCTGTGGCACATACCCGTTTATGATGATGATAGTTTTTTGGTTCTTCGGACAAGGAACGATTTGCTAAACAGCTTCGCTTTTGCAATGTGCGGCTGTCGATTCCTGAGGCAACAAAACTTCTTTAGAAGCACGAAGACAAAACGCTAGATTAGAATTTCTTTATGAACTTTGGAACAAAAAACTAGCTCTAGATCCCCGTTGGACTCACCCTCAAATTTAATGCAAACCAATGACATTCCCTTGTTAGAAGCACGAAGACAAAACGCTAGATTAGAATTTCTTTATGAACTTTGGAACAAAAAACTAGCTCTAGATCCCCGTTGGACTCACCCTCAAATTTAATGCAAACCAATGACATTCCCTTGTTAGAAGCACGAAGACAAAATGCTAGATTAGAATTTCTTTATGAACTTTGGAACAAAAAACTAGCTCTAGATCCCCGCTGGACTCACCCTCAAATTTAATGCAAACTAATGACATTTCCTTGTTAGAAGCACGAAGACAAAACGCTAGATTAGAATTTCTTTATGAACTTTGGAACAAAAAGCTAGCTCTAGATCCCCGTTGGACTCACCCTCAAATTTAATGCAAACCAATGACATTCCCTTGTTAGAAGCACGAAGACAAAACGCTAGATTAGAATTTCTTTATGAACTTTGGAACAAAAAGCTAGCTCTAGATCCCCGTTGTACTTACCCTCAAATTTAATGCAAACCAATGACATTCCCTTGTTAGAAGCACGAAGACAAAACGCTAGATTAGAATTTCTTTATGAACTTTGGAACAAAAAACTAGCTCTAGATCCCCGTTGTACGTACCCTCAAATTTAATGCAAACCAATGACACTCCCTTGTTAGAAGCACGAAGACAAAACGCTAGATTAGAATTTCTTTATGAACTTTGGAACAAAAAACTAGCTCTAGATCCCCGTTGGACTCACCCTCAAATTTAATGCAAACCAATGACATTCCCTTGTTAGAAGCACGAAGACAAAACGCTAGATTAGAATTTCTTTATGAACTTTGGAACAAAAAACTAGCTCTAGATTCCCGTTGGACTCACCCTCAAATTTAATGCAAACCAATGACATTCCCTTGTTAGAATCACGAAGACAAAATGCCAGATTAGAATTTCTTTATGAACTTTGGAACAAAAAACTAGCTCTAGATCCCCGCTGGACTCACCCTCAAATTTAATGCAAACTAATGACATTTCCTTGTTAGAAGCACGAAGACAAAACGCTAGATTAGAATTTCTTTATGAACTTTGGAACAAAAAGCTAGCTCTAGATCCCCGTTGGACTCACCCTCAAATTTAATGCAAACCAATGACATTCCCTTGTTAGAAGCACGAAGACAAAACGCTAGATTAGAATTTCTTTATGAACTTTGGAACAAAAAACTAGCTCTAGATCCCCGTTGTACTTACCCTCAAATTTAATGCAAACCAATGACATTCCCTTGTTAGAAGCACGAAGACAAAACGCTAGATTAGAATTTCTTTATGAACTTTGGAACAAAAAACTAGCTCTAGATCCCCGTTGTACTTACCCTCAAATTTAATGCAAACCAATGACATTCCCTTGTTAGAAGCACGAAGACAAAACGCTAGATTAGAATTTCTTTATGAACTTTGGAACAAAAAGCTAGCTCTAGATCCCCGTTGGACTCACCCTCAAATTTAATGCAAACCAATGACATTCCCTTGTTAGAAGCACGAAGACAAAACGCTAGATTAGAATTTCTTTATGAACTTTGGAACAAAAAACTAGCTCTAGATCCCCGTTGTACTTACCCTCAATTTAATGCAAACCAATGACATTCCCTTGTTAGAAGCACGAAGACAAAACGCTAGATTAGAATTTCTTTATGAACTTTGGAACAAAAAACTAGCTCTAGATCCCCGTTGGACTCACCCTCAAATTTAATGCAAACCAATGACATTCCCTTGTTAGAAGCACGAAGACAAAACGCTAGATTAGAATTTCTTTATGAACTTTGGAACAAAAAACTAGCTCTAGATCCCCGTTGTACTTACCCTCAAATTTAATGCAAACCAATGACATTCCCTTGTTAGAAGCACGAAGACAAAACGCTAGATTAGAATTTCTTTATGAACTTTGGAACAAAAAACTAGCTCTAGATCCCCGTTGGACTCACCCTCAAATTTAATGCAAACCAATGACATTCCCTTGTTAGAAGCACGAAGACAAAACGCTAGATTAGAATTTCTTTATGAACTTTGGAACAAAAAACTAGCTCTAGATCCCCGTTGTACTTACCCTCAAATTTAATGCAAACCAATGACATTCCCTTGTTAGAAGCACGAAGACAAAACGCTAGATTAGAATTTCTTTATGAACTTTGGAACAAAAAACTAGCTCTAGATCCCCGTTGTACTTACCCTCAAATTTAATGCAAACCAATGACATTCCCTTGTTAGAAGCACGAAGACAAAACGCTAGATTAGAATTTCTTTATGAACTTTGGAACAAAAAACTAGCTCTAGATCCCCGTTGTACTTACCCTCAAATTTAATGCAAACCAATGACATTCCCTTGTTAGAAGCACGTAGACAAAACGCTAGATTAGAATTTCTTTATGAACTTTGGAACAAAAAACTAGCTCTAGATCCCCGTTGGACTCACCCTCAAATTTAATGCAAACCAATGACATTCCCTTGTTAGAAGCACGAAGACAAAACGCTAGATTAGAATTTCTTTATGAACTTTGGAACAAAAAACTAGCTCTAGATCCCCGTTGTACTTACCCTCAAATTTAATGCAAACCAATGACATTCCCTTGTTAGAAGCACGAAGAAAAAACGCTAGATTAGAATTTCTTTATGAACTTTGGAACAAAAAACTAGCTCTAGATCCCCGTTGTACTTACCCTCAAATTTAATGCAAACCAATGACATTCCCTTGTTAGAAGCACGAAGACAAAACGCTAGATTAGAATTTCTTTATGAACTTTGGAACAAAAAACTAGCTCTAGATCCATCCCCGTATTTGACGCCCCTAACTAGCAGGCCCACTGGACATTCCCTTGGGTGTTCGAAAGAGCCGAAAGAGTCGAAGAGCCATCCTTTATGTTCATGTATGTGTGCGTTGATATACTATACACATGCACAATTGAAAAAGGAACACCCAAACGCCTTAGCCCCATATTTTGCTCGCACTGACCTATTTAAGTGTTCATATTTTCCGAGAACCATTAGTGAATGGAACTGCCTTACTGATACATGTGATCAAACTGCAAAATAACGTTCTTCACCCTTTATTATTGTTGTGTCATTGCTACTTCTTTTGTATTTGTATTTGTACTAACCACCCTGCATGGACCACGAGTCCGCAGTATTGAATAAATAAATAAAAAAATCATTACTTGGAAAAGTGTTGCAGTTCCCATTCAAGTTTTTCGTTATGCCGCATGGAGTGACCTGAATATTATCATCATCACGAACTAGCACGCGCTCTAGCTCTTCGTCCTCTTCTACATCTTCTGCTTCGCTCTCGGAACACGTGCGCCGATTTGTGCAACGTGGAATGCAATAACACTGACGGGCGAGAGAACGCGTACAAGAGAGAGAGAGAGAGAAAGAGAGAAAGAAAGCGAGAACTACAGAGAAATGAAGGTGAGAAAATCATAGAGAGATAGAAAGGGACAGACACAGAAACGCGTAAGAAGAAAGAGCAAGCATCGTCTTGTGTACATAGTTTAGTATAGCAAGGGGTGGAATATGGAAGTGAGGGTGAGGAGGAGGGCAACGCCGCATCACTAGTGCGCAGCTGCCCCAATTTTTTATAAATAATCTAGAGGTCGCACCATCACCATAGGAAGAAATGTCGTGTTTGTGTAGCACTTAGTAGGATCTCGCACTAAATTCAGCTCCACTACTGTCAAAACTGAGGAAGTGTGTAGCACGGACCACCCAGCGATTCCCGTTCGTAGAGTTCTCACTGCACTGTTTAACAAACTGTCGGTGACATCAATGTTTGAGGTAAGCATGTAGAGTTTCCTCGGCACCGAGTAGAACCTAGTGAGGGAGATTCGCAAACTCGGTGTGCAACATGCGCACTACTTTTGCTGCGCTTTATCGACTTCCTGCTTGTTACGGCAGTTGAGGTATACATGTCGCCTGAAGCGAGTTCTGTCAGGTTGTTTCCCGCTTCAGATGTAGCGCCGTAGCAGAGTCGAAGAGCCATCCTTTATGTTCATGTATGTGTGCGTTTATATACTATACACATGCACAATTGAAAAAAAAAAATCGGAAGACGCATGTAGGTCTTAGCCGCAATTAAACAGAAAAAAGGAGGTCCCAATTGTAGAGGTGTATGGGGATCTACGGGTCAAAAAAGTATGCACTGACGTAAAATCATAAATGTTCTCGTAAGAATACAAAGGTGCAAAAAAGACAGCTGAAAACGCCATAATCGATAAACGAAATAGAAACGCAAAAATAAAAAAAATAAATGCGACGCTCAGGTGGGCATGGCGAGATCGTTTTCGTGGGCGGGCCTTCCTAGGATGAGCCCCTTGATGGAGTCGGCGGTCACGATGATGCACCAGAGGATAGCCACGGCAGCACATGCTGCGGCCACCAGATAGTAGAGGCCGTTATACGAGCCTTGCTTGTCCTTGAAGTAGCCTGCGAAGCATCGAATAGACGTCAGTGCTGCTCCCGCTGCCAAAGAACGTCACTGGGCTGTCTAGAAAAGGGCAGAAGTTCGGGCGAAGATGGAGGCTTGAAGAGATGAAAAATTCGTGAACGCGGGGCGTTACTGGAGCTGACGTTTCGACAAGCGGGCCTGTCTTCTTTAAGGCTGCGACTGCTTTTCTCAGCACACACGCGCTAAGGAAAGCAGTTGCAGCCTTGACGAAGACACGTCTGCTCGTCGAAATGTCAGCTCCAGCAACAACCGGTGTTCACAAACTTTTCATTACTGGGCTGTTTTGCCACTCACGTCCTCAGTTAAAATATCATGCTTTGAGTGTGGAAATATCATTTCAGTGCTAGAAAAGTAGTGACAATTTCTTAGCATATTCGTGCGTGTGTTTTTGTATGTGTGCATGTATATACACGCATGCAAAATTGAAACATTTCGAAGGGTTTTGAGCCCCCGAACCACAGGCGTGCGCGGGGTTCGCCATTAGGGGCGCTATTAGGGCGATGACGTGCTTCTCGCAAAGGCCTGCCATTGGTCCTCGGCTTTCCGGGATAAACGTGGGAAATAAACAGTTCTTTGAATGTAACATCAGCGGTGTTTCGTCGCCATTATCGTCAAAAACCATGCGTACCCGTAACCCTGCGCATTAAAAAATGAAATGAAAGGTCAGAGTGAGGGAAGGTGAGACGAAACTGGCGCCCCCCTTCAGATGACGTAGAGGGGCGGTCACTTCTCTCGCTGCAGCGGCCGCCTTTCTTCGTATGACATTCCAATTCGTTGCTATTACATTCATTGCTTCGCCCTTGTGGCGAAACTGTGTCTTTTTTTCCTAATCCCTCCGATGATCAGCAATTTATTCTGAGAGGCGAAATGCTTGATGTTCGTGTATTTGATTTAGGGGCACGTTAAAGAGCACCAGATGATGAAAATTTCTGGACCCCTCCACTACGACGTCCCTCATAATCATATCGTAGTTTTGGGACGGAAAACGCCAACAATTATTATTAACGCGATAGCGTTAAAGGGGTCATGAAGCACCCCTTGGGCTTGTTGAAAAAACACATCCTGTGGAAAGCTGACACGGCTATGAACTGTTCTGCCAAATATTGCAGTCGTGCGCGCCGCGTAAAGGCTACAAGCGGAACGCGAAGTTGCCGTTTCCCCAGGCACCCTCTTTTCAAACAGAGGCCGGTTCTCACTCTCGTCGGTGGGCGGGGCGTCTGCACGTTGACGTCGCGGATCTGCCAGTTTACGTCGCAAGAGGCACAGCATGCTTATTGGCCGATAGCCGACGTAAATCGAGAGCGGCGTTCTGATCAGATGCGCTTCTTGCCACGGGGTGTCGCCACTTGCCGGCGCCGCACTCCTCAGTACATGGTAACCGCACTCGCGCACGCGAATCACAGTGGGAGAGCGATCGCGTTTCATGACGCGCGCTGACGTAACTTCTGTCCCCCGTGCCATCCCTCCCTATGTAGCTTCCAGTGCGCTCGTCGGCACGAGAAAAGAGAGAAAGCGCTGAGAGCGTGCGCCAAACCCCCGTAACTCCGCTCATTCTTGACGGATTCGAGAAATTTTTGCGGTAATCGATTCGGGAGGCAGTAAACTCCGATACTGAGGTCATTAGATCCTTACTTGCAAAAGTGGTTCATGACCCCTTTAAAGTGATCGCCTCGCAGAAATTCCGGTGTCGGCGTCGCTGCCTGTGAGCGAAAGATCATCTTATCCGTGACCACAAAATCGAGTAAGATGTAAATAAAATAAAGAATAAAAACATCAGGTTCGAGTGAGAATCGAACCCAGGCTGTCTGCATAGCAAGCAGGTATTCTACCACAGAGCTACGCTGCTTTATTGTGTTTCTTTTATTTCCGGTCGTACATCACACAAACGGGCCCGGGACAACATAATTATGTTACAAGACACCACAAACATGTAGGCACACATCTACCGTCAACCACTGGCTAACTAACATTGTGATTTAAAATTCCTTCATAGTAAGCAGGAGTTCTACCCTAGCACGTTAAAGAATCCCCAGGTGGTCGAAATTTCCGGAGCCCTCCACTACGGCGTCCCATATCATAATCATATCGTGATTTTGGGACGTTAAACCCGAGATATTAATATTCAATTACTACGACAAAAAACTCTTGAAACATTCAATTAAGCTCACTTCGTCGCCCTGGCCGAACGCGCTTCCCCCTCACCGATGAGCAGAGGCCTGGCGAGCGTGGCCATTCCCATGGTGAGCCGGTGCATACCGAACGTGAGCGGCAGATGTTCGTCGCCCAGGTAGTCGGCCAGCAGCACTGGCATCGACGCTATCGTTCCGCCGTTGTTCAGGCCGAACACCAATCCCACCACCGCCATATTAGCCACGGTGGCCAGATTAGCCAGCAGCAAGTAGCACACACCCTGCAGTGCCACAATACCAGCATTAAGGAGGACAGAACGTAGAGGGTAATGCGTATGGCGCGCCATCTATTTTTGCACTGGCCCCCCTATGACGTCATATATTGCACGTATCATTTTTTAAAGGTTAGTTTCGCGTGTGTAAGCAAAACAAAACTAATGGGCAATGTGGCACAACTGAACAAACGTAATTAAGGGCGAGGGAAAAAATTTCAGGAGCCCTTCCCCTGTTGGGAAAACGGGGGCAAGCTTAGCGTGTGCGTGCCTGACGTTCTTCTTTCTTTCTTTCTTTCTTTCTTTCTTTCTTTCTTTCTTTCTTTCTTTCTTTCTTTCTTTCTTTCTTCTTTCTTTCTTTCTTTCTTTCTTTCTTTCTTTCTTTCCATGCCGGGAATTGGACCGTCGCCCACGTTCGCAGCAGCGCAACACTTCAGTAGCTACAGGCAGCAACGACAATCATGAGTTCATATTCAGGAAACAATGAAATGTGGCAACGTGAAATAACAGGTCACCTCGATAAAAGATCAGATTTCCCCAACAGAAACGCTGACCGCCAACAAGCCCACGATCGAGAGAGCATCATTTATTGGAAAACGGCGCATGCGTCGGTCACGCATGTGACCGATGCGTGACCGACGCACTTTCGAGGGCCTTATTTGTGTACACCCGCATTTCTGCACACTCGTGGGCGCCGGGTTCTCTGGTAATCACATTTACGACGCCGTTTTGTGTGGCAATACAAGCTTTGCTTGAAATATTACTAGCAGTTCTATTAAGAAGGTAGCACTCCAGTGTCGAGCTGACTTGAATGGTAAATTGGTATGCGCAAATTGCACACAAAGACACTTGTCCGTGTTTTTTCTTACTGTGTCTTTGTGTACAGTTTGCACATATCGATTTACCTTCGAAGTACCATCGTCGTCTGTTGTCGTGGCGTGCATCGTCGTGTCCTCTCCATTTGCTCGCGTGTATCGTCGTGTCAAGGTTACTAGAACAAACTCAGTTTAAAAGCTCCGCCGGAGAGGCGGTCCGAGTGGCGGTCGTGAGAACTAGTGGCGCTGCAGTCACGTCTAGCTTCCGCGGGTGGCGCTTGTTGTGATCGGCGCCGCCGATGTACGAGCGCACGTGGGTTACAGCGTCGTCTGCGCTTTGTTAGCTCGTCATTTTTGCGACTGTTCTTGACCAGGCTTAGCGTATTGTACGAAGACACGTGCATGATGTACGAAGCGCAACGAGGGCGAACAGATTCACAGTGCGGTATGCCGACTTGCTTTGCGCCGGGCTGCAAGAGCGGCTACCGCAACGACGACTCCGCTTCACGACACTTCTTCGGACGCAAAAGACCCTATGCTATTCAAGCTTTGCATCGCAAAGATAGAAAGCTTACAGCGAAATGCAAAGTCTGTGGCGTTCATTTTGAGAGTGACGACATTGTAAAGCATTATCGTCGTGTCGTTGCGGGACAAGAAGTTTTGATCCCGCGTGGAAAGTGGAAACTCGCGCCAGGTGCCGTGCCGCGCTTGTTCCCAGCACTTCCACCCCACATTTCAAAGCCAAACTGTTCGGGGTTTAGGCGCAAATCCCCCCCCCCCCTCAAAAAAAAAAAAAAAAACGCACGGCGTCCCGCGAAAGCCCAGTGCCCAATTTGGAGGAGCCGCCAGCAAAACGAAAGGCAGGCGATTACCTATATACGCTACAGAGACTGAGAGTTGCATCACACTAACATTCGATCAGTTGTCAGCTGTCGCTATACCTTCAAAGCATTGGATTTTCGAGAGATTTTATGACGAGGTATTGAACAAGATGTGCGGAATATTTTACACTCGCCGGCTCGGGAATGGGCTGCTCAGCGCAAAAATTTGACACGGTACACATAGAAAAGACGAGGACCAGCGCTGGTCCTCGTCTTTTCTATGTGTACCGTGTCAAATCTTTTGCGCTGAGCAGTTTAATAATAGAATACCAACTAGCCCAATCCTACACTTTGCTTCGGGAACGGAGACTTACTTGTGCAAAAGATAATTGTAGTTGACGAGCAGTTTAACTGCGCAGTGAACGGCTACAGCACGAAACGCAAACGGCTGTCGTGCAGTGTAAAGTGCTGCGGGCATGGAACATCTGCTCGGATACGGTACGGTACGGAGAACTTTATTTAAAGATCCGGAGAAGTGCCACCCCTTAGGGTGACACCGCGGGCCGCTCCCACGTGGGGACAGTTAGACCTAGCCTATACCGCCGCATCGCAGGCTCTCTGGACAGACCAAATTTGATGCTGATATTCCGAGCTCTTGAGGGCGAAGTTGAATACTGACGACTCTTCTAGCGACAGAGTACGCGCGAATAACTGCTCGGTGCTCACATCACGGCCGATCTGTTCGAATTGTTTAAGGCACCGTAGAAGGATGCGACGTAGAAAGATGAGACACCGAAAATACAACTATCCCCTGAAAAAATTGCTCTGAGACGACATCTATTCGATGTAATCGCACACTGAGATTTCATTTACCGAGTTCTCGTAAAATTTTCCGATTTTGGGTCAGTATCCCTTTAACCGTCGCGAAAACGTGTCTTGTAAACATTGCAAAGCATTGGTGATGTTTTTCGAGAAAGTTTTCTTCAATAAATTGTAGAAACATGAGTACTGTTTTTCTAGAACGTTTTTGTATCTCGAGTAAGTACGCTTCTTTGTGCACTATAAAGGCTTTTACAAACGTGTTGGGTTGTTCTTGGTCTAGATAAGACGGCAGCGGCTAAAATTGTGGTGGTAGTTATAAAGATTACTCTGAAAACCCTCATTCGATTAGAAACTCCTATGCTTGGAAGTTAAGCGCAATGTAGACAGCTCAAATATTGTCACAGGGTCGTGACGTCGACGAAGGCAGCAGTCAGCAGGTCCGAGATGAAACTCTTTATTTGGCCGAACTTGTGGCCGGGAAACTGAAAACCAAACTACAGCAATACACTGATAGCAGCGAACAGAGCGTCGACCGTCGATCAACTGACAAGCGGTCAAGCGCGTCGGCTTTTATACAGGCGATATCGAACTTTCCAGCGATATCGCTGGTGGCGGCGTTATCTCTCGACAAAGCTGGAACATTCGCGTGCAGCGCGCAATCTTACCAAAACGATCTATTACAATCGCGAAGCTTCTCGAACACTGCTTCGCGGACAGCGTCGAGCGTTGATAACCGTCCTTGCTGGTCGAACCCGAATACATCAAAATAAAACAAGAAGTGGGCGTGGCAATATAGACCGAACATCGATTCTTAGCCAATCAATGAACAACGCACGTGGGCCAATGCATACAGACGACCTTATGCATATCCACCTAAGTATCCACCTAACTAGTACAATAAGAAAGTTGCCGCGCAGTTGCCGCGAGCAACTGCGCGGCGGACCGCAGCGTTATGCCGTGGCAGCAGACGACGCGCCGATAGTGGCGCAAGACGGAACTGCAGCGCCGCTAGTTCTCGCGGCCGCCGTTCGGACCACCCTCCTCCGCTGGCGGAGATACGGCGCTTTGAAACTGAGTTTGTTCTAGTAACGTTGCGTCATGTCCTGTCCATTTGCTTGAGCGCAAGAGAGGGTGCCACCGCCTTAGCGCTCGCCGTGGGGCGAGAGAGAGCGAACGGCGCGCGTTGCCTATAGACCGTTGCATCGGGCGAGGAGGCCGGACTGGCAACCAGCGCTTTCCTCCTTTCTGGCTCGTGCGCGAAGGCGCGGAGTGTGCGGGCTGGTGCTTGGATGAGTGCCGTTTTCGAACAATTTTTGCGTGTTTTATGTCGGCCTGCTGATTTTGTTCACTATTATATTGCGATGTCAGCCAGCGAAAGGTCAACGGGAAACCACTGTGCCATTTTTGGTTGTTCTAACAACTATAAAAAGTAAACTGCTAACAGAATAAGTATGCGACGTGCATCACCAAGCGCGGTGTATTTGCGGTTGTGTGCACTCTTCAAGGTACATCGTTTGTGTTACGTTACAGGTTATAAATTGGCAAGTGCCGCAATATATCCGGAATTCCTAGTGTTCCACGCAGTCAAATATCAATCGGATATGGCCAGATTTGCGAACAAACATAAGCGGTCAAGTACAGCCCTGTTCGGTAAAGTGCAGAACATCCAAGTACCACTCGAGTACCCACCTGAGTTGTTTTCGCTTCGTTGTATTATCATATTTTAATATGATGTGTTTTGTCTAACAATTAGCTTCGTAGCTCGGCTCAACACGGTGATCGTTGCAGTTGATGTACACCGGTATTAGCACGGACGAGAAATCCCTCACTTCGCAGCGGGGTAACCGGCATCATACATTTAATTTGTGCTCCGTACCAGCCTTGTAAAACCCGAACATTCACTGAACGCTACATGAAAAGAATGTGGCGAGATCTCTGTCGTGAGGTCACAACTTCCGTAAGACAGCGGAGTGTATCGTATACGACGAGCCATATGAAAGCCGAATAGCAAAAAAAGAAAAAAAGAAGAGAGGTCTGTCACTTCGTGTGGAACAATTACTCCAGGAAGACAAATTTTTACGTGGTCAAGAACAGTGTCCGACTAGTCGCGCAATGATATGCAACATTGTTAATTCTCTTCTACGCGCGACACAAAAACCACGTTGTTACGCTTGTTGTTTCTTCAACAGCCAGTTTTGCTGCTTAGCTTTGCGAACGACAGCAAGAAATTTGCAAGAACGGTACATCTGGTAGATGAAGTTACAAAAGAAAATGCGAATCACCTCCGATGCTGTTCAAAGGCTCGAGCCCGGGAGCACTTCGTGCCTTACCGGCAGAAAAAACTCCCTAACCATCTTCATCTTATCGCCGCCGAAATCCACTCAAGTATCACGACTCTCAAAAGAAAAAGAAGCGCGCCGGCATGTCAACATCAGCATCGTTTTTATATGTACCAGCACCTCCCTGTTAACAGCTCTAACTTCGTTCACACCGGTGGGCAATAAACGAGCGAGTAATAAGCGGTCACTTAAAAGTTGAGAAACAAGATAGGCAACAGTTCGCGAGCAACAAACAGATGCCGTCCGCGCCACGAAATCGAAACTGCGTGCTCACGCACAACCGCATGTACGAGCGGTAGTCATGGAAAAAGAAACTAAAAGATTACAGTCCACGAAAAGAATTCGTTGTATCTGCTAAGAGTGGCGGCACTTGCTTGCCCTGCTAGAACAGGTCGAAATATTTACGTGGTTTTCCAACAGACAGTGCGGAAAATATGTGATATCGACCACTTGCGACACGTTCGCATCGTCGTATATTAAACATCATTGACCCTGAACGGATCAAACCGTTTCAGGACGTCTCACAGATTCATTTCCTACGTAGACCGCATCACTTGATACGAAATTTAGTGCGCCGGAACGAAATAAACCGGCTGCAACTGCAGCCGCACGTATATCTTCCATACAAACGCGGAGCTTCGCACACGCCAGTGGGTTGCCAGACCAAGGACGGCGCCGCACGCTAGGCAATATGGCGGCGCCCACGAAGAAAAGGTCTATTGAAACGCTCTTTCTGCGATGAACGCTGAACTACCAAGCTCGCAAGGAAGGAAAACGCGCCCTCGCCCGCGAGAGACAACGCCGACGCAGGCAGCGTCTGCCTTGCACGTTAACTAAAAGCGGTCTCTGTGTCTAATCTTTCTTCTGTCTCTCATTGCCCATTAGCAGTGATTTTGCTGTGGGAAATACCGGCGCACACTGCATGCTTCGCCCCTCCACAGGCTTCACCTTAGTGGACCTGAAACACTCTTCCCTACATGCTTCGCCCTTCCCAAATTTTCTATTTTGAAAGTCCCTTCCTGATTTGACTACAGTTGAAACTCGATTGAACGAAGTGATGAGGGCGCTCAAATTATTTTGTTAAATCGGGAAGTTCGTAAAATGAATTAAGAAGAGATTTTTCGAAGAAGCGATCAAGAAGATAAGTGTAAGATCGTAACGTAGCGTCGCCCGAAAGCTACCGCGCCATTTTATTTGCCGCTAATAAACGCCTACGTGTGCGAAAAGTGTGCAAGGGCATCCCGGGCACAAATTCCTCTCATGTCCGTGCCATACATGCGAGGCAGACGGTGGCGTGAAGATACGATAAGCTACCGATATTCAAAGAAAGGGAGAGACGAATGCTGTTAATGTGCGAGCAGGCAGAGTAAGAGAGCTCCAAGGGGAAGATCAGTGGCATCAGTCGCACAAACCATTAAATAAAGCAACCACCCTGTTGCCGTTTGAATATTTTGCCAACAAACCATTACCTCACCAGCGCTACCGACTGTGCCGTGCAGCCTCGTCAAAATAAAACTAGCATAGTGACTAGGGTGGCTAGATGTTTTAACTCGATAGCGTTACATGTGCACGTCCGAAGAAAAGCTGTCTGTGTAAAAATTGGACAGAAATCACTGAATGTTTGCTCATTTATTTCCAGAAACACTTCACTAAATCGAGTTCAGTGACCTGAAAGCTTCATTCGAGTTGATGACAGCATTGAACGCTATGGATACCTGCCGGGGAATGGAAATTTTCTTTGTTAGACGAGAAATTCGTAATATAGGGTTTTGTTATATCGATTTTTAAATGTGTTTGCAAGTTTTCTGCTACAGCAGTTGTCGTCGCGTTAGATACCTGTAAGGTGAAGTTCATAATGAGCATCCACTCGCGGGTGATGTAGTGCCGGTCCGTGATGTAGCCCGTGCCGAGTCGGCTTAAGAAGTCGCCGATGGCCATGACCGAGACCAGTACGGCACCGTCTTCGTTGCTGGCACGCGCCGCACCCACCGCGTGGTCCACAATTGTTATCAGGTAGGTGCTGAACGCGTAGCCGTACACCACACCGGTCGCCATCAGCGGCACGAACATCGGGTAGCGGAAGAAGCTGAACATCTGCACGATCAAATCCTCTATCACTCCGCTGTTTGCGTAGTACTCTCCTTCTATCGCGTAAAACAGGGGCGTAGCCAGAGGGAGGGTTGGGGCGTTCAACCCCCCCCCCCCCGAAATTTTTAAATTTTGCTTGCGTATATATACACGCGCACATACAAACGCACGCACAAACATACATAAAGTATGGTTGAACCGCCCCCCCCCCTGAAAAAAATTTCTGGCTACGCCCCTGGCATGCCAAGGGGCGCTTTAACGGATAATTTCACCCGCATACGTAATTTTTACAAACTGGTTTTGTGAGCTTATAAGATTCCATTGGAGATAAGTCTGAGATAAACACGGAGCATAACGAAGAAAATCAAGCAGAAGTTAAAGGGACTGACAAACAATTTTCAGAGCAACTGTTTTCTTTAGCGCATTGGAAGGCTAACTGGTAAGCGTGTCTAGCCACGGAATGGTAACGTGGAAAACGCCGTGAAACATTTTTAATCAGAATTTTTCTATCTGCGGCGCATATGAAGTCTTATACACACTTGACCACACATGCTGCAAACATTGAGCGCGAGAGCTGTTCGTGTTCGCACGCGGCGGTTTACTGCGCATGCGGGCACTCCGCGCGCATGCGCCGCGGCTCTACATGGGCCACTGTCAGCAGCGAAGGCAGCGCCGCTTCTCACCGTGCAACTCCTTTTACCTCGCAGGCAACACAGAACAGAGCGGGAATAGAGAGCAATATACATACTCTAACTTTGAGGACCAATTATGGCGCGCATGACAGCATCAGACTACGTACAGCAAGGTGACCGTCTTCATAATCCTGCTTCAAGGCTCTTCCGCTAGGCTGAGCGACATACCGGTTTTTGTTAAGTTTTTGTTACTTTTAAGCACGAATTAAAAATATAAATCCTACTCACAACGCCAAAAGGATGCTAGAATTGTCACTATATTTCACGGTCTTTTTACCAGGATCTAATCACACGTTCTGTCCCATTGTCGGTCCCTTTAAGGGTTACAAAGACCTTTAATCGTTCCCCCCTTGCATGACCTGCCGATTCGTTGCTCCTAGATTCGACAGATAGCTGCAGATATACGCTTTTGCTTTTCCCTGCATTGTCGCGGCTCACTCGTTGCGTGAACAGCACACGAAGCATTGGGAGGTCATCGCTGAAAGAACAGAAAAAACCAGCAGCTAGCACCTGAAAGGCTCCGATATGCGACTGGTTTCGTTTTCGCACCCAGAAAAAATGGCGGACCAAGGTCACGGGCTTATACACAGATGGCGCTGTACATTTTTAATAATGGCGAAATACCAGACAGTTGGCGAAAAAGTAGAATGAACTTAACTATAAAGGCAGGGGAGAAAAGGATAACATTCGCTCGTATAGACCGCTAACCATTACATCGGTGCTATACAGGTCGGCGATGCAGGCAGTAAAATTAAAAATAGAAGCGTGGGTAGAACAAAATGATATTTTGGGAGAACTTCAGAATGGATTTCGAATCGACAGGCGGTTAGACGATAATCTGTTTGTTCTTACCCAGTGTATAGAAATATCGAAAATAGAAAACAGGCCCTTATACGTAGCTTATCTAGATACCACCGGGGCGTATGACAACGTTAATCAGGAAATTTTGTGGGATATATTGAAAGAAGTGGGCATAGGGGACGACTGTATACAGCTTTTGAGGGAAATATACTGAGAAAATACAGTTTGTATAGAATGGGAAGGAATAAGTAGCAAGGACAGCGTTGAAATTAGCAAGGGGCTGAGACAAGGATGTCCTTTGTCCCCGCTGTTATTCATGCTGTACATGGTGAGGATGGAAAAAGCGCTAGAAGGTAGCAAAATTGAATTTAATTTGTCGCACAAACAGGTCGGCACGATGGTTGAGCAGAAGCTTCCAGGTTGGTATAATAACATAGATTTAATCAATGTAGATAAGGTATTAGGCCAGCATGAAACAAGGAAGTTTTTTTCTTTTTTCTACGAGTATGGTGGCAGACATGTCACCGCCCCGTTATAAAGGGGACGCTCATAGCATCCATCCCATATTCGCCCGCTTATTCTAGTAGCAATGATTAGTTACTCTTTTACATCAATTTTTCAGTCTCCGGTATGCTCTGAAACAACCAGCCGAATGTAGCATAGCACTGTCCAGCAGGCCGCGAGTCGCCCACGGACCACACTAGGCTCACACACACTACGTGCGGCATCTCACCCCACGATGTCTTCGTCGCCGAGGTTCAGACGAGCACGACGGCAGCGCGGAAAGGACGATGCCGCTATCCCACACCAGGAGGTCGCTGACGGGGTTCTTGTTCTGCGAGTTTTCGCTGCTGCTGCATCTCGTGTCCGTGGTGCTGAACACGTGTTGGTGCGGCGGCCTCGGGAAGCTGGGCGACGAGCGGAGTGCGACGGAGCCGGCCATCGCGTTGAGCACGAGCGCGCCCACGATGAGCACGGTGCCCTGCAGGCCGTACGTGTCCAGCAGCCTTCCGATGAGCGGCGGCAGCAGGATGCTGCTGAGCGCTCCCCCGGCGAAGCTCAGACCGCTCGCCGATGTCCGGTACACGTCGAAGTAGCGGTTCAGAACCACCACGTTTGTGGGCACCATGATACCCACCCCGGCACCTGAGCGCGACCGGAGTAAATGGCGATCAGTGGCCGTAGGCGTGCGCACGGGGGGGGGCACCCCCTAGTCATTTAAGATGAGGGGGGGGGGGAGAAAGTCTGCCCTATACATTGACTTAATAGGGAGGGGGGCAGTGCGATGAACCTTCGCCCCCCCCCCCCCCTAAGGGGAACCCTGCGCACGCCTATGTCAGTGGCGTATGTTTGCATATTGTATCTACATACAGGGTGCCCCAGCTATCTTAAGCTAGAGTTTAAGAATATGCCAACACACGCAATGACGACGTGACCAAATGCATGTTGCTGATTATTGCCTGGAGTAAGTCAGACTATTTTTTGTTCTGATTAATTGCTTAACTAGGCCACTTTAATTAACTTTTGAAGCAACGAAGCTCGGCAAAAAATGACAACGAGAAAGTGGTAGAAAGGTTTGCAAAACGTCCGATTTGAAAGTTTCTGACTTTCTATCTCATAGGTATTAGTGTTTTTCTGTTTCCTGGAGATGCCCGCGAAATACAAAAAAAAAATACCACGTGACATGTCCGCTTGCGCGCCAGCGCGCGCGATGTTTCTAGCGCTCCCTAACATTCCGCATGCAAATGAGCATAGCATTTGCCCGGTCGGGCTGCCTCGACAAGGCAGCGACGATGGTGGCTGTGCAACGAACACGTTTTGTTGCAGGCTACACAAGCGATAGCCGTTGCGTCTGCTTATCGCTGTCATGAACCGTGCGCGAAGGAAGCATATCGTTTGTGTGCGGAACGTTATTGAGCACTAGAATCACGGCGCACATAGCCACCCAAGCGCACATATCACGCGGTATTTTTTTGTATTTCGCGGGCATCTGTAATAAGCTGGAAAACACTAATACTTAATGTATAGAAAGCTAGAAAATGTCTAATCGGACGCTTTGCAAACCGATGTACAACTTTCTCATTGCAATTTTTTGCCCGGCATCGTCGCTTCAAAAGTTAGTTAATTAAAGTGGCCAAATTAAGCAATCAATCAGAACACAAAAAAGCACTACAGGGAACAGGCAGTAATATGCATTTGGTCGCGCCGTCATTGAGTGCGTTGGCATGTTTTAAAACTCTGGCTAAAGATAGCTGGGACACCCTATGTATATACAGTTACACGTACAAAACTACACGCACGAACGTGCATAAAAAGGGATGGAAGCCCCCCCGCCACCCCCTTCCACGAAAAAATTTCTGGCTACGTCACTGATAACAATGACACAATGGGGTGAACCAACCATTTTTGCAGAAAATAACATCACAGGCAAGTACGACGACTGAAAAAAAAAAGTGTGGGACTCCTGTTTGTACGCCCCCAGAAAACCTCCGGAAAATCGCTCTGCTATCACGGGAATACCGGCTGGCTCATGCGTGAATTCGTCGTTTCTCTAGCTTTCTAAAAGGAAAGGCTAATAAGGTAAGGTTGTAGGCTATTTGGCTGCGCATCCTGATCCAGGCAGCATCTCGATTTATTTTTACGCTCTTTACCCTGGACGAAGTATTAAGAGGAAAACCCAATGTTTCTTGTTGTCTAAACAGCAAATACGAATATCCTCTCCCGCAGTACAAAGGCCAGCACGGTGAACACTCGAAAATGAATTTTACCGATCAATATCCGTGACTTCGGTATCGTAAATTTGTTTCGCTATGTTGGAACGGGGCACTGCACGAGTGATGGAAGCTGGCTGCTACCTCTAGCTGACATATGACGTTGATTGAACGGCTTGAAAGCAAGTACATTTTCACGAAGTTTACGAAAATATGCCGTCCCATGTTCTCAACGTGCTAACTCGACCCTTCTAGCCATAGGCGAAGTTGAGAAAGGTAGCCAGAGTGAAAAATTGAGAAATTTGCTGCAGCAAGGTCCCAGATAGCTAGAACTAAGGTGTCCCTGCATATTTTTATTCCATAGGGCAAACTTACCGAAGCCCAAGCCAATAAATATAATGTAGGCTCTAGGCGTATTCCAAATGAAGCAAGCGATGGCGCTAACTGAAGCCAGAAGTGTGGCTCCAGCGTTGAGAGCTCTGGTGTCGAAGTACCTGACCAGAATGCCGACCAAGAAGCCTGCAGCACGGAAAGAAAGAAGCGTTTTGTTGCTACCAAGCCATAAAGTATACAGGCAACTGTGTAAAGCTAGTTTATTTACTTATTTCACCATACCGCTGACAGCTACGCTGCCCAAGCAGGATACTTTTGCAGCATACAAACGAGAACACAGCATCGCAAAGGTCTGGAATAGATTTGAGCATCTTGTGCCCCGTCCTTTTGCGCTCAAATGTAATCCAGAATATGAACCAACCCGCCCAGCAAAGTATTTTATTAAGTTACCTAGCAAAAATGCTGCCAAGAATTTATATCGAGGGGGGGAGGTGACCGACGAATATATATATATATATATATATATATATATATATATATATATATATATATATATATATATATATATATATATATATATATATATATATATATATATATATATATATAGTCGAGTATACCTAAGTACGAAGGCTGTTAAAAAAGTACGGGCCGTTTGCTAATACATATCTACACATCAGCATGAAGCTCTATTTATGCAGCGCCATCTGTTAATTCTTAGCGAAGGCACTGAAGTTATTGTTCCGACTCAGTAGTAGTCCGCTTGTCGGGGAATGCAAACGACAATGTCTGTGAAAATTGTTGCTCGCGCCTGTTGTGAAGTGCGAGCCGTAATTCCATTTTTGCTTGCGAAAGGATCATAAGCTTCTCAAATTTATGCAGAGCTGTGCCTTGTTGATGAGCACGAAGGGATTAGTGAAAGAAAGGTCATCAAACGGTATCGATACGTCGAAAATGGCCGCACAAGTGCGCACGGCGAAGAGCGGAGAGGAAGTGCCAGAATGCAGACCAATGAAACTGTTCAACAAGTGGACCGGGAATTGCGATTAGATCGACGACTGACAGTAAGTCGACTGTCGGATGAATTTCCTCTTGTCAGCGGCACTACAATTTGCACGATAGTAACTGAAAAGCTAAGATATAACAGAGTGTGTGCAAGATGGGTACTGAAAATGCTTACCGACCAACTCAAACAGCAAAGAACTCCGAAGCGGCGAACTTCTACGCAGGGAGACTAAATAAACTGGTGCAGCAGTACAAAAAGTGCTTATAATTTAACGGTGGTTATGTAGAAAAGTGAGGTAGTTTTGTGCTAAACTAAACCAGTCAATAAAAACTTTTACTAACGAATATTTATTTTGGGGGACCAAACGGCCCTTACTTTTTGAATAACCCTCGTATATATGCTACTGTGTGTATTTGCATGTGTGCACGTGTATATGTGCATAGAGACTGTAAAACATTTGAAGAGGGAGGAACATGGAACACTCCAGACCCCCTCCTGGCCACGCCTATGGAGCCTTGCTTATCATTTGATGCGTGATCTTGGTGCACATAAGGCAACATTTTGATTTGGTGATTGCATTTCCTAACTGATATAGTTATACACGTTATTTCTTCGTTTTTTTTTTCTCAATCGTTTTTCTGCCTATTTGCTCGCCTTTTAACCTGCTAGCAAGTAGGCTACCTGACGCAGCTGCTCACCGGCTATCAAGTTCTGACGAGAGCGACCGTTGCACGCTGGTTCGACCTCAAGCTGGATTCTTATCAACTAGAAATGCAAAAAAATGTTTTTTAAACATGTACATGTTCACGCTGAGAAAATTTACGTGTACACGAACTTAATCAATTATATTCCTCTATACCGCGCCTCTTATACCCCGTAGGTTATAGCTTTGGACTAAAAACCCCAAAAATTCGACTTGAATTTTTTATCATTTGCGTGAAAGAAAGGAGCACTCGCCTAATGCTATTTAATTCAGTAGCCTGACGAGAGGAATGCCCTAATAACAGCACAACAACAGGCATAGGTCGGCAAAAAATGTGGAGCTCACTCAGACTCACTCATGAAATATATTTTGCCTTTAGGACTCACTCGGACACAGACTCACTAAAATTTTCCTCATTCGGACTCGCTCGAACTCAGACTCACTGAAATTTTTCTCAACCAGACTCACTCGGACTCAAACTCACCAAAATATTGCTCACTCGGACTCACTCTGACTCAGACTCACAGCTCGATCTGAGTCTGAGTGTGTCTGGGTGAGTCGACTCATGAGTCCATTAGCGTATATTTCACTTTTTCGACCATAGTGTCAATGTTCTTTAACATCAATAGCTCATACAACTGGTGTTCTACACGGCGCGTTTTGATCTGATACCTTCAAATACGAGTTATCAATGGTTACAATGCACTAAGGACATTTTTTATCGAAAGAGATGACAAACACGCAATATTTTATCGAGAACTTCCCATGAAAGATTCTGCCAAAGAGAGGCCACACCCACCTCTCCTCACCACCCTCCGCAACTCACGACTCTGATAAATAAATATTGAGATGGCATATGAACGCTAGTGCTTTGAAGGACGTGCGAGTAGACGTGATATAAAAGCGAGTCACCACAAGGCTGATAGTAATGCTGAAGTTGAGTAGATAGGACCATAGTTCGGCAAAAAATGTGGAGCTCACTCAGACTCACTCATGAAATATATTTTGCTCTTAGGGCTCACTCGGACTCACACTCGCATGAATTTTTCGCATTCGGACTCACTCGCACTCAGACTCGCTGAAATTTTTCTCAAGCGGACTCCCTCGGACTCAGACTCACGAAAACATTACTCAGCCTGACTCACTCTGACTCAAACTCGCGGCTCGATCTGAGTCTGTGTGAGTTGACTCATGAGTGAGTTTGCCGAGCTATGACAACAGGCAATCTAGAGACATAAATGCACGTATATGCATAGTGAAGAGATAAAGAGATACAGAAAAGGAGATTCGAAGCGGAAAGTTGGGCTAGTTGGAACTTGGAACACGACATTTTCCAGTGCGATCAGAAAAGCATTAAAGAAGGAAATGACAGGACAGTAAAAACGGTTTCCAGCGTTCCTTCTGTCCAAATCTATTCAAGAATGACAGGACAGTAAGAACGCTTTCCAGCGTTCTTACTGTTTTGTCATTTCCTCTTATCTGCTCCGCCTTTAAAGTTATTTTCTCGCACTGGAAAATTTCGTGTTAAAAAGCATTCAATCGACAGGGAAACAGCGCAAAATTTTAACGGAACACAGAACGAAGAAGGGACCACAACAGCGCTGAAACTTCATTTTGTGGGCCGCCAAAAATCTAGCGCTGTTTTTCGCCTGTTTCAATCATGAACCAACTATCCCAAACTTTAAGCATAGCAAGGCTTCAATAAAATTACCACTATTAACCAAAAGCACTAGCAAAGCAAATCGCCATAATTTTGTCACCAAGCTGATAGTATATCACCCTTAGAATCCTGTATACGCATTGCATTGCACTATTGAACCAACACAACACTGTATTGCATCGAACCAGTGCGATCTTGCATACCCCAGCGGGACCCTGTACGTACTACATTTCAGGTCGCACTGGTGTTCTCACAAGTGCAACGATTCGTTAGTTTGCAGCATGGGGCCAAGTGCAGTGTGTGATGTGTTTTGCGTAGTACGGGGGACTCTTGCCTTGCGCCAAGGTGATGGAGCTGCAGATCTCGAAGGGCCACGCTGCCTGCTCGCGGGAGACGCGGAAGGTGGACACCAGGCCAACCAGAAGGACGCCCGCGCTGCGGAAGATGATGGCGGCCCATATCTGAATCCAAAAGCATATGGCCGCCATGAACCAGGCGTAGAGGCTGTCCACAAGGTGCAGCGCTGGCATGGTTCCGCTGCTTAGCGGCGAATACGCCATCGCCTCGTGGAACGTTCATTTTCTTCTCGAGCTGTGAATGTGAATTACTGATGATGATGATGATGCTCCTGGAATGATTGCCAACTACCCACTCAAGGAGATCAGTCAAGAGGAAGGTGGATCATATGGTCTCCATTTTCTTTTTTCACATCATATACTAGAGATTACGGCATGAATTGGAAAGAAGGATTATTCTTATTGAATCCCAAGTTTGGACGGCTAAATAAACCATGTTGCGTAACAATTAAACAAACAAACAAACAAACATACAAAAGTCATTATGACAGAAAGATATAAGCTAAATATGATTAGTGATTGATGTAGCTGTTACATCGATTTGACTCACGTAGAAATTTCTCTAGGGCACTGCATATATTCCAGTCCGAGTATCCCAGCACAGACGCCACAAATGACAACAGTACAGTCGGAGTAACTGGCAGACCAAGTTGCCGCATTATAGTTCCAGTAGTTATTCTGACGGTGGAAAAACGTCGGCAATCCAGCAAAAAGTGTTCAGTTGTTTCTACCTCATGCTGCTGCTGCTGATGATGATGATGACGACAACAATCCACAAAAAATGGCATAAGCCCGCAATGATCAATTGGCGTGTAGAATGAGATAAAGGGAAAGAGAAATCATGCGGCATGGGTTTAATGAAATAGTAAAAATTGCCAACCCTTCCCTTACTGGGAACAGGGGGGCACGCGAAGCATGTCTGACAATGTGATAGCGTAAACCAATGCCTTGTGAGATTCCTGTCAAACGAAGCGGTCAACACTTTACCAACGCCAACCCAACCTTTGACAGCCCCAACCAAACCATTGTTCTTCCTCTAAGCTTAACCCGAGTGCAAATGCACTGCGTTTGTCTATCGGTATGCGTTATTGTATGCGATGGTTTCTGGTTCGGTATGTTCATAGGCGTGCGCACAGGGGGGGCAGGGGGGGGGGGCGGCCGCCCCCCTAATCACCTAAGAGGGGGGGGGGGGCGAAATCTGCCTCGTACATTGACCCTTCTAGTCATCTAAGAGGGGGGGGCGCTAAATCTGCCCCATACATTGAATTAGAAGGGTGGGGAGGCGCTGCGACGACCCTTTGCCCCCCCCCCCCCCCTAATAAGGAACCCTGCGCACGCCTATGGGTATGTTATGTGTATTGCGGCTTTTTGTGAGTATCAGCTCATGCTCAGTGGGTAGGGTAGGGGTTGGTTAGCTTTTAGGAGAATTGAGAGACGTTAAGGAGACGTGGCTGTTATGTCAATGAGAAACGGTGTTGTTTTATTTACAAGGTTGTAGGCTAACGTTGGTGGAGTTTGTGGAGTAGCTTCATACACAGTCCCAAAGAGTTCATCTTTCGTAGTCTGGCCACCTCAGAGTCGGGAGATTTTTGTGGTAACCAATGAAGGGTTTGAGACTAGTGCCATTCAGTTTGACAAGCGAGCATTATAGCTTTATGGTCGCTGTGATGCACACTTTATTAATGGTCCCGCTGTTCACCACTCTTGACAACTACTCAGCCCACTACTCGCTAGAACTCGCCCCACTACTCATCACTACTCATAACGACTAAGCATAGGCGTGCGCACGGAGGGGGGCAGGGGGAGTCACCTAAGAGGGGGAGGGGGCAAAGTCTTCCCCATACTATGACTTAATAGGGAGGGGGACACACGGTTATAGGGAGGGGGTCAAGGTCACTCGACGCGTGTACTTCGTCCTCATCGTCTTTGCGACGTCGCGTGTGGGAAAAAAATTTCACCATCTCCCACTAAAGGGAACCATGCGGGGATGCGGAGGAGCGCATGGGCCGACTTAAAGTTCCTTTCATCACGGGCACCTTGCCTCATGTTAACGCGTCCTTGCATGTGGAGCGCACCATGAATTCACTGTAGTTGCTGTTGCTGTTACTCGTCCCGAACTCTTGTTGGAGCACGCCACGCGGGTGCATCGCGAATCTGCAGAATCTCGTTCCCCGACGCCATCACGTGATTGCTGAGAAAGAGTAAGGGGGAGAGGCCACAGTGTCTTACCGAGCTCCTTACACAGGCTCGAACGCGCTAGCGCGTGCCAGCACACGTGGTTTTGTCTGCGTTAGGCCAAGCTAGAACAGCATACGGCAGCCCGTGCCCCTAAAGTGCTCTGCACGTATCATCATGAAGGCGGTCGAAGAACAAGACGAAGAAGACTGCTCCTTGGCGCGAGCGCGCGCTCAATATGTTACAGATGGCTATGGTAGGCTTTAGAAAGCGGACGGTCGACAATAGAACTACGGACAAAGACCAGCGCAAAAGCTGCTTCGCATCTAAAAAAGCCCATGAGCGCGCGAACAGCGCGCCCACATCGTCCACGTCGCCTTCGCGCAGTTGACGCGAGCGGCCCTCGCGCGTTCGTACCAAGAACAGCGGCGGCGCCGAGCAGCATCCTTGCTGAGCCAAACTGAGCTATCGACTTGGTTTAACTGCGTTCGACCACGGCAATTTTTTTTCTTTGTACATTGTCGGTTCGTATTTTCTAGCGCTATGAAGAAAAGGCGCAAATCGTGATACAGCATTTCAGTATACTGGATGCTAGCGCGTAAACTATCGCTTTATTTATATGGAGGGGCACCAAGCCTTTTATATAATAAAGAGCAGACATGCCACGCTTCTCAGTTTGACACACAGAAAGGCCACGTAATGCTTCCAAGACATGACGCTGGACTTTCATTTTTTTCCTTTTAACCAGTGGGCCTACCAGTTAACTGTCTTTGCATTCCCGACTGTAAGCGTTTAACTCCATTTCTGATAGCGCTGTTCACTACATTAGCGCAACTGCCGCGGCTTGATTAAAGTGCGTAGTACTTTAGTGGCCCGGCTTGTCGTCCATCTGTAGTTCTCATGTGGTGTGATCACGCTCACAATCAAGTGGTCAATACATGCCTTGAACAAAGCTAGCAATACTCAAAACCAGGCTAAAATGAACGAACAAGGTCTAAAGTAATATAATTAACAGAAATAACCGAAAAGTCATCACAGTAAACTTACAATCGGTTAAAACGCTTCGGAAACATGCGGCTGACACCAGCGTTGCACAAGAGAGGGCGCCACCGCCTAGCCAAGCGCGATTGTTCCTCTCAGCGGCGGATCTCCGGCGCTACAACTGAAGTGGGAAACAACCTGACGGAACTCGCTGCAGATGACATGTATCTCAACTGCCGTAACAAGCAGGAAGTCGATAAAGCGCAGAAAAAAGTGGCGCGTATGTCGCACACCGAATTTGCGAGTCTACCTAAGAAGATTGTACTCGTGCCGGGGAAACCCTACATGCTTACCTCAAGCATTGACATCATCGACGGTTTGTTAAACGGAACAGTGGGAACTCTAGGAACAGGAATCGCTGGGTGCCACTGCTACGCACATCATCAGGTTTCACAGTAGTGGAACTGCATTTAGCGCAGGATTTGGAACTACACCAATCGCTACACAATAATTTCCTTGTGCCGCTTTTTTCCGCCACGTGATGAAGTTGCTTTCTATACGTGTATGTGAACCAAGGCATCTATTAGCCGCCCATTAATTTTCACTCACTTTCCGCAGTCCTCAATTTCGACGGCTATATCGACACTCACGCATTTAGCTGCGCATTGTGCGCAGTGTGCCCGTGAAGCGCGCTTTTCTGATAAGGTCACTCTAAGCACCGTGATCGCACCACACGGGAACTTGCTGAGAGAGAGAGAAACGAAGAGGAAAGGCAGAGAGGTTAACCAAGCTTTGGCTCGGTTGGCTACCCTACACTTGGGGTGAGGGAAGGGGGAATAATAGAAAGAAAAGGGCAAAGAATAAAGAAGAAGAGCAAGAAAGAGATGGATGAACAGTTAGCTTGAAACTACACAACACGAACTCGCGCTGTTAGTTCGCAGGCACACGTGAAGTCTGGTGGTTCTCAAGAAGCACAAGAGGGCTTTCGTGGCCTTGCGCATATGCGAGACCGCAGGCCAAGGTCCCAGGATCTTCTTTTCTGTCAGTGGTCTTGAATCCAGGTGGCGGAGTTTGGTTTCCATACTACGTCGTTGAGCCTGGTATGATGGGCAGTGGCATAGAATGTGTTCAAGCGTCTCCTCGCAGGCGCAAATGTTGCATGCCGCACTGCTGGTCATTCCAATGAGACACGAATACCGATGCCACGCCCAACAACGTGCGACACAGCAACATTGCATCGCGTCGTGAGAGCCCGGATCACAAACGATGTTGCAAACTTGGGTTAATTGAATGTAGGCGCGCGTTGGAAAAACCCTGTGTATTGCATTGTAGAAGCGTGATACGGCGTGCAAGTGATAGCAGTCGCCGCGCGGCGTCCGTTCTCAAAAGTGGTATGGGTGTCCGCAGGTCTTGGTCATGAGCCGATCGTGCAGCTTCAGACGCGCGGTCATTGCCGACAATTCCGCCATGACTCGGCAACCATTGCAATATAATATGATGTCCTTCCTCGAGCGCTTGGTGGTAGTCGTGCGACTCGTGCCTTATCTCATACACTGATTGTTCGTGTAGTCCGTACCGTAAAGCAAACCGCAGTGTTTGTAAGGCTGACTTCGAGTCGCAAAAGATGGCCAATCGATTAGGTAGCTGCTGAAGAATGTACTTGAAGCACTTGCTCAGGCATTTCACATTCACATTAAGAGGTCAACTTGTATCAGTCGCCCGTCATTACCTATTTCGAACACGGAAGTGTCGCTCTTTAAGAGAACGGGTTCGTTAATATAGATACGCTGTGATAGTGCCTGGTGTTGCACCTAGGAACGGTGCGCATGTGCAGCGGGTGACGTGCTCTAGTTGGGTATTTATGTTCGATCTTGCTTAATAAAGCTTTCAATTGATAGTAAGAGCTGGTGTCGTTCCCTCCCTCTGTTGTCCCTATCACAGTTTGCGCTTGAATTTTCTATATGTACTAAGTAGCTCTTCTTTCGGTCTTACTTCGTTCTGACACTCCCGCACATCAAAGGCCGCCCATGCGGGAGGTGTTCAAGCCCCCTGAAATTTTTACATTTCGTACGCGTGCGTACATGCGCACATTTATAGAAATACACGCACGAACATGCATAATGCAAGCCGGATCCCCCTTCCTACCCCCGGAATAAGTTTCTGGCTACGGTTCTCCTGATACTGCATCATTTGCGGTTGATCAATGCTTAACGAACGTGAGCTGTAGTCTTCCTAGAACTTTCTAATTCAACCCTTTCGGACCTGGCGTTCTATGAAAATGACTAAGAATATGAAGAACCTGGCGTATCCTCATCTGTGCCAGTATAGGCAGTTGTTTTTTCGTCATTGTCTTTCCCAAAACTCTGCGAATTGAAATCAAGATGGGGGAAAATGAAAAAGACAGCAGTAGCAACCGAACTCGTAATACTTTCCTCACTAACTACTCTTTCGGTAGGCATCGTAAATTTCATATAGTTTCTAAGATGCTCAAGGGCTTATTTACAAGGATGGGTCTTCCCAAACCATTTAAGCATAGTCCGCAGCAATCCGCAGTCTTCATGTTCTGAATATGAGACATCAGGGCTCATAGGTTGTCAGTAGTTGCCAGATTTCTGAATGCATTGCATGTTGATCCGGAGCCGTGTTGCTTGTGTCAGCCCTCCCAAATCTTGCTCCCTCATTATGCAGTTCACATGGCGTGGCGCCTGGCGCGGTTCTACGCTTCCGACATGCAATATTACGTCTGTGAACGTGACTCCTACCCCGACGTAGCGCCTGTATTGCGTTTTTTTCCCGAAGCAGTTTCAAGCACAGGCGTAGCTCAGTAGTAGCATAATGAACTGCCCCGCAGAACGTCTGGGTTCGATTGCGGCTTCAATCCCGATTTTCAGTCTTTAGATCCATCGGGATTTCTCGCTGACGGACAACGCCGCCGCATTTTCTGCGACGTGGGCTCTTTAGCGCTGTCGCGTTAAGACATGATCAGCAAAATGCGGGGAGTACAAGCCATATATTGCATATATACAAGGACGTCGAAAAGTGCGCAAGAGTTGTAATTGCAACGACACGTTGGTTTGTCCCACGAGAACAGCAGTCAAGATAGTTAAGTTGAACACATCCAGCAGAGAGAAGGGCACAAACAGGAAATGAGCATGGAAAATGACAGACAGCTAGGAATACAAGCCGCACCGCGTACAGCACATCTCGGTCGTGAAGAGGCACTGAGCATAGCACAAGTCCAGAGACACCTCTTGAATTACTTTACAGCAGAATGACACGGAAACAGCGAAAATAAACGTATTAAGCACCGCGTTTATATAATCTGTACCTACATAAGGTTTGATACGACAGTATCATAAAGGAAACGGCGTACACTAAAATAAATTTGGCGACCTCTTGTCAAGATCCCTCCTGCTCGAAGAAGGAGCACTTCTTTGTGGGATTCATGGGCGCGTTGTGCTTGCAAGAGAAGGCGCGGCCGAACGCTGCCATATTTCTGAGTACCCTAGAGCACAGTTTGCCCATGCCGCACAAGCTGCGACAGAGCGTCACGAAGAAGAGCATGTCCGGCGTCAACGAGACATGCTTGCTGACGACGTAGCGGCGGGGTTCATCCGCATGTTGTTCTCGGAATGCCCGGTACGCAACCTGGACAGCGGCCACCTGCATGAGCACGCTGGATCTACCGGCCGCGCAGCTGACCTTGTGCTCAAGCACCTTGCGGGTTTTCCTCGACATCCAGCTTCTCACGGCCCTCTTGGTGTCCAGGAACGAGCCCGTCTGCGAGATTGCGGTGTTGTGGAGCGTAAGGATACGCGTCGACCTTCGTGATCGGCCATAAAAGGTGGGGCACGTGCTTGACCTCCCATACTCAGCTTTGGGTATCAGACTTCCCGTAAGCTCAATGCCCCTTTCTGAAAAATACTCCATCCGCCGTCGGTGGTATGACGGGTGCTGTTGCATGTTTGTATCTCTATCCCATTCCCTTTCCATATGCGAACACCTTGTTTGGTTTACCGATTTGAAGAAGTCAATGGTTTCCCGACGTCACCGGAGTTTGAACCAGGTAACTCCCGTATTGGCTGAGGAGGCTCAACCATTTCAGCAACGGTTCAGTTCCTAATGAGGTCACGTTATTTTATTATATTTTGTAATGTCGCGTTTGTCAGATGACAGCTTAGGCAAAGATAGCGCCTGCCTTTGGCTCTGGGGCTTTTGTGCTTGCTTGTCGCGTTTTCTGCGGGTTTCCTGAACCCGACATAAGATACTGGACTGCCTCATGAACAAAACAACATCATAACTATGTTTGGATTTTTCTGGCTAAATAGTACGTGATTTCTAATCGTATCGATGTACAACTGCATGGCACTCGCCTGCGGATCGAAGCCCCTGACTAGTTGCCTAGCGATGGCCGCGCCGTATCCCCCGTAGTTGATTGAAGGCGGTGCGCCCATATAGAACATGGGTGGCGCCGCCAAGGCTGGGTTCAGGAACAGCGTGTTCCACCAGTACTCGTACTCCGCGGGGAGCGAGTACGCGCCGTGACGGTGCAGCATGGTGTCGTTCAGGGGCCAGCCCGGGAACTTGCGACGGTGCATTTCGGCAGCCTGCGCGGTGAGTTTGGGCGCCGCAATTAAGGGGCTCTATGCGTGTTTATAGAAACTTGAGACGGACCGACACCACTGACCAAGTGCCGTCTATATTCTCCGAACCAGGACAAAGAAATACAGAATGACAACATATACTTATTCCAACAGTGCGTAGGTATATATTGGGGATGAGTTCGGCAGTCTCACGTCCCTTAACTTGTATTCCCCGCATGACTGTCGCTTGAACTGCAATCTACCATCCCCTGTACGCGGTGACACTCCAATGTCGGCGTAGCTAAGCTGCATTGCGATAAGTGGCGTGAGTGTACACGCGGTGGCACCATCTCACAGTGTGGTTACTCGCATGAACGAAGGAAGAATACTAGAAGCATACAGGAAAGGAACAACTAAGGGGGGGGGGGAGCGTGGTGTGACAATCTTGAAGCCTAGTTATAAAATATAGGCCCTGGTCACGTGATAGGCAAGCGCTACTATTGGTCGGCTCACTTTGGTTGCGACTGTTGTGGGCGACTGTGGGTGTGCTGCGAGGGCCTAAACCTACTGGAGTGGCACCGCACATAGAGTTAATAATTCACTAGAGGGAAATCTGGCGCTAGTGTCTATAGCTGCAGCGCATGGTGCTTCAGAACCATGCGTCGATGATGCGTAGTACACGTACTTGTCTGAACTTCCTTTTTTCGGCTCCGTTTGGCTCCGTGTGGCCTGCAGCCGCTTTGTCGCAAGGCGAAATTCAGCAAAGGTTCAGCAGTTCCATTTCGCCACCTTTACCTTTTTAGGTTCACCATTTCAAATCGGCTCACGAAGTTCACAATGATCCATTCTTATAACCGAAACAAAAGCCAAAACACAATAATAAACGAAGCCACAAGCGCGTTCGAAGCCACAAGCACGAAGATTAGGCAAATCCATACAACACCCATCGTTTCCATGGTGGCTGAACGATCGCAGCGCCCGAGTTCCCTCTAGTAAATATATTGTAGGAAAGTCTATGGCATCACGCACTGGGACCCGCAGAGCAGAAGGGGCGGCGTCAGAGGAAGTTGCCTTGCCGAGGCACACGGAATCTCGTTGCGCTCCCTGCTACTAGTCTTTTTCTTCCCTCCATGCTGGGAGGGAGAGCCGTGTGGCAATCGTAAAGCCATAACAACAAATTTGAAGGAAGGTATGGTCCCTAGTCACGTGGCGCTGGCCTGTCACGAGACTAGGGACCATATCAGCGGCGCGAGTCCACCGCTGAGCCAATTTTCAGTCAAACTGCCGCGTCTGCAGTGCGCGCAAATCAGGTGCAAAGATTAGCAATGCTGATCTTTGCACCTCTGACGGCAGCGGCAGCTGACGGGCTTGCTTGAGCTGTACGACGCCGCTCGCAGAAAACCCGGCGACTCGTTGGCGGCATGGTGGTGGGCGGCACCTCGGCGTGACGGCTGCGGCTGCCGCACTTGACCTGTTGCGCCATGTGGCTCGAAATGCGTTTTTGATGATGTATGGCATCACGGTGAAATTATAGGCATGCCATAATTTATACGTTTGTTTTTACTTCACCTTGCATATATTTGCCATGTGCGTGCGTCTTCATCCTCTCAGTCACTTGTGATTAACTATTTCCGATCTTTTTGTATCTTTTTGTGCTTTGCAGGATGAAGGCGTTGTCCACAACGTACAGAATGCTGTGTGCGCTGGCGCCGCAGTGCCTGTCTATCGCTCCCGTTGGAGCAGCTTCACAAAAAGGACCGTACGAGATATGACAACGCGGCTGAACCTGAACATTTTACATTGAATTGACTGAAAGAAAGCAGAAACTTCATATGTATAGAGAAAAATAAAGCATTTCATTGTCTCACTTTGGTTTTCGTTGTCGCATTGACTCAAAAAGCAGTGATACACGCATGACGAAATATTTTTTTTCGCGTGTCTTTTCCGCGCCATTTGTTGCTCACCGCGGAAAGAAAACACGCGAAAAAAGTATTAAGTCTTGCGGATAGTAACTGCAGAAAATAGGCCCTGGGGATTAACGGATCATTTGAACTGCGGGTAAAAAGTTTACCCGAATGGAGCATTTGAGTGGACCGACCGTTCGTCCGGCGAGGTGCAATTGCGGGGGCTAACGGTTGCCCGGTAAGGTGTAAATGTGAGGACTAAATGTTAGTCCATTGATGTGATCTGTGGTGACTAACAGTTAGCTGCTTGGGGACTAACGGTCAGACCCGGTCGGGTCAGTCCCTAAGGGATTAATGATTGTGGCAGCCCCATTAGTCCCCAAAGGGACGAACTTCAGCCCCATTAGTCCCCAAAGGGACGAACTACACACCCTTTTAACACCCTCTTGCCTTAGAGTGTAGAGAATGAATGGAGCTAAAGTTCCAGATCCTTCAACACAGAGTTTATAACTTCCTTTTCGCGTACAGAACTACGCCGCAACCATTCACTGGTAAACACCAGAAGAGTTGTTCTTCAAGAGAGAGTTGCGCACAAGGACTGCGTCTGTGCTAACCAGACATGGAAGCTACGATCAATGCTAATCAATGCTAAGCCCGAGAGGAATGTGCGCAGCGCAAGTGAGCGTAGGGGCAAGCGTAGAGCATGTTCTGTTTGCGATCGTCTACTTGTGCCTACTGTTCGTGGTGAACGTGTGAAATGAAGGCCTGGAAAGACTGTGAGCGTGAAATCTCCGGTAAAGTAGCTGTTGTACGTTGACAAACAAACGGGCTTTGTGCATGCCGATCACCTACGTTGTATACTTCTTTTGAAACACGAGAAGTATTCGGAAGGCTGTGGTGATGAAATATCTTTGCGCTTGTCCGTGTGTACTCCTTTCTTCGTCCCCGTTTATTTTCGCGCAAGTACTGCAATGAAATATCTTTGCCACATGCCAGTGATATCTTGGAAGGGGGCAGTTGCTCATTACAATCAGCAGTGTCGTCACCGCAGCAGCCGCCCGCTCCTCCTGTGTTTAGACGTAGCACTCGGATGACGTGTCTACCAGATCGTCTGATGTACGGCCGACTGTGATTTTGTTTGGCGGGGAGTATTGTAACTGCGTGAAACGTGCCTGCGATGATTATCTACCCTTTGCTGTTGTGTGCGTCGATTATGCGCGCGCATCCTTTTGTGGGCGCTGTTGCCTTGTTAAAAGCGCTACGACAAAGCTGTCTCGCGTGATATTTGTTCCTGCCGTGAGATGTAATAATGGGCTTTCGAATATCGGCGTCTTCATTCTATCAGTGACTGTAGATGTTTCGTACGAGGAAGCATACCTCAGCTTATCCACCCGCGCTTTGTGAACTGTGATGTACTGGCTTGCATGTTAGAAACGCTGTTTACTCGCATATTAGAAACACTATAGTTAGCACTAACTAATGTTACTTGGTGTTGGGTAATTTGGCGAGACGATGCTTATACTGCTGGCCAATGCCGGCTGAGTATATAGAACAGCAATTCCTAATGATGGCCAGTGTTGGCCAAATGATGGCTAATATATATGCTAGTGTTTGCCAAGGAGGGGGGGAGGTGTCTGCGAACCTTGGCTATTCGATGCTGTAATAATATGAGATTCATTCACTACCATATGGTGACCTCCTGAATTCGTTCACCGTGAATGATTAAAAATGACTAAGCAACCCAGTTACCTGGGTCCAACCATCGAATGGTGAGTGAAACGGGCGTGGCATTCTCTCCAGGCTACTATGGCGGCCGAACCTGGAAGGTTGGAATTTCGTCAGACGTACTATGGATGCCGCCTCGGCTCGCGCTGGTAGGTCGATCCACGGGGCCGCGTCAGAGAGCAGCCGCTGGGTGGCGTTGCGCACGTCTTCGAAGATGCCGCTTAGATTGCCCAGGAAAAGCGAGCCGCCGAGCGCCGCGGTCCTCTCGAGGAAAAGCCACCTCCGGAAGCGGCTCTCGGTAAACACGTAACACATGCTGGGTCTGAATAAAGCCACGGACTCCTCGTCCCCGAACGTGACCACGGCTGCCGCGTACGAATTGGCGAACGAGTACTTGTCGATGAAGCTCCAGGCCACTTGCTCCAGAATGTCCGCATTGCTGAAGCTTGAATGCAACGAGAGAATAGGGGGACATATGGTCTGAGGATAGGTCGTGCGGTGAGGCAGTATAATACAGTTACGCACGTTCAGACACCGTTTAACAGATACATATCTGCTTTGAGATGCAGCCTTGCGCGACTTACTGCAATCTTTGCAAATTTGTTTTTTTTTTTCGTTTTCCTATGTGTGCGCCTCGCTTTTGTGATGTTTTGCAGGTACTATAAAATAAATACCTTTCCAACATTCTGTTCGCCGTCGTGGTGACGACCTTGTCGACGACCAGCAGATTGTCGTTGGGCAGCAAGCGGTGTGGGCGGAGGTGCTTGTTGAGGTACTCCAGCCAACGGTCGCTGCTTACGTTCGGCGTAAGCAGGTCCAGGTGAACCACCCGCAGCTTCATGACGACGTGGTTTGCGCTGGCAATGGCCTCATTGGCGATGCGGAGAAACTTTTCTTCGTCAGCCACGAGGTCACGCATATGGGCCAGCGGAGTGTCACCGGCCCCGTACAGGTGGTACATGGCCTGCACGTACTTGAGCCGCTGGCCATCCACTTTCGAATAGTTGTACCAAGAGGCGCGCCAGAGAGTGATGTGATTGTAGCTCATGCACAGGCTGTACCTGCACAAGACGTTCGAGTCCCCGTGAAGGAAGAAGGTCGCAAACCTGGGATAACCCCCGCCGGTGTGACTAAAATCCTGCCGTTGCCACCACACGTGAGGGCGAAAGGATAGGAGGCGAGAAGCCGGGCGCCGTTGGGCCCGCCCGTCGTAGCGTAATGGAGTTCTTTGGCACGCGTAGCAGAGTTGTGCGTACAACAGCCATATAGCCCACAGCATAAACCAACGAAGTCGAGGACGCTCAGCGCCGAGCTAGTTATGAATTGTTATATGGTGGGGTAACAAGAACAACAAACGCAGAGAGTAAACCACAGGACACACGTTCATCCTGCGAATTACTCCGTGTGCTCTTTTGTCACGCTGTACTTTAAGCAACAGTACCAACTAGTCAACGTTTCCAACCTACATTCAAAGGAAAAAAAAATGAGTGTCTGAAAAGAAGAGAGACTGTCTTAAATTATTATAGCAGTGGTACAGAAGGTGAAACGAGAGAAGAATGAGCCATGAGCAATAGCTTTATTTAGTACAGATATTTTGAAGCAGTTAAGAACAGCTGGCTAAAGTCAGCACGTTTAAAACGGGGCGCTACTACGACTCTGTCATCTCTCCCTGATCCTCCATTCGAGGTAGGACGGGTGGAACGTGCCTTGTGTCTCCTGGAAGTTGCTTGAGGCTTATCTCCAGCATGAAACTGACGCCCCAGTTGATGATAAGGTCGAGGACCACATCAAGAGCGTGCCTGGCGGAGCTTGAGTCTGTGGACCTGCGGGGCCATGGTAGTCCTCGATCCCTAAGGAATTGCAGGATCTCTCTGAGGCGCCTCTCGGTGTCGCTGTCCCGTGCCATGCAAGACTTGTACAGCGCCGACACGGCTGCAGAAGGGAGAAGAGTAGTTTCTCTCTAACGCGAAGCATATTATAGAGAAGGATTCTTCCTCTGGACAACTTATTAGTGTCACGATCACCGGGTGACGCTATTGTTTCTCTTGCAAGCACATCCGGTCGAGCCCTTACTTCCAGTTTTTCGAATATTCAGAGAAAATCTTCTTTAAAATAGCACTGCTACGAAATCGATGGTTCTGTTACAAGGTAAGAGTTATAAACGGCAAATATGATTATAATTACAATTGTTGAGATTTTGCGTCCCAAAACCACCATGCATTTACGAGGGCCACCTTAGTGGAGGGCTCGGGGAATGTCAACCATCTGGTGTTCTTTAACGTGCACCTAAATTTAAGTACACGGGGCTCTACCATTTCAGCTCTGTCGCAACGCGGCTTGGATACATGTGATATTGCAGCATCAATACACTGAAAAGCCAATTAACTGTCGGAATAGATAATCCGAATTAATTGTATTAGTTCATTGAAAGAACACACGGATTTCTTGTAGGCAGCTGGAATCGTTGCGGCACCTGAAGGAGCAGATCTCAACCACGCGTTTCTTTCTACATGGCCTCTGAGATCTACTTCGGTAGTGCGATCGAAACAAGCTTAACCCACCGAATGCACCAGGTTACACGACAAAGTGTCTGGTAGTGGCAATCGGGCGATTGCCGACGTGGCAATGCCACGATCAGACACCTGAGTCAAGGATCAGGATCACCTCGAATTTTTAACACGAAATTGTTTTATGCCAAGGTCCACCAAGACTTCACTGATGCATTTACGTCAAAGATATGACGTTGGTAAAATGCAAGCTAACGGATGACAAAGAAAAAAAGAACTGGAAGAGAACGGTCCATCACCGAAAATCGAACCCAGGACCTCTCGATCCGCGATGATAGGCGCCCGGCGGTCTACCCACTACGCTGCGACGCATATACACGAGACCTTACATACGCGCCTTACACCTCTCATACATTCTCTCTGGCACGGTGCTGTTTGTGGCGGGTTGGTGCCGCCGTCTGGGAGCAGTGAAGTGAAGTACTGCGTCATGACACTAACGGGCACTGATAGGAAGCGATTCGGCGACGACGCAGTTAGGGCGTCTCGATGCCAGCGAGGAACGCTGGCCGCGCTAGCATCGAGGAGTTGCCCTAGACACCTTTGTTATTTGCGTTTCGCTTCGTGCTAGCGTACCAACGCACACGCACGAGACCACAAACGCGCCTTATATCTCGCACACATTCTCTCTCGCACGGTGCTCTTCGTTTCGGGGCGGGGCGGTGCCGCCATCTGGGAGCAGTGAAGTGTAAGTACTGCGCATTGACACTAACTAGCACTGATAGGGAGTGATTCGGTGAAGACTTAGATAGGGCGTCTCGGTGCCAGCGAGGAACGCTGGCCACGCTAGCATCAAGGAGATGCCCCAGACGCAATTACGTTCTTTGCTTTTCGCTTCGTGTTAGCGTGTGACGGTTCGTTGTCAAAGTAGTGCGGCTTCTACATGCACCAACAGTGCTTCTCCGCTGCATATTGGTTCGAGTGTGGCACCGACTAATAAAACTGCTGCAGCAAGCGCCGCATAAAGGCAACGATGTCGACATGCGAATATCGCGCCTTGGTGGAGGGAGATAGACGTCAGTGGGAAGTTTCGCGCGTTCGCAGTTTAAGCTAAGAACCTCTGCCTCCCGTGTTGCTGAAGTGGTAGTGTATGCATGAGCACAGGCGTAGGTCACCCTGTTACACGGGAGCGCACACTTCGCCGCTTCTCTCCTCAAGTGACGACCCTTTGAAGGAGTGCATACCGAGTACCATTGTTTATTATGTGCTGGCTGATGCACCTATGCGCGGGATTCACGATATGCTGTGTCCAGGTATATGTTAACAACTTCAGCTACCACAACTGTTAAGTCGTCATCATGGGCGACAGCCGTCGGGATGATGTGCCATTAGGAGTCAACGTTGGTGCATCCATGTCAAACGGTGCTATGGCTGCCAAACACCAATAGACATTGTACAACCTGACATATATCAGTAAACGATCAACTACTTCTGCGAAGACACGGTTCACATTCGTGTTATACCGATTCCTATGATGGAGGAATCAGCCATGTTTTTTTGAGGTCAGCATAAAGAACACCAACGAAAAGCTGACGAGAACGAAACCAAACCTGGAAAAGTAGCTCAAGCGATGTAAAGTGCGACATTTCAGGCTGGCGTAGATTTTAAGGAAGTTTTTATTTTATTATAAGCAACTTTTTCTCTAGCCTTGCTAAGCTTGTTATGGCATCATTATTTTTCAGTAAACCGAGTTTACCTAAACGACATTGTTTGTAACCGCAGATTATTTTAACCCGAATGATTTGGTCCTTGTTAAATAAGTCTGCAATCTGCCAGCTATACGGGAGTTTACAGGCTAGGTGTAGTCTATCTTCAAGGACGGCAAGTTTGCTAATGTTTCCATAGTGCTCATTTTAACGCGATAGCGTTAAAGAGCTCGTATCGCAGAAATTCCGCCGTCGGCGTCGGGGCCGTTGGTTGTGAGCGAAAAATCATCATCTTGTCCGTGAGCGAAAAATGGAAAAAGCTGCAAATAAAATAAATAATAAAAATGTTGGGTCCGAGTGAGAATCGAACCCAGGCCGTCTGCGTGGCAAGCAGGTGTTCTACCACACAGCCACGCCTCTGCTTGAAAGTAACTTTCATGCTTCCCAAAAATACGCGTCCTGTATACAGGTGTCACAGTACGAGATGTAATATCGCAGTAATATTGCGTGGTACAAGTGTACATTGCCATCGGGCGTCACACCATGTCAATATCATAACGACTTCGTGGTTTAAAGACAGCCACCCATTACAAAAGGCACCGACATTACTGCGCGTATTTCCTTAAGACCACGTAATGGGTGCATCGCAACTTCGAAAAAGTTTCTCGCGCATAATTGCTCCTGGTTTAAAGCATGCTACCCATTACATAAGGCACACGCCTTAGTGCGCGCATTCTGTTAAACACTCGTAGTCTTCGAACTGCGCACTAGGAACAGAATATCGCTATCGCGTTCAACTCTTAAAGGCGAAGCTTAGGCGTCCCCCAATTTTTAGTGCAAAAAAAAACGACACCACAAGAAAGGAGACAGAACACAGCGCTGTGCTCTGTCTTCTTTCTTGTGTTGTCGTTTTTTCGTGCTAAAATAAGCACTATGGATTTCCACCAACTAGCCTGCCAACGCATTCTGTTGCTAATGTTCACAGCTGTTGGTATACAAGAAACGGCTAATTTAATAAAGAAGAAAATAAGGAGTTACATATGAGTATGGAGGTAAAGAATGGGTAGCAGTGGCGATGTATAATGCCAGTACTTGCTGAGCACTTTCCACCATTCAGCATTATTTAGCCAACATTACAGAATATGAAGCCAACGCCGTTTAAGTAATTTCTATTTGTTGGGCATGCGTGAAAATTTGCCTAAAAATGGTTTATATGATATCTTCTAGTATCAGTTGGCAGTAGAAAAACTTTGTATTAGGGTAGCCAAATATGCATACTGAAAGAAAGTATCGACACTGCTGTTTGGCTGTGTGTGCCTTTTGTTGGTCAACAGTTGCACATTGTGTACAGACTTCGTGTTCACTGTAAACTGCAGGGCTGTCTTCTGTTCTTTCATGTGCTGAAAATGACCTGCCTGCGCTTGCTGTCGTGCCACATGAGGACGTAGTTCGCGCACCATAACACAGCACCACAAGGCTGGTGGCCCACCAGAACACACCACATCAGGCTGGTAGACCAATAGAAGACAACATACCAGTCTGGTGGGCCCACCAGGACACAACACACGAGACTTATGGGCCCGCCAGAAAACACCACAGCATGCTGATGGGCCCACCAGAACACACCACACCGGGCTGTCCCTCCAGAACACTCCACACAAGGCTGGTGTCCCCTACAGAACACGTCAGTATCGTCTGGTGTCAACACCAAAACACACCAGAGCACTCCAAGCACACTTCGTGGATTTGGTGTGTGCGGTGAAGCGGTTTTTGAACTGGGTATATATATTCAGCCAACATAAACCGTGGTATAACACTCATTGACTATCATTTAGCCAAAACTAGGCGATATTAGCCTATGCTAAAGTGTGCTGAGTGTAGGCGACCAAAAAATAATTACAATCGCCCCTAAACGTCGACTTAGGTGTGTGGTAGTGGAACTCGCGCGTGAGCACTCATGTGACCTAGTGCATTCGTTGAGTTAACATTGTGTTTCGTTGCACCATCGACCGACGCGTATTTCAAAGGCCACGTATAAAAAGCGCGTCGTTGAGGTCTGTTCGTCCAGGTGCTGCATCGACCCTAGCTGCTCAGAAGAAGACCGTCACTTTCAACGAACTCATTCAATTGATTTTCATTAATTATCCTGCAGTTCAATGGCCGCTGTTTTAAGTAAACTTTTGATTCGGTATGACATGTATCCAATATAACTTTTAGCTTGAACCAGAGCCGTCGATTTCTTATCAGTTTTAGCGTTTACACTAGCTTTTCTAATTATTCAGAAAAGCAGAAGTAAGTGATCGACCGGAAGCGCTTGGAAGGTAAACAAGAGTACCATCCATTGCTCGTACCACGGATAAGACAATCCAAGATAGCATCCACAAATCGCGAGAGGGGTAGGAGATATACAATCGTGGAGCTGCTGGCTGCGGGACACCCACGTGACAATCGATGCTGCTCGAGGAAGGTAGCACCGTGCCGGGACCAGCGCGTTAGCATGTCGGTGACCGCGTCCGATACAAGATCGCTGTACCAGCGCACATTGCCGCACACGTAGGCCACCGGGTCCCAGCACGGGTCGATGCTGGTGTTCAGCTCTCTGGACAGGCGCTCCAAGTGCTCCATGCAGCCTCTGCATGGAGGGGGTGTACCAAGAGTGTGGTGAGGCAAATGTTTAAGGTAATCAGAAGAAGCAGTATATGAAGGAGAATTCTACGTAGTACTTCTAAACCTGTAATTCCAAATAGAAGTGCACATCTTGTACGCTTATTTCTGCTCGCCGAAAGTGTATTTGTATAAGAAAGAAAAACAACTGCGAAATATTAGTTTAGTTGCAACATAATGCGCTAAATATAATGAGCGATTGATCTGCTAACAAGAAGTGAGCAGAGTGTCTCACGGAACAAATGTGTATTAAGAGCATCTTATTCGAAATCAAGAACAAAGAATGGGCATGGGCAGGGAGGGCATGTAGTGCAAAGGCAAGATGAAGGCTGTTCGCTGAGAGGAGCCGACTGGATTCAAAGAGAAGGCAAGCGTGCGCGGGGGAGGTAGGAAGTTCGGTCAGCAGATGAGATTGAGATGTTTGAGGGTATAATGTGGCCGCAGCAAACACAGGAGCGAACTGATTGGAGAAACATGGCAGTGGCCTTGGCCTTGCACTTGGGATAGTCAGGGTGATGTTGATGATTTGCTGAATTAAATGCAAGTGAAAACGATCTCCAGCTTATCAAAGTGTTTTTTTACAGCTATGCCCGCATTTCTAGAGTATGACTCCGAATCTAGCAATATCAAAACAGCGCAACAAGCATGAAACATTGTGTTGGTGACCCTACAGATCATGGACAGAATTCAGAAAACCTTCGTTTCGTGAGGTGTCATTGGTTGACTGGCTTCACTAGTGATATGTCCAGCATCGGTATTGGCCGTAAGTTGCTGGGCACATACGCCATTCACGCTTCTGAAATCATAGTATATCGTGAAAAAGTCACAGAACGCTATGCCAAAGCGAAGATATGATTATGGAGCATGAACTAGCTAGTGGTGGGCTCTCCAATCAACTTGGACCACCTGGTGTTCTTGTTGTGTCGGCGGGCGGTGTCCGACGGCGAGGGTCCGACGACTGGGCGCGAGACGCGACGTGCGCCGGCACGGCCCGCGACACGAGCAGCATAAGTGTGACTCCGGAGCCCGCGGAAGCCCGAGAACGACTGAGCCGGCCAGCGGCCGTTTATTTGAAACACACATAACGGACACGCGTGCACACGTGATTGGCTGAATGCCATCACGTATGCCGTTACATACGACATCTGTTGACTATGCGCGACACTAAAGCGCACTCTCAGAGAGCGTGCACATTTATAGATGGCGTCACTACACCATAGTTCTTCATTGGAAACTGAAATATGAGTACTAGGGTGTACTTCCACTGCTCCTCCAATGAAATATGACCGCCACGACTGGGAGTCGAACCTGAATTCTCGAGCTTAGCAACGCGACGCCTCAGCCGCTCACTGACCACAGCGGGTATGTCAGCGAGCTTCGACACTGCTGTCGGCATGCGAAGTTTCTGCACTCGGGTGCTATGCTGGACTGACGAATACCGCAATTTTGTCGAATTTGCTGTCCTGGATATTCTGATTGTCCAAAAGAGCTGCTTCGGTCTCTGATTGGTTAAACGTGCTATTACTACAGAATTTGACATCCATAATAGCACCCTTGGTTCCCCAGAACAACGTGGTTTATGGACTCGCCTGGACGTGCAGCCATTATCCAGGAGGGCCTCCGGGTCTACCTTGCGTGTAATCGATGAGCCCAAGAAGAAGGCGACGAGCACGAAGGCGGCGACCAGCGCCACCCAGAGGGGTGCCATGCTGCGGGCCCACGACCGGAAGGCCACCGCCGCATGTCGCCAGGACGAAACGCTGGAGCGATGCCGGTCATCCTGGCTGCGCAAGGCCTGTTGATAGCGTCAGCGGGCAACGCGGTTTTAAAGAGTTCCGGCAGATCCAATGAATTTTGAGACACAGACAAAATTTTGGCTATTCATACAAGATGGCGGCTGAGTGGAGCACTTGTATTTAACCGGTATCGTCGTCTACTCACAAGTGCAAGCTTTCGTACCCGCCTAATGTAAGCTAAGTTGAGTTTTTCCCAGTGAAAAACACGAAAGGATTGAAAAATTAATTTGTTTTCTTGTTTGCGTGAGATGACTTCTCGTCGCACAAACCTCACCCAGACGCCTTATATTACTCGGAGTTGGACGACTTGGGTTCGATGCCACTTTCTCAGCTATCAGTGCACACTGTCTAAGATGCTAGACAGAATTCGAACTTACGCTTAGCGAACGGCAGCAAACACTATCGAATAGCAGCCACTTGGCGGCATATATCAACACTCACCGGCATTATACTCATGATCTATTAAGCACAAGCTATGGATTAGCGAATAGTAGCTAGAAATACGCAAAAAATGCAGTATACTGCTTTGTCAGCGTGCAAGCGAACACGGTAGGCGAGGACACCGTTAACCCACCGTTTAGGGGTGGGGGTACACCTATACACACTTTGGCATGCAAAATTTTGAAAACAGGAAATGCACTCACCAGGTTCTGCATGTGAGCCAGCAACGAGCTGCCAATGGAGTCGCTACGCCTGGGTGCATGGCTGGAGTCGCCGTCCGCGGGACTTTTTGAAGTGCTGCGCTCGGCTCCGGGACGCTCGTGGAGGGGCCCCTGCTGCCCAGCCAGCTCCCGTTGCTTCTTCGGCGTGCTATTTCGCGGAGCCGTTGAACTGGCGCGAGAGCCACGGGGTGATTTTCTATGCACCATGACGTCTTTTTTGGCAATAATCGTCCCAGCTTATCAAGAACGCCAACCATACAGCCAGGCTCTTCTTCTCCTTCTCATCTGTTGACCGTTTCGACGGATTTTGCTACGTGAGGGCGTTGCTATCACACACTGCTCTTTCATTATAAACAATTCGTATTGTTGATAATGAGTTTCATAATAAACAATACGAACCAGATTCGGCTTTTTGATAAAAGCTGGAAGGACTGCGAAGGAAACCTATGGCATTTCACATATCTTCCAATTTTCCAGCAGCGTGCAATCTATAAGCGCCCCCAGGTTAGACCGAAAGATGCGCACCTGAAGTTTTCATTCCAGCATTTCCTTAGCAAATGTAAAATGAATACGTAAAAATGACCCCCTTTTCCAAATCCCGAACTACACGTCAAAATCCTGCAAGTATGCTAACTGAACATTCCTATAACAATGAAACTTTAAACCTTCGTTTATGCGATAGCTATGCGAGATATAAGATAAGAAGCGCACGTGGCGTTGTCTCTCGCGGATGAGCGCGCGTTCTCGTAAGCTTTTACTGAGCGAACGCGCCGTCTTATTTGCCGCTTGCTTTACCGTGGGTACAGTGGTAGCCACTGTACCATGGGTGATGACAGCAGAAACCGTGACGGGCTACGACGACAGGAGACACCGACAGCCCAAAGGCATTAGGTGCTTCGCACCAAAAATTTGGAGCTCACTCAGACTCACCCAAGATATATATTTTCGCTTAGGGCTCACTGGGTGACAGACACACCAGATTTTTCTCAACCGGACACACTTGGACCCAGACTCTCTAAAAAAATTACAGCATATCCACGGGTGAATGATGAAGAGCTTGGGCGAAGCTCCTGCAATCATGGTCTTGGGATTCGCTTCTCGTTGAGCCCGTTTCGCAGCGGCGTCCTTGGCGCGCACCGGATCGGGATCCGCCTGGCTGCCGCAAAGCGAGCGCCCGCCGCTGCGCATCGTCCATGCTCCACCAACGATCCGACACGTACCGCGACGTTCCGGGAGAATGAGAGGCGCCCGCTCCCCGCGCATCCCCGCGCAGCCCGCGCAGCAGCCAATCGGAGAGCAGCGGCACTTCTAGCGCCATCTAGTGTCGATTCATACAAGCGCCATATTGCACACAATTCTATTGGACCAACGCCATCTAGGAAATGAGATGATAAATGGTGATGACGACACAGATTGTGTACAGGGCCATCTAGAATATCTCCCTGAAATGCAGTTTGTATGTACTTCTATGAGACAGCGCCATCTATTGCAATATACGGGAGATACTGCCGTTTACGCCGGACAACGGAGACGTGACAAGGTTAGACTAAGAGGAGCTACGCCCCTAAAATTTTCCCAACCGGACTATAAGTCTCTAAGACTCCAAGTCAAACTCACCAAAATATTAACGCGATATCGTTAAAGAGCTCGTTTCGCAGGACAATTTGAAAAAGGAAGCATTATGGCGTAGTAAGCACTTCAGAACTGTACTTGCAGTAGGCATTCTAGGATAGTTGCAAACTGCCAATGTTACGTGCACAAATGTTTCGCTTCTTTCGGCACGGTTGAAGGCGATGCGCACGGGGCCCGATTACGCTATAACGTTCTACTCTTGAAGGCAAAACTCTAGCCTCCTCCAAGATTTCTACTCACACGGACTCACTCAGACTCATACTCACAGCTCAATCTGAGTCTGAGCGAGTCGACTCTTGAGTGAGTTTGCCTAGTTATGCCCTTACCACACCCACGAACTTTGACAGCGAGCCTTGGCCAGCTCCAACGTCGACAATTGGCTAAGGCTCATCGTGATCTGTGTGTGAGAGAATCGACTCATGAGTCCTTTAGGTTGTAATTAGCTTTTTCGACCATGGTGTCAACGCTCTTTAACAAAACTATCTCTAATAATCGGTGCTCTACGTGGCGCCTTTTGATCTGAAACTTTCAGATACGAGTCGTCAGTGGTTGCGACTAGTAAGGACATATTTATTGAAAGACATGACTCACGTGAGATGTCTTTATCAACGAGTTCCTGTGTAAGAGTTTGCGGGGTGGGGGTGTGGGTCAATGCACGCACCCCCCTGGCGTATGAAAGCTAGTGCATTAAGGTAAGTGTGCGTAGACGTGAATTTAAATGTGAGCCGGCATAAGACTGGCGACATAATGGCGATGTTGAGTAGATAGCCCCACAGGTCGGCAAAAAAAGGTGGAGATCACTAAAACTCACTCAAGAAATATTTTGCCGCTTAGGGCTCACTCGGACTCTGACTCACACCTCAACCAGACTCACTCATTCTCAGACTCAACAAAATTTTTCTCAGCCAGTGTCACTCGGACTCAAACTCACCAGAACGTTGCTCACCCATACTCCCTCAGACTAAGATTCACGGCTGAATCTGAGTCTTAGTGAGTCGACCTATGCGCTTACCACACCCCCGAGCTTTGGGAGTGAGCCTTGGCCAGCTCCAACCTCGGCATTCGGGTAAGGCTGGCCGCGGATGACCCGGACGCTGCCCTAGCTCAAAGCATTCTGGAATAAGTGCGCCTCTTCTTACCTACCTTGTGAATAGAGACGTTTATACTTTCTCGCTTACGAGACAAGCTGTAGGTAATAGCAGCGCCCTCGCGCAACAAAAGCTGTCAGAATGGTCAACGTAGTCGAAGAAGGAGAAGAGGAAGAAGACGGAATAGCTTGGCTGTAGGGTTGGCGTTCCTGATAAGTTTGGATGATGAATGCCGAAACCGACGTCACGGCGCAGAGAAAATCGCCTCGCGGCTCTTGCACCAGCTCACCGTCGCCGCGGAAGAGCTCCTCGCCGAAGAAGCAACGGGAACCGTCTGGGCAGCAGGGGCCCCTGGACGAGCGTCCCAAAGCCGAGCGCAGCGCTTCAGAAAGCCCCGCGGACGGCGACTCCAGCCATGCACACAGGCGTAGCGACTCCATTGGCAGCTCGTTGCTGGCTCACATGCATAGCCTGGTTAGTGCATGTCGTGTTTTCACATTTTTGCATGCTATTTCGTGTGTAAACGTACGTGACCCTAATGGCGAAGCGGTAAAGTCAGTTCCGCCCTAAAGGCGAAGAACCAAAAGTCTGTTTCTCTTGGAAGGCAATCTCTAAAGGTCCCAGTTCCGCTAGAAAGGCGAAGCACAAAATGATAGCTCTTCCCGAACGGAAACGCATTAAAGTCCCAATTTCGCCAGAAAGGCGAAGCTCTGAATGCCAGTTTTTCTCGCGTTTTGACTGAAATGCGAATTGCCAAATGTCAGTTTCTCCCGAAAGCCGAAACACTACTGTCTACTTAGAACAAAGAAAGTAACAGCGCGAATGGAACAAGGACGACAAAGGAACGAAGACCACGGGACAGCGCTCGTCCCGTGGTCTTCGTTCCTTTGTCGTCCCTGTTCCATTCGCGCTGTTACTTTCTTTGTTCTAATTATGAACCAACTAGCCCTCATCAAGTTTTACAACTACTACTACTTCTCCCGAAAGGTAAAGCCCTAAATGTCACATTTCCTCCCAAAATACGAAGGACTAAAATAACAGTTCCACTCGAAAGGCAAAGCATTAAAGTGAAAGTTTCTCCCGATAAGCGAAGCGCTAAATTCATTCTTTTTCCCGAAAGCCGAAACACTAAAAGTCGCACTTTCGCCCGAAAGGCGAAGCACTGGCGGTGGTTGCAATGTATTTGCAATGTACGGCGTCGTTGGCGTTGCGCGCATATAGTTGCTATTTATTGGCTCCTCAGGCGCGCATTTCGAAAGTGTCTAGAGTAGCGCAGGGCGGTCAGTCAAAAGCGGAGGGCGGTGAACCTGAGCGGTGGGCTGGTAAGCGGAGCAGTGAGCGGAATTTCCGCCGCCGCCCACCCTTAGGGAGAACTCTGGCACACATGTATTTTCCCATTCTGCCACCGTCAGAAAGCGGCCTCTGTGGGCGTGACTCGAACCGGCGTCGTCGACTTTAGCAATCTCAGCCGCTAGGCTAGCAAGACAGGCCTATAACATAGTTAATAACTTGACTGAAATAAACTACCGCATTTAGTCGTTGCTACCAGCGACAGCTGAAGTTCGATGACACCAACCGTGGTGGCTTAGCAGGCTGATATATTGCGCAGCTAAAAGCGAGGTCGCGTCTTCGATTCCCGGCCATATGGGCCACTTTTCGATGTAAGCGAAGCGCAAGAACTCTTTCGTACTTATATTTAGATGCAGGTTAAAGAACTTCAGGTTGTCGAAGTCGGCCACTACGCCGTGCCACAAATTATATCGTGGTTTTGGATCGTAAAACCTGAGGAATTGCATTAATATAAAGTTGGATCATGTTGAAAGTTAGGGACCTCTATAACGTTCGCTGGTGTTCGCTCACTTTTGGCTGACGTCGCCAAATGGTGGTAACCGGCTGTTCCCGAATGCTGATGCACTAACCAATACCCCACAGGTGCACGTACTGCTTGCCTCTTGCAAGCGAGCGCAGTGAGACTGTTGGCGTACTTTCATAACGCTGAACGTTTGCCGTCGGTCTCATCTTGTGTGTGTGTCGTCGGTCTCATACGCGATCGAGGTGCGTGACTTGCAAAACCATTGGCCGCGCTGATTATGACTTCTATCGTCCACAGTTGCTCGGCGCCGTCGGTTCCTCATCCTCGCGACGCAATGCAAGCGCATTTATCTTGCATTCGCCGCAAATTCGACGCTGTTATTTTTTTTCAAGCGAAGCCTGTTATGACTCGCACATTTCGGTGGCAGTGTCGTACGCAAAGAAACCCGTTGTTGGAGAGCGTACAGAAATGCGGCACTCGAAGGTGCGCCGATCACATGCGTATCTGTATGCGCCGTTTTCCAATTATTGATGTTCTCTCGATCCTGAGCCTGTAGGCGATCAGCCGTTTCTGACATGGCAATCTGGTCGTCTATCGAGGTAACTTGTCACTTCACGTTACGACATTTCACTCTTGATTGGGTATGAACGCATGACCATCGTCGCCTGTAGCAGCTAAAGAGTTGCGCCGCTAAGTATGTCGATGAAGCCCTGATTCCAGCCACGGATGAAGGAAAAAGTTAGGAGAGAGCATTGCGCGATGCGATAGAGGAAATGAAAGAAACAAAAACGAAAGAAACAAAAACGAAAGAAAAGTAGTAGCTCAGGCACGCACGCGCCAAGCTTCACTAGCCCCATTTTCTCCTTACGGGAAGTGCTCCTGATTTTTAACACGAAAGTGTTTTATACCGGGGTCCGCCACGGCTCCACTGACGTATTTCTGTCACGGATATGACGTTGTAAAATATAAAGACTAAGAGTGGGCAAAGAGGAAAAACAGAAGAAAAAGTTCCGTCGCCGGGAATCGAACTTACGACCCCTCGCTCAGCAGCGCGAAACGATTCGGGCACGGACGGCACGTTCTTCGCAATGCTAACGGCGAGCTATTTATATACACCATTTGCCGGTGGCTGCACTCAGAGATCAGTGTTACAGCGTGTTTTCGTTATCACTAGCGAGATGGCGCGAACGGCTCGAAGAGCGCGCTTGAAAGGTCGTCGCCGTTGCGACGAGCGCCCGCGTCTACAGGGCGTGGGCGCTTGTGCGTGCGCTTATCCCGTGATCGCGGTGGTTTGTACGTCTCGCGTTGAGAGCACGAAGGTCACTTGGCTCACTGCAGCGGCCGCTTTTGCGAAAGGAGCGCGGTACTCACGCAGAAATAAGTTACAAATGTGACAGTTACAAACATCCTGTGTATGTTCGTTCCGTGCGTCCTTTCTGCTTGAGCAGCGCGTTGCAAGTTTCGAGCTGCTTGCCGTTCTTCGCGTGACATTACAATTTGTTGCTGTAGCAGTCATTCCTTCGCCCTTGGGGCGAAAGAATGCGCAACAAACGCTCAATTACGTCTGTGAAGACACGTTTCACTTTCGTGTTATACCGATTCCTATGACGGAGGAATCAGCCATGTTTTTTGTAAGTGTCGGCTTCCCTGTCACGCTGTCTACAGGCCTTTCAGTGTGAGGATGACCAGCATCATGCCAGCGCGTCCACCTGGCGGAGTACAGCGGCGGCGTTCCGGTCGTGGGCACGCAGCATGGCACCCCTCTTCGTAGCGCTCCTCGCCGCCTTTGTGCTCGTCGCCTTCTTCGTGGGCTCGTCGATTGCACGCAAAGTACACCCGGAGGCCCTCCAGGCTAGTGGCTGCACGTCCAGGCGAGTTCGTAAATGAGGTTACTATGGGGAACCAGGGTGACTATTAAGGACATCATCAAATTCTGTAATAATGGCACGTCCAACCAGTCAGAGAAAACGACCAAAGCCGCTCTTTTGGACAGTCAGAGTTGCCAAGGCAACGAATTCGGCGAAACGGCGGAATCCAACAATGTTCAGCATAGTACCTCAGCTCAGAAACTTCGTATGGCCACAGAAGTGCGGAAACACGGAGAAGAAATACCCGCCATGGTAGCTAAGCGGCTGACTCGTAGAGGTGCTACCTAAGATCAATCGCAGCTCTATTTGGCATAACCGGGTTAGGAGCACTAGAATGAATGCTCGTTGGCCTTCTTCTGAAAACCTTTACCTAATGACACTCTTGGTACTCTCCCACCATGCAGAGACTGCATAGAGCACATGGCACGCCTGTACAACGAGCTGAACACCAGCATCGACCCGTGTTGGGACCCGGTGGCCTACGTGTGTGGCAATGTGCGCTGGGACAGCGATCTCGTGTCGGACGCGCTCACCGACATGCTAACGCGCTGGTACCATCACGGTGCCGCCTTTCTCGAACAGCGAAGAAAGTCGCGTGAGCAGCTTCGCTTATAGTATATGCGACTATACAACCTCCACTTGACCACCCGCGGTTTGTGGATGCTCTTCTCGTTTACCGTATTGACTTGCGTACAACCACCATGGTTTAGCGATGGCTAATAATATTGCCTAGTTTTGGCTAAATGAGGGTGAACGACGCCTATGTCATGGCTATGTATGTCAAACTATGAATGTTTTATTTTAGGTGTTGGCTACATTAGGTGAGCCTTCGATAAGCCGCACGTATTTCAAACGCTTTCCGCGTCGGGAGTAGGACAAGTAAGGCACTTGACATCGGAGGCGATGGCGTGGTCGGAACCACTGGGACGCTTGAAGACTTCACTGGCTCGGAGCACAGAGCGCGCGCTACGATAGGCCGACTCTTTTCCCCGGCACAGCCAATCGCGCTCCTCCTTTTTGTTCTTCTCCACAACACCTGCTCCGCTGCCGCCATAGCTTCGCCTTCGCTCTTCTTTCTACTCAACGTTACCCTCTCCAAGTCGCTACCTTATCTATACCAGGTTCAACTCGTTATACTAGGCTTCCCTCTCGCCATCTTAGTTTTACCCATGGTGTCCCTCTCGTCCGGCTTCGCTCTCGCAGCTTGGCGAGAAAGGGCAGACGACAGACCCCCAGGAATTTACCTCGACCCTAAACAGCGCCGCTGTTAAAAACACACCATCCGCGCTGCGTCGTCACGCCGTCTGTCGGATGCGTTAGGTTTAGAAAGCTATAGCAGGGGGTGTGGGGAGGATCAATGCATTGACTGAGAAGAAAAAGAAGATCGCTTTTGCCTTGGAGTCATCTTAAACGAATGCATAAGGTATTCTGTTAGTTTTTTTGGTGTCATTAGAGTGGGAAACTATGTGCACGAGGAATAAAAACATCTATATCAACAACTGTGTGTGCTGTTATATGCTTCAGTGCCCGTATGCTCTTGGATATGCATATATAGCCCACCTCAGTTAAATATACTCAAACATTTCAACCCCTTCTTCACGTGCAATAGTGTTATTTTCGCAATCCTGCCTCGGAAAACTGTATTTGTAGACGACCCGGCGATGTGGTTCAAGAAATGCTGCGTTCGCTTTCTAAAATATTCTTCGCGTTAAAAAAAGAAAAACTATGCTCCTTTCTGCAGCCGTGTCGGCGCTGTACCAGGCTTGCATGTCACGGGGCAGCGACACCGACAAGCGCCCCAGGGAGATCCTGGAATTTCTTAGGGGTCGAGGACTACCATGGCCCCGCAGGTCCATAGACTTCGGCTTTGACAAAGACGCCTTGGATGTGATCCTCGACCTTCTCATCAACTGGGGCGTCAGTTCCATTATGGAGTTAAGCCTCAGGAAACTGCCAGGCGACACGAGGCACGTGTTACTCCTCCTACCTCCAGTGCTAAATATCTGGGTTTTACGTGCCAAAACCACGATACGATTATGAGGGCAGCCATATTCAGGGCTCCGGTAGGTTCTACTGTTTTGTGTTCTTTAGAGTGCACAGACACCGCACAGTGCACGGGCCCCTAGCATTTTGCCTCCATCGAAATGCGACAGCCGCGTCCGGGATCGAACCCACCCCTTTCAGGTCAGCAGCCGAGCGCCGTATCCACTGTAACACCGCAGCGGACTGATCACCTCCAATGTAGGATCAGGGAGATGTGACAGAGATGCAACGCGTCATGTTTTAAACGCACTGCCTTCAGCAAACAATTTTAGACTGGGTCAAAAAAATATACATTAAGGCCTTTGCTCATATATTAGTTTTTTTTTCGTTTTACCTTTTGTATCGTCGTTATATTACTTTAAGGCAGCCTTGGGCACAAGCGTCCGTAGAAAGTGGTGCTGCCCATTCCCAGGGTCGTTGTTGTCACATTACTTGCCAGGGTCGTTGCTGTCACATTGCTGGGCATGATTATTTATTTAGTTCAAGGGGTACATCGTGCGGGCGATTGCCACAATTTTCACTAAGACCGAGAACGTGATGACATTTAGTAATATGGTTTAAAAGAAAAAAATTACACCATCTCCCGCTAAAGGGGACCTTGCGCTTCTCGTTCAATCTCTGCCGAAGCATTCAAAATATTTGAAAATAGGACAACCTCTACGCACACCATTAGCTGGTTTCCTGCACATCTCGAACCACAACTGGACTCTCTTGCCAACCACATCGACACTGCTCACTCTGCAGTGTCGATGCACTGCTCACTCTGCAGTGCGTCTTCCCCAGCCTCTGCGCTGGGGAAGACGCATGTCCGCAGGTTGGCTGCGGGGTGTTCAGAGATGCTTTACTCATTTTCAACGAAATCATCAAACACTACCAGTTGAGTCGGAGGTTTCTTTCCGTTCCGCACAGAACGGTGTCCAGACCTCAGGCCGTCACGTCTAGAGCCTTGATTACGGGGCCGTTAGTAACTTTGAACACATAAGCTGGCGGCGCTTCTCGTTACGGGCTACGCTCGGCTCAGAATAGGAGTGCGACCCCGCTTTACGAAGTCCAGAGTTCGTCCAGAGTTCCTACGGGCTGTCCAGAGAGCCCACGCTCTAGAGGTTAGGCTAGGCCTCCCCGTCCCCGCGTGGCAGCGGTCCGCGGCGTCGCTCTAAAAGTGTAGCGTTTCTCAGGACCCAAAGAAAGTTTTTTTCAGCCTGCCTGACCGCCCCCTGCCTCTAGGACCACAAACCACAGGGAAGTCCAGTTACTTGCTACAGTTTGTCCTGTATGCTACAGTCAGACCGAATGCCGCAGTCAGACCGACGAAGACTCAGACTCTCTATTGATCAAACTTGTACCCAGCAAAACGACAGCCAATGCCAGCAAGGAAAGCAGTCACGGAAGTCATTGGGCAAATTATAGGTAGTCTTAATAGTGTATAAATTATAAGACAAAGAGAAGTAGAAAATGTCCGAGCAAAGAACATGCTGCCGGTGGAAGCTAGGCTTCTTCATAGTTCCCAATTTGTCCATGCTGTGCACTACAAGTTGTGTAGGTCGCACAAGTTTGTACAAGCCAGGCTGCAAAGTCGGATGCTGCTTCGTTCACTTTCTGGGATAGTAAGTGTCTTGAAACCATTCTGTCGTTGCTGCCGCTTGGATCTATGTACCGTCAGAATTTGAAGTGCGGCGCTGCTTATTTTCGCTTCCACCTATTGGCTTTTTAGTTCAGATTCTTGATTTTGAACTCCGAAGAGTAAACCTCTAGTTTCGGGGACGGAAGCTGGCAATGACAGAGTGGGTACCGCAGAGTGTGGGAAAGGTTTGATTGGGTCTGTTTGCTAGCTGTTGCAGGCTAAAAATGATTCGTGCTTAGCGTAGCAAAACCACGATCTGATAAGAAGGCCATCCGGATTAGATGCGTATGTGTTTAGGTATAGTAAGTATAGTGTAGGAAAGGTTTACCTGGATTTGTTTGCTAGCGGCTGCAAGTTAAAAATAATTTGTGCTCAGGGAAACAAAAGCAAGATAAGATTACAAAGCCCTCCATATTAGATGGAATTGCATTAAGCTATATTTCCTCAACGTACACTTATGTCTAAGTACACGTGCTTTTTCTACATTTCGCCCCCATCCATACTCGCTCAGAATGGTACTCACAACCTCGTGTTTACCAATCCAACACCACATAATCTCTGCAGGATCGCGACACGTGGTGTATTTGCAATTCCGTAGGTGCTATTATACGCGAGAGCGAAAGAAGAGGGTGAGGAGGAAAGGAGGCGATCATTCACTGAGGAACATCGAGTGCTTTTCGCAGCGGGAATCAGTGCATCCAGGTGTTGACAATGACCTACGCTTTTGCACACGCGATAAAGAAGTGTAGTATAGTAGTGTAGTTGAAGGGCAGCATAACAAAAACGGCACAGAGAGAGAAAGTAAATCACAGGACGAGTGATGTCCTATGGTTTCCTCAATCCATGTGTTGTTTTTCTCACCCAGCCTTTTAACTATGCATAACTAGTTCAGCCCTGGGCACCCGAGCCTTCAGCGGTTCAGTAGATGGCTGTGCAACTAATATACGCACAAGTTTGCTACGCGGGCCAAAGGACTCCACTCAGCTTGGGCGGGTATTGGTGCCCGGCTCCTCTCCTCCTTTTCTTTCGTCCTCGCATATAGAAACGGTGGAATTCCAAATACGCCGGCGGGGGTGTTCCCAGATTTCCGAACCTTCTTCCTTCACGAGGACTCAAACATCTTGCGCAGGTACAGCCTGTGTATGAGTTACAATCACATCACTCTCCGGCGCGCCTCATGGTTCAACTACTCCAAGGTGGAAGGCCGTCGGCTCAAGTACGTGCAGACCATGTACCACCTGTACGGGGCAGGCGACACTCCGCTGGCCCAGATGCGTGACCTGGTGGCTGACGAGGAAAGGTTCCTGCGCATTGCCTTCCATGCCCTCGCTAGCGCCAACCGTGTCGTCATGAAACTGCGCATGGTTCACCTGGACCTGCTTACGCCCAACGTAAGCAGCGACCGTTGGCTGGAATACCTCAACAAGCACCTCCGTCCACACCGCTTGCTGCCCAACGACAACCTCCTGGTAGTCGACAAGGTCGTCACCACGACGACCAACGCGCTTTTCGAGAGGTATTTATTATTTAAAGTACCCTCAGCACATCACAGAGGCGAACAGCATACATAGCAAAACGGAAGAAGTAACACAATGCAGATGCAGAATACTGAACTAGAGGGCCGACGCCATATTTTTTCTCTTGTACTGCCATGGTTAGTAGGCACAAGGGTGTGGTCAAAATGATGTGTAGAAAATTCTGCTGAGAACATAAACAAAAAAGACGATGAGCGACATTTGAACGGGGGGTTCCTTTCGCAATTTATACATACATCAGTTTCTTTCTTTCTTATCCTTTCTTTTTTAGTAACTGAAGGATACCTGCATTCGGGACATTACATGAGAGCTGAACACGTAAATTGGTGGCTCTAGCATAATTCGAGATGAGGGCGATATATGAAGAAATTGAGGGATGTGCGCAGGAAGAAAACAATGTGAAAATGTGGTGGTATAGGCTTGTGGCGCAAGGCGGGAAATGGTATGGGCTGGTGCAATAAATTTACAATGATAAGTGAGAAGTAGCCAGGGTAATTCCAGGCGACCTCACCACCGCTCGTTACTGGACTTCATATACGAAGCAAATTTATATGTGTATTTCTGAATAATATTATGCCTAAGGACAGACTTTCGAAAAAAAAAACATTGCAGGCGATGAGAAGTTCGCACTTATCAGTGCATCGCTGGTCTTGTGGATCTGCTCCAGTTTTTGGCTTCACTTCTATCTTGTTTTAATACAGGCGCAAAATGGCACGTCAGCTTATTTAGACTGCACAAATCTGAAAAGTGTAGCGAGTGTGTCAGTCAGGCTTCGATGTCTCTGTACGATGAAGAAACAGTGTTTCTAGGAATATCATGAAGGATGTGCCATGGGTGCTTTATGGTGATGTTGCGTGCAAGGGTCCTCATGTATGTCGCGGGTGCATTGTACGGACTCTTGCTTTGTATATATTTGTGTCTTGTCCCAATCGAAAGCTCTGTTGAAAGTCGGCGCTTGCAGCTTTCCTTACCTACCTGTGTGCTTCGTCTCAGTTGTTGCGCTGTTTTTACGATGGAGCCATACTAAACTATCCCAGCTTACCACACTTCGATGATGTTGTTAAAGTGGACAACTTTACTATACATACCACAGACTGTTACAGCGAAACTGCATATAGCTAGGATATTTGTGCGCTTGTACGTTTGTGTACAGGTATGTGCCACTGAAGTTGGGCAAACGCCACTACCTACTGCCGGTTCAATAAAAATGAAGTGAAGACATAGGCGGCGAAAACCACTTAATATTTTGCACGAAACGCCAAGCGGCTGCGGCAAGTCAGGCAAGACCACGAATCTCGCGGCAAATAGACGCTGGCTGCTCGAATGGAAAACATTAAAGAAGCATAAGCTAAATCTATAAGGGACTTTATGGACAGATTGACTTTACCTGCGCGATGGACGATTGGCTATTGTGCGAAGTTCTGTGTCAGCTCTGTGTCGTGTGCTACACAGCATCACTGCTTATCCAACTTCGCAGGGTGGAATTACTCCCGAAATTTATTTTTTGCTCGTTATCCCGCTGCACTTAAGGTTCAGCAACGCAGACCTGCTGGAGCAAGTGGCGTGGGGCTTCATCGACAAGTACTCGTTCGCCAATTCGTACGCGGCAGCCGTGGCGACGTACGGCGACGAAGAGGCCGTGGCTCGCTTCAATCCCGGCATGTGCTACATGCTCACCGAGAACCGCTACCGGAAGAGGCTTTTCTTCGAGAGGAGCGCGGCGCTCGGAGGCTCCCTTTTCATGGGCAACGTAAGCGCCATCTTCGAAGACCTGCGCAACACAACCCAGCGGCTGATCTCCGGCGCAGCAACATGGATTGACCCACAAGCGCGAAACGAGGCGGCAGCCATAGTGAGTCTGACGCACTTCGAGCCCTTCAGGTCCGCCAACAATACTTCCCTGGAGACCTTGCCACGCCAGTTCCACTCACCGTTCGATGGTTGGATGAAGGTAACCTGGGTCCATGGCCATAGTGAAGATGAGTAGGATGGTCAAATGGACGGGTTGGCGACAAGGACAAGGCCTGAACGAGAGGACGAGCGATTGTGTTTACTTGCTCCGTCCTTGTCCGGTTATGCTTTTCGTTAAAATCATATTTTTAACACGAAAGTGTTTTATGCCGGGGTCCACCAAGGCTTCAGTGACTTATTTCCGTCACGGAAATGACGTCGCAAAAATTTACACTATCAGATGGCAAAGAAAAAACGTTCCGTCAGCGGGCATCAAACCCACGACCGCTCGGTCCGCTACAAGAGATGCCGGGCACGCTATCCACTGCGCCACAGTCACAGACTCTAGAGGTTTTACAAATGCGCCTTTTATATCTACCACTCTCCCGGTCGGCGGGGTGCCGTTGCCCTCTGGGAGCGGTAAGGTAAAGTAACTCGTCATTGCTGTGGCCTCCGCGATTAGCAGCTGTAACGCGTTACACGTCCATCCCATTCGACGCGTTTTCTATAGAAGTTCGATTTTGTGAATGCCTTAACACACAGCGATGTGGCGATCTTAGCTCAAGCGTCGTAAAAGCGTCGGCCTCACTAATAGCATCACGCTAATCCAAACCAAAAATAGCTCCCCTACACACGCCTGCCTCATCTGGCTGTAACACCGCGATCAACGCTCACGCGCTCGCCCCGAGAAAAATCGCGGCCGGGCTACCGGGGCGGCACGACGCGCTTTGCGTTTCCCTCTAGTCCGGCCGTGGTGTTCAATCACATTTTAACATGCCGCGGGATGGCGACCAAGTTCTGCGTACAATATGCGACGTTGTTCTGGCTATCACACCTTGTTCTCTGATTACGCTTTCACCGTTAACTACTACAGCTACCACAAGGGTTTGTTTAATCATTTAACATGGACGTTAGTCGTCGGGGTGGAGATTTACTACCAATCATCAAAGTGGGCGCATGCACGTTAAACGGTGCCATTAGCTGCCAGTCATCAATATACATTGTACAAACTCTCTTATATCAATGTACAGTAAACATTCACTTACTTCTGTAAGGGCACGCTTTACTTTCGTGTTATTCCGATTCCTATGACGGAGGGATCAACCATGTTTTTTATTCAGGCACCCTAAAAGCCCAGAAGGTATCACATTACAGCAGGGGTCTCAAGCTCATCTCAGCTAGCGCGCCGCACTCCCAAAACTTAGTCCCTCAAGGGCCGGGACAAGAAAGTTGCCTGGAACGGAAGGGGGGGGGGAGGCGTTAGCTTGAACAAGATGTCGCCTAGCTTTGTCATTTGAAAGGCCTCTTCCATATCTCGCATATGGGTCCTTTCTGAAGAGAATTCAACATCAGCATTCGAGAAACACATCGATGCCGATCTCCAGAACAACTAAATTCAGGAAGCGCTAGTTTTGCAATGTAGTTTTTGTTCTACAGTTAGGCTTAAACACACGGTGTCTCACGAAAAAATAGACACCAGCGACGTCTGCGTATATTCCTCGAATAAAGCGTTATTAATCGCAACAGGCGAGAAAATAATGCAGGTACCATCTAGCAAAGCCATAAAACTTTATTCCTCGTGAAGAACGATATTACGGCTAAAGTTCTGACCAAGCTCGCTTCATGCCTCTCAACGCATAGCTGACAGGAGAGAAGAGGCGTCTGCATTAACTTCTTGTGCGGAGACGGTCGCCATGGTGGATTGCAGGTGTTCGTCGTCAGCCGGACTTGTTCACCTTCAGAAGGGAGTACAGGTGTTTGCACAAGTAGGTACTTCCGAACATGGCGATGAACCTAGCATCCTGTCGACGTAGCGCCGGTATGTGGCGGACTGCATGCGGCCCGCGGGCCTTGTGTTTGTGACCACCTGCATTACAGCAATTAATCATTTCTTCAAGCTGCCCAACACTAGCCTCCATTATCCTGGCGCACTGTTGGGATACCTATGTTGTCATTATGCCTTCCGGACAGTACATGTGGCACTTGAGATACTTATGTTCCACGATACCCGTCTGTCTCAATTTTCTGTGAGCACGTGTACAGCCCCTTAACTGTGGCGCCCAAACGGACTGCACAGGCTGCCGAACTGCACCGTCGCACGTTCCCTGGCTGGCCCCTGAACGACAGCATGCTTCACCGTCATGGCATGTACTCTTTTCCTGTGGAATACGAGTACTGGTGGAACACGCTGTACGTGAACCCTGCCATGGCGGCGGCGCCCTTTTTCTACATCGGGGCACCGCCTTCGGTCAACTACGGAGGCTTCGGCGCGTCCGTTGCTGGGCAACTGGTCAGAGGCTTTGATACGCAGGCGAGTGGCGCTTGTACACCGATGCGATTAGAAATCCATACACAGCCAGAAAAATCCATACGTATGTATGGTGCTCATTCATTAACGGTCTTGTCTTTCTGAAGCGCAGCGGTGGTAAAACTGTTGAGCGTCCACGCCCAATGCGGGAGTTTCTGGGTTCGAGTCCCAGTGCAGCCGGGAAAGTACCGTGTTCTTCAAATGCACAAAGATGCGCTTCTAACAAATTTCGGAACGAAAAAAGGCGCTCGCATATCGAAATGGAAACCGAGAGATATAGAAACACATCTGAGAACCCATCAATATACTACCAAGGCATCGGTCAGAAAAATATTACAGCAGCAGTTGACTGGTGCCAGCATTCCGAAAACTCGTCATGCGTTTCAAGTTGCTCGCTTGCGAGAATTAAATTCTTTAGGAAACAGTCAGCCAGGTGGAAAAGTCGTCAAGCGTCTGAACGCATGTGTTTGAAAACAGGGCATACTTAAAGGCGTTCTATTTCGCCGGGCGAGGCAAGTTACTGTGGCATAGGTGTCGGAGCATTGACTTCAATAAGAGAGGACGCGAGGTTATGTCCCACCGCGGGAATATTTTGAAGGTGCTTATTTACGTCTTTACTGTATATGCATATGTGTGTTCGGTCCCTGCCGAGGGCAAGTTATCTTTTCGTCCACTTTACTTTCTTCACATTTATATCCCAAATATTACAAATAACGTCTCCTATACTTTCCTTGGCATTATTGTCTGTTAGTTCTCATTAATATTGCGTCTAACAAAGAAAACGAGCCCTTAACATCCATCTTCTTTCATTCATAGCAAGGGTCTCGTTCTGGCAGACTTGATGCCCTCAGCTAGCATGCGAGGAATTATTGGTCAGCTGCCAGCTCGTAAAAAAAATCACAGCATATCCACGGAGTGAATGATGATGAGTGGGCGAAGCTGCGGAGGTTCATCGGTAAACCGTGAATCTTCCGTGAATTCTGCCCAGTACATCATCACCGACGTGAGATCGGGCGCGTTTATACTAAAGGTTCGATGAGTTATGACGACTTGCAGCGCACTTTAATTTTACATGTACGCTGTGAATTTTCATTGTTTAGAAAACCATTGCTTAGAAAACATCTGGCGTCTTTCGTTAAGCAGCTGACGTCTTTTCGTTTTGCTTTAGAAACATCTGGCGTTCTTTCGTTTTGCTTTTACAAAACATCTGGCGTCTTTTGTTGGTTTATTTCATCAATCAACGGCGTTTTGAACAAAATTTTTATTGTTTAATCACGCACAGGAGAAATCTCACCAGGCACTACCTTGGAGGTAAAGAATGGCTGCTAATGGGAATGAGAGACAGAAGAAGTCGGCCTTTAGCTAACGCTGCGAATTTTTTATTGTTCAACAACGCACAGGAAAAATCTCCCACCGGCACCACCTTGCAGGTCAAAGCGTAAGACTGGTTACATACTACGCTACGAGGGACGAACGGGTGCCGCTATAAGGAGCTTCGCCCCTAAAAGATCACGTGCTACGTGACGCCAACAGGCAGAAAAACAGTGTTCTACACTCGCCGCCATGGCTGCGACCGGCGCTGACTAACACTCCTAGGTTTAAATGCACATACATACCCTATAAAGTGGACGGAGGGATGACCGCCGCCGTAGCTCAGTGGTAGAGCATCAGACGCGTTATTCGAAGGCCGCAGGTTCGGTCCTTGCCGGCGGCAAGTTATCTTTTCGTTCACTTTACTTTGTTCACATTTATATCCCAAATATTACAAATACCATCTCCTATACTTTCCTTGGCATTGTCTGTTCGTTCGCATTAATATTGTGTATAACGAAGAAAAAAACGAGCCCTTAAAATCAATCTTCTTTCCTTTATATATATATATATATATATATATATATATATATATATATATATATATATATTCGTCGGTCACCTCCCCCCCTCGATATAAATTCTTGGCAGCATTTTTGCTAGGTAACTTAATAAAATACTTTGCTGGGCGGGTTGGTTCATATTCTGGATTACATTTGAGCGCAAAAGGACGGGGCACAAGATGCTCAAATCTATTCCAGATATATATATATATATATATATATATATATATATATATATATATATATATATATATATATATATATATATATATATATATATAATATGCGCTGACACCATTCGCGCGCGCATATATATGGGTGTGTGTTCGTGTGTGCGTGTGTTACTTCACATCGGAGGGTGGTTCATTCACCCAATCGGACTTCGTCGTGCCATCTCAGGAAATCCCCTTGGCATATAATAGCGGAGCCGCCACAAGCTACCGTAGGAGGGAGACTATCTCAAACGTAATAGCAGCGCAGAAAATGCCAAGTGCAGCCGCTGGAAAACTACCGGAAAAGCAGGGACATGCGCACACCTGCGTGAAAACACGCAATCAAGCGAAAAAATGACTGGTCGTTCCGAAATCCATGCTGAAAGCATGCATATGCAGATCGTTATGAGGAATGGCAGTGATACGAGTGCATACTGTCAGCGTGTACTGGAATACCGGGCCATAGCGTCTAGCTAAATAAATTTCGGGAATGAACGCGTGAAATGCTTGCTTTCAAACGTGCCTTGTCAACGTGAACACGCCGAGTTACTGAAAGGCACGCTCTCATCTTGCAACCGTAATGGAATGCTCTGTCATTATTATGTCCTCGCACACCAACTCGTCGGAAGTCGTATTCAATTATAGGGGCTTCAGCGCTAAATCCTGTTGCAAAACCGGTATTTTAACACTGATATGTTAATTAACCTTGATATGAAGAAGCACGCGCGCTCAAACTGAAATACGCATTCTTCAAGATGAGACGGCGCAAGCGCCTTCCCCTAGCGGAAAAGTTACGAAACGCCTCTGGATCTTAGAGGCTTACATTCCGGCGATACCGGTTGTCCTGGCCCCTATCAGAACTCTACCGAAACGGCAGAGGGCCGCGCAGGAAAATGTAAAAGGCGGATTGCAGTTTAAGTGAGCACGTGCTTCACCCGTTAGGGCTAGGCAAATGTCTTCAGAGATTATGAGCGCTGCCCGATCTCGTAAGCAGACGAGCATACTCACTCTCCACAAACCACAATCTCGCAGATCGGCTCGTTCCTGGACTCTAAGAGATCCGTGAGAAGCTGGATGTCGAGGAAAACGCGCAAGGTGTTCGAGGACAAGGTCAGCTGCGCGAACGGCAGATACAGCGTGCTCATGAACGTGGCCGCCGCCCAGATAGCGTACCGGGCGTTTCGGGAGCAGTATGCGGATGAACCGAGCCGCTACGTCGTCGGCAAGAATGTCTCTTTGACGCCGGACATGCTCTTCTTCGTGACACTCTGCCGCACCATGTGCGGCGTGGGCGAAATGTGCTCCAGGGTCCTCAGAAACATGGCCGCGTTCGGACGCGCCTTCTCTTGCAAGCCACATGCGCCCATGAACCCCAGCAGGAAGTGCTCTTTCTTCGAACAGGCGTGATCTTGCAAAGAGAGCACTGAAATATTTTAATAGACGCCGTTTGTTTCTGGTACAAGGCCTACCGTATCAGACTTCATATATGTATGAAGATTATATGACATGATGGCTAATAGATTAATTCTCGATATTTCTTCATTATTGTGCTGTGAAGTATCTGAAGAGGTGTCTTTGGACGTGTTGCATGCTCAGTACCTTATCGAGACTTGAAGATACTAAAAGTGCTGTGTGCGGTGCAGCTCGCGTACTCTCTAGCTGCGTTTATTTTACTTGCACGTTGCAGCTGCTTGTGCCCTACCCACTGAGAAATGTGTTTTAATTAAAGGGGCCCTGCAAATCTGCTGGAAGTAATCATCGAATGGCTTCATTAATATACCTGATTGCCTCTCGATTCAACTGCCGCAAAAAAAAAATAAATCCTTCAAGTACGAGCGGAGTTACAGGGATCTGTCGCACGGTTCAAACGCTTTTAAATGCGAAGCATTTCTTCGCGAACCTTTGGCACTTTGAGCGTTTCTATCTACGTATCTACCTATCTATCTATCTACCTATCTAGCCGCCTACGTCTGGGTACTCTCATGATCGCCTCCTTAACTTGGTGTAGACCAAAATTTGCATGGGAGAGTAAGATCATTCGACGAATAAGACCGTCGGGTCACGACATGAATAACGTGAAAATCCTCTCGCGTACGTCGTCACACACTCTCCTCCGGACACGTGTGGCACATACCCGTTTACCACGGGCCGCGGTGTAAAGGTATGCGCCACAGGTGATCGACAGTTTACATCTACCCAGGGACGGCGAGAACAGACATTGGTCATTTAAATACGAGGGCGTTAAGAAAAACCGACATCGGCAGCACTGACCCGACGAATGGATAAAATAAGAATTAGGAACCCAGCAGGAATCGAACCCAAGCATTCTGCGTGGCAATCAGGCATTCTACCACAGAGCCACGCCAGGTCCATAAACTGGTTTGGAAAAACAGCCTATGCAGGCGTAATGTAGGTGCAACGTCAATTGTGTTTGTGGTGCTGGTTATCTAATTTTACAAGAAAGCAATAAACACTACATATGTACTCCTTCCACACAGGCATCATATCAGATTAACGTTTGTGGTTCCACTGTTGGCTCCACTTTATAGCAGTCCAATAAACATTACACCTGTATTCCTATGATTCAGCAAGCTACATGCAAGCATTGCTCGACCCCGATAGAATACATTAACGAAAGTTACATATGATATTCACATGATGGCACCATAAAGTGCACCTAGTGTCGATAATACTGACGTATGCACTGTAACGTGAAGACCGAAGTTACGTTGCACATAAGTTACCCTTTAAACGCCAGTGCTGTCGACGTGCCTAGCTGGTAAGCCCACGATGCGCACATAGCTACTACACTTACAAAAACACGTCGATCCACCTCATAACGTTTGGCTGAAAGCCATAAAATACAGCATAGAAGTACTGGCTGACTGCTTCGCATGAAACCGATTCCCACAATGCGTGGGATCTGCCGAATTTTTTCTTTCCTTTCGTACCAGCGAGCGCGCCGAAAGCAACCCAGGAGGTGGGGTGGGGTGATGACAAGGCGGCGAGAAGATGCGTCGCTTCGGCAGCGTGCATCATGCCTTTGAACACTTTTTCTTTTTTTTTTATTTGAACGACCGGCTTACTTTCAGTGTGATCGCAAGCAAGCGCGCGGGCAGTGGCGGCATTCCGCGGCTGCCGTAGTAACTATGCAGCACAAGATGCTCAAGTCAGCCAATAGCCGTGGGCTTCGGGCGTATGGCGCGGTCATTTGGGTTTATGGGGTCATTCGTCGAGAGAAGAGGAAGCGATTTCTAGCTGAATTTGAGAATTAATTGTAAGTTCCAAGCCGCGTACTACGCAATAATATTCGACTGCGTGTTCTAAGGACGCCTCGAGTACCGATGCAGCGTTTTCCTGAGCATGCTGAGAAAGTGTCCCTTTCAATGGAGGTCTCAGATTACTGTTCACCTGCTACAAACCACGTGCGGTTGCAATTTCGATTTTTGTGTATTATCGACGTCCTTGTAGAGTATACGCAATATATGGCGAGTGCTAACTTTATCTGCTGATCACGTATTCGTCACAAAATATCGCATCCTGCAGCTTGATATCCTTAACTACAGTGAAACCTCGGTGGTACGATCACAGCTCATACGAATTTCGGGGTGATCCGAATTTTTCGTTGGTCCCAGCCAAGGCCCATTGGCCTGCAATGTAATGGAGTACGGTTGTTGCGAACTGATTTTTGCACAGCGACGTTTGATACGAACGTTCGCTACCACCCAGGTACGAAGAGGTGCTGTCCGCGCTGTCGCGGAAGACGCGCCAAGTACGTGTGAGCGTGGGAACGCAAGCGTGGGCATGCGCGCCGCACTGCCAAATCGTCAGAATCACGGTGTAAGAAAAACACTTTTCTTACGGTCGGAATAAACCTTCAGAGACGCGTCACGGCCTACGAGTGTCGCGGGTCACAACGCACCTGGTTCACTAATCAAATGCGCGCGTACGGGCCGCATATTTACGAAATCTGGTATGATTGCCGACATCTAAATACTTAACTGACAATCATTCAGGATTTTTCCTGACGTTGCCGCAGCCTTAACAAACAATAAATGAAAATGTACGCCAGCTTTCTTTTGTCGCATGCTAATTTTCCATGCTTTCTGGCGATAAGAATTTCGGATGATACGAATATTTTTGGTGGTCCCGTGAGATTCGTATCACCGAGGTTTGACTGTATTTCGTTGTTTTAGAGGGACAGGGTATGCTTTGTCTTTTTACAACCCCGCCCAAATTGTTTCTTTTTTTGCTTAAAGTAATATATTAGTGACTGCATTCGTAAGAAAACAAATGATACTAAACGCCTCCGTCGCCGTATATACCAGGAGTTTTCTTAGACACTACGAAATTTTAAAGATTGCATGTGACGGCATAATTGCAGTCCTTCCTTGAGGTAGATTACTCCAATCAGCGGATCACTGATGTAGCTAGGGGAAGGGGGGGCTCCGGGGGGTTCAATCCCTCTCTCCCAAATTTTTTTAGTTTTGCAGGTGTATGTATATACACACACACATACAAACGCGAACACGAACATCAATAAAGCATGGTTGTACCCCATCCCGAAAACGTTGTCTGACTACGCTGCTGTGGCGGATATTACTTGCGCGAGAGACGTGAGCACGTAATCAGGTAATTAAAATTCACTAATTTTAATAGATGTCTTAGTGCAACGAATTGCTATTTACGAATTGTAAGTGTTGAGGTCGGAAGGCGTATCCACTTTGAAACCTTTGAAGGAGGGTCACTATAGCGATCACTAGCGATTCGCATGTTTAAAGTCTTGTAATAAATTACACACTTGAATTAGAGAGCTTAAATCGGTCTGCAAATGATCCTTAGGACTTGCTTTACCGGTGTTTATAGAATATAGTCAAAACCATTTCAGAGTACCTGTAAAGTGAGCGTTTTCTGGACCTGTAACGCCTTATGTAATGTTCTGGACCTGTAACGCCGAACTAATGTACGGTCTACAGTACATTAGTTCGTGGTCTTTTAAGTTTCAAGTCGCGAAATACAAAACTGCAAAATCATTTGCGTAAAAAAGTCCAAGACGCCACCAACAAGCTTAAAAATCCGAGGACACGCAAGCGCTTAAGGGCCGTATGTTACATACATTACATGCCGCCGCCGCTGCTGCTTGTTCGTGCCGGCAGCACGCTGCTCACTGGCTCGAGAGAGAGATAATAATCTTTAATGGAAATCCCGGAGAGGTTAGTCTGGTTTGTCGCTTGGCTTGCTACACCGGGTGTCGGGTGATGACTGTGCTGTCTCGGTCGTGCAGTTGGACATTATGGCTTTTTCATTCCCAACCCTAAAGAAGCGCTTGGCTGCCTTTGAAACTTAAAAATTTGGGGGCGCCGTCTTCGGCTCTCTTGCGCAACTGATTTCGCAGTATTGCGTGTCGTGACGTCGAATGAACAAGGCCCCGTAATGCCAAAAGCATCTGTATGGCCGTTTACATATATGCTTACATATATATGCTTACATATATGTAAACTCATGTATGAATCTAGCGCAGTTCGTACATTTAGTCTTTTCAGGTCTATAAGAGGACACCTTCAACGGTGCAATATGGTGGCACCATAGGCATACGCACGGCGGGGTCCCTAGTCAGCTAAGAAGAGGGGGGCGCAAAGTCTGCCCCATACATTGACTTAATAGGGAGGGGATCGAAGCATCGCAATGAACCTTCGTCCTCGCCTCCCCCCTCCTCGCCCCTGAAAGGGATGCCTGTGCATGCCTATAAGTGGCACCGAAACGCATCCGCAGAATATTCTACAGCGTGCTTCAATTTGGCGTTTCGCGTACCCTGAAATGTGTTCTTGCCGACAATGTCTGAAATTGTTGTGCCCTGGACATCAGTACTCCTAATACAAAACGAAAAGCTGAAAACCAAGCAAGTCAGGGTCGACAAAGCAATCTTTTTTATGCCAGCAAGAAGCCGAGTCTCATATCGAGACACGCGTGTGCACCATAATCCAGTTTCATGGTCTAATATGATTTACTAATGTGCTAGCATCAGGAGGGGTCAGAAGAAAAAAAAACGTATAAGAGTTTGCCTAAACTGAAGCCTGCTCTTTGAAGCCTACTGTGCTCTCTCGCATCATACCACTAGTACTGGCTAATGGAGTATGGCGCTGGCTATCAAGGTATTTCAGGGTAATTAAAGGTACTTAGAAGCATTGCTGAAACATTCCTCTGGAATTTACAGCTAAATCTAAGCTACATTTTCTGAACCACATTGTCTCTGTACAAAGATACGCTCGTAGGGTGTTAGTATATGTGATGACGTTAAGGAGAATAAAAAAAAAAGATCTCGAAAAAGATAAATAAAGGAGGCGTCCGCGTCACGAGGCATTTGCAAGCAGAGTCGTAAAAATGCCGCTTGTTTCTGGAGTGAAAGTGCTTTTGTCGGTTGCTCAACAGCTGTAGGCCGAGCCAAATTCGGGAAAAAAATAAAACGATGTGGTTGTTTTCTTAAGCGGCTTATTTGGCACTCGTTCGGACGAAAAAGGGTCTCTGGATCTGAAAATATTTTTCGAAGGCACATATTCCATAAAAATACCCACATCGAATAACCGTATTTAGCATACCAGAAAAAAAGCGTGATTACTCGAAAATTCCTAGATAAGCACAGACAACCATTGTAAACCGGTAACACGTGGTGTATCGGACACCTCTGAATAAAAAAGTGCGTTTGCGCCGGCAAATAAATTCCGGTGATTGCAAATGCGGTCTTTCGGGTGTAAAATGCGGTTCAATAAAGTCCATAAAGTTGACTCCATATCGAATGTGTCAGCTCACACAGGCCAACTTGGATAACGAGGCTTGTTCAGCTAAGTGAAAAAGTACACGTGTACCACTTGCGCGTTCTTTGTAACGGCGAGTAATTTTCACTGGCTAAAACCCTTACAAATGGTATTGGTTGGCGCAGAAAAAAAAAGGCTGTATCTAGTTTCCGAAGTAATGCAACATCTCACCCGAAATCAAGAGAACTCCTGACTATTACGAATTATCGTCGGCACATTAACGTTTCTCGTCCAAATGAATCAGGGTGTGACGCAGGCACCTATCTGAGAAGGCGCCCGAAGGGTCCGGGCGCCGTTCCGCCCGAAATCCAACTTTTCCTCTGTCTCTCCACTTTGCTGCCGATGTTTCTGATATGCATGTTGCTCTCAGCAGCTCCCCTCGCTCCCGCGCTTGTCACAGAATCACCTTGCTGCACTCTGGCTACATGCCTAGATGTGCCGTCTTAAGCCATGAATTGGAAACAAAATATCAATATACGTGAGGTTGTATAGCAATATACAAGCGTATAGGAATATACGCAAGTGCCGGCGACAAAAGTGTGAAATGAATAGACCAGCAGCTTAACACATTTACTGCAGGTTCATTAAAAAATTCAACCAGCCCCGCTTCGCGGACACCGATGAAACAGCTAAGCTGGTGGCGTTCGCTTCGTCAGGCTAACACATTTATATGTTTTGTAAGTCTTTTATATATGTTTTATCACTGCTGTTTATTAAACACTCTTTGTTAAGCTATGAGGTGGTAGTATAGCCACCACCTTTTATAACCACAAAGTATCACGTGACAGTGGTGTGACTGTGGTAACGCGCACGCCATTTGCTGAGCTAACTGTTGCCTTCTTCCTTTTCAGTGGAAGTTTTGTGTATTGCGATTTACCCAATTTCAGTGGCACATACGCGTTTATGATGATGACAGTTTTCTGATAGGCCGCACACATTTCTGTGACACGTAACCGTTTATTGGGCTAACTGTTGCCTTCATTTTTAGTGGACAAATGGTGAGTTTATGAGGCCCACAAGCGCTACCACGGTATCCCGGACATGAGAGGATCGACCAAGAACAGCTTCGCTCAGGGGCGTAGCCAGGGGGGGGTGGGGGGGTGGGGGGTTCAACCCCCCCCCGAAAATTTTGAATTTTGGTTGCGTATATATGCACGCACACATACAAACGCACACACGAACATATATCAAGTATGGTTGACTCCCCCCCCCCCCTTCTCCCGAAAAAAATTTCTGGCTACGCCCCTGGCTTCGCTGTAAAAAGAAGCGTTTACTTATAAGCGGAGAACCTTCCTTGAGAGAGGTTTACGCTACAACCAACATGCCAGACTTGTCGCTTAACTGTCGCTTACTTCATTTTCCCGACAGCCCTTGGCGAGAGATATTCCTCAGCGACGCTACTCAACGCTGTAGGCCTCAGGGAACTCGTGATGTTTCATAGTCGCGTATTTTCTAGCGTATGAGCCGCAGAGCGACACGCGACAGTTTCGCGGCATCGAACCGGAAGAAAGGCCAGCTGCCACACACGCGCCCGCCAAACAACCCTGCACAAGCACGGGCAAAACAAATAAAACTCGTTCACTCACACGAACACACGAACACGCACAGGAAAAAGCAAACGAAGAATCATAATCACGAAGCAACGACATTCTTACGCGCACTGGCGTCTGCCTTGTGTAGCCGAACAGTGCCGTCCTCACCGAAAACAGCGGCGGCAACTGTCAACTCAGCCGAGACGCGCTCGCCCATTGACGACAGGACGCAGCAGGCCGCACCTTTTTTTTAGATGCGAAGTATCTTAAGGCGGAGCTCAATCCGGTGGTGGTGGTGGTGTGCGGCGTGACCACCCTTACTGCGCATGCGCATACCCTCTCCACACCTCTCCACTCCCCCTCACCATTCCCCCTGTCCTCTACCCCTCTCTCCTTTCCCCTCTCCACCTTCCCTTTCCCTTCCCCCTCTCCCATACTGCTCTCCACTTCCCCTCTCCCCTCCCCCTTCCCACTCTTCCTCTGAAACGCGGGCTAGACATGCCGAAATTCTCTCGTGCGCAACGCCGCGATGAGCTCGAGCGCATGCGCGTCCCCTCCCCTTCTGTCTCGTCTCCTACGCTGCTTCTCTCTCGCCCGCCTGTCGACCGCGTTCCCCGCTCGCCCTGTGAGAATTAACGGCCAGGCTAGATGGAAGATACGACGCGCGTAGCGTCCCTCTTCGCGTTCCACGACGCGATCGGTCGGTAGCATGCCCAACGAACGCCAACGGAACGCGATCGTGCAAGTGCTCCGACTTCGCATCGCCTCATGGTCCCCTTTTTATGCTGTTGCCGTGGATGGTCCTTTCGTTGGGCCATTCTAGAGGCTGACGAACGCTGGGAAGAAGATGAAAGACTCCATGCCGATTAAGCACGAAAAAAGTGTTGCAGGGACGGCCGATACTTTTGATAAAACAACTGAGCGGTTATGTTAAGAGGGAGCACTGCGCAATCCGAAAGAAAGAAAGAAGAAAGAAAAGCAGTAAATCACGCACATCCACGCCAAACTTTGCTTGCTGGCATTTCCCCGAAAGGAGAAGGCCCCATGAACTTTTTAACACGAACGTGTTTTATGCCAGGGTTAACCAAGACTTCACTGACGTATTTCTGTCACGCATATGATGTTGGTAAAGTGCAGACTAATGGATGACAAAGAAAAACTAGAAGAAAAAGTTGCATTGGCGCGGATCACCTGGGAATCGAACCAACGACCTCTAGGTCAGCGACAATAGGTGACCGGCGCTCTGCCCACTGCGCTACGACGCATATGTACGATGCTCCACAAATGCGCCTTATATCTTTCACACAAACTCTTGGTTCGCGGGGCGGTGTAACCGTCTGCGACACCGAAAGCGCCCTAGGACTGATTCGAAGAATCGCTAACAGGCATCGCGGAATCAGGGAGGACAATCTGATTCGGATTATCCACGCATTCGTACTATGCCACCTCGCTTATTCGGCGGCCATGCACAACTGGCTCGTGTCGGAGCGCAACAAAATCAATGCCCTAATCAGAAGAGTCTTCAAGCTGGCTCTTGGCATTCCCGTTCGAACGCACACGGAAGACCTCCTCAAGTTGGGAATCCACAACACGTTCGAAGAAATTGTCGAAGCTCAAGAGTTTTCACAGTTTGTCAGATTGTCTGGCACCCCAGCGGGTAGAGCCATACTCGGCATGCTGGGACGCAACCCCGCGGTTGTCGGTCCTGACGCTGTGAAGCTGCCCAACGACGTACGATCCAAGAGTTCCATACCTCGGATGCCGTGCAATATGCATCCAATCTACAACGAAGCACGAAGACGAGCCAGGGGTAAATCTTTGCTCGCCAGTGCCCACTTGGACAAGAATCGAGCCTGCTTTGTAGATGCTGCTTCGTACACTCAAGAAGAAGCCTTCTCCTCAGTGGTCGTCGACTGTGATAGCAAAGTGATCAGCTGCGCTACCATCCGCACTTCTAGTTCCAGCGTTGCAGAGCAGGTTGCCATTGCTCTTGCGTTCACGGACGGAGTGCATGACACAATTTATTCAGACTCCAAGGCCGCTATCAATGCCTTTCAGATGGGCATGGTGGCTCTCCAGGTCCTACAGATCATTCACAAAGTCAAAGACCTCAAAAATCATTCATTGGTCTGGTTTCCTGCGCACCTTGGAACCTTGGAGGGTGTCTCGCTCAATCCCAACGAGGAGGCGCACTCGGCTGCACGAGGTTTGACTGACCGGGTAACGCGTCATCTCCTGGGCGACCCGAGCCTCTCTGCTCGTACAACGAGATATGCAAGCACCACTATATCTCAAGAAGTGTTGCCTCTACCACACTCCTCGCTATGCAGGGCCCAAGCTGTTACTCTCAAACTGCTACAAACAAGCACTTACCCGAGCCCTTCGGCACTGCACACAATGTACCCTGAACGGTTCCCAAGCCCGGACTGCCCTCTGTGTGGTGGTTATGAGGACTTCGAGCATGTCCTGTGGGGCTGCGCCTCTGCCGGTCCCCCTTTCACCCAAGCGGAAATGAAGAGGCCCATTAAGGCCCAGGACCAGACCTCTCAAAGCGCAGCTTCCAGATATACCAACGGTGTTTCTCCGCCGCCTATCGCTTCGATAGTGACTGCATCGACTAACAAAGCTGCTGCAATAAGTGCCGCAGAAAGGTAACGATGTCGACGGGCGAATGTCGTGCCATGGTGGAGCCAGACACGCGCCAGCGCGAAGCGGAACGCCTTCGCGCGTTCACAGCTCAAGCTACGAACCTCTGCCTCCCGCGTTCCTGAAGCGCAGTGTGGTAGTGTATACATGAGCACAGGCGTAGATTACCCTATTACTGGGGAGCGCACTCCTAGCCATTTCTCTCCTGATATGAACACGCTTTGAAGGAGTGCATCTCGAGTACGTGTGCTTATTATGCGTTTGTTGATGCCGTCATTGCGGGGCATTCGGCATATGCTGTGTCCAGGTATATTTTAACAACTTCAGCTGCAACAAAGGTTAAATCATGATCATGGGCATTAGCCGTAGGGATGAAGATGTGCCACTAGGCGTGAACGTGGGTGCATCCACGTCAAACGGTGATATAGCTGCCAAATACCAACAGACATTGAGCACGATCTTGTATATTATTGTACAATAAAATATCAGCTATACTCCTGTGAAGACACGTTGCACTTTCGTGTTATACCGATTGCAATAACGAAGATATTAACTATTTACAGCATACTTTACAATTAAACTTGACAGCAAACTCTTAAGCAAAGAACAGCGACCGCGAGAACGCAATCACGGGCCTGCACGGGCTTATCTTCCCCATATTAAAGCGCAGCCTTCTTTTCTGAGCCACGTTGTGCTTTGCTGACTAGCTGCTGCTGTGAAACATACGTTACTCCCTGGTGCGCAGTATTGGCCTTGCGTTCACTTCCGGTTCAGATCTACGGTCTCTTAGTTCGCTTTCGGTTTGTACTTTCGCTCTCTCATTTTTCTTCCGGTTTGCATGTGTCATTTTTAGCTTCAACTTCGGTTACTGCCTAGATAGAGAAACCATCTGAGGCATGTTGACGTTTGACAAACACTTGACATCACGAAAGGCGGCATCTAGAAAGATAACATCATGAGAACCACTGAAATTTCACCCCCATCTTTAGTGCCTTGAAGTGATTGATGTGGCTAAAAATGAACTAAAACTGGTTAGATTTCACAGAAATGATTAAATAATTTTAAAGAAAAGCTGAATGAAGTTCCGACACCAAGCGACGTGTTGCAGTGTGTTAGGTCTAACTAAAGTAAAAAAAAATAACTAGAGAAGAATTAACGGAATAAACTATATCTAATACAACTGGCCGAGCATTTATTCCGGCACGCATAAGTCACGTAGCTAGTATCAGTACTGGAAATTAAACCATAAGTTCGCTCAGAGAGTAAAATAACAACAGTTAACTACTTCGTCTTACAGAGAGTTCGCGCTATACATAACATAGGGCACAGAATGTTTCCAAATATATCTGAAAAACAAGAACAAATGGAAGCAAAGAGAAAAAGGCAACACGTGTTCATCATAAAGCCTGTTGTAGCTATTGTTTCATGTCCTTGGGAGGCTAATAAAGTTTTCTGGCCTAGCAACAGTCACGACCGCAATCGAATAGTCATCTCACTTCACGTCTCGAACTGAGAAGACGCAAGCAGACTGGCCGTATCGCTGTGCCCTTCCAGCAAATATATCTGTGACCTACGAATTCAAATGGGGCATGCGTGCCCGTAAACGCGTGCCGCGATGTCACTGTGAGACAAAAATACGCGCCCAGCGTAGATGCACTCAGATGGCAACAATGAAGTTTATGCCTTTTACGCGACTCGCCGGCGCTGTCGCGGCTCACCTACTTTTGGGAATCTTGACCCACGAAAACACGTAAGTATATCGACGTGTTTTTGCTCTTTCAAGTGACGGGTTTGCAATCGCACAGCGGATTTGTCGCTGTGTTGTTCGGGAAAAAAATTGGGAGGTCTATGTGAGCAGGAGAAAGTGTCGAGGGAGGTACTTCTCTTAGAACTAGACATATGGGAAGACACTTGGTGACCCTTGACAAGGCCTGGCGAGCTGCAATAGCCAGTGGGACCCTGGAGCAGGGCCCCCGCCGCAGTAACCAGCAACCAAGCAGCCTTACTTTGATAAGTTGTTTGTCTCAGCCTCAAACTCCTACGAAGTAAATTCCGCTGTACTGTTGTGTCGTACTTGAATTGACGCGACCAACCACTTTTGATGTCTATACTCATAGGCATACGCACGTGGGAGGGCAGGGGGGGGGGCGCACGGTCTGTCCCATACCGTTAGTCAGTCGAACCTGCCCCGTCATTGTTTAAAGGGGCCATGACACGGTCACCCATCAAATTGTTGTTTTCAGCGAAAACTAGAAGTAGAGGGTCTGTTATGCCTATACAGATATGAAAAGTGGGCCGTAAAAGATTATTTCAGTGCAAAACAAGTCCTAGAGGTCGCCAGCTGTAAAGCCCGCCCACCGCCGGCGACCGCGATTTTGCCATGGCGCGTGTGACGTCATGTGCAGCAAGGAGCGGAGCCATCGTCTTTTACCAAAGTTTCAGCCGCTGCAAATTGTTCAGTTCCAGTGCCGAAGTGAAGAAAGCTAAAATATCTCGATTTTACGCGCAACTGACCACGGAACGATATCGTTCGCCGGAATGCAGACTCTCGCATAGCTAGCTGCTTGTTACGTCACGGCTCGCGAGTGCGCGAGCCGTGACGTGCTGCCCGACTCGGCAGCAGTGTTGCCCGACTCGCGGGCCGCTCACGTGTTTATCAGAATAATCCTTTATAAATTAGGTGCTCAACTAAATGCGCTAAAATTTCGGCACCTTGTTTGTGAATGCACAAGGATTAACCCACATAACACAGATTATCATCGAAAATTGTGTGTCATGGCCCCTTTAAATGGCAGGGTTATGGCCACGCAGGTTTTTGAGGATAATAGCAGCCGAAGGCGGCTCATGTTTAATTGAAAGAACTGTTCACTTCCTATCATTACTTCCGGAAAGCCACGAACCAAAGGCAGGCTATTGTGAGAGGCACATAATAGCTACATTTTCTTATCCGCAGAAAGACGAATGAAGACATAGGGGGTGTTTCTCTACTTCACAAAAATTATGATTTATGGCGCAGTGCATACCTGGTATGTGTACTTGTATTAAGTGCCCTAAGAGAGTTTAGAGCTGGCTCTAGAAAGGCCGCCCTTCCAGCGTTCGCTGTGACTGTGCTGCGCGTTCTGAGCATGCCTGGGGTTTTTTCATGAATCGTGAAGCATAAATGTTATGTTTTGGACTCGAACAACGGCGGGGGGGGGTACACTGTACCGAAACTTTGCCCCCCCCCCCCCCCCCCTTAAATGCGAAACATGCGCACGCCTATGCCTATAGCTACTAAAGAAGAGTTTCTTAAATCCCGTGAACATCGCTGTCGGAAGCCTGACGCTTTGTCGGGATGACAACCATTTCTGCAGCGCCACTATGTGCCTGTCATGCCATCCTGGCACCCGACAAACGATCAGGTCCTGCCCCTGCTATAAGCCGACGTGGCACTGTCAGCAGGGTGTCAGTTCACAGACCGGGAGCTCACGTCGGTGTATGGCAAGAATGTTTGCGTCGTGATATGAAAAGCGTGTAAAAAAGTAAATTTCATATTGAGATGATGGTACAATGTGTCACTTAGAGGGCAGAATCAAGCGCGAGGTTTGACTGGAACCGAAAGAGGCATATGATAGGACAGAAGACTTAGCCCATAGAAATTTTGTGCTCTATGCTATTCTTCAAATACGAGACGACTCGCCCCACAAAGAAGAGTACTAATTTTTTTTTGTTGGTGCGTTTGACTTGGCGATATCAAATGCGCATCGTTAGAATAATGTGCGTCGCTTGCAAACAAGGATTGTAATACTTAGCCTGCAGTGAATAATGATAAATGAAGAGGAATTATATGTTAATTTTTCCAAGTCAATGCTGATTCGACGCAGTTTTTTAGGTGATGCAAGGTGTATGTATAACACTACCTCAACGTGAGATGAATAACGGCCTTGGCTGGCATAACACTGACAAACGCCATATGACACTGCCTTGACAGTTTGAGACAACCGTAATGAAAATCAGCACATAATAAAGCCAAGGAAAATATAGGGGACGTTAACTGTGCTGTTTTAAGTGTATAGTGGCAATTGTCCTGTAGATGTGAATGAAGTAAAGTGGATGAAAAGACAACTTGCCGCGGGCAGGGACCCTGTGCCTTCCTTGGCTTTATTATATCTTGGTTTTCATTGAGGTTGTGTCAAACAAAGAAGCGAGCGCACAAAATTTCCCTTCCTTTTACCATGGCATCGTCATGTTTGTCAAGTGTTATGGATGGCATGGCACTACCATGGCAGCAGCATTTTTATAGTGAAAAGTACCTTGAACGTTTGTGAAAAAGCAACATACACTTTCAAACTGATTCATTGCGCGCAGCGCTGTCTGAGACCGGGAGGACGGTGCAGGTTCTGTGGCAAGCAGACGCGCATTTCCCCCCCAAAATATCGTGGAATATAGCCTTAAATGTAAAATAAGAGTGATGAAGTAAAAAAAAATTGGGCACGGATTAACCACGACTGCCAGTCGCAATATAAGAAGGTTGTTCTTATGGCGCACAAAATATACAAGATATAAGGGCAAAAACATAGCTGATCCTCTTTTCACAGGAATCGGTATAACACGAAAGTGAAACGTGTCTTCACAGGGGTAGTTGATCATTTATTGTGCATTGTTTCGCCACAAGAGCGAAGGATTGAATGCTATAGCAACAAATTGTAATGTCAAGCGAAGAACGGCAACTAGCTCGAAACTTGCAGCGCACCCTAAAGCAGAAAGGACGCACGAAAAAAAACATACACAGGACGAGCGCGAGCTAACAACTGTCACAATTGTTACTTTTTTGTGTGTGAGCAGCGCGCTCCCTTCAGAAAGGCTGCCGCTGCAGTGAGCGAAGTGACCTTCGTGCTCTCTGTAACGTCAACAGAAACTTGCGGTGAAGGCACAAGACGTGCAAACCATCCCCATCACGAGATAAGCGCGCGCGCACGAGAGACACCCTCTGTAGAGGCGCGCTCGTATCGCAACGTGCGGGGCGACGACCTTTAAAGCGCGCGCTCCGCGTTCTTCGCGCCATCTCACTAGTGATAACAAGAACACGCTGAAACCACCGAGCTCTGAGTACTGCCAATGGTCAATGGTGCATATAAATAGCTCGGCGTTAGTAAGCTGAAGAACATACGTTCTGTGACCGAGTAGTTTCGCGCCGGGGTCAGAGGGTCCTAGGGTCGACTCCCAGCAACGGAACGTTTTCTTCTAGTTTCTTTTTCTTTGCCGTCTGTTGGTGTATGTTTTACAACGTCATGTCCGTGACGGAAATACGTCAGTGGAGCCGTGGCGGACCCTGGCATAAAACGTTCTTGTGTAAAAAATGTGACAGATATGAAAAGTAGCCAGGAAGTAACTTTGTAGCGACACAATGAACATCTTACAAATCTGCGATCAATGCTACTCATTTGCAGGTTACAGATATGCAGGTAGCACTCACGAACACGCCAAATATATGTAGGTAACATGTGTAAACTCATGAAAGAATCTTGAATTGGTATTGTTACTACTACAGAACACTGAAGTATGGAATGTCGCTGCGTCATAAAAAATGGACGAGTTTGCATGCAAAGTGCATTCATTGCAAAACTTTGGAGCTAGCACTACTACGATATTTAACTTAGGTAAAAAAATTGTCAAGAGCCAACGTCAACGGCATATTTACAGCTAAAACGATTCCCACAGCGGAAACGTATAGCTCAGCTTGTGTTAGAGTTGAATTTCATAAAAACAACATTGCATCTCTACAGGCAGAGTAAGACCCACAAATCAATGTAATAAGAGACGAATTAGAACTGTCGCGGTATTACTTGGGAAAATGTAAAAAAAAGCAATTGTTGTAACCGGAAAGTAACATTTATAAGGAGTTAACGACGTCCTTGCCCTAAAAACGTCTTGCTTTGAAGGTTTATCAGTCACAGTAACTCAGTCGGTACCTTGGTGTCAAATGCACTAGAAACATTAAAGAAGTATTTTGTTACCACGCACTCGTGGCAACCCGCATCCTGAAATGCATCACGAAGCTTGCGACCAAGCATTAACTCATCGCTTTGCTATTTGTTACTGGTACAATCCTAGAGGGACCAAATGTACATTTCGGAGTTTTTCTATACATTTTTGTTACAAGCGGAAGCTCGTTGAATTGAGCTTTTCGGAAAACGTTTCCGAATGTTTAGAAGCCGTAATACTATAAGTTTAGTTTGCAGGGCTGGCAACTGCTTAGAAGGGCGGGCCCGCACGCAATTGTTTTGGAACAACGGCTGCACTAAGTTCGAATATCCAGAGAGATGCCTCATTCGGCTCAACTGAGTGCACGGTGTTTGAAGCATGACGGTGGAAGTAAAACTTTGTACGATTGTAGTCCTTTGGCGCTCTAGCGCAACCTGTGGAACCACCCACGTTAGGCAGAAGTCATGCCTAAACACGGTTAGGCAGAAGTCATGCCTAAAAGGAGTTCCATATATCCAAGCTAGTCCATATAAAACAGGAACTAACTTTTTATGATGCGTTCGCTATACACGAATTCCTTTTAACCATTCTAGAAAATCAGAGAAAACAAGGAATCGATTTACTCAGAAGTCAGGACAGACCTACGCCTGCTAGGCGTCTTGCTAAGCGTAGACAGTTGGTCGAGTTGGTTTTGATTATAGCTATGTAACACAATACTGGCGAGCAAAGATACGGACGAGTACAAACAAAAACACCGGCAACGCCAGTTGGTGTCTTCCTCTCTACTCGAAAGACTCCAGGAAGGAAGACGCCAACAACGCCAGTTGGTGAAAGACACCAACTGCCGTTGTTGGTGTCTTTCTACTCATTCGTGTACTTGTTCAGCAGTGTCATGTTGGCTACTAGGCATTCATTTTCGTCTATGTCTTGAAGTACTTATCAGCGTCCCTTGAACTTGCACGTCTAACGCATGCGAACCTGCTCCAACCTGTTAACCATAATGCCGGCACAACGCCGGAGCAGCACACCCACCACAGAAAGTACCGCTGCCGAAAAAAATGACTCCACTCTTAGGAGAAACAGAGACATGCATGTAGAACACGTATTGCTGGCAGCGGACGACCGGAGTTGGGGTAACTTGTAACGCTGTATTCCTCCTCAAGGAACAGAATCAACGAAGTGTCGTGAAAAAATAATCAGTTGATTTTTCTCTAATCGGTAGCTTTTTCCTTCTCCCTTTCCGTAGGAAAGTCCTAGCGGATGACGGCCAACGTAAGTAGGATGACTTCTATAATTTCACCGCTTGCCATTATCGTAAACAAAAAATTGGAAGTGAGCTTAATCCTAGACTGAGGTGCCTGGTAGTTGCACTCGCACGTCAGTCTTTGTGTGCCCTGGTTTATTCCTTGGCTTAACTTCGTGTTTCTTCGCCGCCGAAGCGGACCTTCAAGGCCACGTTGAAAGAAGATAATGGATGGTAGCGCAGGCTAAAGACAAGGACAAGAGAAAGACAGTTGGCCTGCGCTACCGTCGATTATAATGCATACCAACAATCCCAAATTGCCACCCTCATCAAGTTGAAAGAAGCGCGTGGTCGACATCTGCTCCGCTAGGTGCCGCAATGATCCCAGCGGCTCACACGGAAACCGTCTGCTCTTCGAATGAACTCATTCAATTAACTTTCAGGAATTATAATGGCACTTAAATGGCCCCTAGCCAAACTTATGCTCCAATATCAAATATATCCAATACTACTCCTAAAGGGGCCCTGCAGCACTTTTGCAGGTACCCATCGAGTGGCTTCATTAAAGTAGTTTATTGCCTCACGATTCGACCGCCGCAAAAATATTTTAGAATCCGTAAAGTACACATATTTGTCGCACGCTGTAACTGCGTTCTCTCTTCTCTCGTCCCAACGAGCACGCTGGAAGCTAAGCAGGAAGGGATGGCACGGGGGAAAGAACTGATGTCAGGCGCGCGTCATGACCTACAGCACTTCTTTTTAGGGGCGAAGCTCCTTATAGCGGCACCCGTTCGTCCCGTAGTAGTGTGTAACCAGTCTTAAAAACGGAGGGGGCGTGCACACATGAAGGCTCCCTAAAGACAATGCGCTGCGACAGTACGTGATATGTATCGCCCTCTCCTCTCCTACGCTTCCCCCTCTTTCTCCTCTCCTGCGGTTCCCCCAACCCCCCTATTTTACCTCGCGGCGCAGCGGCGCCGACGCAGGCAGCGTCGTGGCAGCGTCTTGATTGAAAAAAACCGACCGCTCGCGCTGCACAACCGTTCACTGACCACCCCGTATATATAGGCACTGGATTTTGACCTCCAAGGTAGTGCGTGTGTGCGATTTCTCCTGTGCGTGATTAAACAATGAAAATTCACAGCGTACATGTAAAATTAAAGTGAGCTGCAAGTCGTCATAACTCTCATCGAACCTTTAGTATAAACGCGCCGGATCTCACGTCGGTGATGATGTACTCGGCAGAATTCACGGAAGATTCACGGTTTACCGATGAACCTCCGCAGCTTCGCCCACTCATCATCATTCACTCCGTGGATATGCTGTGATTTTTTTCTTCGAACGCGCGGCTTACTTTCAGTGTGATCGCGAGCACGCGCTCAGGCACGTGGAGGCCTCCCGCGGCGGTCGCGGTAACTATGTAGCTCACGATGCACAAATCAGTCAATGGCCATGAAATTGGGTACATGGCGCGGTCATTTGGGTATATGGCATGATTTGTAGAAAGAAGAGAGAACGATTTCTAGCTGACTTTGAGAAATAATTGTAAATTCCAGGCCGCGCGTGCTGCTCTCAGGAGCCTCGACTACCAATCGGCAGCCTTTTCTGACCATGCTGAAAAAATGTTGAAGGGCCTCTTTAACATGAACCAAAACCATCGATTTCGTAACAGGTTTATTTTTGACGAGAAATTTTCCAAATATTTGGAAAACCGGAAGTAAGTTCTCGACCGGATGTGCTTGGAAGAGAAATGAGAGTGCCACTCGGTGCTTGTGCCATTAACAATAACGAAAGGCACCTTTCGCTCCTGTAAACTGATACTAAACGGAACCACCCAATGATCACAGATACTCTAGGTGAACCAAGCTTATCACCGGTTGGTCGATACGATGAACGACCTCTTCATCGACTGTTGTCGGTATGCCAGTTTAGTGTTTAGTGTGATTTGGCCGAGTCACCGTCCTGTGATACACCTCGACGACATCGCGCGGTTTCGCAAAGCGATCGAATTTATGAGTTTTAGAACTCAACGTATCTAATTTGCGCAAAGAAAACGCTGCTGTGATCATTCTCATACATGGAACACAGGTTTATTTATTTATTTATTTATTTGAATACCTGCAATGTCAAAAGGCGTTACAGAAGGAAGTGATAGTTAAAAGAAAACAACGCATATTTGTCAGTGGCTAATTGAAACAATAATCTTCAACACCGGATTTAAATGCAGAAATATCTGGAGTGTTCGTTCAATTTCCAAAGATAGTGCTCTTCAGAAAGTTAGCGCCGTAACCATTACCCTGTGAGTGGGATTACGTAAAGAAACGTAACCTTTCTCGGCAGGCAACTTGGAAAATGGGGAGTACGGCTTAGTATTCGGTTATAAAGAGAGAAAAAAACGGTAAACTAAAATAAAAACACCAGAGACTAAATTTGAACAGAGCAACAAAAGGAACAAGACAAACACAGCGAGGTAGAACTGAAGACTCTCAGGTGCAGGGTAGCCCTCCCTCCAGTTCAAGGAGTTCATCAGTGCCTCGGGCGTTTTGTGCTATCCATTTGCGAATAGTCGTTCTGTCAGCGTGCTTGTCGGAAGACAAATCACCTGACGATAGGCTCTTCTGATTAACTTACGAATTTTTTTGAGATTTTGTGGCGTTGAGAAGTAGTAGTAGCGTATGAGATATCGTAAACTATTCAAGAGATGACGAAGGCTTGGACACATCCAAGTGTGCCACTTCCCTCGTTCACGCAATTTCAAGGTCTTGATGGCATAACAGGCGGTACTGAGTGGCATATTTTTCTATATTTCTCTTGCAGAATTTAGAGATTTCGATTACCACATACCTGGTGAGTAAAGATTAATAGTACATATCTTGCAATACTACGTTCTATAATATTATACCTGTATTGTATAGTAAGCAGGTGCTATCATTTCTGAATTACGCGCTTGGCTCCCAACGCGAAATTTGTTACTTCGTCCTGACTAACAGCCACCAGTAATGTCTTGGTGCGCTGCGGCCTAATGAATTATTTTTTCCGCAATTCACTCCCATAACGCGCGAAGAATATCTTCGGGTGATAATGCACCGGAACAACACCAAATATTGAGAAACCTGTCTTAACGAACGAAGTTTGTCGCATGATTCAACAATCGAATGATCATTTGTAAGCGTTAATTATTGATTGCGAAAATTCGCTCAACCAAAGATAACTTTAGCAAGAGAGGGAGACAAGTCAAGTGCTACTTATGACAGTTGCGTATTTGTAGTGCGAATTCACCACCTCAGTAATGCGAAACCAACTAGCCCGACAATGAATTCGTCAACACTGAGATTGTCTCTGCGGCACATGAAAGTATCGCTAAGTGAACGGCAAAACGAAATAAACAGCCAGACACATTCAAGCGGTTGCTTGGATTCAGAAAATGCCAAATGGACAAAAAAATAATACATACCAATTTTAATAAATCTGTTAGTTAATTCAACACAGATTAATAACTGTCGGGGTTTTACGTCCCAAAGCCACGATACGATTACGAGAAATACCGTAGTGGAGGGCTCCGGAAATTTCGCCCACTTGGGGCTGTTTAACGTGCGCCTACATGTAAGCGAACAGGCCTCTTAACATTCCTCATCCATCGACACGCGGCCGCCGCGGACGGGATTCAATCCCGCGACCTTCGCGTAGCAGTCAAGCAGCATAGCCACTAGGCCACCACGGCGGGTCAATATAGCACAGATTCGTACTCAGCACAAAGCCATCTCCCGACACATAACACGTCTATTAATACCGCTAGTCCGGTCCCCGCATACTGTGCCAGTTTTCATCAAAAGTTTGACTAGCTTGGTGACACGGTATGGTTTGTAGCTGCGTTACCCCATGGGTGTCCTGGGCATCTGATGATGACGATGATGATGATAATGAGTATGTTGTGGGTTGCCAGCAGATCTAGCTTTGGACATCTAAAGTTGGTCTGACATCTGTGTGATCTGGACTCTTCTATGTCACATAGAGTTTAGGCTTCGTTAGATTAAGATAAATCAAATTATTGATAACCAGTTTCGGATAGGCAATGACGTCCAAGACAGCATGCTGTATCAGCCTTAAGAAATGCCTTTGTATAGCTTTTGAGCCGATGACATAACGTTACACGAAATATTTTTTCTTTGATTCCAGTCACAAAGTCAGATGACGAAAGGGAAGGTACGTAACGGCCATCTTGACTGCTATAGATGTCGCGATTACAACAAGTTCCTTGATGAAAGCAGAGACGTCTCGCTGGAGCAGTATAGATAATCCCCACCCATTTCAGACGGCTTTGGGAAGCTTGGTCTCGTAGAGAGTTATGACCTATATTCCATTATATTGGACAAAATAAGGGAGCCTATACGCCAATATAGAATGCGAACACAAGCGTTGATGTTTCCTATTGGCCAAGAAGAGGGACAGGAGCGCCTCTGTATGTGTTACTGCAAAACATCCAGCGGCACCTCCTGTCTGCATGTCAAGGTAATTCTTGACATGCAGACCACAGCTGCCGCCCAAAGAGGAAATTATAGGCGGTGACGCCGTCTTGAGGCTCAGTATTTACTCACCGAGGAGTCATAAATTTCGACAGCAGCTTTTGGGGCCCACAAAGGTTTTTATCGGTAAAAATAAGTTACACTGCGTTTAACGGTGGTTGAATTTCTGGCTTCCTAAAGAAGCCAGAAATTTAACCATGTAAGTGTCACAAAACGCTCATTGAGCCAAAATAGCTAAAACACGAATAACGGACGTCGCAGTGACATTCAGGGGCTGCGATTTCACCGCCGAACTCATAAAGCGCAATGTCTGCATTCATTTTTTTTTCTTGAATAAGGAAGCTATAATGCGAAAGTAGCTATAACGGAGCTCTCAAAGAAGAATTATATTATTTTAAAATAATTTCATATTTCACTTTAGTGCATCTTCGGTAAGGAGGCCCTGGTCACGGCATTCCGGCAACCGTGTCGCTTGTCGCACAATGATTGTTATTGCAGAAATTTCTAGTCGTCGCGCTGGTGTCGCCTGCTCGATGCTATTCCACAGCTGAGAAGACCGACTGTTCGCGGCTAGTACGCTTAATAGTACTTATTCTACCTTCTTTTTGTTGTGCAGGTGAAAGTGCGAATGCCACATTATCTACGGGTGAGTTGCACTTTCATGTACCCACGCCGATGATTAAGTGACTGTAATTACAAAACTTCAGAAAGAAGGAACTAAGGTTGTTGTCTGCATATGCGAGAACATCGCTGAACCAAAACTGAATCAATGCTATGTTGCCGTTTTTATATCTGGCGACATAAGCCAACACTGGCCAATGTGAGCAATAGTTTAGCCAACGCAAGTCAACATGTGGAATAATTTAGGTGCGCCTAACCGAAACTATGAAATGCGAGCCAGCATAAGCAATCACTAGCGGACGATATCCACAATTTAGATAACTCAAGCCAGCCAGTGCTAACCAACGCCGTTAGTATGTGAGTATGCCTGAACAGCTCCGCTTATACCAATAACAAAATGGGTAGGTTAGGCGAGCAAGGATACACTCTTAATGAGGTCCCGCTTAAAGTGCTACATACAGCCAGGAAACCGGGCATTTTTTGTCTAGTTTCCTGGATAAATCCAGCATTTACCCAGGACCTGATTAAGAGTGTACAGTCTCCCATATAATATAGGACGCCTGAGCTTCGGTACAAGAGCGGAGCGCGATAGCGAAATGGGCCCCATTCTCACAGCCTTCTCATTAGCTAGCCAGCTTTCGCTTCGGCAGGCACTTCAACCGTGTTGCGAAAAAACAAATGTATGTGCGCATCACATTCGTCGTTTTAAACTATCCTAGAATGGCTACTGCAAGTAAAGTTTTGAATTGCCCACTGTGCCATAATTCATCATTCTGCGCATTAGCGAAGCACGCACAACGCGTCTGCAAGTCAATACGCGCACCATCGCAGCTGCACGGTTTCTTGATGCTGTTGGTGATGATAATGATTATTTATGCATGAGCGCCTTGTAATGAGTGGGTTTTTAAACCACTCACTTGTTACGCAGTGCACACAGTGTGACGCTTGGTGAGATTCTAACCGTCTTTCTCGTAATAAGGTGGCAAATTGGGCTAGTTGGAACGTACTCGCCATGTTCAGCGCAAAAAAAGAAACACGAAAACACAAGGAAGTGCACGACACAAGCGCTTCACGTAATAGTACACGTGTTCCGGCGAAGCACATAAAGAACCTTGCTGTTTAAATCTATACACTGACTTTGCGGAAAGAAGTGATACGCGACAAGAGGCAACATGTGGGAACTCACCGAAAACTAAGTTTGTTGGCAGAGTCACATACATGGAAAAAATCTACAAGAATGCAGGGAGAATCACGTACGATACTCCCTAATGCGAGATCAAAGCGGAGCAGTATTGTGGCGTCAGCGGGGCTGAGCCTCTACTCGGCTAGTTCGTTTAGCAGCAGCAGCAGCAGCAGCAGCAGCAGCAGCAGCAGCAGCAGCAGCAGCAGCAGCAGCAGCCAAAGCTCTTCTACTGGCTACGTCGCTCATTCTTCAGAAATAAAGCGTGAACAAGGAGCGGCGGCAGCCGCGCAGGTGAAGTAGCGCATGCGCAGGGGGCCCGAAGCCTAGGCCAGCGCTCTATTTCTTCGAACGCTGCTCTCTTCCTCATCCTTCTGCTGTACATTCATCTGAGCTTTCTCCTTTTGTTGCGAGAGCAATTATATGGACACTTGAGGCGCATTGTTGCCGTCGCCGTCGCCGTTATGTTCCGTGTAAAGTCGAAATCGATAACATATCGCCCCGCGAGTCGTATGTTCTATGCGAGCCGTGAAAGCTTTGCCAAGGCTGCAGACGGGTGCCGCTCAAGCAGATGAAACGGGCTGGCCGGCTTCGTCGGGCGAAGGAGAAGGAAAGGTGGCTAGGCTGCGTCGATCGCGAAGCATGCGCGAACATTCATGAAAGGGGCGCGGTCGCGCGCGCTATCGTAAAGCCAGGTGATCTCGCGTTACTTTTTCACATATTAGTAGACGGCTGATACCCTTGTACACGCTGTGCTCTCACCGCGTACTTCGTGTTGAAACGAGAAACAGCGCGAAAACCGCTTTGCTGACTGGAGGGGCCGTATTCCCTTATGCCAGCTTTTTGTAGAGTTGCACGAGATCGGATCCTAAAGTTAGCTGCCAGCTTTACTTCGTATAACATTCGGTTTTGTTGCTATCGCATTCATTACTTCGCCCTTGCGTAGATACTGTGACTTTTCACTCTATTCGTTATCACTGTCACTCAGTCTGTCGCTCTCTTTCATCCTCTCCCGTTCCAATCGTTCACTCGGTTACTACGACGAGGACGACGTGAAACCCACGGACGGGCGCACAACAGCTGTGCTCTAATATTACGACAAATATGGACTGGAGTCTATTGTCACTTTCTGTCAACGCGAGGAGCATTTGGGTGATAAATTAGCTAACACATTCATACTCTGTTCACAGCTGCTGTACAAACACAGCGAAAACATCAGATGGTGGTTCACGTCGCAGAGGAAGTTAGATCTTGCATCCTTGCGAACTAAACCCATTCTGATAACTAAAGAAATGATATTCGCATTTGAAAACTGTAATAAGTTTAACAGCTTTCGCAATTTCCGGACATACAGTGACATACAGTATGTCACTTTCGATTAATAGGCCACCTCCGTCGCGCATATGCGACTTTGTGCGTTAAAATGCACATGAAAATTGTGGAAAAAAAAATCTAAATTTTATCTGAATGAAAGGGTACAACGTAAACTGTGTTTTCTAAACTATTATTTTGTTGCGGTAGGAAAGAGCGACACGCATATAGCCCCGCCACGGCGGTCTAGTGGTTATGGCGCTCGACTGCTGACCCGAAGGTCGCGGGATCGAATCCCGGCCGCGGCGGCTGCATTTTCGATGGAGGCGAAAATGTTTGAGGCCCGTGTACTTAGATTTAGGTGCACGTTAAAGAACCCCAGGTGGTCGAAATTTCCGGAGCCCTCCACTACGGCGTCTCTCATAATCATATCTTGGTTTTGGGACGTTAAACCCCAGATATTATTATTATTAGCGACACGCATATATGAATGGAGTGGTACGTCATTTAATGCGAACAATATTTTCAGCAACTTACCCACCGGAACCAGATTTGGGTAAGTCAGAAGAGCAATCGTTGTTGCCTTGTGTAATAAATCTGTGTGCGGCCTAATAGCCTTGCTTCCTTATTTGTTTCTTTTAAAATGCGACTGAATAATCGAGCGCAGATTAAGCGTTTAGCTGTTTCTGAGGCTAGCGTCGAAAACGTTAGGTGCGATATGATAAAGGGTCTTTGAAAGTAACTTTTCTTTGTGACTTTTTTACTGCAATTTGTAGCTTTCTGTCTGATAACCCCGATATTGGACCGTACCGTAAATGCAGTAACGTATCGTATAATTAATGGGAGCGTGATAATTATGACCAATTTTAGCGTCACCGCAAAACGCTCGCTTAAAATCACAAGAAACTAGAGCCCCACGGCAGGGGAGCGCCTAAGATCACGCGAGCTCAAGCTTCGGTGACATTGAAAGCGCAGTTTTTAAATCGGGGCTCCACGCGCGGTAAGGAATGAAACGATATGGGAGCTTAGGCATGATTTAAGTCCGTTAAGCATTCACTAGACTGTCAAGAGCGCACTGCCTCCGGAAAACGAAAAGCACCTCTAGCGTAAGCTGTCAGAGCCACCATGAGAGCATCCCGGCAACACAGCGAGAGGGGTGTGGAACATTAGACGGGTGGTAGTCGTATTGTGTGCACCCCGAAAATCTGTGACGTCGACAATGCTCGCTTTACTCGTGGAAGGTCACACGGTGCCCCGACCTACGTCATACCAGTGGCGATGTCGCGAAGTACCGCCAAATCAGATGAGCACTCACGCTTACTTTAAAACCGAATTAAAATGCTTCAAAGGCAACGTTCGCCGCTAATAATCGGTCAGAAGTGCCCACGAAGACGGGACAATCAAACGACACAAAAGTTTCGAGGTATCAGTTTTGGTGTCAGGGCTTCTTTAAAGGTTGTAACAGACCCTATAGATGTCGTCACTTTCGCACTTTACTGTATTGGGCGAAACCCTGGACCCGTTACCCTGGGCGAGCCGATAAACGTTTTATCGAATGCAACAGAATATTGGCATGTGGGTAATGAGGACATGCTTATAGCCTTCTGATAGCAGTGGCTATCTGTACGCAGTAACACCACTATATTGAACAAACTTTGATCCAATTGCATCTATCTACATAATTAGATAAATGTCTCCGTAACTAGATAAATCCCACTTGTCAATCTACAGTCCGCTGACTATAGTATTCATTCGATTTCGGTAAAAGAAAAAAGCCTGTGCCATAACATCTTCAGCCTACTTAGTATTATTTGCTATCGCACTTTGGGTCTTGTATCAGGAACGTAAGTGTACGCGACCTTATCAGCTCAGTATAATCTGCAAACTTCTAACGGGCGCACATTTCATTGGAGCACCAGGCACAAAACCTGTGATTATGCGTACATGTACAAGCATAGCTTGAATCTGCACCTTGCTAACTAGTAAACATTTCAATGCAGCACCGGAGACAAAACCTGTGGAAGGTAAGCTGAAACACATTTCGGCATTTCGTATCATACTTGATGTTGCATGAGACGGTGAGTGTGCATGCATGTTCGAAAATATAGAGAATGTGTACCTTGCTAACTGGGAAACATTTCATTGCAGCACCACAGACAAAACCTGTGCGAGGTAAACGTGTTGGTATTTTGTACCATAATTGATGTTGTGTAAGACAGCGGGTGTACTAACATGTGCAGGATTAGCTAGAATATGCACATACCGGTAAACATTTCATTGCAGCACCACAGACAAAACCTCTGCCACGTAAGCTAAGCACATTTCGGTACTTTGTATCATACTTGATGTTCCATCAGACGCTGAGTGTGCATGCATGTTCAAGAATATGTAGATGTGCATCTTGCTAACTGGTGAACATTTCATTGCAGCACCACAGACAAAACCTGTGCGAGGTAAATGTGTTGGTATTTTGTACCATAATTGATGTTGAGTAACACAGCGGGGGTTCTAACATGTGCAAGATTAGCTACAATGTGCACATTGATAACTGGTAAACATTTCATTGCAGCACCACAGACAAAACCTCTGCCACGTAAGCTGAAATACATTTCAGTACTTTGTATCATACTTGATGTTGCATGAGAGGGTGAGTGTGCATGCATGTTCAAGAATATGTAGAATGTTCACCTTGCTAACTGGTAAACATTTCATTGCAGCGCCACAGACAAAACCTGTGCGAGGTAAACATGTTGGCATTTTGTACCATAATTGATGTTGTGTAAGACAGCGGGTGTACTAACATGACAAGAATAGCTAGAATGTGCACATTGATAACAGGTAAACATTTCATTGCAGCACCACAGACAAAACCTCTGCCACGTAAGCTGAAACACATCTTGGTATTTTGTATCATACTCGATGTTGCGTGAGAAAGTGAGTGTTCTTGCACGTTGAAGAATAGTTAGAATGTGCGCATTGACAACTGGTACACATTTCATTGCAGCACCACAGACGAAACCTGTGCCAGGTAAATATTTCAGCATTTTTTATCATACTTGATGTTGCGTAAGACAGTGCGTGTGCTTGCATGTGCAAGATTATTTAGAATTTGCACATTGATAACTAGCAAACATTTCATTGCAGTACCACAGACAAAACCTGTGCCACGTAATTATACTGATATTTTGTATCATACATGATGTGGTCTAAGACAGTGGTTGTGCTTACATGTGCAACATTAGTAAGAATGTGTACATTGACAGCTAGTAAACATTTCATTGCAGCCCCGCAGACAAAACCTGTAGGTGAGCTGCAGCACATTTTGGTATTTTGTATCATACTTTATGTTGTGTGAGACAGTGAGTGTGCTTACATGTGCAAGATTAGTTAGAATGTGCACCTTGCCAACTCGGAAGCATTTCATTGCAGCGCCACAGACAAAACCTGTGCCAAGTAAGACGAAACAGATTTTGATATATTGTATCATACTTGATGTTGCGTGAGACAGTAAATGTGCGCTTACATATACAAGAATAGTTAAGATGTGCACCTTGCTAACTAGCACACATTTCATTGCAGCACCGGCGACTAAAGCTGTGCCAAGTAAGCTGAAACACGTATTGTTGTTTTGCAGTATTGGATGTTATGTAAGACATTGAGTGTGCTTACATGTGCAAGATTGTTAGAATCTACACCTTGCTAACAGTACCCATTTCATTGCAGCACCAGAAACAAAAGCTGTACCATGTAAGCTGAAGCACATTTTGATATTTTGTATCATACCCCCGGCTGTGTGAGAGAGTTAATGGGCTTACCTGAGCAAGAACAGTTACAATGTACACCTTGCTAACTATCACACATTTCATTGCAGCACCAGCGACAAAAGCTGTGCCAAGTAAGCTAAAACACATTCTTTTGTTTTGTAGTATTTGATGTTATGTAAGATAGTGTGTGCGTACATGTACAAGATAGTTAAGACGTGCACTTTGCTAACTAGTACACATTCCATTGCAGCACCAGACACAAAAGATGTGCCAAGTAAGCCGAGATACATTTTGATATATTGTATCATACTTGATGTTGCGTGAGACAGTGAATGTGCTTACGTGTGCCAGAATAATTACGATGTGCATCTTGCTAACTAGCATACATTTCATTGCAGCGCCAGCGACAAAAGCTGTGCCAAGTAAGCTGAAACATATTTTGATGTTTTATAGTATTGGATGTTATGCAAGACACTGCGTGTGCGCACATGTACAAGATAGAATGTGCACCTTGTTAACAAGTACACACTCCATTGCAGCACCAGAGACAAAAGCTGTGCCAAGTAAGCTGAAGCATATTTTGATATTTTACATCATACTTTACTTTGCGTGAAACAGTTAATGGGCTTACCTGAGCAAGAATAGTTACAATGTGCACCTTGCTAAGTATCACACATTTCATTGCAGCACCAGCGACAAAAGCTGTGCCAAGTAAGCTTAAACACATTCTTTTGTTTTGTAGTATTTGATGTTATGTAAGATAGTGAGTGTGCATACATGCACAAGATAGTTAGAATGTGCACTTTGCTAACTAGTACACATCCCATTGCAGCACCAGAGACAAAAGATGTGCCAAGTAAGCCGAAAGAGATTTTGATATATTGTATCATACTTGATGTTGCGTGAGACAGTGAGTGTGCTTACGTCTTCCAGGATAGTTACTATGTGCACCTTGCTAAATAGCACACATTTGATTGCAGCACCAGCGACAAAAGCTGTGCCAAGTAAGCTGAAACACATAGTGTTGTTTTATAGTATTGGATGTTATGCAAGACATTGAGTGTGCGTACATATACACGATTGTTAGAATGTACACCTTGCTAACTAGTACCCATTTCATTGCAGCACCAGAAACAAAAGCTGTGCCAAGTAAGCTGAAGCACATTTTGATATTTTATATCATACTTGACGTTGCGTGAGACAGTTATTGGGCTTACCTGATCAAGAATAGTTACAATGTGCATCTTGCTAACTATCACACATTTCACTGCAGCACCAGCGACAAAAGCTGTGCCAAGTAAGCTTAAACACATTCTTTTGTTTTGTAGTATTTGATGTTATGTAAGATAGTGAGTGTGCGTACATGTACAGGATAGAATGTGCATTTTGCTAACTAGTACACATTTCATTGCAGCACCAGAGACAAAAGCTGTGCCAAGTAAGCCGAAACAGATTTTGATATATTGTATCGTACTTGATGTTGCGTGAGACAGTGAGTGTGCTTACGTGTTCCGGAATAGTTATGATGTGCACCTTGCTAACTAGCACACATTTCATTGCAGCACCAGCGACAAAAGCTGTGCCAAGTAAGCTGAAACACATATTGTTGTTTTATAGTATTGGATGCTATGTAAGACATTGGTGTACGTACATGTACACGATTGCTAGAATGTACACCTTGCTAACTAGTACCCATTTCATTGCAGCACCAGAGACAAAAGATGTGCCAAGTAAGCCGAAACAGATTTTGATAGACCGTATCGTACTTGATGTTGCGTGAGACAGTGAGTGTGCTTACGTGTTCCGGAATAGTTACGATGTGCACCTTGCTAACTAGCACACATTTCATTGCAGCACCAGCGACAAAAGCTGTGCCAAGTAAGCTGAAACACATATTGTTGTTTTATAGTATTGGATGCTATGTAAGACATTGGTGTACGTACATGTACACGATTGCTAGAATGTACACCTTGCTAACTAGTACCCATTTCATTGCAGCACCAGAGACAAAAGATGTGCCAAGTAAGCCGAAACAGATTTTGATAGACTGTATCGTATTTGATGTTGCGTGAGACAGTGAGTGTGCTTACGTGTTCCGGAATAGTTACGATGTGCAACTTGCTAATAGCACACATTTCATTGCAGCCCCAGCGACAAAAGCTGTGCCAAGTAAGCTGAAGCACATATTGTTGTTTTATAGTATTGGATGTTATGCAAGACATTGAGTGTGTGTACATGTACACGATTGTTAGAATGTACACCTTGCTAACTAGTACCCATTTCATTGCAGCACCAGAGACAAAAGATGTGCCAAGTAAGCCGAAACAGATTTTGATAGATTGTATCATACTTGATGTTGCGATTGAGTGTGCTTACGTGTTCCAGAATAGTTACGATGTGCACCTTGCTAACTAGCACACATTTCATTGCAGCACCAGCGTCTAAAGCTGTGCTAAATAAGCTGAAACACATATTGTTGTTTTATAGTGTGGGATGTTATCTGAGACATTGAGTGTGCGTACATATACACGATTGTTAGAATGTACACCTTGCTAACTAGTACCCATTTCATTGCAGCACCAGAAACAAAAGCTGTGCCAAGTAAGCTGAAGCACATTTTGATATTTTATATCATACTTGACGTTGCGTGAGACAGTTATTGGGCTTACCTGATCAAGAATAGTTACAATGTGCATCTTGCTAACTATCACGCATTTCACTGCAGCATCAGCGACAAAAGCTGTGCCAAGTAAGCTTAAACACATTCTTTTGATTTGTAGTATTTGATGTTATGTAAGACAGTGAGTGTGCGTACATGTACAGGATAGAATGTGCATTTTGCTAACTAGTACACATTTCATTGCAGCACCAGAGACAAAAGCTGTGCCAAGTAAGTCAAGCACATTTTGATATTTTGTATCATGCTTGATGTTGCGTGAGGCAGTGAATGTGCTTACATGTGCAAGAATAATTACGATATCTATGTTGCTAACTAGCACACATTTCATTGCAACACGAGCGACAAAACCTGTGCCAAGTAAGCTGAAATGCATTTAGGTGTTTTATAGTACTTGATGAAGCGAATTTTAGTGTTAACTGATATCGCCTTCGATGTTCATTTTTAGACAGAATACATAAATATGCAACCTCAGCTGGAAAATACAACCAATTAACATGTATAAATTTCATTGCAGCAACAGGAACAAAACCTTTTCCAAGTAAGCCGAGGCTCAGTTTTTTACTTTAGATCTATGCTATTCGCCACATAGGAAGGACAGCGGACCAATAATAAAGCCCATCTAGAATCTACAGCCACCTAACAAATGCACATTCTTCCTTTACAGCTGAAGGGACAAAGCCTTTACCGAGTAAGCTCAACGCAGCGTTGGCATTATTTTATCTGGCGCGAGATCCAACATGCAAAATATGCACAAATAAAACACACTATGTTGGGCTACATGTTTACCGGCAGCGCAACCACACACATGGACAGAGAAAGGAAGCAAAACGGAAACACAGCGCTGACACTCACAACTAAACTTTTTATTGTAGAAACAACACTTATATGATCAACCCCCCTGCATCCCCTGCATGCGCAAATTGAGAGAACGCATAGAGCAAGCGTGCGGATAAACATGTTCTCTCAGTTTGCGCATGCGGGGAACGTAGGGGGGTTGATTATATAAGTGTTGTTTCTGCAGTAAAACGTTTAGTTGTGAGTGTCAGCGCTGTGTTTCCGTTTCGCTTTTTTTCTCTGTCCGAGTGTGGTTGCGCTGCCGGTAAATATGAAGTACAACCAAGTGGCCCAAGTTTCCGTTTTATTACAGTATGTTGGGCTAGTTTGTTAATAGCTACTTGAAAGACGTAGCACAAGGTTAAGAACTAGAAGACAAGAAAAGAAGGGTTAGAAACAAAGCCAAGTTCTTTTTGTCCCTTCTTTTTTTTTTCTTGGCGCTCGTAACCTTGACTCACATCTTTCAAGTACAGAAATATATAACAGTGTAATCTACGGCCCACTATTTATTAGACGTGATTTGATCGCTGCTGACGAGACAAGACGAGAACCGTAGTGCATTCTGCAAGAATTCCTTTGTTTTGACGAATACACATGCTTCATAAGTTTGCTCGGAGATTGTTTTTCTGATTAATGATGGCGCATCCAACGTTCGTACACAATGAGGACGCAGTAAAAGGACGGCAAAAGTAGCATTCGGCTCACGCCTATACGGCAACATCTCGTTCACATTCATTTCGCTGTACTCGATGCTTTCTATGCTTTAACTAAGTATAACGATGTACTTCCTCTACGCTTCGATGAAACAAATAGCAGGAACTTTCCTCGGCGGTTTCATTTAGACACATTGTTTCTTGCTGCCATTGCTAGTGACAGAAAATTGACCCACTGTGAGTTTTACTCGCACCATGCCTTTAGCAGTTACATAGTCATCCATTATAATGACTTTTATAATTATAGTGACTTTTTAAGACACAAGCCTTATATGTCCCATGAGAAGGGTCACGCGACGAAAAGCCGGCGTGTGTACAAAAGGCTTACAAATCGTGAAGCTTTCGTCCACCCGTGCGCCTCGTGGCTACAGGCGCGCGAGATGGGCTTTCGCTTGGTCTTTGCTGATCAAGATGGGCTTTCGCTTGATCATCTTCTTCCGTTGTTTTTGCTATTTTTATTGGTATGTTGTCGCCATTCTTGTTCACGAAGACGACGACGACCGATGACGATGCCGACGGCCACTTTTCCCGTTTGATGAGGCACGTAAGGCGTTCGCCTTAAAAAAAATGGCGTTTGCGTGATTCGGCCTAAAGTCACATGACCAACCACGCGCCTCGAGGATCGAGGAGCACGAGCTGCGCGTTCAATTCGTTTTTCGGGCGTCCGCGTGATTGAAAAATAAAACTCTCACTTCATCTTTTTGAAAGCATGAAACCGACGCGATAAAGAAGGTAAAAAATTGGGGGCCGCTTAAGCTTCGCCTTTAAGAGCTGAACGCGATAGCGATATCCTGCCCCTATTGCGCACTCCGAACACTAGGAGTATTTAACAGAATGCGCGCACTAAGGTGTGTGCCTTAGTAATGGGTAGCATGCTTTAAACCAGAAACTTTTTCTAAGTTGCGATGCACCCACTACGTGGCCTTAAGGGAATACGCGCAGTAATGTGTGTGCCTTTTGTAATGGGTGGCTGTCTTTAAACCACCAAGTCGTTAGCATATTGACATGGTGTGACGCCTGATGGCAATGTACGATTGTACCACGCAATATTACTGCGATATTACATCTCGTACTGTGACACCTGTGTACAGGACGCGTATTTTTGGGAAGCATGAAAGTTAGTTTCAGTGCGGCTCGAAGCAGAGGCGTAGCTGTGTGGTAGAACACCTGCTTGCCACGCAGACAGCCCGGGTTCGATTCTCACTCGGACCCAACATTTTTATTATTTATTTTATTTGCAGCTTTTTCGATTTTTCGGTCACGGACAAGATGATGATTTTTCGCTCACAACCAACGGCGCCGACGCCGACGGCGGAATTTCTGCGATACGAGCTCTTTAACGCTATCGCGTTAATATTGGCCGCGTATCTGCGTACTTCGCAGCAAATGTCGTCGAAAGACGATAGTCTTCTGCCGGTCGTACTACATGAGTCCTCCTCCTCTATGTTGAATCACCGCATCTGGCTCATAGCGTCGCATTTGCAGCGCAGCCCTAAAACACTAGCATTTTCAGCGCAGCCTAAAAAAACACTAGGGTCTTTAGAATTACGTATCTATGCATTTTTTTAGTAAAGGAACACGCCAACTAATACTTACGTATTGATGTTGCGCCTCAGATATGCGTAACATTTGCTTTTTTATCGACAATGTTCACAGGTACGAACGGCGCTACCAGTTAAAGATGGCTGGGCGTTACGCAAGTGGTTAAACTTTGGCAGGGTGGCTGAATCGGGTGACGGACAGACAAACAGAAAGACAGACAGACAGACCAAATTTTCTGCGTTTATGTCCCCCAAGAAAGACTATCGTCTTTAATAATACGATCCCCTGGCACAGGAGACGTCATGGAAAACTTGCGCGAAGCGGTGCCGGCCGCTTGGACTGTCACCTACAGTTTCGAAAGTTGCGCATCAAGGCTGTCTTACATAATACAGTGCTTGTTTCGTGCTTTTCATGTCTTTTCTTGCGCCCCGTAACACTGTCATAAAACATTTGTACATCTTAAGTGTACTCAATACATTAATCTTGACGTAACAATAATTGAACATTGCGTTCTCGTGAACAAGGCTTCCGTACGGAAGCCGAAACGTCTTACTATTTTCAAGCCTTTTCATCTTGAGCGGTGTTTCTCGTTTTCCTTTTCTGATCATATGTTCTTTCCTGCAGCACCACCGATCGAACCACGTAAGTGCTACAAAAGCTTTCGTTCACTGACTTGCAAAATATATTAGAGGAAAGAAAAAGATAACCAGCTGCAAGACATTTATTTGCACAAGCTCCCTTCAATCGAGCAAATTTTCTCGCTAGGTTATAAGCTGAGGTTCACCAAATGAAAACTTAGCTATATTTGCATGCTTTTACGCATTCTTAGATGTGTATACTTCACGTCTATTTCGCGCCAGTTTGCATGGCACCTTCATTCACTTTGTTCACTCTAAGGTGGGAATTTTATAGGCGGTTATTCGTGCCACTCATCGCGTGCCACGTTATTAACGACACGAGTGTGAACTAATGCGTTTTTTTATTGCAGCCCCAGTGATAAAGCCAAGTAAGTGGGGAACGTTAAGGAGGGGGGTGTGTCTACAATTGGGTGGTGATGGTATACGATGATTATTGCGTATATATGCATACTGTCACTATTAATATATTAAGTTTATTGGCGTATGAGCTTACGTTCGAACAACACAGCCACAGCATTCCCAGGGTTTGGGGACATGTGTACGTGGCGCCATCTCTCGGTGGCAGCAACGGCGTCCTGTCATAACTGAACGGGAAATAGGCGAAAAAAATCATATCTCGAAAAAAAAGCTAGTTACTAAAAACGACTCCCGGTTATATGCAGCAAAGACCCACTGCAGCATTTTGGTGAAATTGCAGTATTGCACTACGAAGCGTGTGGCTTCCCAGGGCAATTGAACACCACCCATTATAAACACATGGGGTCCCATTGTAAAATATTAAACACTCTGGGAAGCCACGCAGTTCGTAGTGCGACACTGTAATTTTACCAAAATGTTTCAGTGGGTCTCCTCTGCATATAAGCGGGAGTAGGTTTTGGTAACTAGCTTTTTCCTTGAGATATGATTTTTTCGCCTATTTCCCATTCGGTTACGACAGGCCACCGCTGTCACCGACAAGAGATGGCGCTACGTGCACATGTCCCCAAATTCTGGTCATGCTGGGAAATGTTTGATGTCTATCACGTGTCGTACAATCCGCTGCACACACAAACTTCAAGGAAGTGGGAGGCGGGGGCATCCTGGGGGTACCCCCAGGGTACCCCCCCAGGATCTGCAAACGCCTTAAACCGTGCAGTGCTCGGAAAACAGCACATAATCGTTGACAAGCTGGGCTGCAATAAGTGCGCGAAGTTTTATGGGGGTATCACAACGAAGAACTTCGGCTACAATCTACGAAAAAAATACAAGCTCTACCCACAGGGCGACAGATTGCCTGTCCTTATTTCTGTGAAAGTCGTGCCGGCTGCTTTCCGTTCGACATGTAAGTGCTTTTTCTCTGCTACTGTAAATTGCAGGCACACTGCAGAATAAGTGTTCGTCATTTCTGCCTAAACTTTGTTCGGCTGATACAGCTTGATACACTTTGATACAATTTACCGCGACGCTCAAATCTTCCACTTAGGAGCAGCAATATAAAAGTATATATGCACGGAAGAATCAACCCTCCATAACACGCAAAAGTGACTGAACTCACGAATATGAGCAAAAGCGACCGGATGGAGCATTCAATGCCAATTCTGTTTACGTGAAATGGCTGTGGGCAGAGCTTGTATTTTTTCTCATGTGGTAACCGACTATACTTCTATATCTTAACGAACCACGGCATCCGTAAAGTTTAGCATGGACTCATGTGAGCGCACGAAGATGCATTTTAACGCAGTGAAAGAGGTCGGCCCATAGCGAGCGGCTGTTGGACTCAATATGAGCGATTAGGGAAAGGCCCACAAGATGCCGCTCATGGACTGTGTAGGAATCAACTCGGATTGTGAAACCCCAATAATTAAGAAAACCCTGAGGTTTTGAATATACCGCTGCCTAGATGTCCTGCGCGAATCACGCTTCATTCTATCCAAACGTGTGCCTCATTTGCACCCTTGGTTACATTCAAGAGTACATTATTTACCACATAAAGTTCACAAATAACCGATTAAAGTGAGCTTTTCGCGGTGCATGACCTCATAAGCTTTTATTGTACCTGATTACAATACACTGTGCTGTTTATCTAATTAGGAACACTTTTATTTACTTACGGGTGCCGGATAACTGCTCCCTTCGTTTTTTCAGCTGAAGCAACGTTCCCTGATGAGGACAGCGGTGAGTCATCATGGCGATATGTCCGTAGAGTAAACGTAACCGTGAGAATGAAGGGCACCCACTTAAGCTGTTGCTGCGGTCATACATGTAACTTTAGAACGCTGGATTTTGAGCCTTCTGAACGCATTCCTTAGCGCATTTCGTAGACTTGAATAGTTACCATCCAGTGGCGTAGCCAGGAGGTGGCACACCGTGCCCGTGACCCATTCCCTGCGAAATTTTCGTTTAGCCATGTCATACAGAATACAAAATGACACTCGATAACATCTGTCTGCCCAGCCCCCACTTCAGATCAAGAAGGTGTCAACCCCCCCCCCCTTCCCGAAAGAAATTTCTGCCTACGCCCCTGCTACCACTCAAAGCAAGGCTTCTTTGAGTTGACGACGGTCTTGCGGCAGGTGCAGCACCCCGATCTAGAAGCATGGAAACACGACATACGGAAGTAACAGATTTCAAGTTGCCTGAGAGGCCACGGCGAACTCCTGTTCGGCGCCGTTCATTTTTCTGGTTGTGTAGAAGTATCGAATGTTTTGTTGTGGGAAAACACATCCGGGCAAACGAAAATGGAAGTGGAGCTATCACCGCACCGACGTGGCTTGGCGACGCACGCTTTCACAGCCTAGGGAAAACCGAACAACGTGACTTGCGGCAGTAAGGCTAAGTTCATTGGCTATGTCATAGGCAGTGATGACAAATCTGACGACGACCGTCTGTGTCGCCACTTAAAACAATCACAAAACGAATGAGAGATGACGAGCTGTGTTTCAACAGCTAGACCCACAAGAAACACTTTTAAGATTCGCGTTTCGCCCCGCCATGGTGGTCTAGCGGTTATGGCGCTCGGCTGCTGACCCGAAGGTCGCGGGATCGAATCCCGGCCGCGGCGGCTGCATTTTCGATGGAGGCGAAAATGTTTGAGGCCCGTGTACTTAGATTTAGGTGCACGTTAAAGAACCCCAGGTGGTCGAAGTTTCCGGAGCCCTCCACTACGGCGTCTCTCATAATCATATCGTGGTTTTGGGACGTTAAACCCCAGATATTATTATTAAGATTCGCGTTTCGCTAGCCAGACGGCGACGCGGAGGATGTCAAAGGTCATATCAGGTCTGCAATCTAGTGCGAAAACAATGAATAGCCCGCCAAGCTACAGTATCACCGCACCGATTTATTGCGGCGAATATAGCGGGCGTCTGTGATTAATATGGTTGCCCCCCCCCCTCCCCTTGCTCCTGCCCTGCTTTTTGCCCTGCTTTATGCATCAGTGAAGGTTCCGAATAAATATCTAGACTCGAATTCCTCCAAAGTTTTGTTGTATGTAGCGAGTACATTAATTTGTGTAAACGCCGCACGTTTCATATTTCAGGTAACCGAACGAGGCCTCCAGGTAAGTAATTATATTTACGACATTGAAATTTCGGGAAAACATCTGCGAGGCATTGGACGCTCACGTACCCGAAGTAACTTCACTGAAGTGCGCTTATAAGCGGCTTGTGCCACGCACGCCAGCTCTTGCCCAATTGTGAAAACAGATCCGGAAATGTGAAGAGATGCATCTTAATATGCGCTTTAACCCAAATCTAAAGTCGTGTTTCTTTGAAAAGCTTGCATTTTGTATAAATAATATCGGGAGCACCATTGCTGCGGACAGGCGCTTGCCTAAAGAAAGAACGAAGACGACGCGCAGGGTTGCTTGTACGGCTTACTGCGAGCTGAGCACGCTGCAGTATGACCAGTATGACCAAGCGGGCTCTCGTGGAAAGCAGATCGCTGCTGCGCATTGGCCTCCGCGCTGCTGAGTGCATATGCGGCCCGCGCGCCCTATATTCTGTATCGGGTGCAAAGGCTAACGGTTTCGTGTGCGCAGCCTTCACGCGCACTCATTTTCAGAGTCGCGTTGAATCTATAGGAAGCACGAAATGCTCGCTCACTCCTGTCTACTTGCTTCATCAGGTCGATAAAGAGACAGCGAGTGTTCGCAATCACCGAGGGAAATGTGTTCATTTTAGTCCGCGTGCACGCAACACCATGCTCGTTAATTTAATTAGCATGCGAATGCTCACAGATGTTAAAACAGCCGACGAAACTGCATACCCCAATAAGTTTGCGTATTTGTGTAATATTTTCGCTATCGCCATAACTATTTGCTTTTTGGGCAAAACTACGAAATTTGCATGTAAGAATGAAGCTCAGACAGTCCTGAGTACTTAATATATAGCGGACGTTAGCAGCATGTTTGTTCAGTCAGTCGATTGATGTCTTATCAAAATGTTTGGCTTCTCAAATCAAACACAAAACAGGAAGCTCCACATCTTTGTAAAATGCACCCTGATTACCACTGCTACAATGGTTTTAAACAGCGAAGCTGTTTAGCAAATCTTTCCTTGTGAGTCGATCACAGAAAACTATCACCATCTTAACGGATATGTGCTACTGTGCGGCTACCTGACAACTAGTACAGAGAGAGAGAGAGAGAAAGAAAGAAACAAAGAAACAAATAGAGAGACGTAAAGAAAGATATAAAAAAAGAGAAAGAGAGAAATTCTTGCTGAAAAAAATTTTTGACGAGGCGGGATTCGAACCCGCGTAACATCGATCCGAAGGCTAGCGTCCTAACCACTCGGTTATCCAGGCACGCTGGCAGAGCATAGGGAGGGAGCCTTGCATAGCATAGTATAGCAAAGGGTGGGAAAGGGCTGTGAGCGTGAAGAGGAGAGATGTGATGGTGATGAGGAGGGAAAGGAGGAGGGGAGAGTGTAGAGCGTAGCTCAGAAAGAATGAGAAAGAGAGAGATAGAGGGAAAGAAATTCAGAAAGATAAAGGGAGACAGAAAGAACGTCAAAGAAATAGAAAGAAGTAGAAGGAGAAAAAAAGAAAGAAGAAAGAGGAAGCAAGCATCGCGTATTCTAGCGACCAGACACCGCACCACCTGGCGAAGCCGCACATGCGCAGCAGCTAAGCCAGGCCACCGAGGGAGACATCGCGCGCAACCTCCGCTCTATAGTGCGTAGCCTGCATCCGTACTCCCGAGGAGGACGCCACGCATCTCGAAGATCCTAGGGAGTACGAGCGGCGACGGGTCCGTGCTTCGCTGTGCCAAACTTTGCGCGACTTAGTGCAAACTGCGCGCAATTTTATAAGAAAGCAATAAAGATTACACATGTACTCCTATATTACAGCATCGTGTTGGGTTAACGTCAACTGCGGTTCTAGTGTTGGCTCCGCTTTTATAACAGTCTAATAAACAATACATCTGTATCCCTGTGATTCAGCCAGCTACATTCAAACGTTGCCGGACCCCGGAGGAATACGCTAACGAACGTTACGTGTGATATTCACATCACAACACCGCAAAGTGCACTTACTTTCGGTAATACTGACATCTGTGCTCTAACGTGAGTGCTGACGTTACGTCAGACTATAAGTCGCCCCTTAAACGCCATCGTAGTCGACGTGCCTGTTAAGCCCACGATGTGCACAAAACTACTGTACTTACAAAACATGTCGATCCACCTCGTAACGCTTAGGTCAAAGCCCAAAAAAACGCAGCATAGACTCGATGACTGCATCGCATGAAACCGATTCCCACAAGGCGTGGAATCTGCCGAAATTTTTCGGGGGTCAAGGGAGGAACATCTACAGAATACAAAATTGCTCTACCCTACACCTTTCGACGACACGTGTATGAATGCGTGCCCAGGTAAATGTCTCAATTCAAGAATTTTAAATCATCCGTTGCATGCTGAGGCTTACACATTTTAGAGAGAGCTTTAATGATGATACCTTGTGTAAACGCATCGCACATTTCGCATTTCAGCTCGTCGAACCAGGCCTCCAGGTAAGTGATAATATCTGCGAAGCTTTAGATTCTTACACTGTCTCAGTAACTGCACTACGATGCTCTTACGGTCGGTTTAGAACACAGAAGCAGGATCTTGTCTACTTACTGAGAATTAATCTGGAACAGTAGGCATATTTGAACCTATGTCTTAAAGCACAATTTAATTTCGTGTTCTTATTTGAACTTTTATTATTTCGCATTCTATATGAATAAAATTCCCATTATTGTTACTCAATGGAGAGGATGCAGCGCGTGAAGTAGTTTGCTGGTTTGCTTTTACGAGACACTATGAGGTGCGCACGCGGTACTGTGACTAGGCGCCCTTTACAGCGATGACGTGGAAGACAGCGCCGGAGCAAATACGCCATCTATCGTCTGTGGCAGGAACGAAGATTGGGCCCGTAGCAAGGCCGGGCTAGCCGAGATGGCTGGCGTATTCGTGTGGGCTGTCTACCTGCCTGCTTAGTGCCACAGTCCGCACGATCGCAAGCTAAAGTCTAGGGGCAGCAATAAACGTTCCTTGAATTGTCACTGCGCTAATCAGCCGGCCAATGTTCCTACTGTGAACGCTCGCGGTTATCGCCTGAAATCGACTCATGTTTGCCTCTATGCGCGCTATATACCAGCCAGTTTAATTAGTGAGCGTGGTTCCAATACAGATTACATCAACGTTAGAACGACCGATATTTCTTTGTTAAGGCGAAAGCCTTAATATGTCTCATGAATCGAAAAATTCGGCGTGCGGCATTGACAACACGAGTGGTACCAAGTTACGTCACATGACATCATCAATTACATCATAGATGGACGAAACTTGTGAGGTCATCACTGACGTCATAAATAAACTTATCACATGACATTGGCTCTTGGTCAACAGTGGGCCGATCCCTCACGTACTGCACCACAGTGTGCACAGTGTGAAGTGCACAGGACTTTAGAGGCGGAAGTAACAATCCAATCGACTGAGAACGTCCATGAAACTTAATTAGTGTCTCGTGAGGACGACGCTTTTGCCTGCGCTGCCCTTAGCGTTACCCAAAGGGACTGTGACCTCTTTATAACAATTTACTATCGCCTTCGCCGTTCGTCTATTGCTCAAAACGGTGACTCTTCTTCCACAAGATGAACGATTAAATCGTGCTTAACAGTGTTCAAGCCGCATGCGAAAGACTGCAGGCTTAGTCGGAAAGTACTACACTCAAAGATTAGAAAACATGTAGTAATGGGAATTAGTGTAATTTAGCACGCACCGTCCACACAACGCTCCCGGCGCTTGCTCAATGCCCATAAAATGGTAAAATTTCCTTCTTCGTAATTTCCATGTTCGCAGTGGCAACATGGCACAGTATTTTCATCAGCTGCCTCTCAACTCCATCAAGTCACGCAATAAAGCGCAATAGTCATTGTTTTTCGTTGAGCTACTCCTGCAGGGCCTTCTTCGTACTTTCATAGAGAGGGCTTCGTCCCGTCAGACTTGATGCCTTAGGTAGCATTTGAGTAGCAACTTGATGCCTTAGGTAGCAATTGGTCAGCTGCCAGCTCGTGCAAAGATCGTGTGCCATGTGACGCCCTGTGGATTAAGGAAAGAAAATGACTTTCAAGGGCTCGTTTTTCTTTGTTAGACACGATATTAATGAGAACTAACAAACAATAATGCCAACAAAAGTAGAGGGGATGTTAGTTGTAGTAATTAAGATATAGATGTGAAGAAAGTAAAGTGGACGAAAAGATAACCTGCCGCCGGCGGGGACCGAACCTGCGACCTTCGAATAACGCGTCCGATGCTCTACCATTGACCTACGGCGGCGGTCATCCCTCCGTCCACTTTATCGGGTATATAGGTGCATTTAAACCTAGGAGTGTTAGTCAGCGCCGATCGCAGCCATGGCGGCGAGCGTGGAACACTCTTTTTCTGCCTGCTGACGTCACGTAGCACGTGATATTTTTACGAGCTGGCAGCTGATCAATAATCCCTCGCCTATAGCTACCTGAAGGCATGAAATCTGCCAGAACGAGACCCTCGGATTAGACGCACATAAATACCCAACATAAGTGGACGACGGAGCGCTTTCCGTCGCGGCTCAGTTGGTGGAGCATCGGACGCGTTATTGGAAGTTTGTGGGTTGGGATCCGACTGACGGAAAGAGTGCTTTCTTTTTCGTCCACTCTAATTCCTTTCAGTTTAGGTCGTAATCCTTACACGACAGTTAAAAAGAAACCAACGAACAATTTCCCCTACGCCTTCCTTCGCTTAATTTCTGTTGCTTTCATTGGATGGTTGATGTACAAGTAGGTTAAAGAGTGCGTTAATAAAACAGCTTCTGTTAACGCACCCCACATTTCCAATTTCAGGTCGCCGAACGAGGCCTCCCAGTAAGTGATCATACTTACCAGATCAAAACTACAGCACAAAATTTCCGAAGCTACAGTCTATGCTCTCACCTTCTCACTGTATTGCCAAAATGCACCCCGGACCTGCCTGTAGCATAGACGCAAGTTGTTGCGAAAACACTAAGAACAAATGCAGAAGAATAAGGAGACAGCGCTTCCTAACATGTCCGACAGTGAACCAACTAGCTCGAACCAAAGTACTGCTCAAGAAGACTCAATTTAATTTAAATTAGACACCATATTTGCATTTATCGTTCGTTACAATTCACAGTTCTTCAATATGATGTGAAATAAGTCAACATAACCGTTACTACGGATATCAGGTTGATTTAGCAACGAGGGAAGGCAATACGGCTCTGTGGGCTCTTTGTATGGCACACTTTCAGACTATCTCATGTTGCGAAATTCTCCACATTGCTTTGTTGCATTCGTTACTGGCCGATGAAGCCCTTTCTTATCGTGGGAAAGCAAAAGCGCCGGTTATGAGAGTTCTTATACAAACACATCAATTATAGCTGCACAGTGTTCTCAGGAGAGCACAGCTCAGCTTGCGGGCTATGCATTTACAGCTCGCACGTTGTATTAAACAAGATTGTTAAATGCTTCAATTAGAGTGCACTCTATACACTTTCTCTGCACTTGATTACCATTTATACAGCAGTAGCCTACTTTGAATGCATTTGTACCTCCCTGACTTTCCTATATTGCCCCTTTCTCTCTACTAATGTGCTTGCTAAGCAGTGCACTGTGACATTTTTGCCCGTTGAGAAACTCGTTTCACAAAAAATCACGTTGTTATTACTGTACAGTAAAACATAACAGAGTAAAAACCTTTGCGCGTCGTTCATTCCGGTTGGAAATTCACAATAAGAACAACTAGCCGACACGTTATCGTCACGCGCTAGCATTCATCCACTGAGGACAGATTTCACCCAAGAACAAACGCTTAGAAATACAGAAAACTAATTTAATGATTTAGGTATGACTCAGTTGAATAAGTACTGGTTACGGAACGTTTGTCATAAAACGTGCTGGCTAAAATTTATACGCTATTACTACCTAGCGGTCATTTGTAATGTGTGGATTAATATATGATCTCTTTTCGAAATAACACGTCCGCACACTTGACGTTGCCAGGGTAGCTGGTGTAGTTATATTACTGCGATATCGATTATAAGGACATTAAACACCAAACTTCGCAATCGCCATGATGTCCTGCATAATAGTATCTTCTGTTATTTAGAATTTCATGCACTGTTTTGGGTTCAAAGGAAGTCGTACAACGGTGACCAGGGGAAGATGGGCGCTTGATGTGGCGCCTACTTCTCTTAATTGTACCTAATGTTGGGGGTCACGTCCTCAATCACACGCAAGGACGGCGGTGTATGTGAGATGCGCGCTCGTTGCCATGATCAAACTCACGTTTAGGGGTGGAGATAGCAGTCTAGCGAGTGCTCATCTGTACTTGATGAAAAAAATTCTGGCTCTAAGACGCGATAATAGCGACTGTCCTAAACAGAATTGGCGCAGTCGGCACCCCGAGCTCAAATTCAAGCTTTCATATAAAATTCCTGAGCGCTGAACCGACGACGTTTTCTTAGTTTCTGTTTGAAATGGACGCTAGAAACTGTTTATTCTAACGCTTGACATATGCAATTTCAGAAGTCTTACTTCCGCGAGACGACAACAGAACAAGCACCTGCTTATCCATGTGCACTGCATATGACGTATTACAGAACCATCTATTTTGGAGCATGGATTAGCGTCTATCGAGATTATAGCTACCCGCTCAACTGATTCTCGGCTATGAGTGTATAGGTAGGGACGTCTAAGATAAACACGTAAGCCCTAGAACATTGTTGATGCTTATAGACTACAGAGTATTTTAACAGGACCCACTCACTACGCGCGTTCTGTATTTCATATATATTTCGGGTGCCCGAACGACCCCTCCCGGTAAGTAAGCATTCCTTCGCGGCCCAAATTTCAGCATGCAATTCTGCAGGGCTCTAGTATGTATACTCTCAATCAACTGCAGTAACTTCGGAAAAGTTGGAGCTCATCCACCCTTGTGATAAATACGTAGGATCTTGTTGGAAGTTCACGTTACATTGCTTTTGAATTCAGCATAAAGGTGAAAGCCGGAGCATAGAAACACAATTCGCAATATAGGTTGTATGAACAGAAATAAGCTGTCTCCGACCGGCTGGCCGACGTTTCGATAGGTGGACCTAGCTTAGTCAAAGGAGCCTGGTCATTCATGACGTGTTAATTTTGAAAGGCTTAGGGTCGTTGATATCACGGCACGCGGCGTCGCCGTTCGTACCGACAGCGACATCACGTAACATTCGACATCAGTAGCTTTCAATAACTGTTGTATTCACCTGTCAGGACTTCATGTTTAGTTACCACAGTGCGCAATTGAACTCGTTCTTTTCTTACAACGAACATACCAAGAAAACCGTACTGTTTTTCAGTTTGCACAGTTCCATTCAACCCATATATTTACTTGCCCAGTGAAAAAGTTATGTGTGTAACTAGCAATAACTTGCGTGCGAAACTGAGAGCCCCTCGAGGCAGCTGGTTTAATTCCCGGCCAACGACGACCGAATTTCGATGGAGGTGAAATATAAAAGCCACCGCTGCACGTCGATCTACGCTCACGTTAAACCACCCCAAGTAGTCAAAACTATGGAAAATCAGTTGCGCGGATTCCTGCAAGGTGGCGGAACGGTAAGAAAGGGGAAATTGAAAAAACGCTCGTTTGTAGAACGAAGCCACAAGGAAATCTAGACGGATTTCTCAGAAAAAAAAAGCTTCTTGTTGCCGAAAAATTCGTCCTGGTCCGGGGATCGAAACCGGACCAACGCCTTTCCGGGGCGGTCGCTCTACTAAATGAGCTAACGACGAAGCTAGCAACTGCGAGCACCAGGGTGCATCGGGAGTGTAACCCTCATGTGCTTCGAGTTGTCGATGAATTCGCCATCGCACTGCCAATTTCTGTCTTCCTGGTTAGCTCAACTGGTAGAGCGACCACCCCAAAAGGCGTTGGTGCGGGTTCGATCCCCGGACCAGGACGAATGTTTCGGCAACTAGGAAGCTTTCTTTCTGTGAAATCCGTATAGATTTTCTCGTGCCTTCGTACTACAAACGGGAGGTTGTCACATTTCCTTTCTTAGTCAGTATTATTCTGTTGTCCTCCACTATGGCGTGCTTCCTAATTATATCCTCGATTTGGCACGCGAAACTCTAGAACCTTATGATTTCTTAATACAGGAGGGCTAGGTACGTGGCCGAAATAGTTATATCTGCAACATCTTTTATTATGAGGCTGCCCTTATCCTGGGTGATTATTTCGTTCTACAATGAGTGCAATACATTTTTTGACAGCGCATCGCAATTTATTACAACTAAACGGTAATCGCTAATTGGCACTGCATGCGGTGCGCATTACCAGGTCCACCGTTGCCGACAACAGTAGGACACCAGTGCTCAGAAAACGTCGAAGAGTTTTGTCGAAAGCGTCACCAGGTCTGCGTTATGAAGAATAACATGCCGTCTTGTATCAGTAAGTAACGATCTTTATACCTTGCATGCGTAAGGTATTCCTTGTAGTAACAGCGCGTCGCCTGAAGTCCCATGGGTCTACAGAAGTGGCATGACTGAATTTGACTATGAACCAACACACACACGGCTAGCGAGACAGAGGTTCCATGCGCCGCGATATATGAATTGATGCGTTGTTCCGTATGCTGTGGGCAGAGCTTGGACCGTAATTTATGCGTGTGAACGATAAATTGCAGAGTGAACTCCTCCTAGCGAACTATGTTATTTTGTTTATTTGTTTAGGTGTCTATGTGCTTTTCTGTACTTCTTCATTTTTGTTTCTGGGCAACCATTTCTTTTTTGTGCTGCAGAACGTAAAGAAACAGAGTAGCCGCGGTGCTATAACCCTCAACTTCTCCACAGAAAACAAGTTTGAATATAACAGAGGCAGAGGTTTCATTAGTCGATCAGTCAGGGATCGGCAAGTGACTTATTCGGCAAGGGAGCACCAGCAGCAGCCACGGACAAGAAAACCGGTGGAGGTTGGCAAAACAAGCTTCGCTTAAAAATAAATATGCTAACCGGGCACACGATTCGGCATTCGGTAGAATTATGCAAGCGTGAATATATATGGAGACTCGTTGCCTATAGTAACCGTAGGTTTGGCAAGCTCACTCATGAGTCGACTCACTCAGGCTCACTCAGACTCGGATCGAGCCATGAGACTAAATCTGAGTGAGTCCGGGTGAGTAATATTTTCGTGAGTTTGAGTCCGAGGGAGTCCGGTTGTGAAAAATTTCAGAGAGCCTGAGTCCGAGTGAGTCCGGTTGAGCAAAATTTCGGTGAGCATGACTCCGAGTGAGCCCTAAGCATAAAATATACTTCTTGAGTGAGTCTGGGTGAGCTCCGCGCTTTTTTTGCCGACATATGGTTCTATCTAAACAAATACAGCATTAATATCAGGTTTATGTCGGCTCATGTTTACACTCCCGTCGACGCACACATACTTGAAAGCACTAGTGTTCGTACGCCAGCTCAATATTTATTGATCAGAGGCGTGAGTTACTTACGGAAGGGGGGGGGGGGGGGCTAAGTGGCATGTGATACGTTACCCCACCGCCAGCTCTTTCACAGGTAGCTGATAAAAATATCTCGTGTGAGGCACCTCTTTCAATAAAAATGTCCTTACTGGATTGCAACCGCTGATAACTTATATTTGAAGGTACGAGATGAAAAGGCGCCAAGTAGAGCACCATTTATGCGAAATATTGGCGTTACACCATGGTTGAAAAGAGCTAATTATGTGCTAGCGGACTCATGAGTCGACTCACTCAGACTCAGATGGAGCCGTGAGTCTGAATGTGAGTGAGCCCGGGTGAGTAATACTTTGATGAGTTTGAGTCCGAGTGAGTCCGGCTGAGAAAACTTTTAGTGAGTCTGAGTCCGAGTGACCCGGTTGAGGAAGCTTTTGCTGAGTCTGAGTCCGAGTGAGCTCGACGGGGAAAAAGATATTTCATGAGTGAGTCTGAGTGAGATACATTTTTTCCCGACCTATGATAGCAACTATGGGGTAATAATAATAATAATAATAATAAGTTTATTTGCCATCTTTGTGAAATACAGATGGGGGGATTGTAGAAAAAAAGCTGTCCCCGGACAGCTTGACTAGCCTACAACCCTTTGTATTTGGCAGTAAGGCAATATCACACATAAACACACATGCATATGTACATACACTCTTACATAATTATACAAACACAAAGTCACACACACGCGCATATATACAGGGGCATAGTAGTGCTTTAACATATTTCAACTCACACTTTCATCTTAATAGGCAACGAAATCAAAGATGTCTAAACATTGCAACGTGAATCTATGTAGAAACCTCATACATCCTTTTAAGTTCTTTGAAGGAGGCCGTAAAAAGATCAAACTGTATTGATTTATAGCTGTTCAATAGTGTAGGTACTGTATATTGAAGCATTTGTTTTCCGTAGTTTGAACGTGGTGTTGGCACTAACCATTCCTCTAAGTGTCTGGTACTGTAACTTGGAGCTTTTCTTTGAAGTTGGGCAAGATTACCTAGGTTGTTTATGTTCCGACTTGTTTGTATATGTGACTCAAACGATATTTGTACAAATTATGTGCAGGGATCACGCCCGAATTGTTAAAGAAAGTTATTGTCGATGCTGTGTAAGAAGCGTTGTACGCGTGGCGGAGATATTTTTTTTTGTAACAAGAAAATACATTCTAGATTGGTGTGCGTTGTGGTACCCCATACTATTTGACAGTAGTTTAAATGAGATTGAAAAAGTGAATTATATAGTAAAAGTTTAATACATGTGGGAAGAATGTAGCGTAAACGGGCTACTACACCAGTGATTTTGCTAGCTTTATTTAGGACGTAATTAACATGATTATCCCATGACATGTTGGCTGAGAAGATAACACCCAGACATTTGAAGTTCTCGGCATGTGCGTCTTGCATAAGTGGCAGATTCCTTATTGCAAATAGGTGGCTTCGGAGACCAAACCGCGCTACTCGGGTTTCTGTGCGTATGCGATATACGAAACAAAATATCGGGGCTCGTGTTAAGTTCCCCAGAAACGAACAAGGAATTGCGGTATTGAAGTTAAGTGCCACTGCAACGTGTGGTCCAGCGATGAGAGCCACATAACATTTATTTTTCTAAATTTGAGGATGATGAAGGTCATAGTGAAGCATCTCTTCTTTTTGTATTTGCTTTTAGAAGAACAAGAAACAGAACCAACGACAACAACAGGTCGTGAGTACCGGCCTTCCTGAATATTTTCAAGCGTTGTTTTCGATGCACGGAACAAAATTGGGGTAGAACAGAATGGTTCTGCGACGTAATGTCCAAACATAAAGATAAGTCATTCATATGTGCGATAAGTCACTTTGGTATGAGCCCTTAAAAGGTACTCAAAGAGCAGACCGCAAATGGACTGTGGAGCGATCGGAACTCGATCTGTAATAATGCAAGTGTTCTTCATGAAGCAAAGACACTGTGATAGTATCTGTGTACCTTAAGTTGATAGTCAGTTCTATTTAATTTGCTGGGAAAGTATTTCTGCGCAAGTGTAGTGGTGACCAGCGTCATATTACTGGGCGTTTTGTTAATTTTACACCAAACAAGCTATTGACGTCAAGTTCCAGAACGTAGCCATGCACGACATCTAAACTCGAATTTTATAACTGGGTTTTTGAACACAAATGCACATTCCAGGAATAGCACCGCAAGATGACCAGAACGCCCAAATTTATCCGATATTTGAGGCCCACTCAGCAGTTCAGGTCAGGATTCGAGAAATAACATCACAGAATGTCAGGTTCAGTTGAGTTGTCAAATACAAAGGAGACTAAGTAAGCATAGGAGTCTAGTTCAAGTAAACGACGGAGCAAAGTTGGGGCAGTTTTCGTTGCTTATTAATAAGTTCAAGACGTTTTGCAATGGGCAGCGCGAAAGACGAAGACTGATAAAATTCACACGAGACGAGCGCAAGACCATCTGGTCCAATTTTCCGTTTTCTTGAAGATGCTCTCTCTAGCTCTATTCTGGAAAATCGAGAAACATAACCAACGAACACGCCAGATAACGAAGTGAACGAAAGTACAGAAATGTTATTATTGCGATAGCAATTATATGGACAGTCTCGGCTGGAAAGTGTCCGTCCCCGTCGCCGTCATGCACCGCATATGTATAAGTATGAATATATATAAAAGCCCAAAGAAAAATAATTCAGAAAAATGCTTCCGAAGCGCGGAATCGAACCAGGGGCCTCTTGCTCCGCAGCGAGTGGCGCTAGCCACTGCGCCACGGAATGCAGGCCCTCCACGTAGCTAACGGCGAGCGTTATATACACACCCATTACCGCTGGACGGACTCAGAGATGGCCGGCGCTTATAAGCGTTTCTTCATTACCAGCGACATGGCGCTAGTAGCGCGACGGGCGCATTTACAAGTCGTCGGCAAGCTAGCTCGCTTCTTATATTTGCGCAAGGAGAACCTTGGCCTTCCGCTGTCTGCTCGCGCGGTTTTCTCGTGGTGAGGGCAAGAGGGATGTTTCACGCTTTCACCGTGATGTCCGCGCTCATGTTACGGAGCGCCGCTAAACGACGCCGCTAAACGAACAAACAGAGGATGAGCGCGTACTATCAAGTGTCACAGCTCGACACTTGAAGCACGCTAGTTTCCTTCGCTGCTTCGGCCGCCTTTGCAACAGGAGCGCTGTTCAAACTGAGAGTATCCATTGGCGAGCCTCACTTCGTATAGCATTAGTTTCTTGCTATCGCATTCATTGCTTTGCCCTTGCGGCGAAACTGTGATTTTTTTTAAGTTTTAAAATTGTACTGATGAGATAAAAGGAATTGAAAGTGGAGGAAAAGAAAACGAAGTTGCCGCCGAAGAAGTGGCAGTGCACGCACGCGCAATGCAGAGTTTATCGGTTCAATAGAAGCGCTATCTCATACTGGGGCTCTTCGATTTTCGGACTTCTGGCAGTTCTCTGGCAGCCAGAGATAGCCAGAGGGTCAGTCAGCAAGTTCCGGTCGGGACAGGAAGCAGCGTCTTGGTCACATGTGTGGGAAACCCGAGACAACCCGAAGCTGCCCCAAGATTACAAAATCGAACGCTGGGACAGCCAGCGTAAACGTAAACAAGCGCTACCGCTACCGCCGTGGCAGCAAACGAAACTTTGCGCCGCGTGCGCGTTGGTTTTTCTGCATTGCCCGCTTGAAAATATGTGGCTAGGTTTGCTGAAGAGCTGCAGTGATATTCTCGAGCATACGGATTTGGGATACGATCACGTACGTTCGCAAAATCGTGCGCAACTCGCCCCGTCCGCGAACAAAACAGCCAGCTGGCGCACGGCGCCACGAAAGCGATGCAAGGTGAGCTACCGCGCCGCTAACGGCTTAACCAGCTCACGTCTGCTTAGTACGTGTAACAGTCGCTGCACAACACGACGCGAAAATCTCGCGAAAGTGATCGTGTCCCCAAAACAGCTCGAGGATCTATCGCGTACTACGTCGCACGCACGCGTTGACCAGCTTTTTTTCAATTGCGTTTTGTCATAACTTGAGACATGCGGCGGTATGGGTATGCCGTGGTTTAATAAAGCATCGCGTCAATAACGACCATACAATCTTCTGGTGCCCGGCTCACGCAGGGTTGGAGGGAAATGAGAGGGCGGATGCCGCGGCTCGTGCATTAACTTTCCGAGCACAGGCTATGGCCCCCTCAGCAGATTTACGAACCCCCGCGCCTTCTGACACCTACAGCCCCACAATCGCAAAAGACCTGCTTGCCCATCAGCGTTTTACCCGACAAGTATACGCCCCTCCCGACAAACGCCTAACAGGAGAGGAGGCAATAAATTGGAGAAAAATTCAAACTGGGGTTTATCCCCACTTAAAAAGATTACACGCCATGTTCCCTACGTGCTATCGAAGTTCCTGCTCCTGGTGCGGAGGAAGCCCTACACTCTACCACATTACCTGGGGCTGCTCTAAACACCCCCCACACCTGACACACACAGGCACGATACCAACACACACGTTGGAGCAGTGGGAGGCGCGACTGTCCAGCTCAGACCTGGCCGATCAGCAAGCGCTGATCGACCAGGTTGAACGGGCGGCCAAGGCCAGTGGGGCCCTCGACTAGGGTTCCCCCCCCCAAAGAATTTTTTTTTATTGTAAATAAAGTTTATCTCTCTCTCTCTCTGTGTGTGACGCGTCTTCGACTCGTTTTGGCAGATGTTGCCTGAACCTCTTTTGCAATCCTAAGTGGCACTCCAAAAGTCTCATGCACTAGCTCAGCTTTTATTTGAGCTACTAGGTGATAACCGCGTACATACTGCATGGAATTATTACTAAGAGGTGGAAAAAGACAAAGCCGACGATGAAATAAGCAACAAAAGGATGTATACATTTCTGAATTCATCTTCGTTTTTTCACATCGACGCGTCGTAGCATAACATAATACCGTAGATCGAAGTACGCTCGCACGCCGTTCGCGACCAACGAGGATCACACAAAAAAGAATGTCGCGATCGCTTTTATTCGATCAGTGCATTTTATCAACATCGAAGACCTAGTTGAAATAGTTAAGTTCTTACGGGGTTCACGCACACAAACATACGACGGAGCGAAATAGGTAGTTCGATCACAATCGTCTCAGCTAAATGCACATAAAGCAGACACGACACCACAATCGAATACTACCACGAAAAAATAAACTCGAAAGGGGTCTCCATGCGTTCGCACGAACGTGTACATAACTTTTGGGACATGTGCACGACGCAGTTAGAATGGTTAGAACGCGACAGTTCGCCGCGTTGTTCACGGAAGGAAACTTCGCGGGACACATAAGAAAAGCAATAAACATTAGCTCCAAATGCTCGCCTCCACTCGTAATCGTGCCATCTCGCACGGCGGAACGGCGCCGAGCGGCCCGAGCGTAAGGACAAGCAAAGGTGTAGTCCGCAAGCGCCCGCATTGCAATCCGTCGAGTCCTCACAAAGATGGCGGCGAGCGCGTATCGTCTCTTTTCGGCGTCTGCTAGCCCGAAACCTTCCAGAGAGCTTCCTGGCGACCCTCGGGCTCCCCGCGGGTCGCCAGAACCGTCCAACCCGAGAAAAACGAACGCCAACCGGAAGTGCACCGCGGGGGGGTCGGAGCAACCCGAGAAAAACGAGCGCGCTCTGGCTGGCTCTGGCAGCCCGCGGGTAGCCAGAAGTGGAAAATCGAAGAGCCCCACTGTGTCCCGTCGTTCACTATGAAGAAATTTCACGTGACATGTATGGCCCTTAACCAATAACCTTGTATGAAAACATATGAATCATATGTGTCATATATGTATCAACAAGTATTGATCATATGTTTTCATGCAAGATTATTGTATATCTTCCGCGGCGTCTGACGAAACGTTTCGGTAGCATTATTGTGTCACTGCACTATGAATGTATTAAACTTGCTATTCATGCTATTCGTATGCACAACTAGTCGGTTAGGTGCCAGTTAAACACTGCAAGCGCGGATCGTCAGCAACCTGCAGTGACACACGTAATTGTGTGATATTTCCATTTTATTTCACTGTTGCAGCTACCACACCTGTGACTACGAACGCAGGTAAGTTGTGAAAACCTGTGCGGCCTGGGAGAGTTGCCGACGTATAAAAATACCTGTCTAATATAAGCGCGTAAAAACATCATTAGAATGTTCTCCTCGTTGGGAATATGAAATGTGCTTCTCACCTCCCTCTAACTTGCCGTGTGTGAACTTGACCCGATAATTAACCAGTCGCAACAGTGCATGTTCAATGCTTCTGCGCACTCCTGTTCAGTCATCACGCCGTGTCTGCTTAGATAACATTATTAAGTTTGCTGATGCTTCTCGTACCCGTGGTTTTAACAAGCTAAACCTTACAATGTTTCAACCTAGACTAAATTATGTACACAGGTTTTTTGCACACATTCATTCATTCAACCATGTCTGAAAAATGCCCATAAATACTTTTTGACCTCAGTAAACGAGCACTGTTTCTTTCACAAAGAGATAACTAAACAATAGTAATTGAACATCGCAACTCTTTGCATCAAGACATTCGGCCATTGCCATAAACTAATTCTTGTATGCGATCGATATATAGGATTATCCTCACCTCACGAAAACGTAAAGTCGAGGGGGGGCTGCAGTGGGCAGAAATAAGATATGACTAATTAGCTAACTAAATAACTAATTGACTATTTATTTATTTATTAATTGAATAACTAATTATTTACCCAAGTAAATCACTATTTAAATAACCAACTATCTAATAACTGGCTTACTAACTAACTAACTGAATAACTATTTAAATAACTAATTATGTACCAACTAATTACTGAATTAAGCAATTACCTACCTAATTAATTAACTAACTAACCAGCCGTCCAACCAAATAATGTAAATAAGTCACTTCTATTCGGGGTTTTCACTACCAGCCTCGGTTAGTGCATTTAATATGGGATTATTACAAGCTCAGCCGCGCTGCATTTAAATCGAGCCCGAATTACGAAATCCGCGCGGGACCTCCATGTGCAGCATACGTGAAGACATTTTGCCTTTGTTCAAGCCAACGTGCCGAGACGAAAAGCACCTCTTCAAACATCGCGGTGACCACTGCATCTAATTCGTTACGTCACGGATTCGTCACGGATTAGCGTCTATCGAGATTACAGCTACCCGCTCAACTGATTCTCGGCTATGAGTGTATAGGTAGGGACGTCTAAGATAAATACGTAAGCCCTAGAACATTGTTGATGCTATAGACTACAGAGTATTTTAACAGGACCCACTCACTACGCGCGTTCTGTATTTCATATATATTTCGGGTCACCGAACGACCCCTCCCGGTAAGTAAGCATTCCTTCGCGGCCCAAATTTCAGCATGCAATCTGCAGGGCTCTAGTATGTATACTCTCAATCAACTGCAGTAACTTCGGAAAAGTTGGAGCTCATCCACCCTTGTGATAAATACGTAGGATCTTGTTGGAGTTCACGTTACATTGCTTTTGAATTCAGCATAAAGGTAGAAGCCGGAGCATAGAAACACAATTCGCAATAGAGGTTCTATAAACAGAAATAAGCTGCCTCCGACAGGCTGGCCGACGTTTCGATAGGTGGGCCTACCTTAGTCAAAGGAGCCTTGTCATTCATGACGTGTTAGTTTTTAAAGGCTTAGGGTCGTTGATAGCACGGCACGCGGCGTCGCCGTTCGTACCTACAGCGACATCACGTAACATTCGACATCAGTAGCTTTTAATAGCTGTTGTATTCACCTGTCAGGTCTTCATGTTCAGTTACCACAGTGCACATTTGAACTCCAGTTCTTTTCTTACAACGAACATACCAAGAAAACCATAATGTTTTTCAGTTTGCACAGTTCCATCCAATCCATATATTTACTTGCCCTGTGAAAAAGATATGTGTATAACTAGCAATAAATTGCGTACGAAACTGAGAGGCCCTCGAGGACGCGGGTTTAATTCCCGGCCAACGACGACAGAATTTCGATGGAGGTGAAATATAAAAGCCACCGCTGCACATCGAACAACGCTCACGTTAAACAACCCCCAGTAGTCAAAACTATTGAAAATCAGTTGCGCGGAATCCCGCAAGGTGGCGGAACGAATAAGAAAGGGGAAATTGGCAAACAACCGTTTGTAGAACGAAGACACAAGGAAATCTAGACGGATTTCTCAGAAAAAAAGCTTCTTGTTGCCGAAAAATTCGTCCTGGTCCTGGTTCGATCGCCGGACCAAAGCCTTTCCGGGGCGGTCGCTCTACTAAATGAGCTAACGACGAAGCTAGCATCTCACTGCGCCAGGGTGAATCGGGAGTGTACAACTGATGTGCTTCGAGTTGTCGATGAATTCGCCATCGCACTTCCAATTTCTATCTTCCTGGTTAGCTCAACTGGTAGTGCGACCACCCCGAAAAGGCGTTGGTCCGGGCTCGATCCCCGGACCAGGACGAATTGTTCGGCAACTAGGAAGCTTTCTTCCTGTGAAATCCGTATAGATTTCCTCGTGCCTTCGTGCTACAAACGGGTGGTTGTCAACATCCCTTTCTTAGTCACAATTATTCTGGAGTACTCCACTACGGCGTGCTTCGTAATTTTATGGTGGATTTGGCTTCGTAATTTTATGGTGGATAGTTATATCTGCAACATCTTTTATTATGAGGCCACCCTTATCTTGGGTGATTATTTCGTTCTACAATGAGTACAATACATTTTTGACGGCGCATCACAATTTATTACAACTAAACGGTAATTGCTAATTGGCACTGCATGCGGTGCGCATTACCAGGTCCACCGTTACCGACAACAGTAGGACACCAGTGCTCTGAAGCAGCCGAAGAGTTTTGTCGAAAGCGTCACCAGGTCTGCGTCATGAAGAAGAACATGCCGTCTTGTGTCAGTAAGTAACGATCTTTATACCTTGCATGCGTAAGGTATTCTCTGTAGTAACAGCGCGTCGCCCGAAGTCCCATGGGTCTACAGAAGTGGCATGACTGAATTTGACTATGAACCAACACACACACACGGCTAGCGAGACAGAGGTTCCATGCGCCGCGATATATGAATTGATGCGTTGTTCCGTATGCTGTGGGTAGAGCTTGGACCGTAATGTGTGCGTGTGAACGATAAATTGCAGAGTGAACTCCTCCTAGCGAACTATGTTATTCTGTTTATTTGTTTAGGTGTCTATGTGCTTTTTCTGTACTTCTTCATTTTTGTTTCTAGGCAACCATTCTTTTTTTGTGCTGCAGAACGTAAAGAAACAGAGTAGCCGCGGTGCTATAACCCTCAACTTCTCCACAACAAACAAGTTAGGATATAACAGAGGCAAATTTTTCATTAGTCGTTAAGTCAGGGATCAGTAAGTGACTTATTCGGCAAGGGAGCACCAGTAGCAGCCACGGTCAAGAAAACCGGTGGAGGCTGGCAAAACAATCTTCGCTTAAAAATAAATATGCTAACCGGGCACAAGAATCGGCATTCGGTAGATTTATGCAAGCGTAAATATATGTGGACTCTGGTTGCCTATAGTAACCGTAGGTCGGCAAGCTCACTCATGAGTCGACTCACTCAGGCTCACTCAGACTCGGATCGAGCCGTGAGGCTAAGTCTGAGTGAGTGCGGGTGAGTAATATTTTGGTTAGTTTGAGTCCGAGTGAGTCCGGTTGTGAAAAAGTTCAGAGAACCTGAGCCCGAGTGAGTCGGGTTGAGGAAAATTTCGGTGAGCATGACTTAGAGTGAGCCCTAAGCATAAAATATACTTCTTGGGTGAGTCTGCATGAGCTCCGCGCTTTTTCTCCCACCTATGGTTCTATCTAAACAACTACAGCAATAATATCAGGTTTATGTCGGCACATGTTTACACTCCCGTCGACGCACACATACTTGAAATCACTAGTGTTCGTACGCCAGCTCAATATTTATTGATCAGAGGCGTGACTTACGGAGGGGGGGGGGGCTAAGGAGCTTGTGATACCCCCCCCCCCCCCCCCCCGCCAGCTCTTTCACAGGTAGCTGATAAAAATATCTCGTGTGAGGCACCTCTTTTAATAAAAATGTCCTTACTGGATTGTAATCACTCATAACCCATATTTGAAGGTACGAGATCAAAAGGCGCCAAGTAGAGCACCATTTATGCGAAATATTGGCGTTGACACCATGGTTGAAAAAAGCTAATTATGTGCCAGCGGACTCATGAGTCGACTCACTCAGACTTATAATGGAGCCGTGCGTCTGAGTGTGTGTGAGCCCGGGTGAGTAATATTTTCATGAGTTTGAGTCCGAGTGAGTCCGGCTGAGAAAAATTTAGTGCGTCTGAGTTCGAGTGACCCGGTTGAGGAAGCTTTTGCTGAGTCTGAGTCCGAGTGAGCTCTAAGGTCAAAATATATTTGATGAGTGAGTCTGAGTGAGCTCTCTACATTTTTTCCGACTTAAGATAGCAACTATGGGGTCACATCTGTGCATCTTGCGTAAGCGGCAGATTCCTTAATGCGAATACGAGGTTTCAGAGATGAAACCACACTACTCAGGTTTCTGCCCGTATGCGATATACAAAAGAAAAATATCGGGGCTCATGCTTAGTTCCCCAGAAACGAAGAAGGAATTGCGGTATTGAAGTTAAATGCCACTGCAACGTGTGGTCCAGCGATGACAACGACACAACATTTTTTGTGCTAAATTTGAGGGCGATGAAGGTCATAGTGGAGCATCTCCACTTTTTGTATTTGCTTTTAGATGAACAAGAAACAGAACCAACGACAACGACAGGTCGTGAGTACCGGCCTTCCTGAATATTTTCAAGCGTGGTTTTCGATGCACGGAACAAAATTGGGGCTGAACAGAATGGTTCTGCGACGTAATGTCCAAACATGAAGATAAGTCATTCATATGTGCGATAATTCACTTTGGTATGAGCCCTTAAAAATTATTCAAAGAGCAGACCGCAAATGGACTGTGGAGCGATCGGAACTCGATCTGTAATAATCCAAGTATTCTTGGTGAAGCAAAAGCACTGTGATAGTATCTGTGTACCTTAAAGGGACACTAAAGAGCAGAACGATTTTTCTCGTATTGGTAAAGTAGTCTTCCACGATACCAAAAACACCACGCTTGCTGCGAGAAGACGCTTAATAAGGGAGAAAACGCGCAAAGAGAAAATACAGGTGGCGACACCACCTTGGAATTCCCGCACCATTTGCCGTGACGTCACATATTTTTGACGGCGCCTGCTTGTGCCTACGTAGTTCCTAAACGGTTAAATCGAAGTACATTGTCTTCTGAGGGGGCCAGAGACTTGACATAACGAGTTTGTGGAAATTTCATCGAGCCAGTGGCGCCAAAATACGTTAAATGCTCTTTGAAATATTTTACTTCAAGAATTACAAAGTTCGGCGCGAAATTTAGAAATGAAACTTTGAACTTGGTTTTCTCCTCTAATAATAATCCTGTGGTGATGAAATAACGTACACAAGAGCTCTCCGAGCACACTTTATCAATCTAAACCAATTCATTGTTTCTCTTTAGTGTCTCTTTAAGTTGATAGTCAGTTCTATTTAATTTGCTGGCAAAATATTTCTGCGCAAGTGTAGTGGTGACAAGCATCACATTACTGGGAGCTTTGTTAATTTTACAACAAACACGCTATTGACGTCAAGTTCCAGAACATAACCATGCACGACATCTAAACGCGAATTTTATAACTGAGTTTTTGAACACAAATGCACATTCCAGGAATAGCACCGCAAGATGACCAGAACGCCCAAATATATCCGATATTTCAGGCCCTCTCAGCATTTAAGGTCAGAATTCGAGAAGTAACATCACAGAATGTCAGGTTCAGTTTACTTGTCATATAAAAAGGATACTAAGTAAGCATAGGAGTCTAGCTCAAGTAAACAAGAGAGCAAAGTTGGGGGCCTTTTCGTTGCTTATTAATAAGTTCAAGACGATTTGCAATGGGCAGCGCCAAAGACTAAGACTGATAAAATTCACACGAGACGAGCGCTAAATCACTTGGTCCAATTTTCCGTTTTCTTGAAGATGCTCTCTCTAGCTTTATTCTGGAATATCGAGAAACCTAACCAACGATTACGCCAGATAACGAAGTCAACGAAAGCACAGAAATGTTATTTGCGTTTTAAAATTGTACTGATGAGATAAAAGGAATTGAAAGTCGAGGAAAAGGAAACAAAGTTGCCGCCGAAGAAGTGGCAGTGCACGCACGCGCAATGCAGAGTTTATCGGTTCAATACAAGCGCTATTTCCTACTGTGTCCCGTCGTTCACTATCAAGAAATTTCATATGACATGTATGGCCCTTAACCAATAACCTTGTATGAACACACATGAATCATATGTGTCATATATGTATCAACAGGTATTGATCATGTGTTTTCATGCAAGATTATTGTATATCTTCCGCGGTGTCTGACGAAAGGTTTCGGTCGCATTATTGTGTCACTGCACTATGAATGTATTAAACTTGCTATTCCTGCTATTCGTATGCACAACTAGTCGGTTAGGTGCCAGTTAAACACTGCAAGCGCGGATCGTCAGCAACCTGCAGTGACACACGTAATTGTGTGATATTTCCATTTTATTTCACTGTTGCAGCTACCACACCTGTGACTACGAACGCAGGTAAGTTGTGAAAACCTGTGCGGCCTGGGAGAGTTGTCGACGTATAAAAATACCTGTCTAATATAAGCGCGTAAAAACATCATTAGAATGTTCTACTCGTTGGGAATATGAAATGTGCTTCTCACCTCCCTCTAACGTGTCGTGTTTGAACTTGACCCGATAATTAACCAGTCGCAACAGTGCATGTTCAATGCTTCTGCGCGCTCCTGTTCAGTCATCACGCCGCGTCTGCTTAGATAACCTTATTAAGTTTGCTGATGCTTCCCGTACCCGTGGTTTTAACAACCTAAACCTTACAATATTTCAACCTAGACTAAATATATGTACACAGGTTTTTTGCACACATTCATTCATTCAAGCATGTCTAACAAATGCCCATAAATACTTTTTGACCTCAGTAAACGAGCACTGTTTCTTTCACAAGGAGATAACTAAACAATAATAATTGAACATCGCAACTTTTTGCCTCAAGACGTTCGTCCATTGCCATAAAGTAATTTTTGTACGCGATCCATGTATCGGATTATCCTCACTTCAAGAAAAAGTCGAAGGGGGGCTGCAGTGGGTAAAAGTAAGATATGACTAATTAACTAAATAATAATTAATTGACTAATTATTTCATAGGTATTTGAATAACTAATTATTTACCAAAGTAAATCACTATTCAATTAACCAACTATCTACTAACTAACAGAATAACTGTTTAATTAACTAATTATTTAACCAACTAATTAACAAATTAGCAATTAACCAACTAAATTATTATCTAACTAACCAACCAGCCATCGAACTAAACAAGGTAAATAATTCACTTTTATTCGGGGATTTCACAGTACCAGCCTCGGTTAGTGCATTTAATATGGGATTATTACAAGCGCAGCCGCGCTGCATTTAAATCGAGCCCGAATTACGAAATCCGCGCGGGACCTCCATGTGCAGCATACGCGAAGACATTTTGCGTTTGTTCAAGCCAACGTGCCGAGACGAAAAGCGCCTCTTCAAACATCGCGGTGACCACTGCATCTGATTCGTTACGTCACGGATTCGTCACGGATTAGCGTCTATCGAGATTATAGCTACCCGCTCAACTGATTCTCGGCTGCTATGAGTGTATAGGTAGGGACTTCTAAGATAAACACGTAAGCCCTAGAACATGGTTGATGCCTACAGACTACAGAGTATTTTAACAGGACCCAATCACTACGCGCGTTTTGTCTTTCATATATAAGTCGGGTCCCCGAACGACCCCTCCCGGTAAGTAAGCATTCTTTCGCGGCCCAAATTTCAGCATGCAATCTGCAAGGCTCTAGTATGTATATTCTCAATCAACTGCAGTAACTTCGGAAGAGTTACAGCTCATCCACCCTTGTGATACATACGTAGGATCTTGTTGAATTTCACGTTACATTGCTTTTGAATTCAGCATAAAGGTGGAAGCCGGAGCATAGAAACACAATTCGCAATATAGGTTCTTTGAACAGAAATAAGCTGTCTCCGACCGGCTGGCCGACGTTTCGATAGGTGGACCTAGCTTAGTCAAAGGAGCCTTGCCATTCATGACGTGTTAGTTTTGAAAGGCTTAGGGTCGTTGATATCACGGCAAGCGGCGTCGCCGTTCGTACCGACAGCGACATCACGTAATATACGACATCAGTAGCTTTTAATAACTGTTGTATTCTCCTGTCAGGACTTCATGTTTAGTTACCACAGTGTACATTAGAATTCCAGTTCTTTTCTTACAACGAACATACCAAGAAAACCGTACTGTTTTTCAGTTTGCACAGTTCCATTCAATCCATATATTTACTTGCCCAGTGAAAAAGATATGTGTGTAACTAGCAAAAACTTGCGTACGAAACTGAGAGGCCCTCGAGGCCGCGGGTTCAATTCCCGGCCAACAACGACAGAATTTCGATGGAGGTGAAACATAAAAGCCACCGCTGCACGTCGATCTACGCTCACGTTAAACCAACCCAAGTAGTCAAAACTATGGAAAGTCAGTTGCGCGGAATCCCGCAAGGTGGCGGAACGGATAAGAAAGGGGAAATTAACAAAACACCCGCTTGTAGAACGAAGCCACAAGGAAATCTAGACGGATTTCTCAGAAAAAAAAAAGCTTCTTGTTGCCGAAAAATTCGTCCTGGTCCGGGGATCAAACCCGGACCAACGCCTTTCCGAGGCGGTCGCTCTACTAAATGAGCTAACGACGAAGCTAGCAACTGACAGCACCAGGGTGAATCAGGAGTGTACAGCTCATGTGCTTCGAGTTGTTGATCAATTCGCCATCGCACTGCCAATTTCTATCTTCCTGGTTAGCTCAACTGGTAGAGCGACCACCCCGAAAAGGCGTTGGTCCGGGTTCGATCCCCGGAGCAGGACGAATTTTTCGCCAACTAGGAAGATTTTCTTTCTCAGAAATCCGTATAGATTTCCTGGTGCCTTCGTACTAGAAACGGGAGGTTGTCACATCCCCTTTCTTAGTCAATATTATTCTATTGTTCTCCGTTATGGCATGCTTCCTAATTATATCCTCGATTTGGCACGCGAAACTCTAGAACCCTATGATTTCTTAATACAGATATAGTTATATCCCGATATAGTTATATCTGCAACAAGTTTTATTATGAGGCCACCCTTATCCTGGGTGATTCTTTCGTTCTACAATGAGTACAATACATTTTTGACGGCGCATCGCAATTTATTACAACTAAACGGTAATTGCTAATTGGCACTGCATGCGGTGCGCATTACCAGGTCCACTGTTACCGACAACAGTAGGACACCAGTGCTCTGAAGTAGCCGAAGAGCTTTGTCGAAAGCGTCACCAGGTCTGCGTCATGAAGAAGAACATGCCGTCTTGTGTCAGTAAGTAACGATCTTTATACCTTGCATGGGTAAGGTATTCTCTGTAGTAACAGCGCGTCGCCTGAAGTCCCATGGGTCTACAGAAGTGGCATGACTGAATTTGACTATGAACCAACACACACACGGCTAGCGAGACAGAGGTTCCATGCGCCGCTATATATGAAGTGATGCGTTGTTTCGTATGCTGTGGGTAGAGCTTGGACCGTAATGTGTGCGTGTGAACGATAAATTGCAGAGTGAACTCCTCCTAGCGAACTATGGTATTTTGATTATTTGTTTAGGTGTCTATGTGTTTTTTCTGTACTTCTTCATTTTTGTTTCTGGGCAACCATTCCTTTTAATGTGCTGCAGAACGTAAAGAAACAGAGTAGCCGCGGTGCTATAAACCTCAACTTCTCCACAGCAAACAACTTAGAATATAACAGAGGCAGAGGTTTTATTAGTCGATCAGTCAGGGATCGGTAAATGACTTATTCGGCAAGGGAGCACCGGCAGCAGCCACGGACAAGAAAACCGGTGGAGGTTGGCAAAACAAGCTTCGCTTAAAAATAAATATGCTAACCGGGCACAAGATTCGGCATTCGGTAGAGTTATGCAGGCGTGAATATATATGGAGACTCGTTGCCTATAGAAACCGTAGGTCGGCAAGCTCACTCATGAGTCGACTCACTCACACTCGGATAGAGCCGTGAGACTAAGTCTGAGTGAGTCCGGGTGAGTAATATTTTGGTGAGTTTGAGTCCGAATGAGTCCGGTTGTGAAAAATTTCAGAGAGCCTGAGTCCGAGTGAGTCCGGTTGAGGAAAATTTCGGCGAGACTGACTCCGAGTGGACCCTAAGTATAAAATATACTTCTTGAGTGAGTCTGCGTGAGCTCCGCCCTTTTTTGTCGACCTAGGGTTCTATCTAAACAACTACAGCAATAATATCAGGTTTATGTGGGCTCATGTTTACACTCCCGTCGACGCACACATACTTGAAATCACTAGTGTTCGTACGCCAGCTCAATATTTATTGATCAGAGGCGTGAGTTACGGAGGGGGGGGGGGATAAGGGGCATGTGATACGTTACCCCCCGCCAGCTCTTTCACAGGTAGCTGATAAAAATATCTCGTGTGAGGCACATCTTTCAATAAAAATATCCTTACTGGATTGTAATCACTCATAACCTATATTTGAAGGTACGAGATCAAAAGGCGCCAAGTAGAGCACCATTTATGCGAAATATTGGCGTTGACACCATGGTTGAAAAAAGCTAATTATGTGCTAGCGGATTCATGAGTCGACTCACTTAGACTCATAATGGCGCCGTGAGTCTGAGTGTGAGTGAGCCCGGGTGAGTAATATTTTGATGAGTTTGAGTCCGAGTGAGTCCGGCTGAGAAAAATTTTAGTGCGTCTGAATTCGAGTCACCCGGTTGAGGAAACTTTTGCTGAGTCTGAGTCCGAGCGAGCTCGACGGGCAAAATATATTTCACGAGTGAGTCTGAGTGAGCTCTCTACATTTTTTCCGACCTATGATAGCAACTATGGGGTCACGTCTGTGCATCTTGCGTAAGCGGCAGATTCCTTAATGCGAATACGACGTTTCAGAGATGAAACCACACTACTCAGGTTTCTGCCCGTATGCGATATACGAAAGAAAAATATCGGGGCTCATGTTTAATTCCTCAGAAACGAAGAAGGAATTGAGGTATTGAAGTTAAATGCCACAGCAACGTGTGATTCAGCGATGACAACGACACAACATTTTTTTGTGCTAAATTTGAGGGTGATGAAGGTCATAGTGAAGCATCTCCAATCTTTTGTATTTGCTTTTAGATGAACAAGAAACAAAACCAACGACAACGACAGTTCGTGAGTACCGGCCTTCCTGAAAATTTTCAAGCGTTGTTTTCTATGCAGTGAACAAAATTGGGGCGATAATTCACTTTGGTATGAGCCCTTAAAAAGTACTCAAAGAGCAAACTGCAAATGGACTGTGGAGCGATCGGAACTCGATCTCTAATAATCTAAGTATCCTTGGTGAAGCAAAGGCACTGTGATAGTATCTGTGTACCTTAAGTTGATATTCAGTTCTATTTAATTTGCTGAGAAAATATTTCTGCGTAAGAGTAGTGGCGACGAGCATCACATTACTGGGAGTTTTGTTAATTTTACACCAAACAAGCTATTCACGTAAGTTCCAGAACATAACCATGCACGACATCTAAACGCGAATTTTATAACTGAGTTTTTGAACACATATTCCAGGAACAGCTCCGTAAGATGACCAGAACGCCCAAATTTATCCGATGTTTGAGGCCCACTCAGTAGTTCAGGTCAGGATTCGAGAAACAACATCACAGAATGTCAGGTTCAGTTTACTTGTCAAGTAAAAAGGAGACTAAGTAAGCATGGGAGTCTAGCTCAAGTAAACGAAGGAGCAAAGTTGGGGCCCTTTTCGTTGCTTATTAATAAGTTCAAGACGATTTGCAATGGGCAGCGCGAAAGAAGACGACTGATAAAATTCACACGAGACGAACGCTAAACCAACTGGTCCAATTCTCCGTTTTCTTGAAGATGCTCTCTCTAGCTCTATTCTGGAAAATCGAGAAACCTAACCAAAGAACACGCCAGATAACGAAGTCAACGAAAGCACAGAAAATGTTGTCGTTTTAAAATTGTAGACATGAGATAAAAGGAATTGAAAATCGAGAAAAAGAAAACAAAGTTGCTGCCGAACAAGTGGTAGTGCATGCATGCGCAATGCAGAGTTTATGGGTTCAATGCAAGCGCTTTCTGCAGGCCCGTAGCGAGGAATTTTTTTCGGGGGGGAGGTGCGGCCACTTGCTGAAAACCTTGACTTGCAAGAAAAGAATATTGATGCGCACACACATAAAAAACACGGACTGAGGAGACTCGGACGAGCGCAAACTTTCAACTAACTTTATTTTTTGTCGTCAACAATATATGCCATCAGTCACGTGGTCACAACGCTAATCGCTTTTCGCTGTCAGATCACAACAAGCCACGCAAGAACTTGTATGAACCAACTCGCCCAGCAGCCACGCAAGAACTTGTATGAACCAGCTCGCCCAGCAGCAAGTTTTATTAAACCTTGACTATTTGAGAAAAAGTCCTATTTTGATCATTTATTTTTGGTAAAAACACGTACTTCACCATAATTTCGGGGGGGGGGGCGCTGAGCCTCCCCCCCCCTCTTGGCAACGGGCCTGGCTTTCTCACACAGTGCCCCGTCATTCCCTATCAAGAAATTTCATATGACATGTACGGCATTTAACCAATAACCTCGTATGAACACATATGAATCACATTTGTCACATATGTATCAACAGGTCTTGATCATGTGTTTTCATACAAGGTTAGTGCATACTTTCCGCGTTTTTCTGATGAAACTTTTCGTTAGGGTTGTTGTGTCGCTGCACTGTGAACGTATTAAACTTGCTCTTCATGCTATTCCTATGCACGACTAATGGGCTAAGTGCTGGTTAAAAACTGCAAGCGCAAATCGTCACCAGCCTGCAGTGACAGACGGAATTGTGTGATATTTCCATTTTATTTCACTGTTGCAGCTACCACACCTGTGACTACGACCGCAGGTAAGTTGTGAAAACCTGTGCGGCCTGGGGAAAGTTGTCGACGTATACAAATAAGCATCTCATGTATGCGCGTAAAAAATATCGTTAGAATGTTCTACTCGTTGAGAATATGAAAGGTACTTGTCACCTCCCTCTAACCTGTCTTGCGTGAACTTGACCCGATAATTAACAAGTCGCAACAGTGCATGCTCAATGCTTCTGCGCGCTCCAATGCAGTCATCACGCCGTGTCTGCTTGGACAACCTTATAATAAGTTTGCAGACGCTTCCCGTGCCCGTGGTTTTAACAACCAAGCCTTACAATATTTTCACCTAGATCAAATATATGTACACACATGTGCTTTTCACACATTCGTTGATTCAATCATGTCTGAAAAATGCCTCTAAATACATTCTGACCTTACTAAATGTGCATTTTTTCTTTCACAAAGAGAAGAAAAGAGCGCACAAAACAATAATAATCGAACATCGCAACTCTTTGCCTGAACATGTTCGTCCGTTGCCATAAACTAATTTTTGTATGTGATCCATGTATAGGAATATCAACACTTCAACAATAGCTAGAGAGGGGGCAGCAGTGGTTAAAAGGAAAATATGACTAACTAACTAACTAACTAACTAACTAACTAACTAACTAACTAACTAACTAACTAACTAACTAACTAACTAACTAACTAACTAACTAACTAACTAACTAACTAACTAACTACTAACTAACTAACTAACTAACTAACTAACTAACTAACTAACTAACTAACTAACTAACTAACTAACTAACTAACTAACTAACTAACTAACTAACTAACTAACTAACTAACTAACTAACTAACTAACTAACTAACTAACCAGCCAACCAACTGAATAAGGTAAATAGGTCGCTCTTATTCGGGGTTTTTCGCAGTCCTAGCATCGGTTAGTGCATTTAATATGGGATTATTACAAGCACAACCGCGCTGCATTTTATACGAGCCCGAATTAGGAAATCCGCGGGGGGCCTCAATGGGCAGCTTACGTGAAGACAATTTGCGTTTGTTCAAGCCAACGTGCCAGGACGAAAAGCGAAGCTTCAAACATGGCGGTGACCACTGCATGTAATTCGTAAAGCTTACGGACGGACGGACGGAGTGTCGCCTCTGGCACGTGACCAGTGTCCGCCGTGGCTCTATAGATGTTCTCTAAGAAGCCACCGTGCGCTTACAATTTACAATCGACGTTATTATTACTCAACTAAGGTCGTGTATAGATTTAACTTTGGGTAATAATCTAACGCTGCAACGGAACCAATCAGCCTTCTTCACATCAATCACAAAGCTAACATCACTATCATTACCATATGCTGAAAATAAGTTTGTACCCTTGTCTACCCATGTGTCATGCCACGCTGGTCGTCCACCTTCAGAGTGCAAAGGCTCCTCATACTTTTCGACACCATAACGCCCGTGGTTCGTTCACTATAAGTCGGGTAGCTATACTTCCAGCAAAAGGAAAAAAAAAACAAGAAAAATTCCTACCTGCACTAGGCTGACTAAACTGATTAGGCTGCTGCAAAAGTGGCGTGGCAGCTGAACCCACCGCGTTCTCATTAGTAAGTCCTGGCTCCGATATGCGCATTGACATTTTCTACGCACATGTAGATAGATTCGTAAAAACAAAACAAAACAAAATATGAAGTTGACAGGACTGCTTCTCAAGTACCGTTTTAATCTCAACCACGGCGTTTACGTGAAGAGTTAATTCGCAATGCCCATAGACTGTCGCGCCGCCAAGCGGAATTCAGGAGCGTCCTCTCGAGGAGGGTTAGTAGACGATAAAATGGCAGCACTACGCAGTCGCTCCCTTGTTCGGCTGCGCTAACCGCAGTGTTAACGCATTGGCAAGAAAGGAACACTACGACTTTGCATGTTCTCTGCATCAGTGAACAAACCGGGCCCTCCGTGACATGAGAAATCTGATTCGTTCTTGCGAGACGCGAAGTTTTCGTGAAAATACGTGGCAACTCGCGCTTTCAATGCTAGCCCACAGCGTACGCATACTATCAGCTTCGCGAGGCTTTCTGTAGCCACGTAGGTTAGTTAAATGTTATCGTCTGACATATTCAGTTAAAGCTCACCCCGTTTTACTTGCATATAGCATTGGTCAGTGTTTCTTGTAGAGCATGAATCCCATAACACTGTACGCGGGAGGTCGCGTGGGCTCGCGATGTGCTCTTGTAAAACTCAGCGATCTCAAGTTGTCGCTACATTAAAATAGGGCCTCTATCCTTTGTCAGCAAAGCGCTGTTACTAATCGTGCGAGCGACGTTTCAATCATTCGAGGACGCGTCTGCTCCACGCCTTTCGTGGAGCGAACGCTTTCCACGCCGTCCTTCGCCAGTGTGTTGGTGTTGGTTTCATAGCCAGCGCTGCGCCGCTTGTTTTTGTACGTTTGTTGATAGGTGGCAGCACACTGCAAGCGATTTGCTCGTTGATAGATCCGAGAGCATAATGTTGTTTGTGCGTAGACGTCTCTCTAATTGTAAACGTGGTGACGCGGAGTGGTCGAAGTCGTTCGGCGGAGGAATTTCTTCGGATTGCTTTCAGCAGTGATGTTGAAAGAAACCATCTTGACGACGAGGATTTTTCACTGGACATTGAAGACTGTGAAAGCACCGAGAGTGACAGCTGTGACAGCGACGATGAACGATCAGCTGAACTCACGAGGAGCGAGTTGCACTTCACGTCCCCTCGTGCGTTAATGTTCTTTCACGTTCGTAAGTCACTTTGATTGTATTTAACGTATAATATCCTTGAGCGAGATCAGAATAAAAGCATAGTTCCTCTTGTGCATTGCATGTATCACAATTACTGTGGATATTTGGAGCACCGCATCGCCAACACGCTCGAGCTCGACCAGCGAAGCGAAATGGTTAGAGCGATGGAACGTGCAGTCACGGCCACAATCCACGCCTCTCGGCTAACTTGTTCGACGTTGCGAAAAGCATACGTGTGCATTCTTTTCGATATTCATGTTTGGATCGTGCTGATCGAATCTGCAACATGCGAGTGAAGTGAATTGCACACGGCTAGAGTCTCAGCATGGCTGCGACACAAGCGCTACTGAATGGGATGTTAAATGCTCGTGTTCCGTTGAAGACGTAATACCGCGCTCCCGACTGCGCAAGTAATGACGACGGCGTATTATGTTTGCAAACCATCACCACATTAAACGTGCGGTCCCGTGCAGCAGCGATGACGCTACTCGCTGGCGGCCTACTACTGCGGCAAATCCGTCAGGCAGGCTCGGTACGTACTACCTCGGTGCGCCGTTCAGCTCATAAGTCAATTTTAGTTCATGCAGTTTTATGTAGCACGCACAGGATTTCGCAAAGCATCGTTATGCACGGTAACGGAGCTGAAATATAACCTTTCACACCGCAGCAAATAATTAGGTGGCGAGTACTTAGAACTTTCCATGGTTTGGGAAAGTATTTTAGTCTCATATCCAATTCAGCGCGGCTCATGACTTCATCCGGTGAAAGTGGCACGGGCCATACGTCCGCACGTACTATCTGTTCCTATGCTAACAAACGGGTTGACCCTCCTCCGGGCGCCATCTTGAAAAGCACGGCGCGCCACCTATAGTTCGTGGGCATTGCGAATACTAACGGCGTGCGACGTGCTTCGACCGAGTGTATAAATAAATTAACGAGATCCGGCGTCCAATCCACCGCGGTACCGCGCGCAGCCGTTGATCTCGTTGTCGACTCTCAAAGCCCCGATCCACGCTGCACGTTCAAGCCCAATGCAACCCCCTTCTGCACGCACGCACGCACGCACGCATGCCAGCCTTGCGCGCGACCCCGCATTTTAGTGCCAGCCCCAAGCGCGCGAGCAGTCCCTGCTCTGGCAACTCCGTAGGCGCCGTTATGGCTAGACGGTCGGCGCGACAGTGTGTCGCTGTCGGCACATGCTTTCCTCCATGTCGTCCCCTCACAGCTTTTCCACTGCTCCTCGCCTCTGCAACTGGCAACTGCAGCAGCGCATCGTGACGCCGGCAGCGTGTGTGTGTGTGTGTGTGTGTGTGTGTGTGTGTGTGTGTGTGTGTGTGTGTGTGTGTGTGTGTGTGTGTGTGTGTGTGTGTGTGTGTGTGTGAGCACGCCGCGCGGCCGCTGTACCTGTTGCCATGACGACAGGGGCGTAGCCAGGGGGGGGGTTGGGGGGGTTCAAACCCCCCCCGAAATTTTTCAGTTTTGCTTGCGTATATATACATGCACACATACAAACGCACGCACGAACATACATAAAGTATGGTTGAACCCCCCCCCCCCCGAAAAAAATTTCTGGCTACGCCCCTGCATGACGACGTGCATCGTGTGCGCCGCCATCCTGAATTGCACCGATCCTCAAGGGCCGTAATTGAAGGGGATTTTGGCGCTGGCTTCTGAATTAAGACATCCGATGACGGTCATACGAAGATACACGCTCTTGGGTCGCTTCGCCGACGCAGTCGCGAAGAGCGAGACTCTCGGAGTTGCAGAAGATTGCGCCCTCCAAAAATCAATCTATGCATGCGAGACCGGCGGTGAATTATGGGCGAGGCCTAGATAGGTAAGTAATCGCTTCTGCTCAGGGTTGTGTCGGCCACGTTGCTTTTGTTCTCTGCAATAATGCTCGTGCTCTCGGACTGAGCGTCGGCAAATCGCTTTGCATATCCGAGCGCACGGGATTTCACTGACCGCATTGCCTGCGTACACGTTTGACAATGTGACTCATAACTGCTCCTGAGTTTAAATCTGCTAAGCATCCCTTATTTCGTAATGCTCCGTCCTGCAAATCTGTTAAAATAGGCTATGGTTCAGCGCGACCTTTGGGAATGATGACGTCACCAGTGATCTCGCTATCGTTATATGTGGCGTCTTGTTATTGCAGGCTTTAAGTAAACCTCGGTTACGTTCAGTTTACAACCTGGGCCAGCGTACCGCCTCGCGTCCAGAATAACGTTGGAGAAATTCACTGAATACAACGATTCCTACTGTTTCTTTCTTTTTAAATTCATTCGATCAACTTTATCTTTTACGATGTTCTTTCGGCTGTATATGCTTGCTAATATCGCGCTGAATACTCGTCATGTCTCCATATCATATGTGGACGTGATACGTAAAGAATATGCGGTGCCTTAAATATTATATCTGAGAGCAGATAATGTAATGTTACTTCAAGTTTGTGACTTCTCACAGCTGCGCGTGTGCTACGTGATGAAGATTTTCTTTTACAGTGATATTGTGGCATCGCTTCGTACTCGTAGTATTCGTATTCGAACCGATGTGAAGACGCAGCTCATTTCGATGGATGCGAAATGCTAGAGGCCCGTGTGCCGTGCGATGTCAGCGCAGGTCAAGAAACGCAAGGCAACTGTTCCAGTTTCAAAACACAATTTTCCTTACCACAATACGTTTGATTATGACGGTGCTAGAGCAGATGACACTATTCCGCCGCTTCCAATGGTTCCAACTCCTTCCTATGCATGTCAGGATTTTCAAGGTTCCTAACATTACTAATCTGCTACACGCAGGTTCTCATCAATGCCCTGAGGACTTAAAGAAGATCTGTGCTTCGACGGGAACGAAGTGCGCCTACGTAAAGGAGAAGAATATGTTCAGCTGCATGGGTAAGCCGCATTTATATCTTGATAACACCGTAATGACGAATAAAGAGGAGATTTAGGGCGCGTTATGTCATCCGTGGGGCAGCATAACCGCACACGTTGGACTAAAATATTTCGCTTTATTTTTTTTTTCACGTTTCATGTGTGGCCAGAGGATGAAATTGCGCCGTGCAGCGACATCATCAAGCAAAGGTGCAAGAGCGTGGGTATGAATTGCGAAAATGTGGCCGGAATTGTGAGTGTATGCAGAGGTAAGACACGAGGTAGAAATACCTACCGCTTCGAAAGTGTGTTAGAAAGGGCCTGCACCGCTTTTTGAACGTGGTCAGGAAACAGCGCTGATCTGTAGTCGAGGCTTCTGTGAACATGTGTGTCAAATATCATACCACTGCACGCGGCATAGAATTCACAATTACGCTTCAAAGACAGCTATAAATCGCTCCCTCTTCTCTCGGCGATCTACGTTACCGATGGGCCTGGGGCCGTCAATGACGTAACAGAGGAAATGGCGAGGCCATTGGCTGATTGGAGGATTCTTTTGATGCATAGTTCCCGCGGCCGCCACCGGGCGCCGCCACGTTCTGGCGCCGCACTCTGTAGTAGGCTAGAATTACACATGAGCGGCACAACTGCGTTGGTGGTCACATCGGAAATGCGCCGATGCGTTCCAATTAAAAAAAAAAACAGACAAAGTGCTCAAGGTCATGACGTGCGCTGACGCAACTTGTTGACCCTCTGTCATACTTCTGTCTGTTGCTTTCAACGCGTTCGTCAGGACGAAGGTAGAGAAACAGCACCCAGAGCGAGCTACAAATCCATGCGTATAGCTCCGCTCGTATTGGACGGATTCGAAAACATTTTGCGGCAATCGACCCGTGCGGCAATAAACTCTCATAGTGAGGTTGTCCGACGATTACTCGGAAAAGTGTTGAAGGGCCTCCTAATGTGAATGGGTATGGGTATTCAGGAATGGAGCCGCGCTTCAATACGGTAATCGAAGACGCCGAACGTGCAAACACGGAAAATTAAAGAATTAAGGACGCTGTTACGCTAGTAAGAACCACCTCAAAGTTCGTCAGAAAAAAAAAGAAAGTAAAGGCAGTTCCACGCAGTGAAAACTGTCGTTGAAGCGAAGCGCTCACGTGACAACTGCCGCTGCCGCTCGCGCCGAGCGGCTTCTTCTTAGGGCGTACGAGAAGTCTTGTGCAAATTTGCAAAAGGCGTGGCGCCCATAAACGCCCGCTCTTATACCCATAGACGTCAGACTCTGCCCAGGCGGCGCTGCGAAAAACACCGCCACCAGCGCCCTCATCGTAGCCCTGGCACTAACTGGGTAGTGCAAAGAGAGCCGCCCGCAAGAGAATGTGCATAGGCCGCAATATAACCCTCCTCTTTCGTTGGTGTCGAGGCGCGGTTTCCTGAAAATCAAGGACCTGGAAAGCTTCTTCCGCCAATCCACGCTTCAGAAACAAAGGAAGCTGATCAAAGCGAACTGCGAGTACAATGCAAAATAAGTTTTAGTTATTCCCGCGCGCTGCAACTCGCAAGTACAAGCGAGCATCACACGACACCGAGTTCGAGGCAAGCCCTCCGACATCCGTTCTCTAGAGCCTAAATGCGTTAAAATCGGGTATATACGTATGCCACAGCGATAAAGTACCTACATACACGATCAATTTACTTAGCTATGCATCTTACGATCAGTGGTGCAAAACTCGGTTCATCAGGGGCGAATGGCTCCGGCGATTTTCGCCTTTTCAGTTGCATTCTCCCTTAATTTATCTCTCGCTTCCTGTGCATTGGAGTGTTTTATTACGCATCCTCAAATGGTCTCTTGATGGTCGTCTTCTGTTTGTATGTACTGCAAATGGGGATACGTGCGTGTCCACTTTCGCGGGGTACAACCAAAGGCAAAACCGTGGCCTCCGAGATAGCTACGGCAACCGCGGAGGACACGGACGAAACAAACCTGAAGGGGGTCACGACCAACATTCTGCGATTTACTTGTATGACGCACGTGGTGTTAGCTAGTTAGAACCAGAACTCTGAGCCTTCAAAACGTACGTACGTCCGCGATGCTGTGTTGTGACGACCAACTCGTCGCGGTGTGCGTATCACGCGTCTCCAGCCTGCCTCTAGCTGCTCACTTCGTGTTACACGACAAGCACCGCGGTCAGAGCCTCTGCTGAGCTTCATAGTCAAGGTTACCACGGTTTTGCATCAGGGCTACGCAAAACAACAGCAGAGCCACACATTCATGCCACCGGCTGTGGAGAACGCGGGTACTTCGCTTACCCAACACGCTCGCAACGGCCCGTCTCCAGCGCTCTCGCCTTTCTTCTTCGTACGACAACTATGGAAATCGGTAAAACTGAACGTTGTTATTCAGTCTTTTACGTCCGTGGCAATTCACAACGCAACAGTGCATCTTTTGCGGAGTTTCTTCGTAGCGTGCGGAGGGCTCTCGTCTGCTGCTGTTTTCGCCGTCGTTCAGGCGAGTGATCCAGCAAGCACTTCACGACGGCTCGGTGGCGCGTCCGACTAGCGGAGAGCAATTCACATCTCTCGTTCTGAGTGCTAAATGCGCAAACACACGCGATATTAAGCTCAATCGTTGTTTCGCACTCGCTAGTTGCACCTGGTCCCATAGCAAACTGTGCGAGAGAGTCGGTCTATGCACTACTCAATACTTCTCCGACAGGTGGCGCCACACATCTTGGAAACTCCAGAGTCTGACGTCTATAGCCGGTCGTCCCGACCGCGTCTCTCCTCCTCGCATGCAGCGAAGCCACTCACTGGTCACCTCCTCCCCCACCTCCTTCACATCGACGCATTCCTTTCACCGAGTTGCGTAACGACAACGGCAAATGGTCGGATAAGAACTGCTTCGCCGTTAAAAACTACTTCCGATTACAACGGAAACCACCCAGTTCGACTCTCTTGCACAAATGAATGGCAGGCGCGCCGTGTTTCTGGGGGAGGAGCCGGTATTAACGCGATAGCGTCAAAGAGCTCGTTTCGCAGAGATTCTGGTGTCGCCGGCGTCGGTGTCTTTGGTTGTGAGCGAAAGATCAGCGCTGTCCGTGAGTCAAAATTCGAGGTTGATGTAAATAAAGAAATAGCAAATCTTCAGTTCGAGCGGGATCGGCGATTCGAACCTGCGACCCCTCGCTTCGTGGCGCGATGCGTTTAGCCGCTCGGCCAGAATGCATACATCCTAGCATACTAACGGTGAGCTGTATATATATATATATATGTATATACATATAGTGAAAAAGCTTTTCCAATGGGCCAAACGTACTTGGGAAGAGAAGAGACAACTAAGCGGTTACCTTAATTTTATTTGCCAACGGTTTCGACCGGTGGACCAGTCTGCGTCAGGGCTTATGAGCAAATGCTCATAAGCCCTGACAAAGACCGCTCCACCGGTCGAAACCGTTGGCAAATAAATAAATAAATAAATAAATAAATAAATAAATAAATAAATAAATAAATAAATAAATAAGTATATATATATATATATATATATATATATATATATATATATATATATATATATATATATATATATATATATATATTGTAGTGTGCACGTATCTCACAGGAGTACGGCCACTAGCGTGGGTTCGGACTTAGCGAGCCACAGGGCCGCGTCTGCCGTCGCCTCGCGTGAACTAGTGCGCCGCTGCACACGTACGTTCGAGCGCAAACAGAGGCGCCGAGCGCAGCGCGGCAAGTACACAGTACTGCTCTCGAGATCCGCAACACTTTATTGCCTGTGGCAACACCACAAACGCAGTACAACGCCCGCTCCCAAAGGCGGCGGGAGAAGCAAAACAGGCTTAACCACGTCACGGGCGAAAGTACAACACAAAGGGTGCCGCGAGCACGTCTCCGCGGGCAAAAGGGCTCACGGCGACACGCCGCTGAGGGAAAAAACGGTCCCTCGCGACTATGCTGCGTACTCTCACGATCTGCGACCACAGGGCCCGATCGCTCGAGCAAGGGCAAACTCCGCTCGCGTTGGCTTCGATAGGTACGGCTTCGGCGTAGTATGACCACGCGCAAATGCACCGCACCGCTCTTCAGCCTAGCGTTCGGAAAGGACAACGTAAGGTAAGCGCTCGCCGCCCGAGCGAGCCCAAACAAAGGAGCCGACAGACGGGAAAGAAAATGCGCGCTTACCCTACGAGGCCCAAAGAGAGTCTCTCCCGCCGCGCAAAACGTCTCGCGAGACGCGAGACGTGAGCACGCGAGACTCGAACGCGGCGCCACCGTCGAGATCCGGCGCCGGGGTGAGGGGGTTTAACGTCACCCCCGCTCGCCCAGCGCCGTAGGACGGCGGAGGAGGGGAGCGACATGATTGGACATGAGGATGGCAGAAATAGGCGAAAAACCCGCGCAATGGCGACGGGCAAGCCTCGATCCCCACAATATATACCATTTAGCGCTGATGGCACGCACATCTCGGAGGTTCTTCAGCGGCTTGACAGAAATCCCGCGAGACGGCGCAAAGGTCCCACGGGCACGCTTTCCGTGTTCCCTCGCTCTGCACTAATGAATACAGGAGCAGGCGCGTGTCCGCATATTAGCTTTCCTTGCGGCACGGTTTAGGTGAAGACCGAGAAGCGACGCCAGGCTAGCGATTGGGAAGGCGATACGAACACGGTCAGATTACGCCATCGCGTTGTACCTCTGAAAGCGAAGCTCAAGCGTCCTTCAGATTTTTTGTGCGCAGGTTGCAAGCGCCTATACTTGATTTTATTTACGGGCTTCTTCGTTTCAACGTATCCTAACGTTGTTCCAAATGGCCTTTTTTTTTCTGGTTCGCCTTTTTTTTCCGACAGATCGAGAACACAAGACCTGCACTGAAGAAATAGAGAGAAATTGCGAGAGACACGGCATGCAATGCGCTCAGTTCGAGGGCGGAGTGCAGTGTAATGGTAAGTAGTTCTTGACACGAGCTTACAATAGAGTTCGGCACTGAAAAACTAAGCAGAATAAAGGGTGTAGTACTAAAAACAACTCGCTTTTTGTTCGTTATATCAGAGTTCCGTATATGAGATATTGGTTGTAAGAATAGACATAGAGATCGGCTCTTACTAATCGGTAATTTGTCTCGTGCAAAAATCCCAGATGAAAAAACACTTTATCCTAAGCTTCCAACTCAAACGAGGTAATTCTTACTCTTGTGCTTGTGGCATTTCCGACTAAATAGACAGGAATATGAAAAGGTGTAAGAGACGTGATAATGAAAAGGTGTAAGAGACGTGACACGGGGCGGTGACATGTCTGCCACCAGGCTCGGGAAAAAAAAAAAAGCTTCCTTGTTTCATGTTGGCCTAATACCTTATCTACATTGATTAAATCTATGTTATTATACCAAAAAATACAAATTCACGGTCTATCTCTCTGCCTCTTAAGGCAGAATGACCTTATTATTCCCCCATTATTTATTTTTGTTCTTTATCTCTACTTTTCTGCCACCAATACTCTAACCGCCTCTTACTTATTTCTATCGCGGACATGTTCAGCTTTCCATTGTTGTCCCTAAAACCCAAGGCTTCATGTAGACTCGTGCCCACACGTACACCTGGGTGAATATCGCCACATTCAATCAGTACATGTTCCATCGTTTCCTTAGTTCCCCAGCAGCATGTACATTGTTCTTCTTCGTTACTGAATCTCGCTTTATAACTACGCGTTCTAAGGCAGCCCGACCTTGCTTCAAACAGTAAAGCACTTCCCCTTGAATTATCGTAAAACCTTTCCCTCCTTATTTCCCTTTTTCCCTTTCGGTAGTTACTCAGAGCCGGCTTCTTTTCCATCGCTGCCATCCAATAAGTCCTCTCCGCCTCTCTGACCTTCCGTTTAATGCTCCTTGTTGCCATATCGCCCGCACTGCTAGCCGTATATTTACTAATGAGCCTCCTAGTTCTTTTTCGCCACTGCGTGTCAACACTTTTTCTATACAAATACCTGAAAACCTTCTCTGCCCATCTACTCTCCTTCATTTTCCTCAGCCTCTCTTCGAATCTCATTTTGCTCTGAGCTTCCCGCACTTCAAAGCCTGTCCATCCCATATCACCCTTTACAGCCTCATTTGTCGTCTTCCCGTGAGCGCCCAACGCGAGGCGGCCCACCGTCCTTTGATTTACATCCATTCCTGATTGTACCTCTGACTTCATGCACACCACTGAGTTCCCAAATGTAAGCCCCGGGACCATCACACCCTTCCACAGCCCTCGAAGCACCTCGTACCTATTGTACCCCCATAAAGCTCTGTGCTTCAAAATTGCAGCATTCCTCTTTCCCTTTGCTACCGATGCTTTCTCTTGTACCTCCATATATCTATCCCCCTCATTTACCCATACTCCGAGGTACTTGTACTCGCTTACCCTCGGTATTTTTTGGCCCTGTATAAAGACCGCATGGTCTTCGTGATCATTGAGTACCATCAATCCACATTTTGTTGCACTAAATTCTAGTCCTAGAGCCTCACATTCCCTTCCGCATATATCTGCCAGTCGCTGTATATCATCTTGACTGTCCGCAAATAAGACAATATCATCAGCATAAAATGGACCTGGAAGCTTCTGCTCAACCATCGTGCCGACCTGTTTGTGTGACAAATTAAATTCAACGCTGCTACCTTCTAGCGCTTTTTCCATCCTCACCATGTACAGCATGAATAACAACGGGGACAAAGGACTGGTCTTGCAAAAAACAGCGCCATCTGTACACATGTACAGGAAGCAGCCAACGGCGGCCATTGTGCATGAGCAGTCCCGTGCGTTTGGCTGGACATGCATACCACCCGGATCACACAAAACGTTCACATCCAAGTGAAACGTTTATCTCACATTCATACTTCTTTTCACTGGCACAAGCGCCGCGTTCTTGCGTGTTTTTTAATTGGTTTTCATGCACAATGGCGGCTCAGTCCAGTGTTGCCTGAACACTTTGGGGCTTTTTGCAGTGTTGCTGGTATTTATGCATTTCCTCTATGGTGTACGCGCGGCATTTTGAAATATCGCTTTTTCTTACAGCTGTTCTTTAAATTACGGCTAACACTGATTTCAAATTTTCTTCTCATTCCAGAAATACCAGCAGATACAACCACGGAAGGTAAAAAAAAGCTTCCTTCATGTTATCGTTTTCTTACTGTGACAATGCACTCAACCCCTGCGTCTTGTAAGGTGACCATGCGGTTACTGATAGTGATAGGTCATGCAGCGTTAATATGTTGTACGTGCGCACTGTCTAACAGAGTTCATGTATTCATGTATGGGCATACATGAATATCCCTTCGGTACAATTGCAGCCGCATTAGATCAAACAAGGTTTTTGAGTGGCTACCAAAAAGGCGTGATACGTTCTGAAAAAAAATGTAGTATTTGTTTCATGCACCACACATGTCTGAACCTTATGCATTTATGCGTGCCGGAGCGTGGATTTTTTTTTGCGTAAAGAAAATGATTCGATTTTCCTCTAGAAATCCTTGTATGCGAGCCATGAACACGCAAGATTACTCTCACTCCATTTAGATAGCCTATATAACAACTGTAAAAAAGTATCAAAATGGAAACAAAGATTTTAGCTGCAGAAAAATGTATCTTTGTTTGGACGTTCTTCCGCTGAACTCAGACTAGGCAGGTGTATCGGTCTGCGATCTTATGAGAGTCTTTAAATCATTTAACACCACAGAGATTTAATTTCAATATTGAATGGATAGAACCGCACGAATATCTAGAAGCGTTCACACTTCTTGTAAGCGCCATGCGTAATGAGTTTTTTTTTCCTTAGTAAGAAACGAGGTTGTAACGAGGGGCTTGTTCCAGATTGGCGTACGTTAAGCCGAAAGTCTTCATTCCTGAGCGTTCCGTTTGGATTTATAACTTCAAATTGATTTTAATTTGCTTACCTGTTCGCGCGAAGAACTTCACACCCTTTATTTACAAAACATGCCTGAACTTTACTGATGTGTACATATGGGTGTTTCGTGTATTTCTTGGCATTTCCTATGCCTACTTATCATTGTTTTAAATGCGAAGCATTTCTTAGCGAACCTCTGGCACTTTGAGCGTTTCTATCTACGTATCTATCCATCTATCTATCTATCTATCTAGCCGCCTACGTCTGGGTGCTCTCGTGATCGCCTCTTTAACTTGGTGTAGACCAAAATTGGCATGGAAGGGTAAGAGAGCTTGACGAATATGACTGTGTGGTCATGATATGAATAACGTGAAAATCCTGTCGCGTGCGTCGTCAAACCCTTTCCTCCAGACACGTGTGGCACATACCCGTTTACCACCGGCCGCGGTGTACGGGTATGCGCCACAGGTGACTGCTAGTTTATATCTACCCAGGAATGGCGGGAACAGACATTGCTAATTTAAAAGCGAGAGCGTTAAAAAAGACCGACATCGGCAGCGTTGACCCGTGAATAGAAAGAATAAAAATCAGGATCCAAGCAGGAATCGAACCCAAGCATTCTGCGTGGCAATCCGGTATTCTACCGCAAAGCCACGCCATGTCTACAAATTGGGTTGGAAAAACAGCCTATGCAGGCGTAATGTCGGGGCAACGTCAGTTGTGGTTGTGGTGCTGGGGATCTAATTTTACAAGAAAGCAATAAACACTACATATGTAGTCCTACAATACAGGCGTCATATCAGATTAACATCCGTAATTCCAGTGTTGGCTCCGCTTTTATAGCAGTCTAATAAGCATTAATTTGTATTCCTATTATTCAGAAAGCTATATTGAAACATTGCTCGAGCCCGGAGGAATACATTAACGAAAGTTACTTATGATATTCACATCGTCGCAGCGTAAAGTGCACTTAGTCCGGCAGAATGACGCAGTGTCCTCTTCATTTCTTACGAGGCTGGGCGATGGCATCATGCTGACCGAGGATGATGACAGATTGATTGACAGCCGCGTTGTAGACTAGGCTACGTTAGTCACATACGCCCAGGTAGTCTACGAATGCGACAAGCGCCATCCACTGATGTTGGTCTACGTAGCGCTATCCAGGCCTACCAGCCTCAACGGCCTAAACCTCACCAACGCCATGGGTGACTTCAGAATCCGACATGTCGCCGGCTCTATATACAGACAATTTGTCGACGAAATGGCCGAGTCATCAACGATTTCGAACAGCTGTACTATACCTCATACTTCACTACACATGGACCCCTCGCCACCGCGATCGCGACCGGATCCGATAACAAGTCGTGACCAGCGTCTAGTGCTCACTGATCACGGTGATGATGACCTTGTTCAAGAACTATCAAGGACCTCTTCCACACATGCACACGGGTTCATGAAGCGCACGTGCTTTCTCCACGATAACGGACAAGTATAAGCACTGCATATCAGCTTACCGCTTCTGGTGTAGGTAGTGATACCTACGTTGCCGTTGGCAGCGTTACCCAACTGTAAACAACTGGTTTATAACACATATGCGGCTCTTCAACATATATGTGTGCGCATAAAATTTATACAAACCTTTAGAATCATTTCGTAACGTTTTGCTCAGTAAAAAAAATTACGTCACAGTCACCTTCCCGCTGCATGCTTTGCATAACATCGACTCCCACGGTACGTGGGATCTGCCGAATTTTTTTAATTGTATAATCTCTACTACTGGCTCGGTTATCAACATTAGGCTTGTAGGCTCGTCAAGCTGCTCTTGGGCTGCTTTAATCAACAACGCCTCCATCTGTCTTGTAAGGTGGGAAAATAAAACTGAATTTAATCGAAATTCGGTATGAAACGATATCAAGAGAATCGGCTAGACGAGGTTAAAAAACGTCGAAATCGGCCAGTGCCTGGATGCCTTGTTCCTCAAAAATATGCAATGCCTAGAAAACGCTCGCCTCAGTAGGAATGCAAGCTTTAAAACATTTGTATAAGAAGGGTTTCGCGTTTGGATTCACGCTGTAAGTCAGGTTGATCATTTTTTCGTAAATTGCAACGCATATAGATGCTGAAGAGGCATCATCCACAGTTTCAGGTAGACCGGAAGTTTCGAGACCTGTTCAGAGCCTTCCTTCAGGAGTTGACTGCGTCTGTTGTGGAAGCGACGTCGTCGTTGCAGACCGATACAGTCAAACCCTGAGGAAGGGACCACAGGGGTCTCAGAACTTCTATTGGGTCTATCTGAAAGAGTGGTGCAAGGTGGTTTCCGTTCACACATTAAGTACTTTTTGGCTGCTAATGTATATAGTAGGCTACTAGTAATTAAACGTATGTCACGCGTACCCGAAATATTGCGTTTGCTGAGCAGTGGTGTCGGAATCTGTATGGAAATTTGGCAGGAAGTTCAAGTTTCCAAGTGAAAACCAGCGACACTAAGATGTTTCTGTGTGGGAAAATGACCTTCCTAAAATACGCGAAAGGTTCTTGACGTCATAAAAATGTGCAAATGCGACTGGACAGGGCATGTATGCAAATATTCAATTTGTGCGACAGCGGCGGTTGTGGGCGGAGAGAGAGAGAGAAATATATGAAAGGAAACGCAGGGAGGTTAACCTGGCGCGAGTGACCGGTTTGCTACCCTGCACAGGGGTGGGGAAATAGGGGTAAGAAAGGGGACAGAGAGCTTACATTTATTTTTAGGTCGTAACCGACTCCAGAATTCCTTCACCCGGACAAATTTTTGTCAGAGATGATGTTTAGGCTTCAGTTCTGAACTGTGAACTGTGCACTGCATCGAGCACTCGATTACGACGAAAAGTGGTCATTGAGCGCTGACTGAAATTATCCGTGATGGCCGTGACGGAGTTGTTGAAAGCTTCAGACCCGCCTCTTTCCTTCTCCTTACCTCCTCGACCGAATTCATCTCTCCAGTTACCCTTCTCCTTCTTGTAAATCCTGCGCCTATTCCAGAGCACACTTAAACCACATCATGTGGCGCTGCCCTAAGAACCCTCTTCCCCATTTCCTGAAAGTTAATTTCCAGTGGGGAGCAGTGGGAGGCGGCCTTGCGCAAATCGAGGCCCGACATTCAGGAGGCCATCCTGGAGTGGGCTGAGAGGGTAGAGGAGGCCAACTTTAAGCAGTTCCTCCCCCCTCCCCCTACCCTCTGTCCCATTGCACCCTTACCTTTATACAGGGAAAAATGAAGTTCTCCATTCATTCATTCATTCATTCATTCATTCATTCATTCATTCATTCATTCATTCATTCATTCATTCATTCATTCATTGCTTCTGCTGGCTTTGATTCTGGCCACGATAACATGCATGAATGCCGGCAGTCCTAAACGTTAGCTGCGATAGCACGATTATACTTCGCTCACAATGCCGCCCCTTATTTTTTTCTTTCACTAAAGGGCCACTGACGACACCAACTGCCAAATGTACGGATGATATGATAAAATTCTGCAACAATCGAAGCGCCGACTGCGTGATGATAGGAACGACGTCAGTCTGCCAACGTAAGCCGACGACTGCTTCCATATACTTCGCACGTGTGTTTACGGGTTTTCCACTGCGCACAACAAATATATTCTGAAAAATGGCTACACTGTGACACGCATTGCTAAGAGAGAACATTTAAACATTGATGTTGTTATTCAAAGGTGTATTCTAACAATACCCTGATTTGGGCGAGTTGGTCCATCATTGGAAGATACTTGAAAAGCGCAAACAACGAAGACGAAACGCATACAACAGGACTGGCGCTATACTTTCGCTAACATTCGTGACATTCGCCTTCCATTGACATGGTTGCATAGTGCTGAACTAATAGAGCAAGTGATTAAACAGACGTAGTAGTGTGTCGTTTTCTTTTGATGTAACCATACCTACTGTATTTATTGTATGTTATCTTACCTACATTTTATGAGTACGAGTGTATATATTCTATTTTTTTTGTGTGTATTACAATGCATGGCGATTTGTTTTGTCTTTTTATTGTTGTTGCACGGATCTAATTGCGTACAATGTATAATTCTGAGTTCAATGTATATGTAACCACTCCTGCTTGGGCCGCTCAATTGGCCTGCAGTATCCTCTAAATAAATAAATAAATAAGTAAATTTTTCAAGTGGCGTTTATTTGCAATGAACATCGTGATGTGTGCATGTGAATATCATGATTAAATGAACGTCGTGATATGTGCATATGTGCTTGATGCGCGGGTATATCACGATGTTCGTTTCAAATATATGCCAGTTGCAAGTATAGAGCCAGTCCCGTTGTATGTCGTAAAACTGAGAGCTGGGCGAGTTGGTATGAATTCATGTTGAAACTTTTTTAGCGCGCACAAAAGACGGAGGACACAGAAAGAAGGTACAAAACGAGCGCTTACTCACAACTGATTTATTTTTTGAAAGGGACTAAACATATAAGCACAACTAATCATCACAAAGCATGCGCGGAGCAAGTCATGAGGCATATTAGCAGAATACAACAAGTTAACCACAGTTCAAAAAAGACATTTCTTTATCAGTAAGCGCCACCGATGCTTGACTGATACACTTTATCCCACACCTACTTATATGGAAAGCTTTCGTGACTTCACGTGTAAGTTTATCATTATGAGCAAACAAAATGTCCGTCTCACTGAAAACAGGATTACAGTGGCATGATTTGCAGTGATTGGACAAGTGCGAAAAAGTCTCTTTTCCCAAAGAACTTTTATGTTCTTTTAGACGTGTATTGATGCAGCGGCCCGTTTGTCCGATATACATATTTCCACAAGTTAACGATATCCGATAAACAACCCCTTTTCTGCACCTAATGAACTTAGAGCCTTCCTTCAGCCCACAACTACATTTTTTCTCTCTTACGTCAAACTTTTTGGCAACTGCCTGGCACAACTGTTGCACTTTTATAGGAGCGCTGAAAACAACATCAACGTCATACCTGCTGCCAACATTCTTCAAGGCATGAGAAAAATGATGAACGTAGGGCACAACTGCACAGCGCTTTTTGACCTTGTTTATGCTGTTTCTTGAAGATGAATGCACACCCTTTACTATGCGTATCAGTTTTTCAACCGCTCTGGTGATAACCAGTTCAGGGAAGCCCGCTGACGTTAACCTACCTACTTGTTTAGAGAAGCTATCTTTCATTAGGTGACCGCAGGACTTCACTATAGCCCCTTTTAGGCACGACACTGCTATTCCGTTTTTTACGATTTTTGAATGCCCGGACTTGTAGTGGAGTAACGGTTTTTCTGATCTAGGGCTGTACATCCAGCACATGTGGTTAGGTGAAATTCGCAGTGATAGGTCTAGAAACTGTAGCTAGTTTTCTTTTGCTATCTCATGGGTGAACTTGAGACCCAAGCCACATTCACGAAACATTTTTAATACATTCACCGTGTTAGGCCCATAGTCAGCCGCATCAAATATAACCAAGAAATCATCAACAAAACGGAAGATTCTTTTTGCCAGACCGTGTACAGCACGATGGATTTTCTGGTCCACCCGTGCAAGAAAAATATTACTTAGTAAAGGTGCTACCTTCGAACCTATACATATGCCAGATTTTTGCACAAACATTTCTCCTTTCCACCCGACAAAAGTAGAATTCAGGTAAAACAGTAGTATTTCCATAAAACTTTCCACTGAAATTCCGCATTCGTTCCTAAACTTGATTTCATCATTATCTTCACAAATGCAAAGTTTTACACTTTTCAGCAACTCTGGGTGCGGAATTGAGTAAAATAAGTCTTCTACATCAATACTAAACGCCCCGCATCTCTTTGGGTTGTCTTCTCTCAAGTATTGAACAACCGCTTCGGAATTATCTATAACTAGCGGGTCAGAGATTTTCAAAGGGGAAAGCTGTTGCTGGATAAAGCATGCGACCTGCTTCTGCCAAGTGTCCCTTTCAGTGACAATCGCTCGGAAAGGCTCTCCAGGCTTATGCGTTTTACATGAAAAAAACACTTCAAGATGAAGGCCCTTGGCTTTCTTGACTGAAGTGCAAAGGCTTTCCAAATTAAGGGAAGACAATAGCTCAATGGCACGCTGTTTTTCTTTTGCCGGCTTAACTTGAACCTTCCTGAAATTCTTGTCGATAGCTTCACAGGATTTTTTACCGAACATTCCATCTGGCAAAATCACGAAGCAACCTTCTTTGTCTGCGGTTAAAACACGTAAGCCCCTACACGCCAAGTCTCTTGCTACCAGGTTGAGCTTATTAGGGCTTACACGTGCAGTTTTTGCATTTGCAATAGCGTCTACACACTCGGAAATGCACCTTGCTCGCTCTTCTTCAGGAACCAGCCTGGAAACGGCTCTCGATGCTGCCAGCTTCGCAGGAGGGCAGTTCTTTTTTGAACTGTGGTTAACTTGTTGTATTCTGCTAATATGCCTCATGACTTGCTCCGCGCATGCTTTGTGATGATTAGTTGTGCTTATATGTTTAGTCCCTTTCAAAAAATAAATCAGTTGTGAGTAAGCGCTCGTTTTGTACCTTCTTTCTGTGTCCTCCGTCTTTTGTGCGCGCTAAAAATGTTTCAACCGTTGTATGTGCTTTGTCATCCTCGTTTGTGCTTTTCAAGTATCCTCTAGTGTATTATAATTTATGTTCGTGCACTTCTGCAATTGTATTGACATAAAGGAATTCGCAAGCGAAAATTGCCCGCAAGAGCAAATGACAGTGAGCATTTATGCTTGGAGATTTGTCAGCCAAACTGCCCGACCAATGCTAAATGGAACTTCCGACTGAACGAAAAGGTTTGCGAAGTCGAGCAGTGTATTCAGTGCCTATGCACGAAGCATCGTTGTGTGAAAAAGAGCGCGGGAAAAGCTTTCTTGAATTGTCTGTATGTGGTAGCAAGGCCCTTCAAATTGTGAAACAAAAACGTGAAACAAACGAAAAATTTGTTAATTTAGCACGCAAAGGGCTGACAACGTCTCGCGCGACAAGTGCAGTCGCGAGGAGACCCTTAAGGTATCCGTAACATAGCCTTCAGATAGCTCGCATTGGCACTGGCTAGCATTCACCAGCAGACATATACCAGAAGAATCCGCTTTCCAACATCTACCTCGTAAGAAATCACATCTGCAGGCGACGAAGGTACTTTGGCAGTTTGTAAGGACAACATACCTGGGCAAGCGGCTGTAGCCTGCATTGATGCTGTTGCGATAGCAATTATATGGACACTCTCGTCTGGTCTTTGCCGTCGGCGTCGCCGTCATGTCCCGTATATATATATATATATGTATATATATATATATATATATATATATATATATATATATATATATATATATATATATATATATATATATATATATAAGCCACAAAGAAAAATAAATCAGAAGAAATTTTTGGCGAAGCGTGGGACCTCTCCCTCCTCAGCGCGCGGCGTTAAACGACTCGACCACGGAGCATACGTCCTTCAGTATACTAACCGCGAGCTATTTATATACACCATTTACCGCTGGCGGTACGCAGAGCTCGGAGGCGCTTCTGCGTGTTCTCTTCAGCACCAACGAGATGGCGCGAAGGGCGCGAATTAAAGAACGTCGCCCCGTTCGGTTTTAATCGGAGTTGCGATGCGCGCGCGCCTCCTACCTGTACTACCTGTACTTTGCGCTACAGGGCGTGGTCGCCCGTACGCGCGCGTATTTTCTCGTGAGGGGGCGGTTTGTACGTCTTGCGCTTTCGTCTCAATGTTTGCTTTGAAGTTTCAGAGCACACGAAGGTCACTTCGCTTGCTGCAGCGGCGGCGTTTGCGAATGAAGTGAACTGCTAGCCAGAAAAGCCAAAGCAGGGGCAGTTAGTCGACACTTGCAGCGTGGTGTCCAAGCACAAATAAGTATCAACTGCGACAGTTGTTAGTTCGCGCTCGTCCTTTGTATACCTGTGCGTTAGTTTCGTGCGTTCTTCTTTGTGTTCGAGCGGCGCGCTGCTAGTGTCAAGCTGTGACAGTTGTTTGCGCTCGTCCTGTGTGTGCTCTTTTCGTGCGTCCTTTGTGCTTGAGCAGCGCGCCGCAAGTTTCGAGTTGCTTGGCGTTCTTCGCGTTACATTCCAACTTGTTGCTATCACATTCATTGCTTCGTCCTTGCGGTGAAACTGTGACTTTTTTTAGTGATAGAGAAATTTTACTGCACTGTGCCTGTCACCTGCAATAGTGACCGATTGCGATGGTCTGCTCGTGCTCCGTCTTGCTCTCTTGCTCACTGGAATCTCATCTTTCAAACTCCCTTTTCGCTGTAACTCATAACTGGGTTGTATACCAGACTTTTGGTCAACCTCCCTGCCTTTCAACTCTTCTTTCTTCTTGAAGGAATGATGCGGCTTTTCCGGGAACGTATTAAAAAGAAACAATCGAATGTAAACCCGAGATGTGAATAAACGCTAGTTTCCGTTCGCTTTCTCAATTTGCGCGTATCGCGAGATACCGTGCTTTTTGTTTCTCTTCACCTCCGACAAATCGCATCACCATGCCAACCATTAGTACATCTCCTTCACACTTCTGACGTTTTGCGTTTTTTTTCAACAGCCAGGGAACCTGGAAAATGCAACGACGAAATGGAAAAGTTGTGTGCAAACGAGGGAATGCAATGCGAGATTATCAACGGCACCTCTGTCTGCATAGGTAAGCCGCATAAACTGTTCAATTTACAGCAGGGTGGCGGTTGTGGTGGGGGGGGGGGGGGTACATGTATATTAAGCTGCACATGTTAGACAATGTAACAACTAAATTTATGTTTCCTGATCATAAATTCACATCAATTTTAGCGTTGACTTCATGAGCAGCTACTGCAACGAGAAAATTTTGCTAGTGCGCATTACTAGTGGATTACGTGAAGAGGCGAACATTGCTTTTACCTGTATAGTCGCACGGTTACTTTGGATCCCAGTCGAACCCGATGTCATATGTCATTTCTCGATCGCGATCGACGATAATCGCCGCTACAGAGCCCAGCGAAAAGGATCGAGTTTGTGTGAGCTAAAGAGCACCGGGTGTTGTCAGGCTGTCCAAACCAGTATTTGAATTTGCAGTCAGTGATGAAGAGAGAGAGAGAGAGAAATAGATGAAAAAGAAACTGAAGTGAGGTTAACCTGGTAGTAATAACCGGTTTGCTACCCTGCACAGGGGTGGGGAAAGAAGGGTCGGAAAGAGGAGAGATAGAGAGAAAATAAATTGAAAAAATGTGTATTATATATAAACTTCCTAAGATAATACAATTTGATGAGGTTATTGATCTCAACAAGCGGACAACTGCGGTCCTCCGATTGACTGCACCTACCGGTATATTGCATGGGGTCGTGGCTACAGATGCCACTATGCAAAATCAATCTTCGCGAGTCTCGCTCACCAGCGCATCACGCGACAAAAATATGGGACGACTCACAAATCCCTCAACGAGGAAGAAGCCGCTGACGTTCGAAAAAATTCAGACGGAAGTTTTCCCGCATCTACAGAAATTACACGCAATACAACCTACGCTTTACCCAGCTTGTGTCCGAGGTTCGGCGGTGGACCGACTCTCTACTACGTCTCGTGGGGGTGCGCTCGTAAACCGAGCGACTTAGCCAATTTTCTCGGCAAACCTTTAACACCTAGTAGGGAGCAGCGGGAGGCACAACTAGCCAGCTCGGACCCGGGAGTGCATCTCGCGCTCCTCGATCTAGTCGGGCGGGCTGCTAAGGCCAGGGGAGCCTTCGACCTAGGGCCCCAGCCATAGAAGTACCAAGATCCCCCTGTCCCCTTTCCCTTGAATGAAGTCCCACTCTCTCTCTTGCGGTGTGCGGGATTTTGGATGTTACTTGAGTTTCACCGAATTGCCCTTTCTTAAGTAAAGCTGCTTTTGTTTATTGTGTGTTTTACTGAACTATGCCTTTGGACACGTAGCTTTAAAGCGAGTTGCAGTAAAGAAGAAAACTCGTCTACTCGCTGCCGGAAGGCTAGGGAATCGGTCGAATATATTTTTTAAATGCGAATGCATTTCTTAGTCGGGGGTTGTCCTGCGTCCCTGGCCGGCGTGCGCGCAGGCCTCTCCGCGCGCGCTCCTCCTCGCCCCTAGCAACAGCTGCGCACGCGCCTAGCAACCGGAGCAGGTGGTGAGCGGCGGAGGGTAAGGGGGAGGAGGAGCGCGCGGGCGTGTGATGGCGCTCGCATCGCGGAGCTCGCTCGGCGGAGAAGCTCGGGCGCTCCTCCTCTCAGCGCTCGGACCTATATATATATATATATATATATATATATCATGCAGGGAGCGCGCGCTTTGGTGTCTTGATAGCGATGGAAGTCGGTGAAGTCGAATCTCTCGCTGCAACGATACCACTAGGACGAAGTGTAACACAATGCAACTCGAGCATTACGCCTCTACGTGCACACTCTCGTCTCTCTTCATCAATTAATCGCACACTCATCGGGTGCACCCAAATGCATTCGCATTTCCTCACGATCCCTTTCGGGGAGTTGCGGCTTTTTTGCAAGATATTCGTGTGAATACTAGTTTGGGCTCTAGGCTCCGCGAAGCCCTTGTATTTGGGGATAACAGGAAAAAGTTGAACGTTTTTGCCATTCATACCTGTAAATGTGGTTGGAGGAGTGGTAGCAAGAAAAGTAGGAGAAAGAAGTAAAAATAACTAGCATAAAGCAAGACGTTAGTCTACCGTAAAATATAGAAAGTTGAGTTGTGACTTTATAGTTGAAAAAAGAAGATATGAAATTCAGATAGGCTAGGCACTAGGCCCATTGTAAAATTCAGCTGATCGCGGTCGCAAGTAATTTCGTGACACCCTTATAACACTGTAATAACGGTGTCGCCGTTTTCTGCGCGCCAGGCGCGATCAGTTTCGTTTTCGTGCTTAAAGTTCGATGATGAATTTCTGGAATTATGTGGGTGATTCCACGTAAGATCGAACAATCGATGGCTGGTCGACCTCTCAAATTTATTTCAAAATTTTATATATTGTTGCCTGATGAGTGGAAAGAAAAGATCCGCAATTTGTTTTGCCGCCAAAAATTTTTTCGAAGCACAGGAAATCAATAACGACGAAGAGGTGGAGTGAAGGGCTCATCCGCTCTGCCGTTTTGGCCAACTTTCGTTATGAATTGCACAAAATATATTAAAGTTAGGTAGCTGAAATTTCCTTAACTAAATATATGCATGTTTTTGCTTCTGCTCAGGTATCTTTAGTTTTGATGTGTAGCGTAGATGTTTTTATAAAAAACCTCAAAATTGGCCCAGGGAACGTTATTTTCTTCACTTTGAAGGTCTTTATCTCAAAAATTCCTTGTAGCAGAGCGACAAAAATTGCGCATTACGTTCTTCGCATGCTTATCTACCACACTGCTGAATCTTACATTTATGTAACGTTTCAGTAAGGAGCAGGGGCGTAGCCAAGGGGGGGGGGGGTTGGGGGGTTCCAACCCCCCCCCCCGAAATTTTTCGATTTTGCTTGCGTATATAGGCACGCACACATACAAACGCACGCACGAACATACACAAAGTATGGTTGAACCCCCCCCCCCCCCGAAAAAAATTTCTGGCTACGCCCCTGGTAAGGAGATATGATCGGGCTAAGTTAAAGAAAACACCGGACAATGGAAACTTCTGACGGCATTTAAAAAAAAAAAACCATTTTTTACATTTCTTAAACTTTGTCCACTTATTCTCCTCCACATCAGCTTTCATAATCATTGAAAACATGTTGCACAGTGTCGTTGCACTAATAGTTACGACCCCTCCAATGAGACCCCTTAGGCAAGGATTGGCAATTCCGACTTCTTGCCCAGCAAGTGTATAAAATGCAGGCAGGATTAAATTTCTTTTTATTAAAAGGTCAGCAGTACCGAAAAAGGTGTTGCCGGCACTGAAGACGTTAATCCTGAAATTATTTCGTCACTGCAGCAGCCACGAGCGCGGGGCTACCGAGCAGGCGCCTGCGCACCCGAGATGCTCGTTGTAAGAGACGGCGCAGTGAGAGCTCGTTTTCGCGTCCTCAGACCGATTGAGTTCGAAACAGCAACACCTCGCTTGCCTATCTTAGATGTCGGCAGCAGACGGCCTGAACTGGCCGCGCGTTCAGAGCGCTGTTCACACTTCATTCGGCGCAGATAGTTCTTGTGGTTTGCTCTTACTCTACTCCTCCTGTGCGTCTCATGGCGAGAAGTATAGCTCGGAATGAGTGTATTGTGGAGACTACCTTTTGAAGCACAGGAAGCTTAAAGGAGTACTGACACGAATTTTAAAAAATTTCGGATTGTTGCTCTAAATAAAAATACTGGTGTCGAGAAACCTAAAACGACTATTGTGGTGCCTGGGAATGCATGGTATATATTTTAATTTGCGCCACCTTAAAAAGACACTTTCGGTTTAGATATCGAGGGGGTGGCTTCTCAGTGTCGTTTCATAGCAGTGTGACGTCACGGAGATACAGAAACTCGCGACGTACTAGCAGCAAATTCGACATCTTCTCGTGGTGCACATAAACAACGATGAGTGAATTGTCGTCCTGTGACCCTGACAGTGATTTCTGCGATTTAGGCTGCATGCAGGACGCAGAACTCGCATAATCGGAGGAAGTGTCTTGACTCGTCGGGATAATGTCCTTGCAGTGGACCTGGCTTGCAGATGCTCAGCGACGAAAACATCAAAGTCAAATTAAAATTTTTAATACGTGTTCTCCGACTCCAGTGTGTGGACAGCGTTGACACTGCATACCAACGAAGCAAAATATGTCCCTTTTGCGATGTCTCAAAATCGTGTCAGTACTTCTTTAATAATTGCAAAGAAGCCACAATTTCGCAGAGTTACCGACCTAGGCATATACGCTTTGAGGGAACGTTTAACGCCCGAAAGATCAGTGACTGCCAGTGAGACGGACTACTTGTGCTACGCGTGCTTTTGCTACCACTGCAATGAAAGATCTTCACGGAACGCGCAGTTTAACGATGTCATTCTTATGCCCCCTGAAAAGAAATCGACGTCATTAACCAGATCACTGCGACTACCCGTGCACGTGCGTTCAAGTCACCCGAGAGGTGTCGCTGTTTCGAACTGAATCGGTCTGATGACGCGAAAACGAGCTTTCACTGCGCCGTCTCTTACAACGAGCATCTCGGGTGCGCGCGCGCCTGCTCGGTAGCCCCGCGCTCGTGGCTGCTGCAGTGACGAAATAGTTTCAAAATTAACGTGTTCAGTGCCGGCGACATCTTTTTCGGTACCTGCTCGCCTTTTAATAAAAAGAAATTCAATCCTGCCTGCATTTTATACACTTGCTGGGCAAGAAGTCGGAATTGCCAATCCTTGCCTAAGGGTCTCATTGGAGGGGTCGTAACTATTAGTGCAACGACATTATGCAACATGTTTTTAATGATTGTGAAAGCGGATGTGGAGGAGAATAAGTGGACAAAGTTTAAGAAATGTAAAAAATGTTTTTTTTTTTTTAATGTCGTCAGAAGTTTCCATTGTCCGGTGTTTTCTTTAACTTAGCCCGATCATATCTCCTTACTGAAACGTTACATAAATGTAAGATTCCGCAGTGTGGTAGATAAGCATGCGAAGAACGTAATGCGCAATTCTTGTCACTCTGCTACAAGGAATGTTTGAGATAAAGACCTTCAAAGTAAAGAAAATAACGTTCCCTGGGCCAATTTGGAGGTTTTTTTTATAAAAACATCTACACTACACATCAAAACTAAAAATACCTGAGCAGAAGCAAAAACATGCATATATTTAGTTAAAGAAATTTCAGCTATCTAACTTTAATATATTTTGTGCAATTCATAACGAAAGTTGGCCAAAACAGCAGAGCGGATGAGCGCTTCACTCCACCTCTTCGTCATTATTGATTTCCTGTGCATCGAAAAAGTTTTTGGCGGCAAAACAAATTGCGGATCTCTTCTTTCCACTCCCCAGGCAATAATATATAAAATTTTGAAATAAATTTGAGATGTCGACCAGCCATCGATTGTTCGATCTTACGTGGAATCACCCATCTGCAACTTTCGTGATTTCTAAAAAATGGCTATGCTATAAATTGGCACGCACTACAACTTTATACTAGAAACAAGTGCCCTCAAGTCAATAATTGAAAAGTTAATTAACAGGGTTTCTGTACATTAGTCTCGTCAATGTCATTTAAGTTGTGGCAAGGTATTTCCGCCTCGACATAGAGTACGTGTGAGAAAACGACTGGAGCATGACTGTCATAGAATTTTTGTAAAAAATCTGTATTTTCTAAAAAAAAGCACTCTGTATATCTCGAACACTTTTCGAAAATGTATCTAACTGTGTGATGAAATAAAAAATTCGGCAATCAGTGCGTAAGCTTCGTAATGGTACCAACAATGTAATGGAGTATGGTCGATGTAAAGCTCGAAGCGTCAGGTAATAAAGCAGGCTACACGGAGACAGCCTTATCGGACAGAGCCGCTAATCATCCTGGCTCATATACAGGAGTACTGCAACTGCTTTTTAGTTGATAATGCTAGGTTCCTGCTGGCTATGACCACCGCTTCATGAGATTCAGTGAAATGACAGAAGTTTCGTGCAACGCTGCAATTATTCTGGAAATAGTGGTGAAAACAGGTACGTATCACTTAAAAATATATATCGAAAGTTATTAATGAGAAAACCTCATATGACTCATCGGCAGAAAATTCTGGCGTCCCGCGGCGCCGTGAGCACTTTCGTACCAAAAGGATCGTAACGTTAGGAACATATGAAATGATTCCAAATGATTAAAAGTAAAAATTAAAGTGATTTTAAAGTGAACCTAAATGAAATTACCGCATAATAGATAATTAAGAGGAAATGAACGTACATTAAAGTGAATCATCTAAATAAATAGTGAATTAGGTGAATGAAGCGCGAGTCAAGAATGAATCAAGTGACTAGTGTCACTCAACGTAGATTAAGTGAGTCAAGAGTGCATCAAATGACCTAGGTGGGAATCAACAGTGAATTAGCGTACGTCAAAGTGAATGAAGTGAACAGGGAGTCATTAAAGTGAAGTGAGATTGTCTCACAGAGCATAGGCTTCCGCCTGTGGTCTCAGCGTCAGCTAAATTTACCCGGTGACTTTTTCGATCTGAGTTCTCTCTCGGTACAATTCAACTTTTTTTTTTAAATTAGGGTTCTAAAAGGACGGGATATTAACAGCCCATTAAAAAACGCGGACAAAAGGGGAGACACGACAGACGAAGTGCTTCGTCGGTAAACTCTTTACTTTTGTACGCGTTTTTTTCTGCGGTGTAAATATCACGACATCAACAGCCGACTTTAAAGAATCGCAGTTCGAAAAAGACTATGTTATGAGTAGTGAAATTCATGCGCGTGCCTGTGAGGTAACGTCACAGATAGCGCTTAATTCACCGTTACTTTTATTCTTGGTGTTGAAGGAAACCGTAATTTCGAGAGGGGCGTTTAAAAATGAGGCATGACATCGGGGCCTTGTTTTCTTTCATCATTAAAACAGATCGATCCGTTAAAAAATGCGATGTGTCGATGAAGAAGAAGTGCCAGAAAATAGGAAGAAGGTGTGACGACGGAAGTGACTTCGTCATCTGCGAAGGTAAGTTACCGTCACCGTCATCATAAGTTTTTATTTGCAAATCCTAACGGGTCCTACTGGGTCCTAATTAACTATCCTGACCGATAGCGGGCTGGTGGGCGGTCCAGTTATACATGAATGAGAACAGGTCAATAGTTTAAATATAAATAAATAAATAAATAAATAAATAAATAAATAAATAAATAAATAAATAAATAAATAAATACAATCAGTACGAAAGAAGGTGTAGATAACTCGGTGACCAAATAGCTGTTTCCAAAGTATATTTACGAATTCTTGCTACCCTAATTTACAGGGTTACTTTATTACAAAGTTTTATGCGGTGCAATTGAGTTATCACAGCGAATGCCCTTATTGTTCATTAGATGGAAATATCCGGAGTCCTGCGGCTTGCACGCGAGTGGTACCAAAAGCAGGTGGTCCGATCCAGGGGTGGTGCAGCAGTGGGATAGGCCCAGAAAGTTTCAAGGGCGGACCTAATGCAGGAAGGGTACGCCAAGTGATTAGAAGCGATAATTAGTACATCAGGCTAGTCATATGTGAATTAAAGTGAATTGAAAAGAATAAAAGTGAATCAAAGAAGAATAGCGTTCGAATTCAACGAAATTAAATTTGAATAAAATGGGAATAATTGTAAAGTAGTAAGGGTACGCAACTCAATCAAATGTGAATTACAGCGAATCAAATGCTAAATGGAATTAAAGGTGAATTAACACCTCGGTGATCGAGTCAAAGCATGTACCACAAATGGTTATGGCTAGGCGACCGAAACAACAAAAGGAAGTAGCAATAGAGTCGGTTGACATCGTCAAAGTAACTTAATAAGGGTCTTGTGAGAGCGTAGACTTTCGTATGTGGTCTTCTAAGCGTTAGCTAAGGGTTGTGTAAAATTCTTGTTCGTGGGCGCAAACTGTAGCACGCAGGAAAATTTAAGCTGTCGTTCGATGCATGCGTAGCTTTAAGAAATGGCATGGTGAAAAGGCCATTTCGCCGAATTCTAACACTCGAAAGTACTCAAAAAAAATTTTGCGACTATTCGCAAATCGCTAGAACAAGGTTAACAATGTCTAGTGAAAGGCAAAAATTGTTATCCGCTCATTTGTAGAGAGAAGCTACATATAAATCCACGCAGAGTTCTCACAAAACAATTTTGCTATTTCAAAAAATTCCGCAAAGGTCGACATTTTCGTCAACTGTATGAGAAGCTTTCTTTTTGAGAGATACTTATGCATTTATTATGTAGCTTCGCTCTACAAACGTATGTATGATAACTTTTTTTTTCATTTGATGGACCTTCAACAACCTTGCGGCTTTGCACAGAACTGGTTTGACATTATTGATTAAACGTTTTAGACGCGCTAGAAAACAGCACTTGAATGCGGCTGCGAAAGTTCTCACGGTTACTTTCGCAGCCATGCTAACTTTGTGCGACCTTAACGTGTTCACACAGACCCAAGGCCTTTACCTTGTCCCGAGGAACTCAATAAAAGGTGCGCTGATGTTCACCTCAACTGCGTGGAGATCCAAAAGAGCCCCAAGTGCATAGGTAAGTTATAATCGTAATAACGGTTCACCGCACGTAGGAGGTCATACCACGTAAGTTTATCGTTGTCACTAATCATTGTTACTCGTTCATTTTTTGTTTAGGCGCGCTAATTGCGTATTCTCGCGAAAAAAAAACGAAGTTCGAGCTTTTCCAAGTGAACGTGTTGCCCAGATATTATTATTAATAATGAAAATCAAAATTTATACAAAGCACAGTGCAGCCTCCATATGCATTATTCCGCGTATTTATTACCTTGCAATAAAAAGTCACGCTACACGCAGGGCAGTTAAATTGGCATGGAAATTATCCGAACGACTAACGCTACGGGCTTGATTAGTTTCTATTTCAACGCCAAAACATCTCCAGTGTCCTTTCGAAGCATTCTCATGTTCCTGTGAAATGAAGTCACGATGCGGCGAACGTCATTTCAGCAGTTTGCCCCTTGTCAACGCAGCTCCAACACTTAGCAGCACAAAAGCAGATCACCTTCTGCATACAAGCTCCCTGACACGACGCTGTCGTAGAAACCGGAAATGACGACCTGACGTTTACGTCGTTTCCGCTTTTCCTCCATTACAGATCCTAAAGCCAAGAAGTGCAACGACGACATCGAAGAGAAGTGCAAGAAACTAGGCGAGAAGTGTGACGACAGGGACGGCTTCGTAGGTTGCAATGGTAAGGAACCATTCACACGAACATTTTTATTTCTTAGCTACATTCTTTCAGGTTCATTTACACACCGGTATGGTATTGTCACGTGGTCGTGACGTTGACGAAGGCAGCAGTCTGCGTGTTCAAGACGAAAACTCTTTATTTGGGCGAACCTGTGCCCGGAAAATGAAAGGGGCGAATTACAAGCAATTCAAGCTGTACACTGATAGCGGCGAGCACAACGTCGGTCGTCAAGTAATCTGATCTGCGGTTAGGCGCGTCGGCAGTTGTACAGGGTCGACCACATCTAAGCTGAACACCTCATTGATATTCAAACCGGTAAAACTAGAACGTTTCTTATACTTCACGAGTGCAATGCCCGTTATAGAAAGTCTAATCATGGTGTCGACAAACACAGTAATGATTTTCCGAATTATGTATTAAAGAACAGCTTCAATGAGGTCTTGAATACTAATGAGGTGTTCAGCCTAAATGTGGACGACTCTGTACATGCTGCATCGAACATTGGAGTCTCATCGCTGGTGGCTGCGCTCAAACGTTCGCTTTTTGCACTCAAGCCTATCTGAAAATTCTGAAGTAATCTGGAAGGTTCCCAGACATTTGGGCGTTGTTTGCGCATGACAGTGGTTATACGTGCAACGGACCAGTTACGTAAGAATAGCAAAAGAAGCGCGCGTGGCAATATAGGACGACCTTAATGAAAGTTCGGCGGTGTCAGTATCCACTACGATGGACCATTTACAAAAAAAATGCCCTCACCTCCTCGAAGGGAATCGTGAGGAAATGCGAATGCATTTCTTGTGCTAGTACACGGCGTAGTAATTTTAATGGCGTAAATTAATGACGAGACCAGGATTTGTACCGTAACCATTAATTTACGCATTCATCAGCACCTGCTTGTGTTGTCATTGTACCTGACGGCCATAATCTCAGCCTTGTGGTCGCCGTTGGCGTTTCACAGCGGCGTCGCGAGCACACATTTCCGGATGTTCTTGAGAGGCGCCCCGCCAGCGAACGGTCGAGAGTGAGGCGCGAGCGGACGGGAGAGTGGGGCGCAGGGAGGAGAGAGAGCGAACGGCGAGAGAAGGAGCGGCGAAGCACTGCACCTACCCTCTCCTACACTCTCTCGCAACACATGCTCCGGTTGCTAGGGGCGAGGATAAGCGCGCGCGCCCGCAGCTGTTGCTATGGGAGAGGGAGTGAGAGCGGAGAGGTAACACCTGCCGGCGCGCGGACAACGCCGGATGCCTTACATAGCCCGACTAAGAAATGCATTCGCATTTAAAAAAGAAATCCGCCTTAGCCCACTCGCTGAAACTTCCACTTGGTTTGGATCACACTTGCTGCTTTATTGTAACCTAATCAAGAAGAGCGAAAGTGTGCACGTACACATGTAAATGTACGATACCGCGCTGAAAACCAGCATCGTGAAGCTGCTGTAATACACCGCGAACATGTTCAGGCGTATAGTGCCTGCTCCAGTTCACCACTAAACGCGCTGCCACACACTTACATAGAAGAAATGAGTCGCTGTGTGTGCAAGAAATTACGTTGTTTTAGAGAGAGACTCATGTGAAACAATTAATATGCGTAGGCTGATAAATTATTCTTTGAAAACTCTACTGTTGTACCATGAAGGGTTTATTATCAAAAGGGAAAATTAAGGTCAGAGAGTCGTTTGCAAATAGTATCGTGCCGAAATCTGTGTGCTTTATTGTGAGCGTGACGGCACAGATCTGAGTGTTCTTTTTTTCGAGTTTCGGCCAGTCTTGCTCAAGAAAGCTACCTTAAACTTCGTACTTGAACTCTCTCGTCCGCTAAGGGGGCGATAACATTCAATTTTAACGATTAAGAAATATGTCGGTCCTGGGAGACAGCGTCAAAATCTATGATGTCAGAACGAGTTGACGCAGAAACTTCAAGGTGACGTCGCTAGCTCCATTTTTTGCGCGTTTTCTTGCTTACCAAGCGCCTTCTCTCTGCAATAGTTGCGCTTTTATTATCGTAAAAGGGTAATACGGTAATTTACCAGTACGAGAAAAAAGAACGTTTTTTCTCATTAGTGCGCGTTTAAAAGTACTGACATGTACTCCGCAATATGTTCAAGTCTCTGAATGCGTATAGCGGCGTCTCTGAATGCGGCTATAAGCGGCACAATTAAAGAAAGATGATCGCTCCCAGGCCGCAACTGACGTTTATGCCCTTTGGTGACGTACGCACTCAGACGCTTTAACTGAATTTGCAGTGAAGAATAGTGACACTGGTAATTTTTCGATTCAGTTTTACAAATATGGTCTTCATGCGCTTTTCGTATAATATACTGCACTTGAGCGAGTATTGTCTGTTCACCTAAATAGAGACCCGCTGTTTTAACACTGACGACGGTGTAAGGTATTCCAGCGCACAATGGCCAGCTGAGGTCAAAGAGCGCGAAGATATGGTGCATCGTAATAGCAATGATGTGATCATTAACAAGGCGTGTTAGTGTTAGGTGGTTGCATAGCCACCTTCAGACACATGGACACTTGAGAGGCATATAGTTCGTGTTTCTGTTATATCAAAGTAAAGGCAGAGGTTCAGAACGACGTGGACGCTTGACGAGATGAAAATGTGAAGAGGTGAAATCAGCAAATGAGTCGGCAAATGAGTTTCTAGGCCTTCGCTAGGTGATACAGGTTGTTTCTAGGTTGCTTATAGGTCGTTGCTAGACTAATATGGTTGCTTCTAGGTTGCTTCTAGGCCTTCGCTAGGTGATACAGGTTGTTTCTAGGTTGCTTATAGGTCGTTGCTAGATTAATCTGGTTGCTTCTAGGTTGTTTCTAGGCCTTCGCTAGGTGATACAGGTTGTTTCTAGGTTGCTTATAGGTCGTTGCTAGACTAATCTGGTTGCTTCTAGGTTTTCTAGGCCTTCGCTAGGTGATACAGGTTGTTTCTCGGTTGCTGATAGGTCGTTGCTAGACTAATCTGGTTGCTTCTAGGTTGCTTGTAGGCCTTCGCTAGGTGATACAGGTTGTTTCTAGGTTGCTTATAGGTCGTTGCTAGACTAATCTGGTTGCTTCTAGGTTGTTTCTAGGCCTTCGCTAGGTGATACAGGTTGCTTCTAGGTTGCTTATAGATCGTTGCTAGACTAATCTGGTTGCTTCTAGGTTGCTTATAGGTCGTTGCTAGACTAATCTGGTTGCTTCTAGGTTGCTTCTAGGCCTTCGCTAGGTGATACAGGTTGCTTCTAGGTTGCTTATAGGTCGTTGCTAGACTAATATGGTTGCTTCTAGGTTGCTTCTAGGCCTTCGCTAGGTGATACAGGTTGTTTCTAGGTTGCTTATAGGTCGTTGCTAGATTAATCTGGTTGCTTCTAGGTTGTTTCTAGGCCTTCGCTAGGTGATACAGGTTGTTTCTAGGTTGCTCATAGGTCGTTGCTAGACTAATCTGGTTGCTTCTAGGTTTTCTAGGCCTTCGCTAGGTGATACAGGTTGTTTCTAGGTTGCTGATAGGTCGTTGCTAGACTAATCTGGTTGCTTCTAGGTTGCTTGTAGGCCTTCGCTAGGTGATACAGGTTGTTTCTAGGTTGCTTATAGGTCGTTGCTAGACTAATCTGGTTGCTTCTAGGTTGTTTCTAGGCCTTCGCTAGGTGATACAGGTTGCTTCTAGGTTGCTTATAGGTCGTTGCTAGACTAATATGGTTGCTTCTAGGTTGCTTCTAGGCCTTCGCTAGGTGATACAGGTTGTTTCTAGGTTGCTTATAGGTCGTTGCTAGACTAATCTGGTTGCTTCTAGGTTGCTTCTAGGCCTTCGCTAGGTGATACAGGTTGTTTCTAGGTTGCTTATAGGTCGTTGCTAGACTAATCTGGTTGCTTCTGGGTTGTTTCTAGGCCTTCGCTAGGTGATACAGGTTGTTTCTAGGTTGCTTATAGGTCGTTGCTAGACTAATCTGGTTGCTTCTAGGTTTTCTAGGCCTTCGCTAGGTGATACAGGTTGTTTCTAGGTAGCTTATAGGTCGTTGCTAGACTAATCTGGTTGCTTCTAGGTTGCTTCTAGGCCTTCGCTAGGTGATACAGGTTGTTTCTAGGTTGCTTATAGGTCGTTGCTAGACTAATCTGGTTGCTTCTAGGTTGCTTCTAGGCCTTAGCTAGGTGATACAGGTTGTTTCTAGTTAGACACAATGTTAATGAGAACTAACAGACAATAACGCCAAGGAAAGTATAGGGGGTGTTATCTGTAGTATTTAGAATATGTGAAGAAAGTAAAGAGGACGAAAAGATAACTTGCCGCCGGCAGGGACCGAACCTGCGACATTCGAATAACGCGTCCGATGCTCTACCACTGAGCTACGGCGGCGGTCATCCTCCCGTCCACTTTATGGAGTATATATGTGCATTTAAACCTTGGAGTGTTAGTCAGCGCCAATCGCAGCCATGGCGGCGAGTGTGGAACACTCCTTTTTTGCCTGTTGGCGTCACGTAGCACGTGATCTTTCTACGAGGTGGCAGCTGACCAATAATCCCTCGCATACTACCTGAAGGCATGAAGTCTGCCAGGTTGCTTATAGGTCCTTGCTTCTAGGTTGTTTCTAGGCCTTAGCTAGGTGATGCAAGTTGTTTCGACGTTGTTTATAGGTCGTTGCTAGGCTTTAGCCAGGTGATGCTAGGTTGTTTCTACGTTTGATTTTCAGCGCATAAAGGTTCGAGTTAAATCACAGACAGTCACACACACGACACGGACGCCCAAACTCCAGAGACAGAACCTCGCGCTGAAACCAAGCGTTCGCACCTCCCATAGATTTACGGGCTGCTTATTCGAGTTGTAGCTAGGCAGAACATGGTTGTAAGGTTGAATTCAGTAGAACTTGGCCATACCTAGGTTAAGCTTGGTGTGGCTAGGTTGAGCTTGGCTATTTCGAGGTTAACCTTGGTGTGGCTAGGTTGAAGATGGTATTAGAGAGGTTGGGCCAGGGCTGCGCCTAGGCAGTTATTGCGATAGTACCACCTACCAATTTCAGTGGCACATGTCTGTTTATGATAGTGATAGTTTTGTGATAGGCCGCACATTGGCACATACCCTTTTGTTCTTAGTGAACCTCAGGCACTTTGGCCGTTTCCATCCATCCATCCATCCATCCATCCATCCATCCATCCATCCATCCATCCATCCATCCATCCATCCATCCATCGATCCATCCATCCATCCATCCATCCATCCATCCGTCCGTCCGTCCGTCCCTCCGTCCATCCATCCATCCATCCATCCATCCATCCATCCATCCATCCATCCATCCATCCATCCATCCATCCATCCATCCATCCGTCCGTCCGTCCGTCCGTCCGTCCGTCCGTCCGTCCGGCCATCCATCCATCCATCCATCCATCCATCCATCCATCCATCCATCCATTCATTCATTCATCCGTCCGTCCGTCCGTCCGTCCGTCCAAGTTGAGGAGGTGATCACGGGAGCACCCAGAAGTAGGCGGCTAGACGGACGGACGGATCACCTCCTCAACTTGTTGTAGACCAAAATTGGCATGGGAGGGCATGAGGATTTGACGAATATGACTGTCTGGTCATGATATGAATAACGTGAAAATCCAGTCGCGTACGTCGTCAAACCCTTTCCTCCAGACACGAGGGGCAGATACCCGTTTACCACGGGCCGCGGTGAACGGGTATGCGCCACAGGTGATTGCGTGTTTATATAGACGCAGGAGAGAGAGAGAGAGAGACATAACTTTATTTTGTCCTTGCTGGGGTCAAGGGAGGCGGGGGCCGGGAGACTAGCCCTACCGGAGCCCCCCTTCCTCAGGCGGCGGCCAGACCTTGGGTCTTGGCGGCGTCTTCGGCCAGCCGGACTGCCCAGAGTTGGTCATCCGGGCACGCGCTGAGCAGCATAGCCTCCCACTGCTCGGGCGTGGTAATCTTAAGTGTAGGGTTCTTGCTGTGTTTGGTGGTGTGTGTCGCTGCGGGACATGCCCAGATAATGTGGTCGAGGTTGGCGCGAGCCATCCCGCAAGCTTTGCACTGTGGTGTGTAAACGTCCGGGTATATGCGACTGTACAGCGCGGGTGTAGGGAATGTTCGCGTCTGTAATAATCGCAGGAACGGCGAGAAGATATTGGTAATTTAAATGTGAGAGCGTTATGAAAAACGGGCATCGGCAACGTTGACCCGACGAATGCAACTCTCTTAGGAAAAAAGGCCGGCATACTCACTAACTAAATACTAATCGCTTACTTGTCACAAAACGCACTAGCATCTTAGTAAGTGAAGGTAGTAAAATGCAGGTTAGTTAAATTTGCTACCTAGTTAGTAAGGGAATAGTGCTGACTCGAATGGTGATTCCATGACTAAGTTGTTAGTAACAGCGCTAGCAACTTAGTAACCGTATTGAGACTACAATAAGGCAATTATAGGTTTACGCCTAATTTGTTTATATGTGCGTGTGCATTGCCATATCAAGATGATTCTACTACAAAAGTGTCTATAGGATAAAAGAAAACGAAGTGGCATTGTCCTCGTCCATTAACTAATTGCCGCTAATTACTTCATGTAATTACCATGGTAAGTACGCATCACAGCAACATACATAGAGGCATGAATGGATCACCAACGAGAACACCTACGCACACACAGAATATCGACTTCTACGTAGCAGATTGGATGGATTCAGCGCGATAACGAGGACACAGAAGAAGAAGGGGCTTGAATAGTTTTGTAACATGATTGTTCGTGGTTAGTCCTAATCTTTTCCATTTATCCTCTGCTTGACGTCATCGGCGTGTGGTCACGTGGTTATAGGTTGTGCTTTAAAATATGTTTTTCTACGCTAATAAAGTTAGTTGTGAGAACAGCGCTGGTGTTCGTGTCCCTTCTTCATCTCTGTCCTCGTTAGCACTGAATCCACCCAATATGTTCAACGAAATCCAACTCGCTCAAATGTCAGTCCTTCTACGTAGCAGATATCCACTCCAGCAGCAGCTTGAAGGCTATTTATGCTCCTTATTTTTTGATAGCACACCGTGTACTAATTAGCAGCCATAGAATTCAGAATAATATTTGATGTTTTCTACACATCATCGTGTACCCTTATATTTGCTTAAATGTGTGCCATCACGCAGCACGAAACGTTTATTTCAAGGTAAAGGGAACCATGAGGGGATGCGAAGCAGCATTGGGGGTGCACACCAAGTTTCCGTTTACGTTCACTCGGCGTTTCCGTTAGTGTGTGCGGTTTGTATTTAGTGTTTGTGTTATCATTACGTAGCGAGCCCTGCGCTGCTGCTGCTCCGCGACGATCTCGATCTCGGCAGAGGTTGGAGTGCTGCTGCAACTGGCGCCGACGTTGACGTTACAACGCATCTGAACGGGAGCGAAGCGAGAATGACGAAAGCCGACCGAGCGCACGCGCTTATATGAAATGGGGGAGAGAGAGAGTGGGTTTACAGGTTGCAGCGTGGGGAGAGGAGAGGAGAGAAGGCGACCGAACACCTGCGTAAAGGAGGAGAGTGGGAGAGAGAGTAGGCGCATGCGCAGTGGAGCGTGGACGCTACTGTGCCAAGCTCGCTCATAAGATGCTTCGCATCTAATAAAATTAATGTTTGTCGAATATTTGCTAAACAGTCACGATTACGGCAAAATATACCGCGGCACCTACGAAAAATCTGGCAACGTGGGTGGCTTAGTAGTTGCCTAGTTAAAAATGGCAAGAAAGCTTCCCTGGTTAGTAACGGCAAAAGTTACGACATTTGCGAGCTGCTGGCTAGTAAAGGGATGCCGCGAAGGTAGTAAAATACGCTCGTTTACTAACTACATGCGTTTACTAACTGTTTACTAGCTTCTTTTTCTAAAAGTGAAAGATTAAAAATTAGGATCCCAGCAGGAATCGAACCCAATAATTCTGCGTGGCAGTCAGGTATTCTACCACAGAGCCACGCCAGGACTAGAAACCGCTTTGGAAAAACACCTTATGCAGGCGTAATGTCGGTGCAACATCAATCGCGGTTGTGGTGCTGGCTGTCAGCAAGTCAAATTCAAGCGTCGCTTGGCCAATGATAAATACGCTGTTGCGACCGGGGTTTAGATCCATCCACCGCTGCAGATCCATCCCACCGTTGGCTGTATCGTACCCGGGCTGCATCGTACCCGGACTCCGTTTGGTAGCGTGACAGAATCTCCGGGTTGAGGAACTGATGGTCGCGAGTTGGGAAAACGAAAACAGACAAGTTTACTGGCACTTTTTGTACACTTATTTACATAGTAAAAGGTAAGCGTTCAGCGACGAGCGAACTGTATAAGCCTTTAACCCAAGGCTCAGAGCTCTTTTTCTTACTCAGCACCGTCGTTATAACTCCTCCGGCTGGCTCCTCCTTCTTGATTGCAACCAATCACACACGGCACCATCCACCATGGCACTAGCCACTAACCCTGTCACCTAGGGGTCGTTGCACTCGCTGATGCAGCAAAGTTCCTGCGGTCAATGACACTCTTGTGGGGTCTGCCGGGAGAACAGGATACTCGGGCAAGGTTATCTGCCTCTCCCCAGAAGGGCAGAAAAGGGTATACGGCGACTTAATGGCTCTTGTCAAAACATACAGGACCGGTCGTCACCGCAGCATACCAAACCATGTCAGCGTGGCCAGAGAGACGTCAACTTTGACGTCTCTCTGTTAGTTCACTGTATCTCTGCCGCCCAACAGAGCTCGTACGATACTATTCCCCTTGTGGTGCGCTTCCCGTCGCGGGGTGGCAGTTTCTGGAATAGATGCAGGTGTTCCAGTAGTGTGAGAACGCATCGCTCGTCCATTCTCATAGTCACCGCGTCGCCACCGACCCTCAGTCATAACAGTCTCCTCCATCGCCAGTGAAGAAACGGAAGGTAGCAGTCATCGCTGCTGCTCGAAGGGACGACGGAATTCTCTGCAGGTGAATGCCAGAATCTCGCCTTCGCTTGAAGCATTGTCTGGTCAGTTGCCGCCCGAATTCTTCGGTCTCTCTGAAACTCAACCACATGCAGAAGCAAGCCCTCGGCCGCCTCCGAGTAAACCAGGCCAAAAATGGGATGGAAAACGAAATTTTATAACTAGCTTTATACGAAAAGCTCAAACTCAAAACTGTCAGAACTTACCTATGCTGAGAAACCAAACGCGCTACATTACTCAATCACAGAAATAGTTGCACGAAAAAACAAAAAAACAAGAAAACTCAAATATAAATTTCGAGACATTGGGAACAGCACCCATGGATAGCTTACAAAGAGCGGCTAAGCGCGTCAGCGTTTCCATTCAATTTGCCCCTCTTATACTTCATGATAAAATGATATTGCTGAAGAATCAAACTCCATCTCAGAAGGCGACTGTTCTTCGATGTCGCGGTTTGTAGCCAGGTAAAGGGACAATGGTCCGTCTCTACGGTAAACTTGGCGCCCCTGAGGTAACACTGCAATTTATGAATGGCCCAAACAAAGCAAGCGCACTCCTTTTCCTAAGCGCAGTACGCCATCTCACGAGAGCTCAATTTTCGGCTCAGGAAGAGCACGGGATGTTCGTTACTATCGTCCTCCTTCTGACATAAAACGGCACCTAGGCCTCGATCACTCGCATCACAATGGACCGTGAACTCTCTGTCGTAATCCGGAGCGCGCAAAACCGGACGGCTAATCAGTACCGCCTTGAGGCTTAAGAAAGCAGCTTGCTTCTTTTCATCGCAGACCACGTTCGACTGTTCTGTCCCGCGAAGAATATCGGTCAGAGGGCTGGCCAACGCTGAATAATCTCGGGGGCAATGACTGCAACACCCAGCGAGCCCCAAAACGCCCTTACGTCCGTCTTTCTTTTTGGCCGCGGATAGTGAGCTACCGCTGAGATCTTAAGCTCGCTAGGTTTCCTGAAACCTTGGCCGACGCTGTGGCCTAAAGAGTTTACGGTTGCTCTCGCAAAACAACCTTCTAATCCTTTACGGTTAGAACTCTAACAAGAGGTTCGACCGCGTCTCATACGTGTCAGAACGATCGCTCACAACTAACATTAAGAAAAGCTTAATCTTACGCTCATGCTCACTCGATCATAAATTATTCAAAGAACAAAGAAGAAAACATAAGGGGATAAACACTGTCTTCTAACAGGTTCGTACGGTTAAAGTTACCTGCCCATGCCAACGTCTCTGATAAAAGCACTGTGCTCTCCTGAGCGCTTCAATTACTCTCACTCCTTTAGCGTTGCCCAATACAAAATACTATTAACCACTCACCCAATCCTTAAGTTCGTCTCAAAGGTAATCCTTGCATTACGTTACAATACACAGTGTACAAACAAAAATAACCCTAGGCACAATATGAAAAGCACCCCACAATATTTGTATTGGCTTTATGCTAAAACCTTGCACCAAGTGGTTCTCCATCCTAATAGCGCGTAACGAAAACTGGACCGCTTAGTGCCAAACTCATTTCGCAAACTGATTTGGTATTATGCTGATATTTCGCCTCAAATGCCTGTACACCCCAAATCGAAGTGATAGTGAACGCACACGATATCGACTAGACCTTTCAGAAAGGCGATAGTGAGATGAAGGACAAATGCAAAAAGATCGGACAGGATTGCGTGGAAGTGATGGACATGACAGCTTGTAAAGGTAAGATTATGAAGCTGCAGCATTCAAGACGGCTCTTTTTTCTTGTAAATGGCATCGATTACTGTAGGACTAAAACACGACTACCTTCTTTACAATTTAACACTTACAGAGAAACGACCAGAGAAGTGTCAAGATGAAAAACAGGAAGAATGTAACAAAAATGGCCTCCAATGCGCCCTTTTGGATGGAAAAGCGCATTGTGTCGGTAAGTGATCTCTATTCTCAAATCGATTCCGCAAAAAAAAATTACACGAAATGGCAATTTTATACGAGTATATAGGAAGTGGTCTGTAAAGAAATACATTACTGATGTGTCGCAAAATATTTAAGGTGCTGGAAACTCCTCTACGTCCATCGAAACGTAAATCTTAGTTTAAGGAGGCATTATTTCCCTCTGATGCACAGAAATTGGAAGCTGTGAGGAATTAAGTATGCAATTTATTCTTTAAGAAGGAATTATTTTTGAAAGAGAAGGGGGCGTTTAGTTTCAGGCACATCGAGTCTTAAAATATCAAGCTTAGAAGCAATTAGTCTAGTACTAGAAAGTGGCTTCGCTATTATTTTGGAGAAATGAGACATAAAAATAAGACGTACGTACATCATATCGGAACATCCGCCAATATTCCATGTAAAAGAATACACTGAAAGCGTAGCTTTGCTCTCTCGACTTAGATTTTTTAAGATATGGATGATTCCCAATACACGATATCTCAGAAAGATCTTAGATATGTTCGCGCTTTTACAGACCCAGAAAAGAAGAAATGCGATATTGAGATGAACGACAAATGCAAAAAGATGGGACAGGATTGCGTGGAAGTGAAGAACCTGACAGCTTGTGAAGGTATGAATATGAAGCTCCAGGCATTCAAGACGTCTCTTTTTTCTTGTAAATGGCATTGATTACTGTAGGACTAAAACATGACTACCTTCTTTACAATTTATCCCTTACAGAGAAACGACCAGAGAAGTGTCAAGTTGAAAAGCAGGAAGATTGTAATAAAAATGGCCTAGAATGCGCCCTTGTGAATGGAGAGCCTCATTGTGTCGGTAAGTGTTCTGTAAAAAGATACATTAACTGATGTATCGTAAAATATTGAAGGCGCTGAAAACGCTTTCGCTACGTCCTACGAAACGTAGACCTTATTTTTTAGAGATATTAACCTCCATTTGACGCACAGCGATTGGATGCTATGAAGAGATATATATGCCACCCTTTATTATTATCTTATTCTTTCTTAAAGAAATTAATTTTGAAAGAGAAGGCGTGATTAGTCTCAGACACACGGAGCCTTAAAATGTAAAGCTTAGTAGCCATGAGTCTATACTAGAAGGTGACTTCGCTATTATTATAGAGAAGTGGCACATAAAAATAAGACGTACATTGCATCGAAACATCTGCCATTATTGGAAGTGAATGAATTTATTTAAACCGCAGCTCTGTTCCCTCGATTTAGTTTTTGGTTTTGGATGTCGATGATTCCCAATACACATTATCTCAAAAAGATATTACATAGGTTCGCGCTTTTACAGATCCACATAAGAAGAAATGCGATATTGAGATGAACGACAAATGCAAAAAGATGGGACAGGATTGCGTGGAAGTGAACGACCTGACAGCTTGTAAAGGTATGAATATGAAGCTGCAGGCATTCAAGACGGCTCTTTTTTCTTGTAAATGGCATTGATTACTGTAGGACTAAAACATGACTATCTACTTTACAATTTATCCCTTACAGAGAAACGACCAGAGAAGTGTAGAGTTGAAAAGCAGGAAGAATGTAATAAAAATGGCCTACAATGCGCCCTTGTGAATGGAGAGCCTCATTGTGTCGGTAAGTGTTCTCTAAAAGATACAAAGATACATTACTGATGTATCGTAAAATATTGAAGGCGCTGAAAACGCTTTCGCTACGTCCTACGAAACGTAGACCTTATTTTTTAGAGATATTAACCTCCCTTTGACGCACAGCGATTGGACGCTATGAAGAGATATATATGCCACCCTTTATTATTATCTTATTCTTTCTTAAAGAAATTAATTTTGAAAGAGAAGGCGTGATTAGTCTCAGACACACGGAGTCTTAAAATGTAAAGCTTAGTAGCCATGAGTCTATACTAGAAGGTGACCTCGCTATTATTATAGAGAAGTGGCACATAAAAATAAGACGTACATTGTATCGAAACATCTGCCATTATTGCATGTGAATGAATTTATTTAAACCGCAGCTCTGTTCCCTCGATTTAGTTTTTGGTTTTGGATGTCGATGATTCCCAATACACATTATCTCAAAAAGATCTTACATAGGTTCGCGCTTTTACAGATCCAGATAAGAAGAAATGCGATATTGAGATGAACGACAAATGCAAAAAGATGGGACAGGATTGCGTGGAAGTGAACGACCTGACAGCTTGTAAAGGTATGAATATGAAGCTGCAGGCATTCAAGACGGCTCTTTTTTCTTGTAAATGGCATTGATTACTGTAGGACTAAAACATGACTATCTACTTTACAATTTATCCCTTACAGAGAAACGACCAGAGAAGTGTAGAGTTGAAAAGCAGGAAGAATGTAATAAAAATGGCCTACAATGCGCCCTTGTGAATGGAGAGCCTCATTGTGTCGGTAAGTGTTCTGTAAAAAGATACATTAACTGATGTATCGTAAAATATTGAAGGCGCTGAAAACGCTTTCGCTACGTCCTACGAAACGTAGACCTTATTTTTTAGAGATATTAACCTCCCTTTGACGCACAGCGATTGGACGCTATGAAGAGATATATATGCCACCCTTTATTATTATCTTATTCTTTCTTAAAGAAATTAATTTTGAAAGAGAAGGGTTGATTAGTCTCAGACACACGGAGTCTTAAAATGTAAAGCTTAGTAGCCATGAGTCTATACTAGAAGGTGACTTCGCTATTATTATAGAGAAGTGGCACATAAAATAAGACGTACATTGTATCGAAACATCTGCCATATTGCATGTGAATGAATTTATTTAAACCGCAGCTCTGTTCCCTCGATTAGTTTTTGGTTTTGGATGTCGATGATTCCCAATACACAATATCTCAAAAAGATCTTACATAGGTTCGCGCTTTTACAGATCCAGATAAGAAGAAATGCGATATTGAGATGAACGACAAATGCAAAAAGATGGGACAGGATTGCGTGGAAGTGAACGACCTGACAGCTTGTAAAGGTATGAATATGAAGCTGCAGGCATTCAAGACGGCTCTTTTTTCTTGTAAATGGCATTGATTACTGTAGGACTAAAACATGACTATCTACTTTACAATTTATCCCTTACAGAGAAACGACCAGAGAAGTGTAGAGTTGAAAAGCAGGAAGAATGTAATAAAAATGGCCTACAATGCGCCCTTGTGAATGGAGAGCCTCATTGTGTCGGTAAGTGTTCTGTAAAAAGATACATTAACTGATGTATCGTAAAATATTGAAGGCGCTGAAAACGCTTTCGCTACGTCCTACGAAACGTAGACCTTATTTTTTAGAGATATTAACCTCCCTTTGACGCACAGCGATTGGACGCTATGAAGAGATATATATGCCACCCTTTATTATTATCTTATTCTTTCTTAAAGAAATTAATTTTGAAAGAGAAGGGTTGATTAGTCTCAGGCACACGGAGCCTTAAAATGTAAAGCTTAGTAGCCATGAGTCTATACTAGAAGGTGACCTCGCAATTATTTTAGAAAGGTGGCACATAACAATAAGACGTACATTGCATCGAAACATCTGCCATTATTGGATGTGAATGAATTTATTTAAACCGCAGCTCTGTTCCCTCGATTTAGTTTTTGGTTTTGGATGTCGATGATTCCCAATACACAATATCTCAAAAAGATCTTACATAGGTTCGCGCTTTTACAGATCCAGATAAGAAGAAATGCGATATTGAGATGAACGACAAATGCAAAAAGATGGGACAGGATTGCGTGGAAGTGAACGACCTGACAGCTTGTAAAGGTATGAATATGAAGCTGCAGGCATTCAAGACGGCTCTTTTTTCTTGTAAATGGCATTGATTACTGTAGGACTAAAACATGACTATCTACTTTACAATTTATCCCTTACAGAGAAACGACCAGAGAAGTGTAGAGTTGAAAAGCAGGAAGAATGTAATAAAAATGGCCTACAATGCGCCCTTGTGAATGGAGAGCCTCATTGTGTCGGTAAGTGTTCTGTAAAAAGATACATTAACTGATGTATCGTAAAATATTGAAGGCGCTGAAAACGCTTTCGCTACGTCCTACGAAACGTAGACCTTATTTTTTAGAGATATTAACCTCCCTTTGACGCACAGCGATTGGACGCTATGAAGAGATATATATGCCACCCTTTATTATTATCTTATTCTTTCTTAAAGAAATTAATTTTGAAAGAGAAGGCGTGATTAGTCTCAGACACACGGAGTCTTAAAATGTAAAGCTTAGTAGCCATGAGTCTATACTAGAAGGTGACTTCGCTATTATTATAGAGAAGTGGCACATAAAAATAAGACGTACATTGTATCGGAACATCTGCCATTATTGCATGTGAATGAATTTATTTAAACCGCAGCTCTGTTCCCTCGATTAAGTTTTTGGTTTTGGATGTCGATGATTCCCAATACACATTATCTCAAAAAGATATTACATAGGTTCGCGCTTTTACAGATCCAGATAAGAAGAAATGCGATATTGAGATGAACGACAAATGCAAAAAGATGGGACAGGATTGCGTGGAAGTGAACGACCTGACAGCTTGTAAAGGTATGAATATGAAGCTGCAGGCATTCAAGACGGCTCTTTTTTCTTGTAAATGGCATCGATTACTGTAGGACAAAAACATGACTACCTTCTTTACAATTTATCCCTTACAGAGAAACGACCAGAGAAGTGTAGAGTTGAAAAGCAGGAAGAATGTAATAAAAATGGCCTACAATGCGCCCTTGTGAATGGAGAGCCTCATTGTGTCGGTAAGTGTTCTGTAAAAAGATACATTAACTGATGTATCGTAAAATATTGAAGGCGCTGAAAACGCTTTCGCTACGTCCTACGAAACGTAGACCTTATTTTTTAGAGATATTAACCTCCCTTTGACGCACAGCGATTGGACGCTATGAAGAGATATATATGCCACCCTTTATTATTATCTTATTCTTTCTTAAAGAAATTAATTTTGAAAGAGAAGGGTTGATTAGTCTCAGGCACACGGAGTCTTAAAATGTAAAGCTTAGTAGCCATGAGTCTATACTAGAAGGTGACCTCGCTATTATTATAGAGAAGTGGCACATAAAAATAAGACGTACATTGTATCGAAACATCTGCCATTATTGCATGTGAATGAATTTATTTAAACCGCAGCTCTGTTCCCTCGATTTAGTTTTTGGTTTTGGATGTCGATGATTCCCAATACACAATATCTCAAAAAGATCTTACATAGGTTCGCGCTTTTACAGATCCAGATAAGAAGAAATGCGATATTGAGATGAACGACAAATGCAAAAAGATGGGACAGGATTGCGTGGAAGTGAACGACCTGACAGCTTGTAAAGGTATGAATATGAAGCTGCAGGCATTCAAGACGGCTCTTTTTTCTTGTAAATGGCATTGATTACTGTAGGACTAAAACATGACTATCTACTTTACAATTTATCCCTTACAGAGAAACGACCAGAGAAGTGTAGAGTTGAAAAGCAGGAAGAATGTAATAAAAATGGCCTACAATGCGCCCTTGTGAATGGAGAGCCTCATTGTGTCGGTAAGTGTTCTGTAAAAAGATACATTAACTGATGTATCGTAAAATATTGAAGGCGCTGAAAACGCTTTCGCTACGTCCTACGAAACGTAGACCTTATTTTTTAGAGATATTAACCTCCCTTTGACGCACAGCGATTGGACGCTATGAAGAGATATATATGCCACCCTTTATTATTATCTTATTCTTTCTTAAAGAAATTAATTTTGAAAGAGAAGGCGTGATTAGTCTCAGACACACGGAGTCTTAAAATGTAAAGCTTAGTAGCCATGAGTCTATACTAGAAGGTGACCTCGCTATTATTATAGAGAAGTGGCACATAAAAATAAGACGTACATTGTATCGAAACATCTGCCATTATTGCATGTGAATGAATTTATTTAAACCGCAGCTCTGTTCCCTCGATTTAGTTTTTGGTTTTGGATGTCGATGATTCCCAATACACATTATCTCAAAAAGATATTACATAGGTTCGCGCTTTTACAGATCCAGATAAGAAGAAATGCGATATTGAGATGAACGACAAATGCAAAAAGATGGGACAGGATTGCGTGGAAGTGAACGACCTGACAGCTTGTAAAGGTATGAATATGAAGCTGCAGGCATTCAAGACGGCTCTTTTTTCTTGTAAATGGCATTGATTACTGTAGGACTAAAACATGACTATCTACTTTACAATTTATCCCTTACAGAGAAACGACCAGAGAAGTGTAGAGTTGAAAAGCAGGAAGAATGTAATAAAAATGGCCTACAATGCGCCCTTGTGAATGGAGAGCCTCATTGTGTCGGTAAGTGTTCTGTAAAAAGATACATTAACTGATGTATCGTAAAATATTGAAGGCGCTGAAAACGCTTTCGCTACGTCCTACGAAACGTAGACCTTATTTTTTAGAGATATTAACCTCCCTTTGACGCACAGCGATTGGACGCTATGAAGAGATATATATGCCACCCTTTATTATTATCTTATTCTTTCTTAAAGAAATTAATTTTGAAAGAGAAGGCGTGATTAGTCTCAGACACACGGAGTCTTAAAATGTAAAGCTTAGTAGCCATGAGTCTATACTAGAAGGTGACCTCGCTATTATTATAGAGAAGTGGCACATAAAAATAAGACGTACATTGTATCGAAACATCTGCCATTATTGCATGTGAATGAATTTATTTAAACCGCAGCTCTGTTCCCTCGATTTAGTTTTTGGTTTTGGATGTCGATGATTCCCAATACACATTATCTCAAAAAGATATTACATAGGTTCGCGCTTTTACAGATCCAGATAAGAAGAAATGCGATATTGAGATGAACGACAAATGCAAAAAGATGGGACAGGATTGCGTGGAAGTGAACGACCTGACAGCTTGTAAAGGTATGAATATGAAGCTGCAGGCATTCAAGACGGCTCTTTTTTCTTGTAAATGGCATTGATTACTGTAGGACTAAAACATGACTATCTACTTTACAATTTATCCCTTACAGAGAAACGACCAGAGAAGTGTAGAGTTGAAAAGCAGGAAGAATGTAATAAAAATGGCCTACAATGCGCCCTTGTGAATGGAGAGCCTCATTGTGTCGGTAAGTGTTCTGTAAAAAGATACATTAACTGATGTATCGTAAAATATTGAAGGCGCTGAAAACGCTTTCGCTTCGTCCTACGAAACGTAGACCTTATTTTTTAGAGATATTAACCTCCCTTTGACGCACAGCGATTGGACGCTATGAAGAGATATATATGCAACCCTTTATTATTATCTTATTATTTCTTAAAGAAATTAATTTTGAAAGAGAAGGGTTGATTAGTCTCAGGCACACGGAGCCTAGCGCCCGACAACGCAACACGGCCGTAGCGGTCCGCTGTCGGGCCCCGCCCGACAAGGGTGTTCGTGGTTTAAATTTTGCTGTTTTCTCACCGCGAGTCGCGCGCATCTTTTGTATACATGAAGGGCCATCTCTTGAGGAATAAGTGAGCTTTGTTTGTTGAGGTTTTACTTTTTTGACACTAGGGTGCAGCACTATGATCAGCACGGGGCCATAGAGCGTACCCACTCGCGCGCGCGGTTCGCTGAGAAGCATGGCCACGTTTTCACCGCGTGCTTTTACGGCGGTGCTTTGCGAAAGCGAGGATGACTTTAGTGAGGAAGAGAATTACTGCCTCCACCAGACAGTGATGACAGTGATTCGACAGAAGTGAGTGACGAAGACGACGACGGCGGCGGTGGAAACCTGCAGTATAACCCTGGCCTGCACACAGGGGAATGCTTTGAGCGGTATCATACCGTTGCCCAAATATCACTAAAAGAGTTGCCTGCAGAATGCAGGAAATGTAAAGCTTAGTAGCCATGAGTCTATACTAGAAGGTGACCTCGCAATTATTTTAGAAAGGTGGCACATAACAATAAGACGTACATTGCATCGAAACATCTGCTATTGGAAGTGAATGAATTTATTTAAACCGCAGCTCTGTTCCCTCGATTTAGTTTTTGGTTTTGGATGTCGATGATTTCCAATACACAATATCTCAAAAAGATCTTACATAGGTTCGCGCTTTTACAGATCCACATAAGAAGAAATGCGATATTGAGATGAACGACAAATGCAAAAAGATGGGACAGGATTGCGTGGAAGTGAACGACCTGACAGCTTGTAAAGGTATGAATATGAAGCTGCAGGCATTCAAGACGGCTCTTTTTTCTTGTAAATGGCATTGATTACTGTAGGACTAAAACATGACTATCTACTTTACAATTTATCCCTTACAGAGAAACGACCAGAGAAGTGTAGAGTTGAAAAGCAGGAAGAATGTAATAAAAATGGCCTACAATGCGCCCTTGTGAATGGAGAGCCTCATTGTGTCGGTAAGTGTTCTGTAAAAAGATACATTAACTGATGTATCGTAAAATATTGAAGGCGCTGAAAACGCTTTCGCTACGTCCTACGAAACGTAGACCTTATTTTTTAGAGATATTAACCTCCCTTTGACGCACAGCGATTGGACGCTATGAAGAGATATATATGCCACCCTTTATTATTATCTTATTCTTTCTTAAAGAAATTAATTTTGAAAGAGAAGGCGTGATTAGTCTCAGACACACGGAGTCTTAAAATGTAAAGCTTAGTAGCCATGAGTCTATACTAGAAGGTGACCTCGCTATTATTATAGAGAAGTGGCACATAAAAATAAGACGTACATTGTATCGAAACATCTGCCATTATTGCATGTGAATGAATTTATTTAAACCGCAGCTCTGTTCCCTCGATTTAGTTTTTGGTTTTGGATGTCGATGATTCCCAATACACATTATCTCAAAAAGATATTACATAGGTTCGCGCTTTTACAGATCCAGATAAGAAGAAATGCGATATTGAGATGAACGACAAATGCAAAAAGATGGGACAGGATTGCGTGGAAGTGAACGACCTGACAGCTTGTAAAGGTATGAATATGAAGCTGCAGGCATTCAAGACGGCTCTTTTTTCTTGTAAATGGCATTGATTACTGTAGGACTAAAACATGACTATCTACTTTACAATTTATCCCTTACAGAGAAACGACCAGAGAAGTGTAGAGTTGAAAAGCAGGAAGAATGTAATAAAAATGGCCTACAATGCGCCCTTGTGAATGGAGAGCCTCATTGTGTCGGTAAGTGTTCTGTAAAAAGATACATTAACTGATGTATCGTAAAATATTGAAGGCGCTGAAAACGCTTTCGCTACGTCCTACGAAACGTAGACCTTATTTTTTAGAGATATTAACCTCCCTTTGACGCACAGCGATTGGACGCTATGAAGAGATATATATGCCACCCTTTATTATTATCTTATTCTTTCTTAAAGAAATTAATTTTGAAAGAGAAGGCGTGATTAGTCTCAGACACACGGAGTCTTAAAATGTAAAGCTTAGTAGCCATGAGTCTATACTAGAAGGTGACCTCGCTATTATTATAGAGAAGTGGCACATAAAAATAAGACGTACATTGTATCGAAACATCTGCCATTATTGCATGTGAATGAATTTATTTAAACCGCAGCTCTGTTCCCTCGATTTAGTTTTTGGTTTTGGATGTCGATGATTCCCAATACACATTATCTCAAAAAGATATTACATAGGTTCGCGCTTTTACAGATCCAGATAAGAAGAAATGCGATATTGAGATGAACGACAAATGCAAAAAGATGGGACAGGATTGCGTGGAAGTGAACGACCTGACAGCTTGTAAAGGTATGAATATGAAGCTGCAGGCATTCAAGACGGCTCTTTTTTCTTGTAAATGGCATTGATTACTGTAGGACTAAAACATGACTATCTACTTTACAATTTATCCCTTACAGAGAAACGACCAGAGAAGTGTAGAGTTGAAAAGCAGGAAGAATGTAATAAAAATGGCCTACAATGCGCCCTTGTGAATGGAGAGCCTCATTGTGTCGGTAAGTGTTCTGTAAAAAGATACATTAACTGATGTATCGTAAAATATTGAAGGCGCTGAAAACGCTTTCGCTACGTCCTACGAAACGTAGACCTTATTTTTTAGAGATATTAACCTCCCTTTGACGCACAGCGATTGGACGCTATGAAGAGATATATATGCCACCCTTTATTATTATCTTATTCTTTCTTAAAGAAATTAATTTTGAAAGAGAAGGCGTGATTAGTCTCAGACACACGGAGTCCTTAAAATGTAAAGCTTAGTAGCCATGAGTCTATACTAGAAGGTGACCTCGCTATTATTATAGAGAAGTGGCACATAAAAATAAGACGTACATTGTATCGAAACATCTGCCATTATTGCATGTGAATGAATTTATTTAAACCGCAGCTCTGTTCCCTCGATTTAGTTTTTGGTTTTGGATGTCGATGATTCCCAATACACATTATCTCAAAAAGATCTTACATAGGTTCGCGCTTTTACAGATCCAGATAAGAAGAAATGCGATATTGAGATGAACGACAAATGCAAAAAGATGGGACAGGATTGCGTGGAAGTGAACGACCTGACAGCTTGTAAAGGTATGAATATGAAGCTGCAGGCATTCAAGACGGCTCTTTTTTCTTGTAAATGGCATTGATTACTGTAGGACTAAAACATGACTATCTACTTTACAATTTATCCCTTACAGAGAAACGACCAGAGAAGTGTAGAGTTGAAAAGCAGGAAGAATGTAATAAAAATGGCCTACAATGCGCCCTTGTGAATGGAGAGCCTCATTGTGTCGGTAAGTGTTCTGTAAAAAGATACATTAACTGATGTATCGTAAAATATTGAAGGCGCTGAAAACGCTTTCGCTACGTCCTACGAAACGTAGACCTTATTTTTTAGAGATATTAACCTCCCTTTGACGCACAGCGATTGGACGCTATGAAGAGATATATATGCCACCCTTTATTATTATCTTATTCTTTCTTAAAGAAATTAATTTTGAAAGAGAAGGCGTGATTAGTCTCAGGACACACGGAGTCTTAAAATGTAAAGCTTAGTAGCCATGAGTCTATACTAGAAGGTGACCTCGCTATTATTATAGAGAAGTGGCACATAAAAATAAGACGTACATTGTATCGAAACATCTGCCATTATTGCATGTGAATGAATTTATTTAAACCGCAGCTCTGTTCCCTCGATTTAGTTTTTGGTTTTGGATGTCGATGATTCCCAATACACATTATCTCAAAAAGATATTACATAGGTTCGCGCTTTTACAGATCCAGATAAGAAGAAATGCGATATTGAGATGAACGACAAATGCAAAAAGATGGGACAGGATTGCGTGGAAGTGAACGACCTGACAGCTTGTAAAGGTATGAATATGAAGCTGCAGGCATTCAAGACGGCTCTTTTTTCTTGTAAATGGCATTGATTACTGTAGGACTAAAACATGACTATCTACTTTACAATTTATCCCTTACAGAGAAACGACCAGAGAAGTGTAGAGTTGAAAAGCAGGAAGAATGTAATAAAATGGCCTACAATGCGCCCTTGTGAATGGAGAGCCTCATTGTGTCGGTAAGTGTTCTGTAAAAAGATACATTAACTGATGTATCGTAAAATATTGAAGGCGCTGAAAACGCTTTCGCTACGTCCTACGAAACGTAGACCTTATTTTTTAGAGATATTAACCTCCCTTTGACGCACAGCGATTGGACGCTATGAAGAGATATATATGCCACCCTTTATTATTATCTTATTCTTTCTTAAAGAAATTAATTTTGAAAGAGAAGGCGTGATTAGTCTCAGGACACACGGAGTCTTAAAATGTAAAGCTTAGTAGCCATGAGTCTATACTAGAAGGTGACCTCGCTATTATTATAGAGAAGTGGCACATAAAAATAAGACGTACATTGTATCGAAACATCTGCCATTATTGCATGTGAATGAATTTATTTAAACCGCAGCTCTGTTCCCTCGATTTAGTTTTTGGTTTTGGATGTCGATGATTCCCAATACACATTATCTCAAAAAGATATTACATAGGTTCGCGCTTTTACAGATCCAGATAAGAAGAAATGCGATATTGAGATGAACGACAAATGCAAAAAGATGGGACAGGATTGCGTGGAAGTGAACGACCTGACAGCTTGTAAAGGTATGAATATGAAGCTGCAGGCATTCAAGACGGCTCTTTTTTCTTGTAAATGGCATTGATTACTGTAGGACTAAAACATGACTATCTACTTTACAATTTATCCCTTACAGAGAAACGACCAGAGAAGTGTAGAGTTGAAAAGCAGGAAGAATGTAATAAAAATGGCCTACAATGCGCCCTTGTGAATGGAGAGCCTCATTGTGTCGGTAAGTGTTCTGTAAAAAGATACATTAACTGATGTATCGTAAAATATTGAAGGCGCTGAAAACGCTTTCGCTACGTCCTACGAAACGTAGACCTTATTTTTTAGAGATATTAACCTCCCTTTGACGCACAGCGATTGGACGCTATGAAGAGATATATATGCCACCCTTTATTATTATCTTATTCTTTCTTAAAGAAATTAATTTTGAAAGAGAAGGCGTGATTAGTCTCAGACACACGGAGTCTTAAAATGTAAAGCTTAGTAGCCATGAGTCTATACTAGAAGGTGACCTCGCTATTATTATAGAGAAGTGGCACATAAAAATAAGACGTACATTGTATCGAAACATCTGCCATTATTGCATGTGAATGAATTTATTTAAACCGCAGCTCTGTTCCCTCGATTTAGTTTTTGGTTTTGGATGTCGATGATTCCCAATACACATTATCTCAAAAAGATATTACATAGGTTCGCGCTTTTACAGATCCAGATAAGAAGAAATGCGATATTGAGATGAACGACAAATGCAAAAAGATGGGACAGGATTGCGTGGAAGTGAACGACCTGACAGCTTGTAAAGGTATGAATATGAAGCTGCAGGCATTCAAGACGGCTCTTTTTTCTTGTAAATGGCATTGATTACTGTAGGACTAAAACATGACTATCTACTTTACAATTTATCCCTTACAGAGAAACGACCAGAGAAGTGTAGAGTTGAAAAGCAGGAAGAATGTAATAAAAATGGCCTACAATGCGCCCTTGTGAATGGAGAGCCTCATTGTGTCGGTAAGTGTTCTGTAAAAAGATACATTAACTGATGTATCGTAAAATATTGAAGGCGCTGAAAACGCTTTCGCTACGTCCTACGAAACGTAGACCTTATTTTTTAGAGATATTAACCTCCCTTTGACGCACAGCGATTGGACGCTATGAAGAGATATATATGCCACCCTTTATTATTATCTTATTCTTTCTTAAAGAAATTAATTTTGAAAGAGAAGGCGTGATTAGTCTCAGACACACGGAGTCTTAAAATGTAAAGCTTAGTAGCCATGAGTCTATACTAGAAGGTGACCTCGCTATTATTATAGAGAAGTGGCACATAAAAATAAGACGTACATTGTATCGAAACATCTGCCATTATTGCATGTGAATGAATTTATTTAAACCGCAGCTCTGTTCCCTCGATTTAGTTTTTGGTTTTGGATGTCGATGATTCCCAATACACATTATCTCAAAAAGATATTACATAGGTTCGCGCTTTTACAGATCCAGATAAGAAGAAATGCGATATTGAGATGAACGACAAATGCAAAAAGATGGGACAGGATTGCGTGGAAGTGAACGACCTGACAGCTTGTAAAGGTATGAATATGAAGCTGCAGGCATTCAAGACGGCTCTTTTTTCTTGTAAATGGCATTGATTACTGTAGGACTAAAACATGACTATCTACTTTACAATTTATCCCTTACAGAGAAACGACCAGAGAAGTGTAGAGTTGAAAAGCAGGAAGAATGTAATAAAAATGGCCTACAATGCGCCCTTGTGAATGGAGAGCCTCATTGTGTCGGTAAGTGTTCTGTAAAAAGATACATTAACTGATGTATCGTAAAATATTGAAGGCGCTGAAAACGCTTTCGCTACGTCCTACGAAACGTAGACCTTATTTTTTAGAGATATTAACCTCCCTTTGACGCACAGCGATTGGACGCTATGAAGAGATATATATGCCACCCTTTATTATTATCTTATTCTTTCTTAAAGAAATTAATTTTGAAAGAGAAGGCGTGATTAGTCTCAGACACACGGAGTCTTAAAATGTAAAGCTTAGTAGCCATGAGTCTATACTAGAAGGTGACCTCGCTATTATTATAGAGAAGTGGCACATAAAAATAAGACGTACATTGTATCGAAACATCTGCCATTATTGCATGTGAATGAATTTATTTAAACCGCAGCTCTGTTCCCTCGATTTAGTTTTTGGTTTTGGATGTCGATGATTCCCAATACACATTATCTCAAAAAGATATTACATAGGTTCGCGCTTTTACAGATCCAGATAAGAAGAAATGCGATATTGAGATGAACGACAAATGCAAAAAGATGGGACAGGATTGCGTGGAAGTGAACGACCTGACAGCTTGTAAAGGTATGAATATGAAGCTGCAGGCATTCAAGACGGCTCTTTTTTCTTGTAAATGGCATTGATTACTGTAGGACTAAAACATGACTATCTACTTTACAATTTATCCCTTACAGAGAAACGACCAGAGAAGTGTAGAGTTGAAAAGCAGGAAGAATGTAATAAAAATGGCCTACAATGCGCCCTTGTGAATGGAGAGCCTCATTGTGTCGGTAAGTGTTCTGTAAAAAGATACATTAACTGATGTATCGTAAAATATTGAAGGCGCTGAAAACGCTTTCGCTACGTCCTACGAAACGTAGACCTTATTTTTTAGAGATATTAACCTCCCTTTGACGCACAGCGATTGGACGCTATGAAGAGATATATATGCCACCCTTTATTATTATCTTATTCTTTCTTAAAGAAATTAATTTTGAAAGAGAAGGCGTGATTAGTCTCAGACACACGGAGTCTTAAAATGTAAAGCTTAGTAGCCATGAGTCTATACTAGAAGGTGACCTCGCTATTATTATAGAGAAGTGGCACATAAAAATAAGACGTACATTGTATCGAAACATCTGCCATTATTGCATGTGAATGAATTTATTTAAACCGCAGCTCTGTTCCCTCGATTTAGTTTTTGGTTTTGGATGTCGATGATTCTCAATACACATTATCTCAAAAAGATATTACATAGGTTCGCGCTTTTACAGATCCACATAAGAAGAAATGCGATATTGAGATGAACGACAAATGCAAAAAGATGGGACAGGATTGCGTGGAAGTGAACGACCTGACAGCTTGTAAAGGTATGAATATGAAGCTGCAGGCATTCAAGACGGCCCTTTTTTCTTGTAAATGGCATTGATTACTGTAGGACTAAAACATGACTATCTACTTTACAATTTATCCCTTACAGAGAAACGACCAGAGAAGTGTAGAGTTGAAAAGCAGGAAGAATGTAATAAAAATGGCCTACAATGCGCCCTTGTGAATGGAGAGCCTCATTGTGTCGGTAAGTGTTCTGTAAAAAGATACATTAACTGATGTATCGTAAAATATTGAAGGCGCTGAAAACGCTTTCGCTACGTCCTACGAAACGTAGACCTTATTTTTTAGAGATATTAACCTCCCTTTGACGCACAGCGATTGGACGCTATGAAGAGATATATATGCCACCCTTTATTATTATCTTATTCTTTCTTAAAGAAATTAATTTTGAAAGAGAAGGCGTGATTAGTCTCAGACACACGGAGTCTTAAAATGTAAAGCTTAGTAGCCATGAGTCTATACTAGAAGGTGACTTCCCTATTATTATAGAGAAGTGGCACATAAAAATAAGACATACATTGTATCGGAACATCTGCTTCGCTTGTCTTCGTGAAGTTTTTCCTATTCTATGTGCCTCATTGCGCATCCTCTTGCACACTGATCTTCTGAGCTTCGGACATGATCCCAGCAAGGGGTGCGGCGCCCCCGGGACCGCACCCAACGAAGCCTCCTGAGCTTCAACCCGGTACCACGCCACACCAAGCACAGCAGATGCAAGCGGCGGCAGCCAGCACCGGGGCTATTTCTGGCGCTGGATTGCAGCTTCCAACGGCTACAGGTCAGAACTATACTCCATCTTCTGCGAATAACTCGCTACCACCTGGCCAAGGTCCTCCCATGGAGACCATTTCCTGTCTCGACGTCAATCTGCCTGTAGGTCAGAACGATTACTTTTCTGACACGTCAGAATCCTCTGCAACTGTTACATACACGGATGCTACTGCGCTTTCTTCCGACGGCTCGGAAAAACACGTTGATGCACTGCCCGTCAAACGCTGCCGCGGATCGAAGAGGTCGCTTATGCTACCTAACTCTGTGCCCGCAGAAAACACACCTAAGCCGAACTTGACCATCATATTCAAGCCAAGAAACGCTGAGCAAGTTATCACACGCTTCAATCCACTAGCACTTAAGACAGCCTTTGAAGAGACAGCTCCAGATGGCGTGCTACAGGTACGACCAAATGAACGTTTGAATCTCCTGGCTGTCGATACTCGTAATGCAGGCGCTTCTGAACGTCTACTGAAAATCTCAAGCATTGCTGGAGTACTTGTACCAGCTTACGAGCCACGACCGAGCAACTGCGGAGTAGGTGTCATCAAGGGAGTTCCTGTAGACCTTGATCAAGCAGACATTCTCGCTGCTCTTCTTCAAAGAGCTCCCGTCAGATCTGTAAGGCGACTGGGAACGTCAGAAAACGTCCGCATTGTGTTTGTTACCGAAAGTGCTCCTGAGTACGTCATCCTGGGCTACACACGTTACCGAGTGTACAAGTACATTGAGGCTCCGAGACAGTGCACCAAGTGTCAGCGTTTTGGCCATGTTGCTGGTGCCTGCAGGTTACAAGCACGATGCTCACGATGCGGGGGCAACCACGACCGATCTGCATGTGGAAACGAAGAGCCACAGTGCCCTAACTGCAGGAAAAAACATGAGTCTACGTCAACTCACTGCCCCATTTTGCGTAAAGAGAAGCAGATACACAATTACAAGGTGGAAAACAATGTTGGGTACCAATTGGCAAAGGATGCGGTACGCCAGAAACAAAAACCTCGAGGTGGTGGCCAAGCAATGATGCCCCCAGTTGACAAAGGAATGCCGTGAAATCCGCCACGAATTGACGACACAAATGAGTTCCCGTCTCTACCGACTTGCCCATCAGCTCCAACTCCTCACACACGAGGTGCTCAGGAGCGCTCATCTGGCCTGTCGAAAGAGTCACGGGCCCCAACGTCTTGGCGTGGACCACGCGAGTGCGGCGCTCGACAAGACGATGGAAATATATACTCGTTGCTATCTGCTCTTGTCGACGCTGTACGCAGCTTCCTCACTCCAATGTCCTCCCCGGTGGCTAAGTCTATACTGACGCTGCTTGATTTTCTCTCTCCTGTTCTGGCACAATGGCGTTAACAGCTCAGCCGACCAGTTTCAAGAACATTAGGAAACAGGCAACAGTATTCCAATGGAATGCCTGCAGCCTCCGCTGTCGTCTTTCCGACTTCAGACAGTTTGTATATAAGCACCGCTTTCCGGTGATCGCCATCTCTGAGTCCGAGTGCGCACCGGCATTCGTCTTTCAGGATACACCATCACAGTTTCTTCGACGGGAGTGGATACCAGCAGAGTTCTCTTGGCTGTTCGTAATGATTTAACTTTCAATGTTCACCGCATATCAGCCGATGCATCCAATGAATATGCTGCAGTGACAGTGAAGTGGGACACTTTGACCTTTACGGTGATTGCGGCATACATACCACCTCGTGCTACAATTGATGTGGACAGGCTGCAGGACATAATAGACGGCACACCTGGACCTCACATACTAACCGGGGACTTCAACGCGCATCACCCTGCCTGGGGCGGTTGAAAGACTTCTATCCGCGGTAGACGCCTTTTTGATATCGCACATCGAAACAACCTGGCGATTCTTAACGATGGACAGCCAACCTTCTTCAAGAATGACCGGTGCAGCGCCCTAGATGTCACCATGATCTCCGCGCACCTCATGTCCACGGCAACCTGGTTTGCTGACATCGAAAGTCATGGTAGTGACCACGTGCCAACCTACATCTCCTTGGGCTGTCCTAAGCAGTACACGCAACGGAGGGTGGTTCGTTGCACTAACTGGGAGTTATACAACGCTACAATCGAAGATTCAGACCCATCTGGAATGACGTATGAGTAGTTTGTGGCTGTGCTCAATCAAGCAAAACAAAGTAGCACCAAACGCCTAGAACCACCTCGAACTCATTCAACGGTTGACGATGAGTATGAGAGGCTCCGGGCCATTCGCCGCCGATCTGAAAAACGTGCTCGTAGAACATTGTCTGAAGATGACATTCGCGATGCCAGGCGAATGCAAAAACAAATCCAACGTCACCTGGATAAGCTAGATAGGAGGCAATGGTGGGCCTTCTGTTCTAAACCGGACCCAAGAAAGCCGCTGTCAAGAATATGGGGTATCGTCCGCAGCCTAAAAACCACACCGACTCAACTGCATGCCTTCAGTTCAGTTGCTTTATCTCGTAACAGCAGCGAGTTGGACGTGGCGGAGGCTTTCTGCTCTAAGATAACTGCAGTAGTGGCGCAAGCAACCTTGCCTCGTGTAGCACAAGAGGTTTTAGCGATGGCGAGCACCACAGAGGCGGATGAACCTTTTTCGATCATGGAACTGCTTGGAGCATTGGTACTGGTGAACAAGGCGTCATCTCCCGGACCTGACTGCGTTAGCTACGCTGAGTTAACGCATTTAGGCGACAAGGCGAAGATGCGCCTTCTTGCCATATTCAATGCCAGCTGGGAGAGTGGGCGTCTTGAACCTTGCTGGAAACATGCTCGTGTCATCCCTATTCTCAAGCCTGGCAAGTCTCCAACGGACCTTAACTCCTATCGTCCCATTGCTCTTCTCAGTTGCGTAGGAAAGGTTATGGAGAAGATGGTATTGATGCGCCTGCACTGGTTGCTGATGAACATGAATGCATACCCTCCACAAATGTCAGGGTTTCGAAAGGGCCGCAGTAGCATCGACAATGTGATTCGTCTCATTAACTGCGTAAAACTCAACAAAGCTACGGGCAACATCACTATCGGCGTATTCCTCGACATCAAGGGAGCGTTCGATAACGTGACTCACGAGTCCATCCTATACGCCCTGAAGTCTGTCGGAGTTGGCGGTCGTATGTACCGCTGGATCTTGGACTACCTCACTGATCGGTCAGTCTACATGTCCACAAGAGAAGGTGACACAGCCCCGCACACAGTGCATCGAGGAGTTCCCCAGGGCGGTGTTCTAAGTCCAACCTTATTCAACATCTCTCTCATTGGACTAGAGAAGCGCATCCCTGCATCGGTCGAAATCTCTCTCTATGCAGATGACATTTGTATATGGAGCAGTGGTCGCAACAGACGTGTCCTACGAGCAAGACTACAAAAAGCTCTCAATTCAATCGAAAAATTCTTACTCGGGCGAGGTCTAATGATGTCACCAGAAAAATGTGCCGCCGTTGCTTTTACGAGGCGTGATGTTTCGCGCTATACGTTAAAGGTAGCGAATTCTCTCATTCGGTATGTGCAAAGTCATAAGTTTCTAGGAGTGACAATCGACAGGCTATTGACATAGACGCCCCAAGTCCGAATATTAAAGGAAAAAGTTGCATCATACGCGAGAATTTTCGCTTGTTATCAAGCAACGCCGGGGGCTGCTCCGTAAGTGCCCTGCTACGAATGTATACGGCTCTCTGTGAAGGTCTTCTAAGATACAGCCTTCCTGCGTTACATGGCATTTCACAAACCAGCATACAAGCGCTGACTGGAGCTCAAGCGAAAGCCCTGAGAGTGTGCCTTGGCCTACCAAAAAACACATCAAGTATTGGAACCCTTGCCGAAAGCAGACGCCTATCAGCTGCAGTGCTTCTGCAGCAGGAGTTTCTTCGAGTTCACTTGCGTTATGCCACCAGAGTGCCGGGTCATCCGCTTGCTTCAGACAGCGGTCTTGAGGTGCGGAGCTTGCTTCCGCTGCATTATCAAAGCGCATCAATGCCTGCGGAGCCATCGTGGAAAATTCCTTCGTGGTCAATAATCACTTTTGTGCCTGGGTTCAAGAACAAGAGACGTACACCCGGACCAGCACTAACATATTTCACCCTACAGCACGTGGAAAATAATTACAGGGCTCACCGTCATATTTACACTGATGGCTCTGTTACACCTACATCGTCTGCAATTGGTGTCTGGATTCCATCTGCCAATGTCACCATCTCTGCCACTCTTAGTCACCGTACTTCATCTACAGCGACTGAACTGGCTGCACTACGGGCTGCTTTTAATCACATTGTAGATCAGACAGCTGAGTCTTGGGTCATCTTCACCGACTCAAGAGCGGCGCTGCAGTCTCTGAAGTCTCCACGCACGCAAGACCAACTCGTCATGGCAATCAAATATCTATGCAACAAAGCCTGTGACCTCCATCACCGGAATACAAGGCAACGTCCAGGCTGATGACGCTGCCAAAGCTGGACATGACGCCTCGAGAGAAATCATCAAGATACCTTTCTCGAGGAAAGATGCCGCGACAATCGTATCGGCACACGCTTGGCGGCTCCAGCGATCCCTCTGGACTAATGCTAATCACCAGTATGGACCACTTTACAAGATTGACCCATCGTGTAACTTTGACATGCCGCGAGACCTACACAGGCAAGATGAAACATGCTTGCACCGCATCAGACTGAACGTCGCATACACCAACTACTTCAGGAGCAAGTTTAAGCTGTCGGACTCACCAATCTGCGTCCAATGCAACGTCCAAGAAGATCTACATCATGTTCTTTGTGAATGCAAGCGATACGCATCAGAGAGACAGTCTCTGAAGGCAGCCTTGCATCTTCAACGGGGATCGTGCTTAGAGTTGCGACATGTTCTGGGCCCATGGCAAAGCAGCACCTGTGCGCTACGTGCCACGAAAGCGCTGTTGAATTTCTTGCGGGCCACGAGCCTGAACGAAACTTTGTAAACTTGTGTGACTGTACGTGTTATGTGGTTATCACTATATATATCATAATCGTCACCCAGCACCTGGAGTAGCATGTCAGGCGAACAGCCAGGCAAACATCTCGAGCTTCATTAAAATGTTTATCTCTCTATCTCTCTGCCATTATTGCATGTGAATGAATTTATTTAAACCGCAGCTCTGTTCCCTCGATTTAGTTTTTGGTTTTAGATGTCGATGATTCCCAATACACAATATCTCAAAAAGATCTTACATAGGTTCGCGCTTTTACAGATCCAGATAAGAAGAAATGCGATATTGAGATGAACGACAAATGCAAAAAGATGGGACAGGATTGCGTGGAAGTGAACAACCTGACAGCTTGTAAAGGTATGAATATGAAGCTGCAGGCATTCAAGACGGCTCTTTTTTCTTGTAAATGGCATTGATTACTGTAGGACTAAAACATGACTATCTACTTTACAATTTATCCCTTACAGAGAAACGACCAGAGAAGTGTAGAGTTGAAAAGCAGGAAGAATGTAATAAAAATGGCCTACAATGCGCCCTTGTGAATGGAGAGCCTCATTGTGTCGGTAAGTGTTTTGTAAAAAGATACATTAACTGTTGTATCGTAAAATATTGAAGGCGCTGAAAACGCCTTCGCTACGTCCATCGAACCGTAGACCTTAATTTTTAGAGATATTAACCTCCCTCTGACGCACAGCGATTGGATGCTATGAAGTGTTTTGTATGCAATGTATTCTTTATTATTATTTTATTCTTCATAAAAGAAGTTATTTTTGAAAGAAAAGGGGTGTGGAGTTTCAGGCACACGGAGTCTTAAAATATAAAGCTTAGCAGCCATGAGCTTAGTACGAGAAGGTGACTTCGCTATTTATTTTGGATATGTGGTACATAAAAACAAGACGTACATCTTACCGGAACGCGTGTCAATATTGCTTGTGAATGAATTTGTTTAGAAACCAAATATTTCGCGAAATATGCACGATTTAGGAAACGTCTATGACTTCTACATGTGAAAGCAGGTCAACTGACGTGTAACCAAAAGTTTTGAGGACGCATTTCTAGAAAGTGGTGTCTCGAAATAAGATCTTTATTAAACAGATATATTCTCGTTACTGATTGCATTGATTGCTGCAGCTATACCATCTGGTTTGGTGTCATCAACAACGTCATTCATTAGTAAATTTGTTGAGAAAACAACACTCAGAAATTCGTATTTCAGGAAGTGTCTGTCTTTTTCGCTGATATATACAACTTGCGATTGCTATACGCCAGAATATCTGTGATGAACGTGTTTCGAATAAAGAGGACCGAAACAATTTTCCTTCTAGCGTCAGAAACGCCTTCAGAAGTACCTAACGAACAATTTTAACGCGAGAGCGTTAAAGAGGTCGTTTGGGTAAAATTCCGGTGTCGGTGTCAGCGTCGTTGGTTGTGAGAGAAAATTTGGCGTTGTCTGTGATCGAAAATTTGAGGTAGATGCAAATAAAAAAATTGGGCCATCTCCCCGAAGGGAACCCTGATGGTATGCGAAGCAGCAGCGTTGCGCACGGGTGGTGTCACGGGTTGAACGGCGCTAACGCGGGTGCTGCGGTGAGCGCTGGAAGATTGGTTTGAAGCGAAACTCGGTGTAGCGTTTACTGGTGTAAACGCTTGTTTGAAACGCAGACACGGGAGGCGAGCGGGCGTTGGAGCCGGCAGCTGCGGGCGCTCCGGCGGGTGAGGGAGAGAGTGACGTACGCGCGCACCTGCGAGGGAAGCGTGCGAGGGGAGCGTGACGTCAACGCCCAGCTTCGGCGTGACCTACTTGGCACCGCTCCAACACCTGCGCTGAGGGAAGCGCGTTGCCTTGCGTTTGTGCGGACGGAGGGACAGCGTTACACAGGCTAGTCAAAGAGCTGCTTCGCATCTAAAAACTTCGGCCCAGGTGAGATCTGAACCTGGGCGTTCTGCGTGGCAAGCATGTTGTCTACCATGGAGCCACGCCAATGCTTGAAGCTGCTTCGTAAAAAATGCTATAAGAATGTCATGTACTGGGAGCAGTCTCCTTCACATTTCTCATATTGCGTGGCACAATCGTATAATCGCACCAAGAGTCAAAACGTGAATTGCGAAACGAGTAGGTGGTTTAAAGCTGCTCCCCCATTACAAAGTTCTCAGCAGCGCAGGTGCGCGTGGCACCTTACGGACGCGAAGTGGGTACTTCGCCAAATTGCAAAAGGAAAAATTATGGCATACTGGGCACTTCGCAATTGCACGTGTGGTAGATTTTCTAGGATAGTTTGAAACAGCCAATGTTACGCGCACAAACGCGCCGCAGCTGTGAACTTCGATTCTAAGGGCGGGGTCGCGATTGCTGGCACGCGCGCTATCTCGGCAGCTATCAGCGTACGGCTCGTATACTCTTCTAGGTACTGCGCTGGCAAAGCGAAGAGCCTTCTCTCCCTGGAGCGGCCGCATTCTCTTACACCATGCAGTGTTTTAGATTTATGCGAGATCGGATCCAAAAGTGTTAGCTGCCAGCCACACTTCGTGTAAACTTACAATGCGTTGCTATCGCATTCAATGATTTATCCTTGCGGTGAAACTGTAATTTTTTTAACCAAAAAGAATAGTTTGTTAACGACAAAGCGCGAGTGGCATGAGCGCTTTTTGCCATTCTCGTCCGCCCAGAACGTTGTTCGTTCCCAAAGGGGCATTCACACCAACGCTCTAGTAACAAATCCTGCTTCCCGCCGCAAGGTGTTTCCTTTCAGTATTTCGCTCAGCTAATTTGGACAGCAAAGCAGCCTGCATTGCATTTGTCGCTCATGTTGTCCTGAATAATTAATTTGCTACAAGCGAGGCGGGCTTCCCCGATATCACATTCAAAACTCAGTCGAGCACAGGCAGTCTCGTTGCGCTTACTTCAAAACCATTCGTACCGGTCTTTAGCATAGTTAAATGAAAACTACACAAATTCCCGATGCCGCCTGCACCGCTTGCGGGCAGGCCCTACATTAGCTCACATGCTTTCGGAGTGCGGGTCGCTCGGTCCGACTTACAGCAAGGCCAAGTGAGATGCGCTTTTGCGTAGCCCGAACCTTCAAGACCAAATCCTGGCCGTCCAGATCAAGCCTAACGACAGGGCCGTTAGGCTAGATCTGCCGGTCCCCACGTGGGAGTAGCCAACGTTTATAGGTACTTTTTCAGTTCCGTATCTCCTCGCGGCGCGCGTAGGGAGGAGGCGGCCTGTCGCCGCACCCGCCACCACAGCGCTGCAGTAGCGCTTTGCGCTAGAAGAGCGAGGGTCGTCTGCTAGCGCGAAAGGTTTTGCATGAGCCTTTGCATACGGCCGAATGAGAATTGCGCGAACACTGTACTTGGTCTTTATTCCAGTTACTTAACGTTAATTGGACATGTACTTTAATTTGTGCGCGTCATATTGCTCACGAACTTGAAAAGACCTGTACAGACACGCTTCGCAGGCGTCAGTTTTGTGCAATGACAAAGCGCTCGCTTCGCCCTGCGCCTTTCCATGTCCGTTTCATTCGGACCACACTAGTTTGGCTATTGAGCATGCTCCAAAAATACGAATGTCAAACGTAGAAAACTCGGGGTTACACAACATCTCTCAAACGCGGAAAAATTTACGGGTACAACATTTTGTACTACGAATAAAACATTGCTGTATCAATATACTCGAAATATTCGATCGAGACTTTTCGCGGTTAGCAAGCGTGTCACGGATTTAGCGAAAACTGACGGACACATATCATTTCAGTAACTATAGTGCGTTCATTAACTCGAAAATATTTGGTCTAGCCAAGAGCACAGCATATTCCGCGCATAATAATTTTGCAACTTTGCGTTACGTGACGTTTTTCGAAAGTCTTGCATTGTACGAAATAATAATGCGCATTTGTATTCTTTCAAAACGCCAAGCAACATGCATTTCGGTCAATTATTTCGAACATGGTGGCATCACAAGAAATATTACTTTGTGAATGCAAACCGAGATCCTTGGTATGCAAAATGAACGGGGAAACTTTTTTACACGCGTACATACTGTACAGCATTGTTGGCAGTCAGTAGCATAACCAGGCATTACATTGGGGGTGGGGGGGGGGGGGTAATCATATTTTTTGCATGTTCGTGCGTGTGTTTGTATGAGTGCGTGGATATACACATGCAAAATCGAAAAATATCGGAGGAGGAAGTTTGACCCCCCCATCCACACCCCCTTCCTGGCTACGCTTCTGTTGGCAGGTTTGCTGCCAATTAATTTTTTAAGCTTGCTTCCTTGCTCTCTCTGTGGCGAAATGGTACTGCTGTTTTCCAAGCATTTGGCTTGTGCAAAGAAGTGCATGGGAGTAAATAAAAGTGAAGCCAACAGTGTTTGTGCCTCTCGTTATAAGAGCAGTCAGTACACCCCAAAACAGGTGACCAAAAAAATGTGCCCTTGCTAGCATGCTTTATAGCACGCTCTACCGTACGTGCTTACATGCAAGCAGTTTCTTTGAAACGCTACCATTGACACATTCGCGCACAGCAGTGGCGTAGCCAGCCCCCCCCCCCCCCCATTTTTTTTTGCCATACCATACAGAGCTCAAACTGACACTCGATCACATTTGCTTGCCCGACCCCTCTTAAGGTCAAGGAGGTGCCCCCCCCCCCCCGAAAAAAATTTCTGGCTACGCCCCTGGCGCACAGTGACTAGCATAGACTCATGCGGCAGGGAATCCCGCCTACCAAGGGCATGTTACTTGCAGACCTCAATGCGCGTTGTTTTGTTCAACTTGAAAGCCACGTAGTCTGCCAATAACAAAAGGCTTTTGCTTCTGGTGATGGTGCACAATTACCCATGGTCGTCACAAGCACCTGAGAGGTCACGGAACGGCATGGACATAAGCTGTCGGCAAACTTTGTCTTTCATCGCATTTTTCTGGACAAGGTGTTAGACCTTCTTAAACTGCGCGAAATGACCAGGACACAAGCAAGAAAACACAGCGAACAACACGAACGCAGTTCGTGTTGTTCTGCGTTCGTGTTGTTCTCTTTTCTTGCTTGTGTCCTGGTCATTTCATGCAGTTTAATAACGTCTAACAGCAATGAACCAACTAGCCCGCGAGAACGTATTACTCTGGACAAAAGACTCACGACTTTTCTCTTTTTTTTTTTCACAGAGGTTTTCAAATCCACTATGCAAGAGTGGCTAAACTTGGTCACTATGGTTTATGGTCTCGCATGTTTTGCTCAGCGGTTTATCGGCGCGAGAAATAGCTCGCACCCAGCTTTCAAGAGGCTGCGGATTGGGTGACGGCGCAAAAAAGTGCCGATTTTCTGGGTTATGCTATTGTACCCGCTGGTACAGCAGGGCACGTAACAAGGTGACATCGCAAAGCTTGAAAACTGCTTGACTTCCTCTGGCAAGGAATGCTCGGTTGTCTGAATTCACCGAAGTCGTCTAGAGTAACCTCGCGCATGCACAGCAAACACACCCGGGAAAAACATTCCATGACAGCCCCGCATGCGGCCAAGCACTACGGGAAAGAACACTTATGCCCGCGCGCGCGACAACGCGTTTCACGACTGTGGCGCCCTCTCACTGCCTGGGTAAAAGCGGCGGCCGCCTTCGGCGGAGGAGTTACGGGACTGAAAAAGTATCTATAAACGTTGGGAGTAGCCGGGTGCGTCTGCACTGGACACTTAGTATAGTGTACTCTCTCTCTCTCTCTCTCTCTCTCTCTCTCTCTCTCTCTCTCTCTCTATCTCTCTCTCTCTCTTTCACGAGCCGAAACCACGATATTACTATGAGGCACGCCGTATAATGGAGGGCTCCGGAAATTTAGACGATCTGGTGCTCTTTAACGTGCTCTGATATCGCACAGACAACGGGCCTCTAGCATTCCAGCTCCATCGACGTGCGACCACCGCGGCCGGAATCGAACCAGCGACTTTAGGGTCGGCAGCCGAACACCTCGGCGGACGTTTGCCGTCTTGAAGAAGCTGTTTATTTTGTCGACTACGTGTGATCTGGAATGACATTTAAGACGGCCGATTAACTGTCTATTTTTGCCGTCTATTAGAGAACGCTGTAAATGATTGCTGTTTTGGGGCCAGTGTTGGCTCCCCTTCAGGAAATGAAAGCCAGTGTTGCCTTATGTTTGCTAAGTGACGGATATATAGTCTTGACGAAACGATGGTAATTGTGAAGGGCAGTTGTGATTGATCTTCTCTTCCTCTGCCTCTCTTTTTGCCCCCTTATCGCTCTCCCTCAGCGCAGGCTCGCAAACCGGACGTGCGCCTGGTTAACCTCCCTGTCTTTCCTCGCTTTTGTCTCTCTCTCTCTCACGTTAATTTTATTTAATCTCTTTAATCACAGTGCTGTTGCTCTCGCAAGTACATAGCCAACAACGTGAACTGGTTCGCCTTGATATGCTTTAGCTCATTTTATCTCTTTACTCTCTATTGCGTTCTTCCGCAAGCTGACAAACGAACAAAGTGTAACGAGGAGGAAGAGAAGGCTTGCAAGGCCATGGGAATGGAGTGCGACTTCAGCGCTGGCGCACCGATCTGCGTCGGTAAGTCTTCACCTTCCGCAGAGCGCCAAAGACATTTATATAGTTGAATTGAGTATATAGGACGTTATCTGTAAAAACATTACATTACTGATGTGTCGCAAAATATTGAAGGTGCTGGAAACTGCTTCTTTATAGAGATATTAATCTCCCTCTGATGCATAGAAATTGGAAGCTGTGAGGAATTATGTATGCAATTTATTCTGGAAGAAGAAATTCTGTTTTAAAGTGAAGGGGCGTTTAGTTTCAGGCACATCGAGTCTCACAATGTAAAGCTTTGGAGCAATAAGCCCAGTACTAGAAGGTGACTTCGCTAGTAATTTTCGAGGAGTGGCACATAAAAATAAGACGCACATCTTATCGGAACATCTGTCAATGTTGCTTGTGAATGAATTTATTTAAAGCGTAGCTCTGCTCCCAGGATTTATTTTTTTCTTTGAAATATGGATCATTCCCAATACACAATATCCCAGATAGATGTTACATAAGTTCGCGCATTTACAGACCCAGAGAAGAAAAAATGCGATATTGAGATGAAGGACAAATGCAAAAAGCTGGGAATGGATTGCGTGGAAGTGATGGACATGACAGCTTGTAAAGGTATGATTATGAAGCTCCAGGCATTCAAGACATCTGTTTTATTTTTCTTGTAAATGGCATTGATTACTGCAGGACTAAAACATGACTACCTTCTTTACACTTTATCCCTTACAGAGAAACGACCAGAGAAGTGTCAAGTTGAAAAGCAAGAAGAATGTAATAAAAATGGCCTACAATGCGCCCTTGTGAATGGAGAGCCTCTATGTGTCGGTAAGCGTTCACTTCACTGAAACGTATTGCCCGAAAAATATTGCACCAAATGGGTATTCATTATGAGTATGCGGGAAGTGGTCTGTAAAAACATGCATTACCTGATGTATCGTAAAATATTGACGGCGCTGGAAACTGCTTCTCTACGTCCATCGAAACGTAGACCTTATTTTTTAGAGATATAAACCTCCCTCTGACGCACAGCGATTGGATGCTATGAAGAGGTATATATGCCACTCTATATTATTATCTCATTGTTTCTTAAAGAAATTAATTTTGAAAACGAAAGGGTGTACCCGCTGGTACAAGCCAGGGCACGTAACAAGGTGACATCGCAAAGCTTGAAAACTGCTTGACTTCCTCTGGCAAGGAATGCTCGGTTGTCTGAATTCACCGAAGTCGTCTAGAGTAACCTCGCGCATGCACCAGCAAACACACCCCGGGAAAAACAATTCCATGACAGCCCCGCATGCGGCCAAGCACTACGGGGAAAGAACACCTTATGCCCGCGCGCGCGACAACGCGTTTCACGACTGTGGCGCCCTCTCACTGCCTGGGTAAAAGCGGCGGCCGCCTTCGGCCGGAGGATTAACGGGACTGAAAAAGTATCTATAAACGTTGGGAGTAGCCGGGTGCGTCTGCACTGGACACTTAGTATAGCTGTACTCTCTTCTCTCTCTCTCTCTCTCTCTCTTATCTCTCTCTCTCTCTTCACGGCCGAAACCACGATATTACTATGAGGCACGCCGTACTAAGGAGGGCTCCGGAAATTTAGACGATCTGGTGCTCTTAACGTGCTCTGATATCGCACAGACAACGGGCCTCTAGCATTCCAGCTCCATCGACGTGCGACCACCGCGGCCGGAATCGAACCAGCGACTTTAGGGTCGGCAGCCGAACACCTCGGCGGACGTTGCCGTCTTGAAGAAGCGTTTATTTTGTCGACTACGTGTGATCTGGAATGACATTTAAGAACGGCCGATTACTGTCTATTTTGCCGTCTATTAGAGAACGCTGTAATGCTTGCTGTTTTGGGGCCAGTGGTTGGCTCACCTTCAGGAAATGAAAGCCAGTGTTGCCTTATGTTTGCTAAGTGACGGATATATAGTCTTGACGAAACGATGGTAATTGTGAAGGCAGTTGTGATTGATCTTCTCTTCCTCTGCCTCTCTTTTTGCCCCCTTATCGCTCTCCCTCAGCGCAGGCTCGCAAACCGGACGTGCGCCTGGTTAACCTCCCTGTCTTCCTCGCTTTTGTCTCTCTCTCTCTCTCTTAACTTTTATTTAATCTCTTTAATCACAGTGCTGTTGCTCTCGCATTAGTTTCAGGCACACGGAGACTTAAAATGTAAACCTTAGTAGCGATGAGTCTATACTAGAAGGTGACTTCGCTATTAATTATAGAGAAGTGGCACATAAAAACAACACGCACATCATATCGGAACATCTGTCATTATTGCATGTGAATGAATTTATTTAAAGCGTAGCTCTGCTCTCTCGATTTAGCTTTTAGTTTTAGATGTTGATGATACCCAATACACAATATTTCGGAAATATCTTACATAGGTTCGCGCTTTTACAGACCCAGATAAGAAGAAATGCGATATTGAGATGAACGACAAATGCAAAAAGATGGGACAGGATTGCGTGGAAGTGGAGAACCTGACAGCTTGTAAAGGTATGATTATGAAGCTCCAGGCATTCAAGACGTCTCTTTTTTCTTCTAAATGGCATTGATTACTGTAGGACTAAAGCTTGACTACCTTCTTTAAAATTTATCCCTTACAGAGAAACAACCAGAGAGGTGTCGAGTTGAAAAGCAGGAAGAATGTAATAAAATCGGCCTACAATGCGCCCTTGTGAATGGAAGCCCTCTATGTGTCGGTAAGCGTTCTCTTCAGTGAAACGTATTGCCCGAAAAATATTACACGAGATGGGAATTCATTATGAGTGTCCGGGAAATGGTCTGTAAAAACATACATTAACTGATGTATCGTAAAATATTAAAGGCCCTGAAAACGCTTTCGCTACGTCCATCGAAACGTAGACCTTATTTTTTAGAGATATTAACCACCCTCTGACGCACGGCGACTGGATACTATGAAGAGTTATATATGCCACTTTTTATTATTATATTATTCTTTCTTAAAGAAATTAATTTTGAAAGAGAAAGGGTTATTAGTCTCAGGCACACGGAGACTTAAAATGTAAAGCTTAGTAGCCATGAGTCTACGCTAGAAGGTGACTTCGCTATCATTATATAGAAGTGGCACATAAAAATAAGACATACATCTTGTCGGAAGATCTCCCAATATTGCATGTTAATGAATTTGTTTAAAGCATAGCTCTGCTCTCTTGATTTAGTTTCTTATTTTAGATGTGGATGATTCCCAATACACAATATCTGAAAAAGATCTTACATAGGTTCGCGCTTTTACAGGCCCAGAGAAGAAGAATTGCGATAGTGAAATGAAGGACAAATGCAAAAAGATGGGACAGGATTGCGTGAAAGTGAAGGACATGACAGCGTGTGAAGGTATGATTATCAAGCTCCAGGCATTCAAGACATCTATTTTTTTTTTCATGTAAATGGCTTTGATTACTGTATGACTAAAACACGACTACCTTCTTTACAATTTATCCCTTACAGAGAAACGACCAGAGAAGTGTCATGTTGAAAAGCAGGAAGAATGTAATAAAATTGGCCTACAATGCGCCCTTGTGAATGGAGAGCCTCTATGTGTTGGTAAGCGTTCTCTTCACTGAACCCGATTGCCTGAAAAATACTACACGAAATGGAAATTTATTATGCGTATGTAGGAAGTGTTCTATAAAAACATACATTACCTGATGTATCGTAAAATATTGAAGGCGCTGGAAACTGCTTCTCTACGTCCATCGAAATTGAAATCTTAATTTTTAGAGATATTGAGCTCCCTGTGAAGCAGAAAAATGGGAAGCTATGAAGAGTTATGTATGCAATTTATTCTTTATTAATATTTTATTATTTATTAAAAAATTATTTTTGAAAGAAAAGGGGCGTTGAGTTTCAGGCACACGGAGTCTTAAGATATAAACCTTAGGAGCAATAATCCTAGTACAAGAAGGTGACTTCGCCATTAATTTTGGAGAAGTGGCACATACCAATAAGAGGCACATCTTATTGATTGATTGATTGATTGATTGATTGATTGATTGATTGATTGATTGATTGATTGATTGATTGATTGATTGATTGATTGATTGATTGATTGATTGATTGATTGATTGATTGATTGATTGATATTGTAGAAGAGTGTAATAAAGACTCTTGTGGTATCGCAATTCCAAATTACTTATAAGTGCATTACATTGATTCCTCAAGGGACAAGAAAGCAGAGTGGGTTAGGGAGCAAACGGGTGTTAAGGACATCTTAGTCGAAATTAAGAAGACGAAATGGAAGTAGACAGGGCATGTAGCGCGAATGCAAGACGACCGCTGGTCATAAAGGGTAACTGACTGGATTCTAAGAGAAGGAAAACGCTCGAGGCGGAGACACAAGGTTAGGTGGGCAGGTGAGATTAAGAAGTTCGCGGGTATAACGTGGCAGCAGCAAACACATGACCGGGTTGATTGGTGGAACATGGGATAGGCCTTTGCCCTGCAATGGGCGTCGTCAGGCTGATGATGATGATGACGATATTGATTCTGCTAACCTTCATGCGCAGACACTAAGAAGTGCCAAGTCGGAGATCAAGACAGATGCCGTAAACTTAACAAAAAATGCGACTTTTCTACGGGACGAGCCATTTGCATAGGTAAGCGAACTTTTTAGCAATACTGAGTTCATTCTTACAATTTAGCATTTCGAAAACTGACCCTGCTTTGCGAGAACCAAAATCCAATATAATTATGCCCTCTGCGCAAGCTTTATTGACGCAAATGACAGCGTGGCGTCACATTGTGTTTCGGAGCAAAACAAAAAGGGAAATCTGGGCTAGTTGGTTATAGTTCATTTTCGATCAGCTTACAGCGCCATAAAAAGACAAGGACGCAGACCAAGGATATGACGACACGAGCGTTGGAAAGTTTCGCAGGAAAGTCGGAACAAAGTTCTCATTTTTTTTTTAACTTTTCGTGAGTAATACATTTCTTATTAAGGCATGAACACAAATCAAGCGTTCGTTGCAAGCCAGCCAGCCATGTTTACACTTTCTGTAAGCGTTGATCGCATGAATACTGCCTCATGTCAAATCCCGTGGAGACAAATTGCCAAACAATCTCTTCATAAACTTCCAAGCATACTTTTACGGAAATACTTGGTTCGTGTCGTTCTTTACGTGGTTGGAAACTGCTCAGCCGATACATCGATAGAGAAAAATACAGTAAAACAAAAGCGTAGGAGTAGGAATATAAATTGATGCAAAGTTGTCACCTATTTATGATCCGCAGCCTCCGACGCAGTGTTTGACTGAGGCGGTCTATACACGTGTACGAAATCGTGTCATTTTCTAAAGCAGCAGTGACAAATTTTCAAGCTTGAGATGTGGCCTTCACTCGATAGCTTCATGTTTTTTTTTTCTTTTTAGCGAAGTATGATTCGCGTCCATTACGTGGAAGGCATTTAATTTCGAGAGAAACAGCGTACGAAGGCTCAACGGGGCGTTCAGCACCCTGCAGCATCGACAGTACTATGACGCGTTCAGCGAGAGCCCAGGCCACGCCCCAGGCTATTGCATCTCGCCGCTGAGGTGCGGGAGTTGGCTGTGAATGATGCGGACGTACAATGGAAAACTTGGGTTTATTTATAATAGGTGCATTAATAGAATATGGTGAAAAAATCACACCATCTCCCGCTAAAGGGGACCATGATGCGATGCGAAGCAGTGTTTCGGCATGTAGAGCCCGCGTTTCAGAGGGGGAGGGATGAGGGAGAAAGGGGAGAGGATAAGTGGAGAGGGTTTGCGCATGCGCAATGACGGTGGTCACGCCGCACACCACCACCACCACCACCGGATTGAACTCCGCTATAAGATGCTTCACATCTAAAAACTGCAGATACACATATTTTCGGCCGGCAGCATATCGCACGCTGCGGACCACGGCCAGGAGAAGACGACCCGTGTTTCTATGGTTGTGCTTCTTAAAAAGCTTTACAACACGTCACTTCCAGCCAATAAAGAACTGGGGCGAGATGATGTCATGTTCGTCCAATCCCAGGTCCCAAACAGGTGGCGTCACTTTCGGCCAATGGGAGACCCAGAAGCCGTGTTGCCGGGGGACTGCACTCCTTGCGGCGTTGATCCAGTGTTGTAAGAGCGCGCGCCTAGAGATGCAATGCCTCCTTGCATCATGTTGCATCACGGAGAGGCCATCGTCCCCGGGTCGATGTACGTGGAACATGAACCACCTCAGCTCCGGCGAGAAGGCGTCGTTCACAGGATGACTCACACTCCCATGCCTGTGAGGGAATGCCGAACTTATCCACTGAAAAGCTGGATGCTGAAACGGTGCGCAGTTCGTACCTAACAAGGCGCAGAGTGCCGATGCGCTAGTAATGATAACGTCAACGATCTCAGTGTCGTCATCGTGGTGCCGAATGGCGGCGACGCCTGGCAGCGGCTTCACTTCTATTGTCTAGGTTGGTTCGTCTCAAATCCTGCGGCTATGCATACGCAAGTGGTTAATCGACAAAATCACAGAAAACTGCCGTGTCTATAGACTATGTTATGTAAGGCATATGGGCGCCGTCATGATGGGCTGTTAAACGAGTGTTTTCTAATTTTTGTACCCCCTGACGTGATCTGATAAAGTCAGGAAACGCTGAATGCACCAACCCAACAGTTTTCATGTTATACGCCCACCCTAACACTGTTCGCTTAGTTGTTCGAGATAAAACACGGCAAGGTTAGTAGACCAGCATGGCGGCACCGAAACCCGTCCGTAAAATAGTCTATACGTTCAATGTTTCACACACACCGCAGCGTGTTTGAGTACATATAGAGTGCAACAAAGGAATTTCCAGTCGCCGTCACTTGCGGGCGAATCACGCGACCCGAGCAGAAACGTCACGTGTGACGTCATACTACCGCCGAAATTTGAATGAAAGAAGAAAGGTTCTACCCACGTTGCATAAATATCAGTGTTTTTGCCAGTGTCAATGGTTGACCCGTGTTACTGGGGTGCAAGTAACCTACACACTGCCGCTTCGTAGCGCTCCCTATCTTGCCAGCACCACTGCTGCCAGAGGCAGCGTCGACGGCTACGTGCCGCTCTACCAATGACGTAACAGGTGACGTTTCTATTCAAGTCACGTGACCCTCCCGAATGTATCGGCGACGGGAGGTACCGCTGGTGCGATCTTTAGAGATACCGGAACGCGCCATACCACAACGTTAGTAATGTTCCCCAAAAATTACTAATCGAACTCTTACACCCTCAAGAATGCGGTGTCGCCAGTAACCCCACAACGTCTGTGGCATAAATATCGATACGATAATTGTGATGCACTCCAGTGTTGATTCAAGCGTGACAAAAGTAGATGAAAAATGAGAAGTGGATTTTTCTGACATGCTGAAACGATTTCTTTTTCCTATTTACTCATAGCTCAGCAAACAACGTAACTATGAACTACACTCGCCGATTGTACGCCAAGAATTCTTCGCCGTTGTTTTTCACATTACCGTATTCGTCGAGGCCACAAATGAACGAGGTCAAGCCGCTCAAATTTGTCTCGATGTTCGCGCCGTGTTTGTGACTTCTTACGTTCCCAGCGCACGTTGTCGGTGTAAAGAGTATGTAAATGCCACCGCGACAACGTATTCCCCTGCAAGTTCTAACTGATTTTATGCTTCGTCTCTCCATGGCCATAAAGAACCGAACCGCACAACGTGCAACGCTCAAGAGAAGGAACAGTGCGCCAAGGATGGAAGAGAGTGTGATTTCACCACTGGCGCAGCCACGTGCCCTGGTAAGTTTCAGCGTTAGTCTTGGAACGCCTCGCATCCCAGACTGTCACTATCTCTTGCGGCGTTTCGAGAGCTTGATACACCATACAAAAAAGAGCCATTTGACTCTTTTTTACGAGTCGTGACATGCCACGTATATGGCTCTCTTTAAAGAGACACGTGAACTCTCTTTGGAGATCATAATATACTCTCTTAGGGGAGTTGTGGGGCCCAAAAAAGTGTTGACGCGTCTCTTTGGCATTACTGTCTCTTAGTTCTCATTAACCCATATATGTCCAGCGTGCTACATATAGGACGCTTCTTTGATGCACTCTAACATCGCTATTTCTTTAGCTGGTGACTAGCTCCACCTATAGCACATCAAGAAGGCCTCATTCTCAGCGTCTGCAGGCCTAGACATTGCTTGCTTTTCATGCTGCCACGTGCCGGCCGCTTTCTCCGGGCAAACGCGTGCTTTGTGTGAAAGACGTCATCGAGAGGAAGAAGTGCACGCGAAATGCCGACCGCTTACTCCAGGCAAACGCGTGCTTTGTATGAAAGATGTCATGGAAAGGAAGAAGTGCAATGTCGGTGTGCACGTGAACTGTTTCTAGGCTTACCACACCCGCACATAGTACCCATAATGCCCAGTGTCCTATATGTATAGGACGGCTTGAAAAACAGTATCGCGTTTACCGGGCAGTAAATAAAGAACGTGTGCTTTCTTTTGAGGGCAGAAGTACACTTTTTGTGAAAAAAAGAAATTGTTTTGTCTTTTTTTTTTAGTTTGGGCATATATGGGTTAATATTGTGTTTAACAAAGAAAAACTAGCCCTTAAAATTCCCCTTCGCTTTTTAAAAAGAGTCATAAACAGGTGAAAAGTCAGTACTCACCAAAAAGAGTAAGACATGTTCTTCTTCTCTTCTTAGAGTGCACAAGGCATGCCTGTAAATACACTCCATTTATAAAACCACAGCCGAGAACTGGCACGAAAATACCAGTATATACAGATTGCGCAAACCGTTTTGAGAGTGTATTCGTGACGCCGCACAATCGTTGCACGCAGCGCGTGTACGCAGTGCGTCTGAATATTTCCCTAAGGTCGCGGGATCAAATCCCGGCCGCGACGGCTGCATTTTTGATGGAGGCGAAAATGTTTGAGGCCCGTGTACTTAGATTTAGGTGCACGTTAAAGAACTCGAGGTGGTCGAAATTTCCGGAGCCCTCCACTACGGCGTCCCTTATAACCATATCCTGGTTTTGGGACGTTAAACTCCAGATATTATTATTATCATTATTGATTATTTCTCTTTCTTTTCGCATTCATTTCCTTCATGCTTATTTTGTATTCTTGTCTTTTTTTTTTAATATTGTCACGTGGCCGTGACGGTCAAGAAGGCTCCAGCAGGACACGGTAATACGGAACTCTTTATTTGGGCGAACTTGTGCCCGGAAAATGAAAGGTCAAATACAAGCAATTCAAGCTGTACGCAGATATAGCGGCGAGAACAGTGCCAGCCGTCCAGTAATTTGATCAGCAATAAAGCGCGTCGGCCTTTTATACCTGCGGCATCGAAGATTCCAGCGTTACCGTTGGTCGCCGGATTTGTTCCAGAATAAGCCCTATCGTTCGTGTGTGGCGCACAGTCTTATCGGAAGATTCTAAAATAATCTGAAAGGTTCCCAGACACTCGTGCGCGGTTTGCGCAAGGCAGTGCTTATACGTGTAACGGGCCGGTTACGTAAAAATATAAAAAAAAGTGCGCGTTACAATATCCATATCATCATATTAGGATAGCCGGCTCTAACGTAGCCTACCTTCCAATGTTTTAGTAAATTAAAAAAATGAAGAAACGAAACAACTGATGGCGCCCATAACGTGTTACAAGAGCTTGCGCTCACTTCTTAATTTTACAGAGTACAAAAGCAAGGACTTCGTCATTACTTTCTGCTACCCGTGGGAAGCACTTCCGGCGGTGTTCGTTCATTTCGTCACCACTCACTGCTTCCACGCTTTTACACTAAAGTGTTAAAACATAAAACTTGCTGCGACACAGAATACGCTCAAATTTCGTCGATTAGCTATGGGACGCGTGCGGCTTCAAGTGCAGTGCATAATCAAATGATTAAACTGGGTGTCGCAATCACTACAAGCTCTACTCAGTTTTTCAGTGTTGATAACAAAGAAAAGAAGCGTTTCTCTCACATTACTTACCAAGACAATCAAATCTCCTTAGATAAAATGCCATCACTGTATGCCGCAACAACTCGGCAAATTCTCAAAATACGGAATACGCGTTCACCCGCGCTGCACAGTGGCGGGCCAAGTTACATACATTTTGCTTTTACTACATTGTCCTCGTCAACATCTCTAAAAGCGTTGGTACTCGTAGTGGGATAACCACCTTCACGCTACTGCAGACGCCTCCAACGTAGTACATACTAATCCGTTAGTCTTAAGAGGGAGGAAATTGAGTAGAGCGCACGAGTTTCTATGTGCCGTATTTACCCGGATAACACCAACACTGTTAAGTAATGTTGTCTAACTGCTGGCTATTGTGAAACAAGTTTCGAGATGCTCGTTCCCAAGGTGTGCTACGAAATGCTTGGGCGTTCTGGTTATTTTTGTGCTGCAGTACAAAAAACGGCATTTCGTTGCACAACTGCAAAATGCAACAGCGCGTTTTATCAGAAAGTTTTAATTGCACATAGTTCTACATTCGCGCCATCCTGAGATATTATTCAAAACGACTATGCACCGCAATGTAATTAACTTATAGAAGGTAATTCGGGAATCTTAGCTAAGTAACTACTAATTAGAGTTATTTTAACATTTCTGACGTTCGCCGCACCTGTTTACTTTTGGTTGAATATTCTATTCTCAAAAAAAAAAAGTTCGTTCAGCAATTTTTCGAAGCCTCCTCAGAAGCACCTGGTATATCGGCTAGTTTACATATTGCGACAACGTATGCAGTTGTATAACGTAAATTTCGTAGTCTGAACTGCGTCCATTGTTTGATACAGCCATATACATTCCTGATGAAACTTCTCTTTTCATTTGCTGTGATAAACTCCGTAACCATTTGTAGTTAAAAGAAAGCAAAGTCAAATTTGCGTTTAACACGCGTGTTTTCTTGCAATATGAAACAATGCATTGTTCTGCCTTACGTAGAACTCAATTCATTGTTGTTTTTTTTTCATGTCTTATTCCTCACTAAGATCATACCCGCATCCGCTGTATTAAAGAAGAGACAGACCAGTGCGATAACCTCAACAAAGCCTGTGACTTCACTGCCTGGATGCCCCTCTGCGTAGGTAAGTAACCGAGGACAAAAAAAATGCTTTTAATAAGGCGAAAGCCTTGAGCGGCCCCTTGAGCGAAATACGGCAGGCGAATGAATTGGTACAAAACTCACGTGACCTATGTCACCGATAACGTCACGTGACGACATCGTGCGACTTCCTAATGACGTCGCAAACAGCATAAATGCGTGACGCCATCATGACGTCACGTGATGACGTGATCATATACCATTGTCACTTGGTCGAAAACGCGCCGATCACGGAAGTCGTGCAGCACAACGTGAGGTGCAGAAACCTTCGGATGGGCAGGAACACGGCAATGGACTCAGAACGTCAGGGTAATTTAATGAACTTGTGCATCTTAACAAGCGCAGAGAACAAACAGAAGAAAAAGACACGTAAACAGGACGGGCGCTAGACATCAACTGAAAATTTACTCACGTAAAACGATGGATATGTGCAGACATGCGCAGAACCCACAACGAGTTGTTTGTTCTTTAGCGCTTGTTAAGATGCACAAGTTCACCTACTACCAACTAGCCCCTAATTTATGCGTTGAATAGTAATTTAATGCTTGTCCCTCGCGCTGCAGTTCGCTATGTCTTGAAAGACGCCTGGTTTCCATTCTATAACTTAATGCATTAACAAATGTGCGGCAGGCTTTCGCCTTTAAATTTGACAGGGTGTAGCACCCTGCCGAAGTTCGATGTAAACGAATTCCGCAGCGAATGCAAGAAAGAATGCCCTCGCACAAAAAGCATCGGAGAGCGATAGCTATTCTCGCAGCGGGTTCGCTGAAGAGCATGCCTGCGACAAATAGCCACTCAAGGTAAAAAGAGAACGCAAAAAACTTATAATAATTTATGTTGACTGACTCTGGACGTGACGGCTGCCACTATGAGGGGTCTTGGTTCTGTGGTCATTACAGTCTGTAAGGTATGATTACTTATTGGGACACACTGTATTAGCCGACTTTTTTTCTTCTGCGCCGACTGTGCGGTATGAATACTTATTACAGCGACGATCGTGCTTACGCGTTAGAGTTTGATAACGGTAACAGCGCTTGTGTCCTTTTATTTTTCGCGGTGATTTTATTTTCTTTCTGTATATAACAAAGGCCACGTTTTCCTCTTCATTTTCTCCGCACAGACATCAAGCACGCGGTCTGTTTCGTCGCTGACGAAGATCGTTGCTCAGATGATGCAAAAGAATGTGACGCCTCTTACGGACCCGCCATCTGCATCGGTAAGTGTGCGCAAAAAAATGAGCCGGAGCGTAGCAAATTAACAGTAAAATTACGAAATTAACGTAAACACGAAATTAACAGTAACGAAATTAACAGTACGAAATTAACGGTAAACACACGAAAAGAAAATTACACCATCTCCCGCTAAAGGGAACCATGAGGCGATGCGAAGCAGCGTTTCGGCATGTCGAGCCCGCGTTTCGGAGGGGCAGTGGGAGTGGAGAGGAGGCGTGTGGAGAGGGTTTGCGCATGCGCAGTAAGGGTGGTCACGCTGCACACCACCACCACCACCACCGGATTGAACTCCGCCATAAGATGCTTCGCTTCTAAAAACATACTCTGCAGTTAAAAATGCATGCATTTTTGGCGTACAATAATATTTGCCTTGCGCTGAGCATACGCATCTCAGAAATCCGACATCCAAAAATGTACCCAATAGAACGTAACAAAGCAGCCATGCGTCGAAAAGAACATTCAAAGACGCGTTCTAAACAGCAAGCTTACGTTCGCTTCATCAGAAAATTACATCTACTAGAAAAAAAAATCTGTTTGGCGAATGATCGCCCGGCTTCTTCTCGGTGCAAAAATGCGTATGTACCGTGGGTTTTCTTTACGGTATTTTGGTGAAGATAAAGACCAGATTAATTTACTTTCGAGCCTGCGTTTCATTCTTGAACCCAGTTATAACATGATCTTGAACCCAGTTATCAACCGTCGTCGTGATCGGCAGAGGTGCTGCGGGTTTCGTGACGTCACACCCTCTTTGAAGCGGCGCGGCAACTGGTAGTCACCTAGACCGCTTCTTACAATAAGGTGTTTCACCTTTCGCGCTCAAATATAATATTTCTTCATTTATTTAACAATACAGACGTCTATTTCTAGGAAGTGCTGTTATCTATGCTTGTAGCGAGTTCGGTTCTGTCAATCTCCTCCCTGCCTATAGTAAAACTCGTTCTTGGCCTAGTGTGATCGACATACTTGAAAACTCACTCCCTACTTATTTGCGGCCAATATTGTACAGGTTTCTTGCCTATTAAACCGCTTACCAAATAATGCGTGCACCTATATTGAAACCGAGAGCCTGTGAATGATTCACAGCTTTCCTGGGTCTTCTGAGTATCTTTGCCGGACCTTTGTTGCAGGTGACACACACTCATCTTGTGAATACACACTTGATAAGGAAAACCTTTTCCAATGCGCAGAATGCTTGAAGAAAAGAAACAACCAGATAGGACACAGCGCACTCCTGCTCTGGAGTGCGTAATGTCATATCTGGTCCTTTCTTTTCTTCAAGAATTCTGCGCATTGAAGATCTTCCTTGTCAAGTGTGTTGTACCAAGCAACCCAAGCAGCCATTGTTGTTGTGAATGTTTTTCGAGCCTCGAAGCGCGATGATCGAATATTGGCAATATAGCATAGGACAAGAAGTCTGGCAGCTTTCAAAGCAATTGCTGACCTGAGACAGCAAGGAAATGCGTCAGGATGCTTGGCGTCGTCCTGAGAGCCATCCAAGTACACGGCGGTAGCAGCAGATGGCGTAACCGGGATGCCTTAATACGGAATCTTTGGGCGGCCGTTGCTAGGGGTAACACACATGACATTCTGAAAATGGTTCATCCTGATGTTTTCATGGCGTATACTTTACTTCACACGCTGTGTTGCCTATAGTTCCTGTTTGACATAACCAAATGAATCCAGTGCTGGTGCTCGACTGCTCAACCGAAGGTCACTGGATCGAATCCCGACCGCGGCGGCCGCATTTCGATGGAGGCGAAATGCTAGAGGCTCGAGTACTTAGATCACTTCAAAAAACCCCAGGTGGTCAAAATTTCCGGAGCCCTCCCCTACGGCGTCCCCCATAATCATATCGTGGATTTGGGACGTAAAACTCCAACAATTAATAATTAGGCGAAGGTTGTGGGTTTGGATCCCACCGACAGAAAGGGTCCTTTTTCGTACACTTTTGGTGCGATCTTGTACGCATTCCAAATAAACACGGAGGCGTGGCGTTACATCCAGCCGCACGCGAATGGCCCATGTGAACCGCGACAGACGTCACGGCCCTGCATTGACCAATCGCGTGCGGTCATGTGCGGTCACGTGCGGCTGGATGCAATGCCACGCCTCCGTGTTTATCTTGGAACGCGTACAAGATCGCACCATTTATTTCATTTCAATTTACGCCATGATTACTACACCGCAGTTAAAGCCAACAATTAATGTCTCCTATGCTTTCCTTGGCCTAATCGTCCATTGGATTCATTTGATTGTCTAACAAAAAAACGACCCTACGATTCCGTTCGTCTTTTAGCATCGCAATGCGACGCGAAAATTTATTACTGCGGCCACGAGTGAGCCACACGACCAGAACCACATGCAAGTATCAGGAGAAACGGGTAGAATGTCGACCAGTGCAACCTATGTCTCATAAAATATTTCCTATACAGCACTTTTATATGAGAGCGCTCTCGAAACCTTGCATGTAATTTCAGATACCAATCGCACCACCTGTAATAAGGAAGAAACGGAAGAATGTGAGAAAGAGGGCAAACAGTGCGACTTCTCTGCTGGCGCAGCCACATGCATAGGTAAGCATACAACAGCTAGAACAGCAAAGTGTTTGTTTTTGTACGTTGATATTAGGATAATTGTTCGTCGCCCACGTATGTATGTTTGTTTTATTGGCTCCGTTTGATTTTTCAGTAGGCGAGCAAAAAACAGGCTGCTATCATCGGCGTAAGTTGCATAATTTGCAGACGCATCGATATTGAGTGTGTCACTAATGAATAACAAAAAAAACGTATGGACCCAGTATGCTCCCCTGCTGGAAGCTTGACCTAAAGATTTCAGCTTAAAATGGTCATCGCCTATGCTGGAAACAGAGATCTGTATTGGAGGTATGATGTAATGGGAGATTCAGCTGTGCCTCGAATTCTGTAATCATGGAAATTTTAAGCGCGGAGCACTTTAAGGGCCCTGCATGTTGCACGCTGTAGTCGTATGCTGTCGTGGCTTGGCGTAACGCAGGCCAAACCACGTATAAAAATAGAAAAACGAGGAAGCAAGCGAGAAATAGAAAGAGAGAAAGAAAGGTAGGAAATAGGAAGAAAAATAGAAATAAATGGAAATACAGAAAGAAAAAAGAGACAGCAAAAACGGAAAAAGACAAAAGGAAAGAAAGAGAGGAGCAAAGAAAGATAAAAACCGAAGAGAAACAAAGAAGGCTGCCCAGCTCCGCCCTTCCTTCAGGCTTGGCACCCCTAGTGCCAAGCTGCATCAATTTTTAATTAAAGCTTCGTGACCAATAATGCCAAAGGTCCGCTAAGTGGTGGAGCAATATTATCTGCTGCAGGAAACTTCGTAACCTTGTTCTTGACGAATTGCTTTCCAGCTACGAAGCTTTCACTTTTAGCAGATGTCACGTGCTGACTTTGTACATTTGCGATATACGAACGAGTGAATGGCAATTCTGGTCTTTCTTGGTGAACTTACCTCCAACTTGTGGGCTTACTTGCAACTGATTTGTCAATAAGTACTACCTGCTTCATCCGTCTGTAATACCTATACCATCTGCCAATGACACCGCTCAGTTAGGCCTCAGCACTTTTTGTCTCATCTTAAAATTATTGTGCCACTCTTCTGAAAGGTTAAACAACAACTTGAAAGCAGGAATACATTTCTCTTTCGTAAAAAAAAAAAAACGCCCAAGCACTTCGTACAGATGGTTAACCATTGAAGTTCAAACGTGAGGCTCCAGTGTTTATCAAGAGCTGGGAAGTGTCTTGCGTTAGCCTTTCATTTCTCTATCGCCAAATTTACAAGATGCGTGTACGAACTTTGCGTATGCCGACGCTATAGCTTAACGGATATTCAGAACACCAAAAATTACGGTTAGCGATTCATGCTGCGGCGGGTATCATCCCTCGCTATATACACTGACAGAACCTAGAGTGAGTAATGCAAGCACGAAGACCTTTCGAGGCAGTGTCTGCTAGCATTGCTTCTTCATTATAGTTTCTGCTCACTTACGGATCGCCACATTTTACCAATTCCTAGCCATATGCATATTCGCTGTAATATCAGCTATGACGTCATCAACGTTTGTCCATTTTTTCTACTTTGCTAGAAAGCCTTTGACCTACTCTATGTTATGTTTATCTTTTTTTTCTCTCTGCCACTAGACAAGAATCGCACTACGTCGAACGAAACAGAGAAGAAGCGATGCAGGGAACTTGGAAAAGCATCTGACTTCACTACCGGTGCGCCTCTCTGCGTAGGTGAGCGCATATCGTAGGCAAATTACTCCTCTGTCGGCACGCCGATATCAGCGATTGTTAGCAATGCTGAGGCATCTGCTTTGAATAGACGTACAAAAATCAGCTGCTATAACTATCGCAAATCTTTCACACCGTCTGAATTGCTTGGAAGAGAGAACTACTTCGCAGGTCACAAACCAATTTCACAAAATTTTACGAATAAACTTTGTACAGAGTCACTACAGAGCAACTGACCCACCTGCCGAAACAGAAGCCACAAAATATTGAACTAATTTCCATATAGCTGAAGTCACCTCCTCGAGTTTTATTTCGTACAAAATCTATGGCGAAACATGCACCATTTAGGAAACGTCTTTGACTTCTAGATGTGAAATCTGGTCAACTGGGGGGTAGCCAAAAATTTGGAGGACGCATTTACACAGTGATCCCTAAAAATATTACCTTTACTACATATATATATAATTATCATTACTGTTTGCATTTTTTTTCTGCAATTATAACACCTGGTTTGGTGTCATCGGCAGCGTCATTCATTAGTAAATTTGTTTAGAAAACAACACTCAGAAATTCGTATTTCAGAAAGTGTCTGTCTTTTTCGCAGATATATACAACTTGCGATTGCTGTACGCCAGACTATCTGTCATAATCGTGTTTCGAATAAAGGGAACCGAAACACTTTTCCTTCTAGCCTCAGAAACACCTTCAGAAGTACCTAACAAGACAATCTTAACGCGGTATCTCACTGACCGGTCGGTGTACATGACTACGAAAGACGGCGACACCACTTTTCATACAGTGCCTCGTGGGGTCCCTCAGGGTGGTGTATTAAGCCCGACTTTATTTAATGTTTCGCTCATTGGTCTGGAAAAATGTGTCCCTGCATCGGTTGAGTTATCCTTATATGCAGATGACATCTGCATATGGAGCAGTGGCCGCAACCGTCGAGTACTACGCGGAAGACTGCAGAAGGCCATTAAATCCATTGAGACTTTTTTACGAACACGTGGGCTATCCATATCACCCGACAAGTGTGCCGCCATTGCCTTTACCAAACGGGATATGTCGCACTACAAGTTAAAGATTGCGGGCTCTCACATCCCATACGTGTCAAGTCACAAATTTTTGGGAGTGATCTTCGACAGATCCATGACGTGGTCTCCTCACATTCGATCACTAAAAGAGAAGCTCGCATCATACGCGAACATCTTCCGCATGATGTCAAGTAAAGCTGAAGGCTGCTCCGTGAGTGCACTGCTGCGAATGTATACAGCATTATGTGAAGGTCTCCTGCGGTACAGTCTTCCTGCACTACAGGGCCTCACCAAATCAAATATTCAGGTGCTCACGAGCATGCAAGTCAAAGCCTTGAGGGTGTGCCTAGGTTTACCGAAAAATACATCGACAGTCGGGACCTTCACAGAAAGCAAACGTCTTTCGGCTGCCCTGCTAATGAAGCAAGAGTTCCTCCGAGTCTGTCTGCGTTTTGCGGCAAGGGTACAAGATCATCCACTTGCTTCAGTCAGCATTTCTGAGGTGCGAATGTTACTCCCCCCGACGTATGAACAGCCGTCGATATTGTCGGGGCCTCCATGGCAGCTTCCTTCCTGGACGATAGTCACGACAGTGCCGGGGTTCAAGAGCAAGAGAAACACACCTGGGCCAGCGTTGACGTACTTCGCTCTTGAACACATCAACACCTACTATAGAACCCGCCGTCACGTTTATACAGATGGGTCTGTCACAGATGGATCATCTGCTATAGGTGTGTGGATACCGTCGGCGAATGTCACCATCACAGCCACTCTCAGCCACCGTACATCCGCCGCTGCCACTGAGCTGGCTGCATTGCGGAGGGCGCTTGCATATATTAAAGATCAGAGACCCGACTCTTGGGTGATATTCTCCGACTCACGAGCCGCACTGCAGTCCCTGAAATCTCCACGTACGCAAGACCAACTAGTCCTAGACATCAGGCGCCTAGGCAATAATGCTCATGAACTACACCACGATGTAGTACTGCAGTGGCTGCCCGCTCACTGCGGCATCGAAGGGAATGTTCGAGCTGACTCCGCTGCCAGAGCTGCGCATGACACAGCATCTGAGGAAATTGAAATTCCTTTTTCAAGAAAAGACGCAGCGATTCTGGTGTCTGCGTTCGCGCGTAATCTGCAGAGAACAATATGGAGCGATGCGAACAACCAGTATGGACCGCTGCACAGAATAGACCCGACGTGTAGCTTTCATGTGCCGCAGGGATTAACCAGACAAGATGAAACTTGCATTCACCGGCTGAGACTCGACGTTGCCTACACGAAATACTTCAAGCACAAGATCAGGCAGTCGGACTCACCCATGTGCACCACATGTAACACTCGGGAAGACCTAAAGCACGTACTCTGCGACTGTTCCCAATACGACGCAGAACGACAGATTCTGAAGGAGGCACTTCATTTGCAACGCGGCACGAGCTTGGAGCTGCGGCACCTTCTCGGCCCGTGGCAAGACAACAGTTGTGCGATGCGTAGCACAAAAGCGCTGTTGGCGTTTTTGAGGAACACTCAGCTTAACCAAAGCCTGTGAAGGACTCTTCTTATGTATATATGTGTGTTTGTGACTGTATGTACTATTTGTGTGTATATGGTGTATATGTGATCATTGTATATACCATAATCACCCGACACCTGGAGTAGCAAGCCAGGCGACAAACCAGGCTAACCTCTCCGGGCATTTCATTAAAGAATCTTATCTCTCTCTTAACGCGGTAGCGTTAAAGAGCTCGTTTCGCAGAAATTGCTGTGTTGGCGTCGGTGTCGGCGTCAATGGTTGTGAGGGAAAAATTGCCGTTGTGCGTGAGCGAAAATTCGAGATAGATGCAAATAAAAACTTCGGCCCAAGTGAAATTAACACCTAGGCCTTCTGCGTGGCAAGCAAGTGTTCCACCACGAAGCCACGCCAGTGCTTGAAACTGCTTCGTTAAAAAATGCCATAAGAACCTGCGCCGAGACGGCGCTACAACGCCCGGGGGTCCTGTTACGGAGAGGAAGTGAAGGAAGACGAAGAGCTGAAGAGCCTGACTGGCGCGCGAGTGTGGCGGTCAGCCATCTTGACTCTTTTACTGATTCCTCTCTGTAAATACATATTTTATATACTCATACCACCCCGTATCAATATCATGTACTGGGAGGAGTCTTCTTCATCCATGTAATAATGCGTGGCAGAATTGTAGAGTCGCACCAGGCGTCAAAACGTGAATTGCGCAACGAGTGCCTGGTTTAAATCTGCTCCCCCATTGCAAAGTGTTCAGCTGCGCAGGTGCGCGTTGCACCTTACGGGCGCGAAGTGGGTACTTCGCCAGTTTGCAAAAGGAAAAAAAAAATTCGGCAGATCCCACGCACTGTGGGAATCGATGTAATGCGAAGCAGCCAGCAAAGAGCTGCATACATCGCCTTGTTTGTCTTTGAGCCAAATGAAATCATTCATGCCATGGCATCTAGTCCACCATATATCGCATGTTTGCCATGCACGCATGCATCCACAATCTGGTATATGCCATGCCAATGAAACGCATATTCTGGTATATACAATGCATGACCTGTCGCTTATGTTCATCACGCACTCGTGTCGTGCCATACCAATTCTGTTATATATCCAGTTAACAAAACGACCGGAAGCACACCATGACAGTGGCATGTAAATCATACCGTACATGACATGCATAACATGATTCGCATGTTAACACCTCTCATTTATGTTCGTCATACACTCACATCGCGCAATACCAATTTTGGTGTATATCAAGCTAGCGAAACGGCCGCGAATGCACCATGAGCGCGGCATGTAAATCATGACATACATACATGTCACGGTTTTCATGTTACCACCTGTTATTCATGTTCGTCATACAGTCGCGTCGCGCAATACCAATTTTGGTATATATCAAGCTAGGAAAGCGGCCGCGAATGTATCATGAGTGTGACTTGGAAATCATGCCGTACATGACCTGCATGTCATGTTTCCATGTTACCACCTCTCATTTACGTTCGTCATGCAGTCGCATCGCGCAATGCCAATTTTGGTGCATATCATGCAAGCGAAACGGCCACGAATACGCCATGACCATGACATGTAAATCATGTCGTACATGTCATGCATGTCATGATTTTCATGTTACCAAGTCTCATTTACGTTTGTCATACAGTCGCTGCGCGCAATACCAATTTTGGTGTACTATCGTGAGCAATATGAGCTCGAACACGCGAGTGTGTGGCGAATAGCCTCAAAACCGAGATAACGTGATACGTGCATGGCGCTGCCGAAACCGGAGGGGAAAGGAGAGGCGCTTTCCGCTGACTGTTGGCACACCCGCTTCGCTAGCGTTGTTGCGAAACGGCAGCTGACTGCGTGCCATCGGCCGCTAGCAATCAAAATGAAAAAAAAAAGATTGCACGAAAAATAATAATAAATAAAAGAGGCGTAGCAAAACGCTCAGCCAACACCACGTAGATATAATGCAAGCATGGCCTGTGCATCACGGCAGGCTACATCACAGCCGATATCTCAGCAGCTACATAGTCTGATGGGCCATTGGATGTGGCTGTGCGCGTTGATGTGAATTCATATCACCGCTAGCAGTCACTGACACGCTACAAGCTACAGTTTTTGGAGCAACGATATTGAGGCGGGAGTGTCAACAGCTAGCGGAAGCGCGGCGCCCTTTCCACTTTGTTTCCGACAGTGGCCGCTGCGAATCAGCCGATGTAGGGTTCGAGGCTATTCGCCACGCGCTCGAGCTCATATTGCTCACGATAGTAGTACATCAAGCTAGCGAAGCGGCCGCGAATGCATCAGGAGCGTGGCATGTAAATCATTACATACATGATATGCATGTCATGGTTTTCATCTTACCAGCTGTTATTCATGTTCTTCATACAGTCACTTCGCACAATACCAATTTTGGGGTATATCAGTCCACTGAAACGGCCGCTAGCGCACCATGAGCGTGGCATGTAAATCAGGTTGTACATGACTTGCACGTCATGATTTTCATGTTACCACATCTCACTTACGTTCGTCATACGGTCGTGTCGTGCAATATCAATTTTGGTGTATATCATGCAAGCGAAACGGCCGCGAATGCACCATGAGCGTGGCATGTAAATCATGACATACATGTCATGGATGTCATGGTCTTCATGCTACGACCTGTTATTCATGTTCTTCATACAGTCACATCGCACAATACCAATTTTGGTGTATATCAATCTAGCGAAACGACCGCGAGTGCGCCATGAGCGTGGCATGTAATTCAAGTCATGTCATGTCATGTCATGCATGTCATGATTTTCATGTTACCACGTGTCAGTTATGTTCGTCATACAGAAATATCTCGTCATACCAGTTTTCGTATACATCCCTTCATTTAAACGGCCTCGAGCGCCCAGAGACCATGTCATGTAAATCATGCTGCACATGACATGCGTGTCATGATTTGCATGTTAGGACCTGTCATTGTATTCTTCATGAATTCTTGTCACGCCGTACCGATTTTGGTGTATACGAAATTAACGGAACGGCCGCAAGAGCCTAAGGTCGTGGAATGTCAATCATACTGTTCATGACATGCGTGTCATGATTTTCATGATATGACCTGTCATTTATGTTCGTAATAAGGCCATGTTATGACACACCAATTATGGTATACATCCGATTAACGAAACGGCCAGGAGAGCACAAAGTCATAGATAGATAGATAGATAGATAGATAGATAGATAGATAGATAGATAGATAGATAGATAGATAGATAGATAGATAGATAGATAGATAGATAGATAGATAGATAGATAGATAGATAGATAGATAGATAGATAGATAGATAGATAGATAGATAGATAGATAGATAGATAGATAGATAGATAGATAGATAGATAGATAGATAGATAGATAGATAGATAGATAGATAGATAGATAGATAGATAGATAGATAGATAGATAGATAGATAGATAGATACGCTCAAAGTCGCAGAGGTTCGCTAAGAAATGCTTCGCATTTAAAATTATGGCGTAGCGGGTACTTCCCAAATGACTTGTAGATATTCCAGCATAGTTTGAAGCAGCCAATGTTACGCGCACAAACGTTCCTTCCCTTGCGACACGGTTGAAAGCGATGCGCACGGGGCCCGAAAAGCGTATCGCGTTCTACTCTTGAAGGCGAAGCTCAGGTGTTCTTTAAGGCTATATATCGACAGCACTTATATGGAAACTCTCGACGGGTTTTTGCCGTCATGTCCCGTGTAAAGTCCAAATTGATAGCATCCCGCCGCGCATCGTATGTTCCACTAGCGGATAAAAGCCCCCGAGCTGTGGCGAAGAACGCGGCTGAAGCATAGATCAAACGAGCCGGCCCATCTCCGTCCCTCGGTAGCCCCATGCAATGACATCCCCCCGCGTGTTAGACCTGCCATCAATTGCTGCTCACGCAGAGAGAAAACGCCCCGCCTATCTTGAACGAGCATGAAGAACTCCGGGAGGGGGAAAGGGGGAGGGTGTCGCTCGTGCAGTAATTGTGAACTTCGACTCTAAGGGCGCGGTCGCAATCGCTGGCGCGTGCTATCTCGGCAGCCATCAGAGTACGGCTCGTATACCCTTCTATGTGCTACGCTCCCAAAGCAAAGAGATTTCTTTCCCTGTAGCGGCCCTATTCTCTAACACCAGTGTATTGTAGAGTTGCGCGAGATCGGATCCAAAAGTTTTAGCTGCCAGCCTTACTTCGTATAATGTTACAATACAGGCACCTAGTCAAGGGGGGGGGGGGGCATGGCCCCCCCTCCGAAATTCGTCTAGCCTTTAATATTCCCGGGCAACTTTCTTTTTTTCTTTTTGCCATGGAAAGACTTTCGAACAATTAGGTCTTGCCTCCCCCCCCCCCCCTCTCGAAAAACAATCCTGGCTACGTGCCTGCTGTCGCATTTAGTGCTTCGCCGTTGTGGTGACTGTTACCTTTTTTTTTACCGAGGAAAATAGCTTGTTAAAGACAAATCGCGGGTGGCATGCGCGTTTTTTGCCATTCTCGTCCCCCCCAGAACGTCGTTCGTTCCCAAAGGGGCATTCACACCAACAGGAGATTCGCACGAGTAACAAATCGTGCTTCCCGCCGCAAGGAGTTTCCTTTCAGTATTTCGCTCAGCTTATTTGGACAGCAAAGTATCTTCCATCGCATTTGTCTCTCATGTTGTCCTTAACAAATAATGTGCGAGGTATTACTACGTGACGAGGCGGCCTTTCCCGATCCCACATTAAAACTCAATCAAGCACAGGCAGTCTCATTGCACTTACTTCAAACCCATTCGTACACGTCGTTAGCATACTTAAATGAAATTGACCCACACAAATTTCCCGACGCCGCCTCCTTCGCTTGCGAGCGGGCCAGTACATTAGCTCACATGCTTTGGGAGTGCGGGTCACTCGGCCCGACTTACAGCAAGGCCGATTGGGATGCGCTTTTGCGCAGCCCAAACCTACAGGACCAAATCCTGGCCGTCCAGTGCGCCCGCGACAGGGCCTTTAGGCTAGACCTGCCGGTCCCCACGTGGGAGTAGCCGGGAGGCGCGGGGCAACCTCAGCGTCTGCACTGGACTCTTAATAAAATTGCACTCTCTCTCTCTCTCTCTTTCACGTGCCAAAATCACGATATGCTATGACGCACACCGTACAGCGGAGGGCTCCGGAAATTTAGACGATCTGGTGCTCTTTAACGTGCGCTAATATCGCACAGTGCACGGGCGGCTCCATCGAAGCCTCGGTCGGGACCGAACCCGCGACTTTAGGGTCAGCAGCCGAGCACCGCAATCGTTATACCACCGCGGCGGGCATTCGCCGTATTGAAGAAGCTGTTTATTTTGTCAACTGCGTGAAATCTGGCATGAGATTTAAGATGGCCGCTTAGCTGTCTATTATTGCCGTCTATTAGAGCATACCGTAAATGATTTCCATTTTTTGAGGCTTCAGGAAAAGAAAGCCAGTGTTGCCATATGTTTCCTAAGTGACGGCTAGTCTTGACGAAACGATGGTAATTGTGTTAATTGTAAAGGGCAGTTGTGACTGATCATAGCTACGCGCTATTATAAAATCCACGTTAACCTTATTCAATCTATCGAATTACAATGCTGTGTCTCTCGCAAGTACATAGCCAACAACGTGAACTGGTTCGACTTGAATTGCGTTAGCTCATTTCATCTCTTTACTCTCTATTGCATTCTTCCACCAGCTGACAAACGAACCAAGTGTAACGAGGAGGAAGAGAAGGCTTGCAAAGCCATCGGACTGGAGTGCGACTTCAGTGCTGGCGCACCGATCTGCGTCGGTAAGTCTCTTCACCTTTAGCAGAGCGCCACCGACACTTATATAGTTAAATTGTAACATCCTAGTTACAGTTAACTAAACCTCCGACAGATCGAGCGATTGGATACCTTCGGCGACTCAAAATCAAACTGGCTCGGCGCACGATTGTTATATATATAATTTGCCGTAGGCGTTCTCTTTCCTGACAATTATTATAGCGCAAAAGCAAGACGAAGACAAAAGGTACACGAAGACGAGCGCTAACTTTCAACTGGGTTTATTGTGCAGAACACGAAAATATATAGATGGCAGAACCACGTGACACAAGATGAGCAACGCAAAGAATACCAAAGACATACAAAGAATTGTCATGACCTACCAACTAGCCCAAGACGCTACCCTTCTACGTTCTCTTTCATTGCAATGCACACCTACCCTTAAAGGGGTACTGAGACGAAGGTTTTCAGTTGTCGTTTTTCTTTTTGCGTCAGATGAAAAGCCAAGCCTTCAAGAGCCTCCAAAATGTACTGCTAAGCGTTAGGACACCCCGAAAAAGTAATTACAGTATGTTTTTACAGGAATACTGACACGATTTTGAGACATCGGAAAAGCGACATTTTTCGTTTCCTCGGTATGCAGCGTCAACGCTGTTCACACACCGGAGTCGGAGAACACGTATAAAATATTTTAATTTGACTTTGAAGTTTTCGTCGATGAGCATCTGCAAGCCAGCCCCACTGCAATGGACATTATCCTGACCAGTCAAGACGGTTCCGCCGAGTTTGCGAGTTCTGCGTCCTGCACGCAGCCTAAATCGTGGAAATGACTGTCAGGGTCACTGGACGAGAATTCACTCATCGTTGCTTATGTGCACCACGAGCAGATGACAGATTTGCCGCTAGTACGTCGCGAGTTTCTGTATCCCCGTGACGTCACACTGCTTTGAAACGCCACTGAGAAGCCGCCCCCTCGATATGGAAACTGAAAGTGTCCGAAAGGTAGCGGTAAGCAGAATATATACGATGCATTTCCAGGCACCACTATACTCGTTTTAGGTTTCTCGACACCAGTACTTTTACTTAGAGCAACAATCCGAAAAATTTTAAAATTCGTGTCAGTACTCCTTTAAAAGCTATAGTTTTGGTTCCTACTGTACCCTGACGTCACAACACTTCTCGTCACGTGCTCGAGCAAGATATCGAGATTTCCACAGCCGCTCCGCACCGTGGCCGCGTTGGTGACGCATAAGCGGCCATTTTGGAAGTTTCAGTACCCGCCGTGATCACAACTAACCAGACTGCTGCGTGACGTCACCAGCATTAGTACTAATGAGAACTAACAGACAATAATTTAACATCAGTGCCCGACCACGGAGCACAGAAACGCCTGTAGTCGGTTGCACCCTAAGAAAAATATCACGCCATATCCACGAAGTGAATTATGATTGAGGAACTGGCTCGGAGAACATCAGCAAAATCTATGAATCTTTCGAACCACAAGCGCTCGCATACCTTGCAGCTGTGGCCGAACGATCGATCGAGGAACTCGCGCTTGAAGCGCGCGTCGGCGCCGCCAGCTTCCGCTTGCGACCGCTTTCGGCGCTTCACCACCGCTTCCCGCGCCCGCTCCGCTTCGAGGTTCTCTTGCCGCCGCTTACTTGCCGCTTCCGCTTCGCGAGCCTTCTTCTCGGAGTCCGCACGACGCTGGCGTCTTTCTTCGGCCACGCGAGCTCGCCCCGCAGGGTCTTGCCGGCGGGAACGCGCTGCTGCTGCCCTACGAGCTGTAGCCGCCGCTTGTATCGCCTCCAAAGTATTCATGAGTAGTGCCTGCGCTAAGCAGCGCGCGCGACGAGTATGCAGCGGAGTGTGCGGAATCGGAGGATGATGATGATGATGATGCGGCCAACCCTTTGAATCGGGTGGGCGTGGAAACCACGCCCTAGCCAACAGGACGCTCTACTACCTACCAATTACAGTAAAATAAAAGATAGGAAGAACTAAGAGTAGTTGTGTGCCGCGCCATCTAGCGGGCTACCTATGAACTATTGCACACCTGCGCCTGTAGCGGTCGCATCTGGAACTAAGGTTACGGTGCGGGACTTCGCCCCAGCTTAAGAACCTGGCGAGCCAGCTCCTAAAATTATAAGCTCCGTCCACAGCCAATGCTGCACCACACAAAGAGAATTTGCATAGATGGTTGGTGGGTTGGTTGGTTTATGTGGGTTTACCTTTCCAATGTGATTCAGGCTATGAGAGACGCCGTAGTGGAGGGCTTCGGCACGGCCAGGATCCTGATAATTATGACCACCTGAGGTTCTTGAGCGTGCGCTGACATCGCACAGCACACGGTTCAGTATTTCGCTCCCATCGAAATACGAGCGCCGCGGCCGGGATCGAACCCGCGTACTTCGGCACAGCAGGCAAGCACCGTAACCACTGGGTCACCGAGGCGGCTAATTTATGTGTTTGACAGAAAATGTCAGCGATTCCTAGTACCAATTCGTACTCTACTACACTCTAATAAAAAAAGAGTCCTTTGACTTTTTTTGTAGAGTTCCGACTTGCCCCGTATATGACTCGCCTTAAAGAGGCACGCAAACTCTCTTTAGGGGTCATTGTACTCTCTTCGGAGAGTCGTGTGACCCACAAGAGAGTTAACGTGCCTCTTTAAAGAGAGTCATGTACGGGGCAAGTCAGGACTACCCGAAAGGAGTCACGCGTACACTTCTTTTTTCTTAGAGTGTATGGGAAAGCAGCATGCCCTCACGGTAGAGCATTTGCAGCGGAACTGCTTCTCAGTGGAGCCCTACAGACACAAAATCATTCCATTTTCATAACGCCAAACATTTAAGCGAGCTCAAGGCAGTTGACTTTGTCATGCCGATATACGTTTCTGTCTGGTTACCGGTCGCAAGGTCGAGCATCTAAGAAAATTTTGTCGGACATTCTGAGGACAGCACTCAGTCAAACAGAATAATTTAGGCGCAAACGACGAACCTTTATTTACCAATATGCCTAGTGCGTACCTTGACCGAGAGAAAGTACTTAATTTCAAACCGAATGGCATGACACTCTTACCGAGATAAAGGAGAGGCGTACGATGATTATATGGGGTAGCTGTTTAAGCTCTGATGGGCGAGAAACGAGTACAGGAAGAGAGAAAGTAAGGGAGAAAGAGGTAGAAAGAAACAGAAATAGAGAGAAAGAAAGAAAAGACAGAAAAAAGATGAAATTAGGAAGAAGTATAGACGGAGAGAGAGATAGAAAGAAACAGGCACAGAGGATAGATAGATAAAACAGATGGCGAGACAGAAACAAAAAAAGAAAGAGAGAGAATTAAAGAAAGAGAGAGTAAGAAATAGAGTGAGAGAGAAAGATATAGAAAGAAAGAGGAAGCGAGAAATAAAGAAAGAAAGAAACATAGAAACAGCTATAAAGAGAAAGAAATAGATACGAGAGAAAAAGGAAGAAATATAAATAAACAGAGACAAAAAGGAGATTAAAAAAAACAGACAGAGAGATACAGAAATAGAGAAAAAAATAAAACCAAACAAGGAAGGCCGCCCGGCTCCGCACTTCCTTCAGGCTTCGCACGACTACTGCTAAGCTGCCACAATTTTTATTTCGTGCGCTGCGAAGCTATACTTTAGCTAAGGTCGGCTTATGCACCACTATGATTTTAATGCTTCATCCAATGATTTCAAAGAAGGTCGTATGTCATCACAGGAAGCGTCGAAGCGATATCCCCACCAAAACAACGTGCACTCATGCCACTTTTCCCTGAGCGCGCATTGTGCCCATTAAGTCGTTACTATCTAGTGCGAACAGTGCGGGGTAATTTGACGCTGATCACTTTCAGCTCCTGAGTGCACGATAGGTGCAGAAGTTCGATTCCCAGTAACGCGGATAAAGAGCCAGAATTTAGTATTCTTGTTTGCATCATCTGAAGAGCAATCAAGTAGTTTAACATGTGTGCTGATGGCGACACGTTAAGTGTTCTTTAACAGAAAGACATTGTTGATCCCTCCATCGTGGAATCGGTATAACACGAATCGGTATAACATCTCCATCGCAACGCCTAACGTCCACGACCAATAAACAAACCCTTGTGTTAGCTGTAGTAGTTAACGGTGATAACACAATCAGAGAGAGAAAGAGAGACATAACTTTATTTTTGTCCTTGCTAGAGTCAAGGGAGGCGGGGGCCGGGAGACTAGCTCTACCGGAGCCCCTCTTCCTCAGGCGGCGGCCAGACCTTGGGTCTTGGCGGACTGCCCAGAGTTGGTCATCCGGGCACGTACTGAGCAGCATAGCCTCCCACTGCTCGGGCGTGGTTACCTTAAGTTTAGCGTTCTTACTGTGTGTGATGGTGTGTGTCGCTGCGGGACATGCCCAGATAATGTGGTCGAGGTTGGCGCGAGCCACCCCTCAAGCTTTGCATTGTGGTGTCCAAAAGTCTGGGTATATGCGACTGTACAGCGTGGGTGTAGGGAATGTTCGTCTCTGCAATTATCGCCATGTTGTCGACTGGTGCTTATTTAGCGAGTTGTCAGGGGGTGGGTACTTCAATCTTGCCCGAGGGTAATTCATGACGATTTCACCATATGTGGCCATTCTTTCTTTCGCGTGGCCGCACCAGGACTCGACTTCTTCGTGCTCAGCCATGCTGGGCTCGTCGGGAAGGTAGCTGCTCTGATGACGGGTGACGCGCCCGGTGGGCAATTTCTCGGGCAGCGTCGTGAGCGGCTTCGTTCCCGGCAAGACCCGAATGGCCCGGAGCCCAGATTAAATGAACTTGGCGGCGACGAGATGGGGATGTGCTTACAAGTATGCGGTTCGCTTACGGTGAGATGAGGTCCTTGGTGTAGTTGCGGATAGCTGTCTTGCTGTCACTAACGATGCAAGAGGCGGTAGTCGTCGCGCAGGCTAAAGCGATGGCAGCTTCTTCGCCCTCTTCGGGTTGCTTGGTGAGTAAGGAGCTAAAAGCGGTGTGACAGCCAGAAGAGCGTCGCTGATTGGACGCAGAATTTGGGCTAAGGTCGCCATCCCGCGGTATGTTAAAGAGTTATTGAACACCACGGCCGGACTGGAGGGAAACGCAACGCGCGTCGTGTCTCCCTTGTAGCCCGGCCACGATTTTTCTCCGGGCGAGCATACACGGGGAACGCAGTGTTACAGCCAGGCGAGGCAGGCGCGCGTCGCAGAGCTATTTTTGGTATGAATGGATGCTATGAGCGAGGCCAACACTTGGGCTAAGATCGCCACTTCGAGGTGTGTTAAGGCGTTCACAAAATCGCCCTTCTCCTATTGGAAACGCGCCGAATGGGACGGACGCCTGGCAACTATGCGTTCCATAAACTAGATGCGGAGGCAACGCTCATCATATATTACTTCACTTTACCGCTCCCAGAGGGCGACGCCATCCCGCCGACCAAGAGCGCTGTAAGAGGAAAGCGTGAGATATAAAACGCGCGTTTGCAAAGGCTCCAGAGTGTGTCACAGTGGCGCAATGGATAGCGTGTCCGCCATATGTCGTCGCGGACCGAGAGGTCATTGGTTCGACTCCCGCTGACCGTACTTCTTTATCTGCCTTCTGGTCGTGTGCATTTTTTGACGTCATTTCCGTGACGGAAATACGTCACTGAAGTCTTGGTGGACTCCGGCATAAAGCACCTTTGTGTTTAAAAATGTCACAATTGCGCCGAAGGGGCGGCACAATGAATGCGATAGAGACAAATTCGAATGTTATACGAAGTGAGGCTAGCAGCTAGCTCCTTTAGGATACGATCTGGCGTAATTCTAGAAAACACTAGGGTAAGGAAATACAGCCGCTCCAGCGAGCGAAGCGGTTTTCTCGCTGTTGGTTCGCCGCGAAGTAAGAGGTGAGAGCATAGCAAGAAGAAACGGCGCGCACGACCTGTAAGCCAAAGAACGCACTTCCTTCCGAATGCACGCAGCCTTCACCCACCCCCACCCGGATCTCATCTACATGCGCTTTTCGCGCAATGAAAGTCGGGCGGGGCGTGTCCTCTCTGCTTGAGGAGCCATCGACGGCAGCCGTCGCGGGCGGGGCCATGTTATCGCATGCGCCCTCCCTGCGACGGAGATCGCCGGCTCGCTTCATCTCTGCTTCAACCGCGTTCGTCGGCAGCGCTCGTGCGCTTTTACTCGCGGGTAGAACATACGACTCATGGGGCGATGTTGTCAATTTGTATTCAATACGGAACATGACGGCGACGGCGAAAACCCGTTGAAGGTGTCAATATTATCGCTATGGCAATAAAAAATCATTGGCCAGCGCTCGCGCCACCTATTCTTGATTCAGAAAGGCTTATATGCTGTGGCTTTGTTTTCCGGTATTTAACTGGGTCTACAGACCAGATTCATTTACTTTCGCACTTGGGTTTAGAAATTTGTACCCAGTAATCAACTGTCGTTATGGCCAGTACAGGGGCTGCGGGTCCGTTGACCCTACATCCCCATTTAACCAGCGCGGTGACCAGTGGTCACCAAGGCGGCATTTTACATTGAGATGTTACACCATTTGCGCTCAAGTATAGTAGTTATTCATTTATTTCACAACACACACATCTATTCCGATGAAGTGGTGTTATCTACGCTTGTGACGAGTTCGGTTCAATCAATCCCCTCCGCGCTTCTTTCCCGCCAATATTTAAAATATTTGTTGCCTATATATGCCGAAGACCAAATATATTCTAGCACTACCTATATTGAAACCCAGAGTCTTTGAAAGATGCGCAGCCTTCCACGTGTCTCTTGAGTATCGTGGCCGGATTTTTGTTGCAGAGAACACACACTCATCTTGTGAATATTTTTCGAGCCCCTAAGCGTGATGATAGAATATTTGCAAATAGTATAGGACAAGAATTTTCGAAGCTTGCAAAGCACTTGCTCACCTAAGACAGAAAAAAAAAAACGCTTGACGTTGCTTGGCGTCGCCACGAGTGCCATCCAAGTACACACCGGTTGCAGACGATAGTAGTCAACAGGGACGCCTTGATTCGGGCTCTTCGGGGGGCCGTTGCTAGGGGGCGCACGTGACTTCCTGAAAATTGTCCAGTCTTATGTTTTCAGCGAGCATACATTACTTCACACGTCAGATGACCTATAGTTCCCATTTTTCTTTTAGCATTGCAACAGGACCACTTAATATCGTGCGCATTCGTCAGCCACACGACCAGAACCAAATGTAACTATCAGGAGAAACAGATAAAAGTTGCAGATCAGTTCTCCGTAATCAAGGAAAGTGGCGGGAGGGGTAAGAATGGAAAATTGACCACCACCCGTTTGTGTAGAACGAAGCCATAAGGAAATACAAACGGATTTCTCAGAAAGGGAGCCTTCTTTCTTAAGAATCGTTGTGGTTTCGTGCTCCAAACGGGCGGTCGTCAATTTCCCCCATTCTGAACAGACAGAATTTTCAGTTGACCAGTGAGGCCTCTGTCTCATAAAACGTCTCCTATACATAACTTTTATTGGTAAGCTCTCTCAAGGCCTTGAATGTGCTTTCAGATAACAATCGCACCACCTGTGAGAAGCAACAAAATGAAGCATGTAAGAAAGGGAGTACACAGTGCGACTTCTCTGCGAGCGCAGCCACGTGCGTAGGTAAGTATACAGCAGCTAAAACAGCACAGTATTTGTTTTTGTACGTTTATATTAGGATAATTCTTCGTCGCCCACGTATGAATGCTTGTTTTATTGGCTCCGTTTGATTTCTCAGTCGGTCAGCAAAAAACAGGCTGCTTTCCATTGGCGTAAATTGCATACCTTCAAACGCATCGATAATGAGTAAGTCATTAATGCATAGTAAAAAAAATGTACGCATCCAGTATCCTCTGCGGGAAGACTGACCTGAAAGGTTTCAACTTATAATGGTCATCGCCTGTGCTGCAAACTAAGACCTGTATTGGAAGTATGATGTTATAGGAGAGTGAGCTGTACCTCGAATACTGTAATCATGGAACTTTTTAATTACGTAAAGCTTCGTGACCAATAATGCCAAAGTCCTGCTAAGTGGTGGAGCAATATTATCTGCTGTAGAAAACTTTGTCCTGGTCCTTGAAGAATTGTTTTCCAGCTACGAAGCTTTCACTTTTAGCAGCCGTCACGTGCTGACTTTGTACATTCGCGCTAAAAGAGCGAGTGAATGGCAACTTTGGTCTTTCTTGGTGAACTTACCTCCACCTTGCGGGCTTACGTGCAACCTATTTGTCAATAAGTACTACCTGCTTCATTCACCCTTCTGTAATACCTATGCCATCTGATAATGACACCGCTCCGGTAGGCCTTTGCACTTTTCCTCTCACATTAACATTATTGTGTTACTCTTCTGAAAGATTAAGCAACAACTTGAAAACAGGCCTACGTTTATCTTTCGTAATGAAAAAACGCCAGGCCTGCGCGGAAAGCGCAGCACAGTCACAGCGAAAGCTGGAAGAGCGTTATTTCTAGAGCCCGTTAGTTGAAACGTGCGGCTCCAGAGTTTATCACGAGCTGGGAAGTGTCTTGCGTTAGCCTTTCATTTCTCTATCGCCAAACTTAGAAGACGCATGTACAAACTTTGCGTATGCCGACGCTATAGCTTAACGGATATTAAGAACACCTCAAAATTATGGTTAGCGATTCATGCTGCGGCGGGTATCATCCCTCGCTATATACACTGACAGAACCTAAAGAGTGAGTAATGCAACCACGGAGGCCCTTCGAGGCAGTGTATGCTAGCATTGCTTCTTCATTATAGTTTCTGCTCACTTACGGACCGCCACATTTTTCCACTTCCTAGCCATATGCATATTCACTGTAATATCAGCAATCACGTCATCGACGTTTGTCCATCTTTTCTACTTTGCTTGAAAGCCTTTTACCTACAATCTCTTATCTTTATTTCTTTTTCTGTCTCCCACTAGACAGCAATCGCACCACGTGTAACGACACAGAGAAGAAGCGATGCAGGGAACTTGGAAAAGCATGTGACTTCACTGCCGCTAAGCCTCTCTGCATAGGTGAGTGCATATCCTAAGCAAAATACTGCTCTGTCGGCGCGCCGATATCAGCGAGTGTTAGCAATACCGAGTCACCAGTTTTGAATAGACGTACAAATTAAGCTGCTCTAACTATCGCAAATTTTTCACACCGGCTGAGTTGCTTGAAAAACAGCACTACTTTTTAGGTTATTCACAAAATAATTACAACCAATTTCACAAAATTTTAGGAATAAACTTTGTAGAGAGTCACTACAGAGCTCAGGTTCCACCTGCCGAAACAGAAGCCACCAACTAGTGAACTAATTTCCATATAGCTGAAGTCACCTCCTTGAGTTTTATTTCGAACCAAATCTGTGGCGAAATACGCGCGATTTAGGAAACGTCTATGACTTCTACATGTGAAAACTGGTCAACTGGAGTGTAGCCAAAAATTTTGTGGATGCATTTGGAAAGTGATCTCTAAAAGTTATATATATATATATATATATATATATATATATATATATATATATATATATATATATATATATATATATATATATATATATATATATATATATATAAGCTATTGCTATTTTTGGGCCACTGTTGGCTCACCTTCAGGGAATGAAAACCAGTGTTTCCGTATCTTTGCTAAGTGACAGCTAGTCTTGACGAAACGATGTTAATTGTGAAGAGCTGTTGTGACTGGTCTTAGCTATGCGCTATTATAAAATCCACGTCAACCTTATTCAATCTGTCCAATTATAGTCCTGTGGCTCTCGCAAGTACATAGCCAACAACGTGAACTGGTTCGACTTGAGATGCGTTAGGTCATTTCATATCTTTACTATCCATTGCCCTCTTCTGCCAGCTGACAAACGAACCAAGTGTAACGAGGAGGAAGAGAAGGCTTGCAAGGCCATGGGAATGGAGTGCGACTTCAGCGCTGGCGCACCGATCTGCGTCGGTAAGTCTCTTCACCTTTAGCAGAGCGCCACCGACATCTATATAGTTAAATTTTAGCATCTTAGTTACAGTTAACTAAATCTCCAAGCGATCGAGCGATCGGATACTCTCCGGAGCCTCAGAATCAAGCAAACTGGCTCAGCGCACGATTGTTATACGCACAACATGCCGTAGGCGTTCTCTTTTATTGCAGTGCACACATGTCCTTAAAGGGGTACTGACGCCAAAGATTTCAGTTGGTTTTTTTTTGCGTCAAATGAAAGGCCAAGCCTTCAAGAGCCTCCAAGATGTACTGCTGAGCGTCAGGACACCCTGGAAAAGTAATTACAGTACGTTTTTAAAAGCTATAGTTTTGGTTCCTACTGCACCCAGACGTCACCACACGGTATGAGTTTCTCGTCACGTGCTCGCGCAATATATCGAGATTTCCACGGCCGCCTCGCACCGTGGCTCTGCTGGTGACGTATAAGCGGCCATTTTCGAAGTTTCGGTACCTCACGTGATCACAACCAGCCAGACTGCTGCGTGAAGCATTTGTACTAACGAGAACTAAAAGACAATAAGTTAACATCAGTTCCCGACCACGGAGCACTGCAGAAGCGCCTGTACTCAGTTACACCCTTATAAAAAAATATAGGCTCCGTCCTCGGCCACCGTTGCACCACCCAAAGAGTATTCGTACAAATGGTTAATGGTTTGGTTGGTTTGTGGGGTTTACCTTTCCAAAGTGACCCAGGTTATGAGAGACGCCGTAGTGGAGGGCTCCGGTACGGCCGGGCTTCGGGTAATTTCGACCACCTAAGGGTCCTTAGCGTGCGCTGACATCGCACAGTACACGGGCCCCTATAGTATTTCGCTCCCATCGAAGTACGACAGCCGCGTCCTTCGGCACAGCAGGCAAGCACTGTAACCGCTGGGCCACCGAGGCGGCTAATTTATGCGTTTGAAACAAAATGTGAACGATTCAAAGTATCAATTCCTACTCTACTACACTCTAGAAAAAGGGTCATTTGACTCTTTTTGGAGAGGTCTGGTTTGCCAAGTATATGACTCTCTTTAAAGAGGCACGCTAACTCTCTTTGGGGGTCATTGTACTCTCTTCGGAGAGTCGTGTGACCCACAAGAGAGTTAACGTGCCTCTTTAAAGAGAGTCGTGTACGGGGCAAGTCAGAACTAGAGGTGTGCACGGGCTCCGGGTAGCCCGAAAGCCCGAGCCCGACCCGGCCCGCGGGCCGGGCTCGGACGGGCCGACGTACTTTCACCTCGGGCCCGGGCCGGACTCGGGCTACTTGGAGCTTTATCGGGCCGGGCTCGGGCCCGGCGCAAAGCCCGACTCAAGCCCGAAATATAGAGAATGAGCGGGAATTGTTTTCCAGCACGCATACAGCGCTTTTTCCGTGACCGCCCTTTACCGCTTTTCCTTTCCATTCGCTACTTTAAACAAAAGGGGAGCAGGTAAAGCACTGCCTCTGTTGCACTCCGACAAACAGAGAAGTAACACCACCTGAGCTAGTGACGGCGCCACCCGACTGTTCCGCGTTAGGTTTAAGGCCAAATCCCATATCAGTGAAAATGCGCGCGACAGCGACGAGCGACCCGACGTAGATCGCCTTCGTGCAAGCTGAAGCTTGCATGGGCATACCACATACACGTGACGGCTTTGGCGAGCGAACTCCATTGTTGCTGGCATGAGGCCGTCTACTTGTATAGCAAAAGTGCCGCGAACAGTCTCTATTAGAGACTGTTCGTCGTGTGTCGTTTGATCATATTCGATATGCTCAATAAAGTGCCAAATTACCGGAAAACGATGTTTCGTTTTCTCAGCGAACCTTCAAAAAGCCGGGCCGGGCCGGGCCGGGCCTGGGATTGTGTTTTCGTACGTCGGGCTGGGCCGGGTGGGCTGGCAGCCCTTTGCCGTCGGGCTCGGGCGGGCCTTCGACAATGTCAGCGGGCCCTGGCCGGGCTCGGGCTCGGAAATACGGCCCGTGCACAGCTCTAGTCAGAACTACCCGGAAGGAGTTACACGTGCTCTTTTCCTAGAGTGTATGGGAGAGCAGCATGCCCTCCCGGGTGAGCTTTCGCAGCAGAACTGCTCCTCATTGGAGCCCTGCGTTTAGAAAAATTTATTATCACAGACGGTTAACATCAACAACAATTCAACTTAACACCGCACAAATTTTTTTTTTATTTTCATAACGCCAAACACTAAAGCGAGCTCAATGCAGTTGACATTGTCACGCCGATATACCTTCCTGTCTCTGGTTTCGGGTCACAAGGTCGAGCATCTAAGAAAATTTTGTCGGACATTCTGAGAACAGTACTCAGTCAAACAAAATAACTTAGGCGCAAACGACGAACATTTATTTATGAATATGCCTAGTGTGTGCCTTCACAGATAGAAAGTACTTGAGCTTTGAAGAGAAAGTACTTACGATTCAATTTCAAACCAGCTGGCATGACACTCTTACCGAGACGGAGGAGAGCCGTACGATGATTATATGGGTGGAGCCTATATTTTCAAGCGCGGCGCTGTTTAAGCTCGGAGAAACTCCGTTAGTCGCCAACAAAAATTATCGTAATCATCAAAAGGCACGCGCTCTCTTCATCCTCTTCTTTATCTCCTGCTTCGCTCCGAGAACATGTGCGCCGATTTGTCCGGTGTTGGATGCAATAACTCTGATGGGCGAGAGAACGAGCACAGAGAGAGAGAGAGAGAGAAAGAAAGAGAGAAATAGGTAGAAAGAAAGCGAAGAAAGACAGAAAAAGTTAAAAGGAGGAAGAAATAGACAGACAGAGAGATAGAAAGAGACAGGCACAAAGAAGAGATAGCAAAAAAACAGATTGCAAGACAGAAAGGAAAAGAAAGAGAGAGAATCAAAGAAAGACAGTAATCTTCGAATTTGGCAATTACGGTGTTGAAGTTTTCCTAGTTTTCTTCTACGCTGAATACAAAATTGTTGAAAACGTCCAAGGCCTTCTCCCCTGCCACGCTGAGGAGCAGGGCCGTTTTCGCAGCTTCGGACCTCGGATTGGCTTTGCATGCCGTCGCTTGCAGAAAAAACTCGAACTGCTGACGAAACCGCTTCCAGTTCCTTCCTCCATCAGCTGTCAAACGTAGCGGTCCAGGCACCCTCAGGTGCTCCATATCGTTGCTTCTTGCGTTCACTTATCCCAAGAATCATTCGCTTTTCATCCCACTTCTGACACCATGTTTCATTCGCGTGTAGAATGAACAGACTGGACAGCTGGGTGAACCCCATCGTTTGCTCTGCATTCGTAGTTATTTATAGTCGAAGGTGGAAAAGGTTAGAAAAAATCACGCCATATCCACGAAGTGAATGATGATTGAGGAGCTGGCTCGGAGATAATCGGGTAAACCGTGAATGCTCCGTACAATTCCTCTAGTGTCAAATAAAGACGTCACACGTTGTTACAGTAGCGATTGTGGTCAGGTTGTTATCAAACCACAAGTGGTCGCAGACCTTGCAGCTGTGGCCAAACGTGTGGTCGAGGAAATTGCGCTTGAAGCGCCCGTCGGCCCCGCCAACTTCAGGTAGCGACCGCTTTCAGCGCTTGGCCGCTGCATCCCGCGCCCGTACCTCTTCGAGGTTCTCTTGACGCCGCTTTCGCGCTGCTTCGGCTTCACGGGTTTGTATCTCGGGGTCCACACGATGATGAAGTCTCTCTGCGGCCTTGCAGCTCTCACCGCAGTGTCTTGGCGACGAGGTCGCGCTCCTGCTGCCTTGCGAGCCCTCAGCTCCTCCGCCTTGTCTTCTTCGTTCATGTTAATAGTATCGAAGCGCACTACCGGAGTGGAGCGAGCGCCGCATGCTACAGTTGGCTATGCTGTATGTGGTTTTGCCTGCGTTAATATTATCATCAAGGCGCTCGAAGAACAAGAGGAAGAAGACCTCTTTCGCGCGAGCTGCTCCTGTAGCGGTCGCCTCTCGAACTAATCTTACGCTTACGGCGCGAAATTTGCCCCAGCTTAAGAACCTGGCGAGCCAGCTCCTAAAAGGTGAGGGCCAGGGGGGTGTATGCACGAGTCAATCGTGCGTGTATATAGCACAGGTGCTTTCATTAGATACGATACAATCTACATCTGCTTTTCGCGCGACGAAAGTCGGGCGGGGCGCTTTCTCTGTGCTCGAGGAGCCATCGACGGCAGCCCTCGCGGGCGGGGCGATGTTATCGCATGCACCCTCCGTGCGACGGAGATGGCCGGCTCGTTTCATCTCTGCTTCCGCCGCTTTTGTTGGCACACTCGCCTACTTTTATTCGCGGGTAGAACATACGGTGCACGGGGCGATGTCATCGATTAGGACATAATACGGAACATGAAGGCGACGGCGAAAAGCCGTCGAGGGTGTCAATATAATCGCTATGTCAATAAAAATCTCAGGCCAGTGCTCGCGCCGCCTGTTTTTGGTTCAAAAGGCTTATATACCGTGGCTATGTTTTACGGTATTTTGCTGGGCCTACAGAGCAGATTCGTTTACTTTCGCACTTAGGTTTACTTCTTGTACCTAGTTGTCAACCGTCGTCATGGACAGCGCAGGGGCTGCGGGTCTGGTGACGCTACTTCCCCTTGAACCAGCGCGGTGATTAGTAGTCATCTAGGCCGCTTTTTACAATGAGATCTTTCACCTTTTGCGCTCAAGTATAGTAGTTCTTCATTTCTTCCACAATGCACACATCTATTCCAACGAAGGGTTTTTATCTGCGCTTGTAACGAGTTCGGTTCGATCAATATCCTCCACGCTTCTTTCCCGCCAATATTCAAAACATTTCTTGCATATATATGCCGAAGACCAAGTATATACTTGCGTCCATATTGAAACCCAGAGTCTTCGAAAGATGCAGAAGCCTTCCACGTGTCTCTTGAGTAGCTTGGCCGGACTTTTTCCTGCAGCGAATTTACCCTCATCTTGTGAATATTTTTCGTGCCCCTAAGCGCGATGACTGAGTATTTGCAAACAGCTTAGGACAAAAATTTTGGAAGCTTGCAAAGCACTTGCTCACCTAAGACAGAAAGAAAACGCTTGACGGTGCTTGGCGTTGCCACGAGTGCCATCCAAGTACACACCGGTTGCAGACGATAGTAGTCAACAGGGACGCCTTGATCTGTGCTCTTCCGGGGGGGCCGTTGCTAGGGGGCGCACGTGACTTCCTGAAAATTGTCCAGTCTTATGTTTTCAGCGAGCATACTTTACTTCACACGTCAGACGACCTATAGTTTTCATTTTTCTTTTTCTATTGCAACAGCACCACTTAATATTCTCCGCACGAGTCGGCCACGCGACCAGAACCAAATGTAACTATCAGGAGAAACAGGTAGAATTGCAAATAATTTCTGCGGAATCCCACCAGGTGGCGGAAGGGGTAAGAAAGGGAAATTGACAACCACCCGTTTGTAGCGCAAAGCCACAAAGATTTCACAGAAAGAGGCTCTCTTCCCGAGAAATCCGGATGGATTGCCTTATGGCTTCGTGCTACAAACGGGTGTTCGTCGATTTCCCTTGCTGAACAGATGGAATGTTGACCAGTGCGACCTCTGGCTTATAAAACGTCTCCTATACATCACTTTTATTCGTAAGTTCTTTCAAGACCTTGAATGTACTTTCAGATACCAATCGTACCACCTGTGAGAAGCAAGAAAAGCAAGCATGTAAGAAAGGGAGTACACAGTGCGACTTCTCTGCGCACGCAGCCACATGCTTAGGTAAGTATACAGCAGCTACAAAAGCACAGTCTTTCTTTTTGTACGTTGATATTGGGATAATTCTTCGTCGCCCACGTATGTATGTTCGTTTTATTGGCTCCGTTTGATTTCTCAGTAGGTGAGCAAAAAACCGGCTGCCGCCATCGGCGTAAATTGCATAATTTGCAAACACATCGATAATGAGTATATCATTAATGCATAATAAAAAATGTATGCACCCAGTATGCTCTGCGGGAAGACTGACCTGAAAGGTTTCAACTTATAGTGGTCCTCGCCTATGCTGCAAACTGAGACCTGTATTGGAAGTATCATGTAATAGGAGAGTCAGCTGTACCTCGAATACTGTGATAGTGGAACTTTTGTAGCGTTAGCTACACTGGCCGAGCCGGAGCAGCTTCGCGTGCACGTACAAGAGCCGTGCTGCGCATGCGCGAGGAGCAGTGACGTCACACGGCGCAAAGATGCTGCACCGGAACCGCCGCCGCTGCGCGCTCCTCGGCGATTTGCGCATTCCAGAGTAGTGACGTCATAGCCGTGGCAATGTTGCCCGGTCCCAACGCCGGCGGTGCGACGGGCGTTGGGACCGGGCACCAGACACTGCCATAGAGACGGCAGCGTGTTACTAGACTGACCGGCGAGCCGTCTTTGTGGCAGTAGAGAAATGGCGTTGAGCAAGAAATAAATATACATGTGTCACATAATGCGTACACCATGTGTGTGTCATTGAAGCAGCAGTAAGCGTGATAATGAAGCTATTCCTAGACAACCAGGAGAGCTAAGAATAATCAGCTGAACCTTGGCTCACCCATACGTATATCCTGGCATAGCCAAGCTAAGCCACTACATTCTTTTTATTTAAAACTTCGTGACCAATAATGCCAAAGTCCTGCTAAGCGGTGGAGCAATATTAGCTGCCGTAGGGAACTTCGTCCTGGTACATGACGAAATGCTTTCCAGCTACGAAGCTTTCACTTTTAGCAGCCGTCACGTGCTGACTTTGTACATTTGCGCTATACGAACGAGTGAATGGCAACTCTGGTCTTTCTTGGTGAACTTACCTCCACCTTGCGGGCTTACGTGCAACTGATTTGTCAATAAGTACTACCTGCTTCATCCTTCTGTAATACCTATACCATCTGCCAATGACACCGCTCAGTTAAACCTCTGCAGTTTTTGTCTCATTTCAAAATTAATGTGCCACTCTTCTGAAAGCTTAAACAACTACTTGAAAGCAGGATTACATTTCTCTTCCGTAAAAAAAAAAAAAAACGCCCAAGCACTTCGTACAGATGGTTGACCATTGAAGTTGAAACGTGCGGCTCCAGAGTTTATCACAAGCTGGGAAGTGTCTTGCGTTAGCTTTTCATTTCTGTATCGCCAAACTTAGAAGATGCGTGTACAAAACTTGCGTATGCCGACGCTATAGCTTAACAGATATTAGGAACACCTAAAAATTACGGTTAGCGATTGATGCTGCGGCGGGTATCATCCGTCGCTATATACACTGACAAAACCTAAATAGAGACCCTTCGAGGAAGTGTATACTAGCATTGCTCCTTTATTATAGTTTCTGCTCACTTACGGACCGCCACATTTTTCCACTTCCTAGCCATATGCATATTCGCTCTAATATCAGCTATGACGCCCATCAACGTTTGCCCATCTTTTCTACATTGCTTGAAAGCCTTTTACCTACAATCTGTTACCTCTTTCTCTCTTTTTTCTCTCTGCCACTAGACAAGAATCGCACCACGTGCAACGAAACAGAGAAGAAGCGATGCAGGGAACTTGGAAAAGCATGTGACTTCACTGCCGCTAAGCCTCTCTGCATAGGTGAGTGCATATCCTAAGCAAAATACTGCTCTGTCGGCGCGCCGATATCAGCGAGTGTTAGCAATACCGAGTCATCTGTTTTGAATAGACGTCCAAAAATCAGCTGCTATAACTATTGCAAATTTTTCACACCGGCTGAGTTGCTTGGAAGAGAGCACTACTTCCTAGGTTACAACCAATTTAACAAAATTTTACGAACAAGCTAATCGATAGTCACTTAGAGCACAGGTCCCACCTGCCGAAACAGAAGCCACGAACTATTGAACTAATTTCCATATAGCTGAAGTCACCTCCTTGAGTTTAATTTCGAATCAAATCTGTGGCGAAATATGCACGATTTAGGGAGCGTTTATGACCTCTACTTCTGAAAATTGGTCAACTGACGTGTAGCCAAAAAACATTGAGGACGCATATCTAGAAAGTGATCTCTCAAAATAATAGCTTTAGTAAACAGACATACTCTCATTAACGTTTGCATTTATTTCTGCAATTATAACACCTGGTTTGGTGTCATCAGCAGCGTCATTCATTAGCAAATTTGTTTTTAAAACAACACTGAGAAACTCGTATTTCAGGAAGTGTCTGTATTTTTCGCTGATATATACAACTTGCGATTGCTATACGCCAGAATATCTGTGATGAGCGTATTTCGAACAAAGGGGACCGAAACAATTTTCCTTCTAGCCTCAGAAACACCTTCAGAAGTACCTAACAAGACAATCTTAACGCGGTAGCGTTAAAGAGCTCGTTTCTCAGAAATTCCGGTGTCGGCGTCGGTGTCGGCGTCATTGGTTGTGAGTGAAAATTGGCGTTGCCCGTCAGCAAAAATTCGAGATAGATGCAAATTAAAAACTTCGGCCCAAGTGATATTTGAAACAAGGCCTTCTGCGTTGCAAGACGCGTACTACCACGGAGCCACGCCAGTGCTTGAAACTGCTTCGCAAAAAAAAAACTGCTATAAGAATGCCATGTACTGCGAGGAGGCTCCTTAACACATCTAATATTGCGTGGCAGAATCGTAGAATCGCACCAGGCGTCAAAACGTGAATTGCGCAACGAGTGGATGGTTTAAAGCTTCTCCCCCATTACAAAGTGTTCAGCAGCGCAGGTGCGCGTGGCACATTACGGACCCGAAGTGGGTACTTCGCCAATTTGCAAGAGGAAAAATTATGGCGTAGTGGGCACTTCGCAAATCCCCTTGTAGCAGATATTCTAGGATAGCTTGAAAGAGCCAATGTTACGTGCACTAATGTTCCTTTCCTCGCGGCAGAGTTCAAGGAGATGCGCACGGGGCCCGAATAGGGTATCGCGTTCTACTATTGGAGGCGAAGCTCAAGCGTCCTCCAAGTTTTTTACCGCGGAAAATATTTTATTAAAGACAAAGGGCGAACGGCGTGCGCGCTTTTTGCCATTCTCGTCGGCCCTGAACAAAGTTCGTTCCCAATGGGGCGTTCACACCAACAGGAGATTCGCACGAGTGACAAATCCTGCTTCCCACTGCAAGGAGTTTCAACATTTCGCTCATCTGCCATTCTTATTTGGACAGGAAAGCAGCCTGCAACGCATTTGTCTCTCATGTTGTCTTGAATAATTAATCTGCCGGGTCTCACAGGCTACAACCACGATATGACTATGAGGCACGCCGTAGTGGAGGGCTCCGAAAATTTAGACCACCTGGTGTTCGTTAACGTGCACACACATCGCACAGTGCAAGGGCATTTAACATTTTACCTCCGTCGAAATGCAACCGCCGCGGCCGGGATCGAACCCACAACTTTTGGGTCGGCAGCCGAGCACCGCAACCAGCATACCGCCGCGGCGGACATTAGTCGTCTTGAAAAAGCTCTTTCTTTTGCCGACTACGTGAGAACTGGAATGAGATTTAAGATGGCCGCTTAGCTTTTTAAAGGACCCCTGACAGCGAAATTTTTGTTGGTGACTTTTTGGCTGTAATTTGTAGCTTTGTGTCTGGTAATCTCTAAATTAAATCGTAAATGCTCTAGCGTATCGTACAACTAATTCTAGCGTAGTTAATTGTGACCATTTTAGCATCGCTTCAAAACGCCCCCCTAAAAACCACAAGAAACTGGCGCCCCATGCGGGGGAGCGTCAAAGACCACGTGCACTCAAGCTGTGGTGACGTTGACAGCGCGGTTTTCAAATCTGGGCCCCGAGCGCGGTAGAGATTGAAAGTATGTGGGTGCCTCGGTATGGGTTAAACCTGTTAAGCGCGTGTCCCCTCACGAAAACTACCCCGAGAGCAGCCCGACAACAGAGCCAGAGGGGTGCGGAACAATAGGCCTCGCCGGGTGCCAGTCGTCGTATTGTGCACGTGCGCCCCGCAAAGCTTCTGTGACGTCCACAATACTTGCTTTACACTTGGAACGTCACACGGGGCCTCTATCTACGTCATACCAGGATGTCGCAAGGTGCAGCCAACTCAAGTGAGCACTCACGCTTACTTTAAAACCAAATTAAGATATCTTAAAGGCAACGTTCGTCACTAATAATCGGTCAGATGTGCCCCCGTATACAGGAAAGTCAAACAACACAAAGATCTCGAGGTTTCAATTTTGGTGTCAGGGGTCCTTTAAGTTGCCGTTTATTAGAGCACATCGTAAATTATTGCTATCTTTGGGGGGCTGGTATCAGCTTACCTTAAGCATATGTAAGCAAGTGTTGACATTTGTTTGCTAAGTGACGCCTAGCCTTAGCTAAATGAAGATAATTGCGAAGTGTAGTTCTGACTGATTTCAGCTATCCGCGTTAACTTCATTCAATCTATGTCCACTTACAGTGCTGTTGTTCTCACAAGTACATAGCCAACCATGTGAACTGGCTTGGCTTGAAGTCCGTTAGTTCATTACATTTCTTTACTCGCTATTGCCCTCCTCCGCCAGGTGACAAACGAACCAAGTGTAACGAGCAGGAAGAGAAGGCTTGCAAGACCATTGGAATGGAGTGCGACTTCAGCCATGGCAAACCGATCTGCATCGGTAAGTAGCAGAGCGCCACCGACATTTATATAGTCAAATTATAACATGTTAGTTACAGTTGACTGAATCTTCGAGCGATCGAGCGATCTGGCTCGGCGCAAGATTGTTATACGCATAACTTGCCGTAGGCCTTCTCTTTTATTGCAATGCACACCGGCCCTTTAAAGGGGTACTGACACGAACGTTTTCAGTTGTTTTTTTTTTTTTCGTCAAATAAAAGGCCAAGCGTTCAAAGCCAACAAAATGTAGTGCTAAGCGTGAGAACAACCTGAAAAAGTAATTACAGCATGTTTTTAAAAGCTATAGTCTTGTTCCCACTGTACCCAGACGTCACCACATGGTATGAGCTTCTCGTCACGTGCTCGCGCAAGATATCGAGATTTCCACGGCCGCTTCGCAAAGTGGCTCCGTAGGTGGCGCGCAAGCGGCCATTTTGGAATTTTTTGTACCTCACGCCATCACGATATGGTCCCTTGAATACTGGCTAGTCTACCGTCCGCATGGCGCACCGTATGGGGAGGGGTTGACGCTTTCTAAATGACCCCGCAGGGGGCGCTGCGCGCTTTCGGAATGTCACCCGCTCATTGCTCTCGCCTGCTTGTTCGTTGTGTTGTGTTGTGGTGCTGCGGATTGTCCGTTGTGTCACTACGACCACAACTGCAACCGCTGCAACGGCGTGTTTGCTGGACTACGTGGACCTCACCTGATCAATCTGGGGCCGGGAACGAATGACAATCCAACTGCAGCAGAATTTTTAGTGATAGTTCACTGGTATTTTATAACATTGCAAAACCACATAAATCAAGCAGGAAATTGTGCCCCAGAAGTAATCACTGCTCTGGCTTCTCTTCCTGAGGTACAAACGGAAAGCAAGATTGCTGTACTGGATAATTTGATTGATGGAGGAATGTTTGGTGATGCTCAACATGCACTGCAAGCGCTTTGCGCAATATCAGTTCGTCGGACCACGCGTCTTCTGTGACGGCAAAAAGCCATGAAATGCTTATTTATGATGTGGCAGGGTACACAGTAAGAAAGATCCTGAGGAAGACTTCCTGTAATGAGTGTACATTGCTGCTCTCTGTGGAAAAGCGCGGCTCTGTGGATCATGCTTCTGAATCCACACCAAATTTCCACAATTGAGGTTTGATGTACCCTTCGGGCTCTCTTAAGGATATTATAACCGTCCTTGAGAACAGCTTCACGACATTTTTCAGCGTAAATAAGCTACACGAGCAAAGAAGATGACTCTTAAGGGCTCGTTTTTGTTTTGTTTTTTGTGAAACACACTATTTAATGAGAATTCTAACAGACAATAATGCCATGGAAAGTGTACGGGATGTTATTTGTAGTAATTAGGATATAAATGTGAAGAAAGTAAAGTGGACGAAAAGATAACTTGCCGCCGGCAGGGACTTTTCTTCACATTTATATCCTAATTACTACAAATAACATCCCATATAGTTTCCCCGGCATTATTGTCTGTTAGTTCTCATTTCGCTACACGAGCATTCTAGAATTTGCCGATTTCATTACGTGGGTACAGCTGCCTGCACTAACATGCACAGAGCATGCACAGCAAATTACTTGCCAAATAGTGAAGTTTTACATTCTTCTACGGCTGCGCTTTTTTGTGAAGGCCCACTAACAATGACAGTACAACAAAAAAAGAGCAGCTGAAGCATTTGAAAATGAGAAGATGTAAATAATTTCCCTACCTGCGCAACTCTTCATATTTTTTTGCTTTCATAACCACTTTCGTTTCCCTGTTTTAGTTTTTTTTTTGATGCTCATGCCAATAAAATATTTGAAAAAAAGTAAACTGGTTCTTTCAATGTCAGTTGGTGCCGTTCCACCTGAGAAACAGCCTACACACGTACTACCATGCATTCCTTTCATACATGTGCCTCGGCAAAGCAAGCCTTTGCGCACGAAAGCACGTGAGAACTTGTTAATCGAACCGGTTAGTATTTGCCATGGGCACAATTACGCTGCAGCAAAAAAAAAATATTGCAAGAAATGGTCTAGCTGAACTATGCTGAACGTGCGCCCGCGCTTCGGCGACACGCAGCTGGTCGGCGGAGCGCCGCTCCCCAGCATGAGGACTGCTCGAAGCGCCACCACCCGCATCATTCGGTAAGCGTGCTCGCTCTCCTCCGCGGACGGCAGACTAGCCAATATTCTAGGGACCCTAATCACGACTAGTCAGACGGCTGCGTTGAGTCATAAGAATTAGTACTGTAGCCTGACGTCAAGCTAGTCTCGATGTCGGTAGGTGCGCCACGGGAAAATTGGCTTTCTTATCAAAATAAAATATCTTGTCAGCATTTGCTGAGTGTTTCAAAGATGCGCAGCCTTCCACGTGTCTTTTGAATATCTTGGCCGAATTTTTGTTGCAGAGAACACAGACTCATCTTGTGAATATTTTTCGAGCCCCTAAGCGCGATGATGAAATATTTGCAAATAGTATAGGACAAGAATTTTCGAAGCTTGCAAAGCACTTGCTCACCTAAGACAGAAAAAAAAACGCTTGACGTTGCTTGGCGTCGCCACGAGTGCCATCCAAGTACACACCGGTTGCAGACGATAGTAGTCAACAGGGACGCCTTGATTCGGGCTCTTCGGGGGGCCGTTGCTAGGAGGCGCACGTGAGTTTCTGCAAAATTGTCCATTCTTGTGCTTTCACCGAGCATACTTTACTTCACACATCAGACGACCTATAGTTTCCATTTTTCTTTTAGCATTGCAACAGGACCACTTAATATCGTGCGCACGAGTCAGCCACACTACCAGACTCGTGTAACTATCAGGAACAGATAGAATTGCTAATCAGTTCTGCCGAATTCCGCAAGGTGGCGTAAGGGGTAAGAAAGAGAAATTGACGACCACCCGTTTGTATAGCACGAAGCGATAAGGCAATCCATACGGACTCCTCAGAAAGAGAGGCTTCTTTCTGAGAAATCCTCGTGAATTCGTGCTTCAAACGGGCGGTTCTCAATTTCCCATTCTGAACAGATAGAATGTTGACCAGTGAGACCTAGGCCTCATAAAACGTCTCCTGTACATTACTTTTACACGGGAGCTCTCTCAAAGTCTTGAATGTACTTTCAGATACCAATAGCACCACCTGTGAGAAGCAAGAAAAGGAGGCATGTAAGAAAGATGGTAAGCCATGCGACTTCTCTGTGGGCGCGGCCACTTGCATAGGTAAAGATACAGCAGCTAAAATAGCCAGTATTTTTTTGCTGCGTTGATACTAAGATAATTGTTTATCGCTCATGTATGTACGTTTGAAAGTGCTTTATTGGCTCGACTTCACTTTTCAGTGTCTGAGCAAAGGACAGGCTGCTGCCGTCCGCGTAAACTATGTGCATTCTTACAAAGCATTATTTCTTACCTGCATTCTTACGTGCATTCTTGCTTACTATGCATTAATGACAGATGCAGATGCATCGGTCATTAAGGCATAGTAAGAAAACATATGGACCCAGTATGCTTCCCTGCGGGACGTTCGATAACACAGATTTCAACTCAGTTACGATCATCGCCTACAGCTACAAACTGAGATCTGTTTTGGAGGTAGGGTGTGATAGGAAAGTGAGCTGTGCATCGAATGCAGTCATCGTGGAACATTTTAACTAAAACTTCGTGACTCATATGGCTGAAGGCCAGCTGAGTGTTCGTACAATATTGTCTGCTGAAGAAAACTTCATCCTGGTCCTTGACGAATTGCTTCCCAGCTACAAAGCATTATTTTTGAGCGGCCTTTACGCGTTGGCTTCGTACATTCGCGCTATATAAATGAGTGGATGACAGTTCTGGCCTTGGCGTGAACTTGCCTCCACCTTGTGTGCTTACGAAGAACGAATTCGCCAAAAAATAATTCCTGCTTTGCCTTTCTGCCGTACCTTTAAGGTACGACAGGCAGGCAAAGCAGGAAATAATTTTATTAAGAAGAAAATATTTTTATTCAAAGTGTACGAAAAAATTATAGAGGTCTACCTAAGTGGTGCCATTGGCACCACTTGGGTAGACCTCTATATAGCTTTTTCGTACACTTTGAACTTCACACCACACTCTTTTGCAAGATTAAACAACTTGAAAAAAAGAATTACATTTCTGTTTTGTATATGCATCATAAATGGAGTCATCAAACATTTTTCGCCCCTATGCCATTCTTGAAAAGCCTGTCACTTTTTTCCTCGTCTGTGCCACGTCTTTCCTCGGTGTTTCGTCTTTTCGCGGGTTCAAGTCTTCCAAGGAAAAATTGTGGACAGCCCCACTCTAAAGGCCCAAACACACGTACGCGTTGCAGCGCGTCAACGCGTGACTTTCTGACGCGGCGCCGCGCCCTCTCCCTATGGAGAGGGAGGGCGCGCAGCTTCGCGTAGCCGCGCGCCCTCTCTCCCCATAGAGAGAGGTTGTTGTCACGCGTTGACGCGCTGCAACGCGTACGTGTGTTCGGGCCTTAAGTGAATGGTGGGAAAGTGCAATGCACGCCTGTCCCTGTGTGTCGCTTTTCGCAGCATTTTTTTTTTTCGCGCCCGCGCCTCGGGATCCGCTCGATAGCGGCGTTTCGCTCGCGTTTCTCTCGCTGTCACCGTGGGATTTACTTTACGTTGTTGTCGTTTGGCTGCTGTATCTTGTTTTCTATACATAACTTGCAATTACGTCACACCGCGGAACTCTGGGATACGATATCGGCATGCGCCGCCATCACCGAGCACATGGCAGCAGATGAGACCGAGTCAAGCTCTGCGGCTCTCGCATTTCCCGTCAACACCGTGCGTTGCAATGGCGATTTGTGCGATATCTGGCCGCCGCAAGAGAAATAGGCGTAAATCAGATTAAAAAAAGGACCAGACGCGGGGCCGTACTGCTTCCCAAAGGTGATCACAAATACGTGCGACCTCACGAAAGAGCTGTCCGAGAAGCGGAGCACACGGCTTATGCGCGCATAGACAGGAAGGACCTCAAGACATTGAACTGCGTTCGTGTGTGCGGGCGTCACTTCGTAACAGGCAAGTTCCCAAGTCTCGTGCGAAATTGTTTCACCCATTACGTGCGACACCATGTACTCGCACACTGCAGACACGGAGGATCCGAGTTCCCAGTCAACACTGCTTCGGTGCAGGCTGCATAATGTCCTGAACGATTCTCCTTCGGCATAAGCGCAAGGCAAACGATAAAAAAAACGCCAGGCCTGCGCGGAAAGCGCAGCACAGTCACAGCGAAAGCTCGAAGAGCGGCATTTCTAGAGCCCGTTATAAACTCTCTTGTGGCTACTAATACAACTACACTAGCAACGTACCCACTACGCCACAAACGATAATTTTTGTGAAGTTGGAAGCACCCACCACGACATTACTCGTCATTCTGCGGAGAAGCGAGGTGCCATCTTTAAGGCATTATGTGCAGTTTCTTGATGCGGCGACTGATGACGATGAAGAATTATGACTGAGCCTTTTGTAATGGGTTGGAAGTTTTAAATGACCCACTAGTTACGTACTTCGCATTGTGTGACGCCAGGTCGTTATTTCGTTCTTCCACCACACTTTATAACATACGCTAACGTGAGAAAGAGATAGAGAAAGGGAATTAACTTTATTGAGACCCTGAGGAAATGGATCATGGGAGCCTTATGGGCTTCCTTGGCAACCAATAGAAGTGCACTTGCGCGGAACCCACTACGCTATAAATCATAATTTTTGTGAAGGAAGGAAGCAGCCACTACGCAATTTTTCGTCATTCTGCACAGAACCGTAGTATCTGCTAAACACCTGTAAGGCATGATGTGCACTTTGTCGATGTTGTGGCTAATGACGATGAAGAATTATGGCAGAGCCCTTTGTAATGGGTTGGAAGCATTCAACAACTCACTCGTTGCGCAATTCGCATGTGTGACGCCTGGTTACAGAATTCCCATTGTGTGACACTTGGTTGTTATTCTTGGCGAGCCTCCTCAACGGCGTCCATGGCGGGAGAGACCCGTTATGGGACACGTTATGTAGTGCCTGCGGAGAGGAGGAAGAAACGGCTGAACACTTGATATTGTTCTGTTAATGGCTTCACCCTATAGTTCAAGATAATGGCGCAGAATTTTTCAAAGCACTGGGGTTCGGGGACAGCGAAGGCAAAAGAGACTTTAAGGGGGTAGAAATAACCAGGAGGAGGTAATCAATCAAGGCACGAGTGAAAATTAAAACCTTCCCTACATAGCGCTAGTACTTAACCTCACTATGTATTACGGTTAGGTGGCGTGAGCCGCCACCCGATCCTAACGGTACAGCCTTGTCCATCCATCCATTCATTCATTCACCCTCCGCCATCCGGCGCCATCTTATACATGGCTTGCACGTGACGTCCCCATTGCTGCGGTCCTACGGCGGCGGCCATATTGGTCAGCAGCCGCACAGACGTATACGTACCAGCCGCACGACGGAGCTGACGGACCCGCATTGCCGCGGTCACTTTCTTTTTCGCGAGCCGTTCATTGTGCATCATGCCGCAAGGCAAGCGTGTTCTCGGTATAAAGAAAAGGTGCGGTTGTGCGACGGAGTCTATGGATGCCTACACGCTTCGACCCGGAACGGACACGACTTCGAACATCTCCGCCTTCCCAAAAGTGTCGCACGGCGACATCGTGAAATATTTGGTTTCCAGCACTAACCTCGTTACTCTGGGCGAAATAAAGGCGTGCAAGTCAATGGTATCACACAGCTACTTTACCGGCGGCTAAGTAAAGAGCCTGTCCTCAAAGGAGTTTTGCGACCGTAAATTTGATCGTTCTTGCAGAGGTAAGTTGAATGGTTCATCAAATTGACCCATTAGCCAGCCCCGAGGTATCAAATAGCGATGCACGAACGCTGCTAAATCAACAAATGCTGGTGTTTGCGCTTAGTCATCATGCGAGTGCAGCGAGGTGCTCACGCGGCAGCGCGTTTTTCGATCGCGCGTCCCCTTTGCTGTCCGTTTTTGTCATAAACATAGAGGGGTGTACGTACGTGTGTGTGAACGTAGTGCTGAGGGTTTTGTCACTGCATGTGGACCGTCATCGAGCGCGAGCCGGATTCAGCTTCATCAACACGCATCGGCCTGTGCTCGGCGCCGTTCGGCCTCCGCTTGCCGCTTTTCGTGACGCTGTTTTCCGCGCGCTCATGTCGCGAAGCGCCTGCCTGCTTGAAGCTCTCGTAGATACGACGCCCAGTCTGGGATCGTCTCGTCGAACAACGCGGACGGCTTTCCTACGAACACAAGCGCATCCGCGTTAATTACTGTCTTCATATCTCCTCTCTTTTTCGCTTGCCTACTACGAAGTGCGCTTCACACACACGAACGTTGGAGTTTCCTTCGTCGCAATTTGCACGGCTATGTGCGCCAGCCAGGTCGTCCGGCGGTTGGTGCTGAGCATTTTCGTACGCTCGCACTGGCCCTCAATAACCTTTGGTATTCGAAAGAAGCTCATACTAGTGGTCTGCGTTTTTCTTCCGCATGCACAAGGTCTAACCGCTGTTCACCAATATGGCCGACTTGCTCCGAGCAGTGACGTCAAGTGACGTACGTGCAAGCTTTGTATTGGCTGCTGCGTGGGAGTACCCCTAGCGGCGAAACCCTCAAAAAATTTCCGATGATAGGATGGTAGCACCCTCTCCCGGCCTAGCGGCGAAGCTAGACGGCTGTTTCGATTGGAACTGCGTGATTATGTGGATGGACGCCGTTCGCCTTCGGTCTATAAGTGCATTGCACTTAAAAGTCACACGGTCCTTTATGCGTTCGCCTAAGACGATTCGAAGCCGTAATCTATTTTCTTCTGTTTCTCAGTCGATTGTATGGTCCCCTGTGAAGCTTTCTGCTCCTCACGTGGTGCAGTGCTTCCTCCGCGATCGGCCCACTTTTGCCCAAATGTTGATGTCTTGTGATATCATCGTGACATCATTAAGACGTTACTGATTCCGGCGACTTGTGACGTCATGATGGCCTCATAGGGTGACGTCATCACGCGACGGTAATTTTTTATCACTCGTGTTGACGCCAACGCCGCCGACGGTCACTCCCCGCGCTTTATGGGGCATCCAAGGCTTTGACCTAATTGAAATACAGGGCTGTGGTCTGTGCCACGCGTATATCCACGGTGCTACAATCTAAATTTTTTTGACGGCAGAAGCGCTCGGTTTAGCACGGCCAGGCTATAGAGGGTAGACCCAACGCCAACCCAGCTGTTACTGTATACGCTTATAATGCACTACTTCGCTGCACCGCGTTTCGATGTCGCCGCCATCCCTATTAGACAGCCGAGATTACGGAGCTGGCGTTGGCCCGAAAGTATGGGCGTGGTGTTTTCTTCATCGTTAGGCCATCAGGATTCTGTGCTAAAGTAAACAGGTTTCATTCATTAATAGGACACCCATGTCGAACTTTGGTTTTTCTTTATATCTTTTTCGTGGATTCAGGTGCAGAAACTCTAGCAGGATTTTGCTTCAGTGTCTCGCGGTACATTCAGGTCCAAAATCCTTTTTTACGAAACCTGCGTTGGGCCGCAGCAACTTTCTTCCGTGTTTGTGCTTTGTGTTCGCCCACCATTTTCATTCAGGTGCGAAATCAATATTAACAAAATCGTGGATTCAGATACAGAGGCTTTTGCGTGTTTGTGCGTTTTGTTCGCCGATTTTTTTAACACTCACGTGGAGCATCATTTTCGCGAAACAATGTATTCGGCGCAGACATTTTGCGTGCTGGTGTTTACCTCACACCAGTCCACACTCTCTTCCACAATCGTTTTTACAACAATGCATTCAGGTTCAGACAGCTGCTTGTTTCTGCATTCCCACGTCCCGGTCCTTTGCACTTAGTTGCAAGACGCTTTTCATCAAATCATGCATTCTGGGGCGGAAACTTTTGCATACTTCTGGAGCCAACCAGCGGGATTCACAGTCAGGTGCAAAATTCTTTTCATCCTTTTCGTGAGGCATTCCATCCGGCCACCATGTGTAAAAACGTAACCGTACAACAAAAACTATACATTTCAGAATCGGCGCCCAGATTTCAGTCATTCTGGAAATCAACAGCGATATGTTTCTGGAAACCTGACACTGAATCTCCTTAAACAGTAGCTCAAACTGCACCCCCCCCCCTCCGCGCCCCGCTCTAACCTTCTTCATCATCCTGGCCCATCGGGAGACTAAATTTCGTGACTGCGGTCCGCTAGCTGCAGTGATTTTGAGACCCCTGAACTGGACAAACGTGTGCAGAAACAAGCAAAGCACTCAATAGACATAAGAAAAACAGCTTACTACGAATATCAAAATGTACACCTGTCATACGCAGTTTGATAGCAAAGAAACACGTTGCCATGACAGAGCTGTGTCCCCCACCATAATTTGATAACCAAGACACCCAGAAGACCTGAACACTACATGCATAGTCGATTCCTGACCTCCTTTTTTCTTCTGACAGATAAAAACCGCACAATCTGTGATAAACCACAGAAAGAAATGTGCGAAGCAGATGGCCTCGAATGCGATATCACGAGTGGAGCCCCCATCTGCGTTGGTAAGCTAACGTGAACTTGATGAGCATAAGCAAACATTTTTTAGATGCGAAGCATCTTATGGCGGAGTTCAAACTGGTGGTGGTGGTGTGCGGCGTGACCACCCTGACTGCGCATGCGCGAACCCCTCTCCACATACCTCCTCTCCACACACCTCCTCTCCACTGCCCCTTCCCCCTCTCCACTTCCCCTCTGAAACGCGCGCTCCACATGCCGAAACGCTGCTTCGCATCGCCTCATGGCTCCCTTTAGCGGGAGATGGTGTAATTTTTTTTCTGTTTGGACTTGGGATAGCAAATACGCAATCGAATAGTTAAATCACGGTCGATACAGTTTTTTCATTTTTATTCTAACCAAGCTCTTATAAGAATCTATGGTGACCTAACCTTACCCATTATTTTTTTCTTTTTGATAGACAACAATCGCACAAAGTGCCATGAACAGGAACGACAGAATTGCCAGGCATTAGGGAAGGATTGCGATCTCCCGGGCGGAGCGCCTTTGTGCATACGTAAGTATACACGTGCGCTACATCACGTCTTTGTTCTGTATCAACGTCACATTAGCGTATTTACCGCCCAGATTAATTTATTTCATCCTGTTTATCGGAGACTATCAAGTAGAGTAAAGAGTTGACTAATGAATTTTCACTCCGAATTTAACGGAAGTTGAGACCCGTTTACTATATGTAGTACGTTAACAAGTGTCGGAACTTATTACGACATGATAAAATACATCAGTCCTCACATTGTGGCACCTTTTCCAGAAATGCGTTCACAGTTTTCAATAACATGACCCAGCCTCTTCATTATGCGTCTGCTTAGCTGCACAAATTAATTATGAAAATATACGATACAGGTATATATTGTGAAGTGATATTCAGTAAATGGTCTGCCAGCAATCTAAAGAAAAGAACAGACAAAAAAATTACATCAAGGAGACGTACCTTGTAGTATCTCGCTTTGGCTGTCACAAAAGTTGGGTCGCTTCGACTTTGTATTTTCTCATATTTTGTGTTATTCTTCTTACAAATACAAACTAACTTGTGCATATTATCATTTAGCAAGTGCTATCGTGTGTTCTGCTATTTTAGCGGAATATTTTGTAATACTTGAACACTGCTCAAGACCAGGCCCATACCCAGGGGGGAGGGCCTAGCCCCCCCCCCCCCCCCGAAATTTTGAAGTATGTGTTTTTACCAAAAATAAATAATAAGGATAGGTGCTTTTCTCAAAAACTCAAGGTTTTTAGCAAGTGGGCCCAAGACATATAAAAAACATTAGCAAATCGCGCATTGGATCGCACTAACCTAACATTCTAGAATGTTTATAAGCAGAATAACCAGATGTTTTCTGCAAGTGTCCATTGCTGACCTTACAGGACTAGAGAAAATTACGCAAAAACCTCATATGCCTCATGAGACGGGCAATGAGGAGAATAGCCGGCATGCGGTACAAAAAAGCACGCGGAATCGACAAAAAAAGAAAGAAAGAACACACGCCTCGTGGCTCTAGGTGCGCGAACTGCGCGGTCACCTCGTCTTTGTGGCGTCCACGTGACTTAACTATTAAAAAAATTGAGGCAGCTTCATGCTCAAACTGAGCTGCGCTATACCAGTACGATATTGTAATGCACCAACTTGCCCAATCTGCAGTACTTGACGATCTCCAAGCGCAGCAGACGTCTCGGAAAGTCTCCGCGGAGCGGCGCCGGCCGCTTGGAGAGTATACACAAAGCGGCGTTCCCGCGCCTCGGCTTACTGACGTCTAGAGGATCGAAAGCCGCACAAAAGCAAGTGAAAGCACGGCTGTGCATTACATGATGATAGTCAGAGCAGATTTGAGTGGTGAGTTAGCTATTGACGGTTGGTTAGTGAAACTTATTGATGAAACTAATTAGCAAAAGTGCAATTAGGGAATGTTCATTGATGTTAACGAAAGGGGGAGGATCAGTACAATAGATTGAGGGGAAAAAGAACAACAAGCACAACAAGAACATGGCTTTCGCCTTCCAGTCGTCTTATACGAATGCAGACGGGGCGTGTGACATTTCGGCGAGTCGGTCCAAAAATTCACTGTGAAGCCAGAAACGTTTTTAGGACTCCGCTGCGACCCAAAATTCACGAGTCAAGATACAACACAGGGTGCACATGAGGAGGATGTACACTTTTTTCGGTAACTAAGCAGTTTATCACCTAATATGTATATCTGATAAGATACCAGCGGATAATGTCGCCAAATGAAGGTTTATAGGAGACGTTAATTGTAGTGTTTCAAGTGTATTGTATCAATTGTGATATAGATGTGAAGAAAGTATGGTAGAGCCATCGGGCTCGTTATCCGAAGGTTGAAGGCTCGGTCCATGCCAGCGGAAAATTGTCTTTTCGTCCACTTTACTTTCTTCACGTCTGAATCACTATTGCTACAATACAGTTATAACGGTACAATTAACGCCTCCTATACCTTAAAGTTGGCTTCATTATCTGCTGGTTTTCATTAAGGTTGGGTCAGAACAAAGAAGCGAGCCCTGAAAATTCCCTTCTTTCATTCATTTATCTACTTCAAGTACACCCTAATAAAAAAAAAGAGTTACGTGACTCCTTTCGGATAGTCCTGACTTGAACCGTATATGACTCTCTTTAAAAAGGCACGTTAACTCTCTTGTGGGTCACACGACTCTCAGAAGAGAGTATAGTGACCCCCAAAGAGAGTCATATACGTGGCAAGCCAGAACTCTCCAAAAAGAATCAGATGACTTTTTTTTTTCTTAGAGTGTAATACTTCATACGCCGTATACATTTTATAATTTAAAGGGCCTAAACTGGAGCTTGTTGATATGCCTTCATTACAGGAAGTAGCGCGAAAAATTCCTGGTCGTAGCTCAGACATCATGTTATCACGACTTTTATTCACCTGCTTGCTTTTGCAGATCCAAAACCAACCACTTGCAGCGAGGAAGATAAAGAAAAATGCAAGGCGATGGGAATGGAATGCGACTTCAGTAGCGGCTTCCCTGTGTGCATTGGTAAGCGATTTGTGAACGGCGTTATTCCAGGAGTTATACCAGGACACGTACACCCAACAGCAAAAGTCTATGGGACGTTGGCCCCACAATGAACGCGAATTTCTGCTCTATTAGAGCGTAATGCTTCTAATCCAGCTGGTGAAGTGCGCAAGCTGCAATAGCAGTTACAGGCTTGAAGACATATTTGGAGGTTGTGATACCCATAAAAAGCTAGAATGTAGCTTTCTCGAATATTTCGCATCCCACAAGCTTTTGCTGCTGGCTGTACATATATAGGTTCAGGTAGGCCGTGCAAGATGCATCGATAACCTAGGCGCTACGATCTACTATATCATGTCTTTGACCGTCTATGGTTACACCGCTGCCACAAGCAGTCGTCCGCCGACACGTGAGTCCTCGCCTCTTACAAGAAATTTCGTAGCCACGCCGAAGCAAACGCCCTCTCAAAGCGATGCAACCACCGTGTAAGATATTGGGCGCGTTTTATTATTTTGCGTCATGAGCGCGCCCCTCAGTAATGACAATGTTTTGTTAGCATCTCTCGGGTTTTCTTAGTTATGCATCAGACAGCGTGCTACAAACAAACGAAACTGGGCCCGTATACACAAAAACATCTTACGCTAAAAATTCTAGTAAGAGAATATTTCAGCCAATCACGATGCGAGACGTATCATTAGCGAAGCCGGCTAACCAATGGGAAGACGCACTTACAAAATAGACGTTTTGTGAACTCGGACCCTGATTTTTTTTTATTACACGTTAGAACATACTGTCGACGTACTTACACACCGTTATATCAACAAAAAATTACTTAATCATAACAAGCTATAGACAACATAATACAGTGGATACTTTTTTCCCATTGATACCAGCAAAAAGAATTGGTTCTATTTCTCTTTGCGCTTTTCAGCATACTGTAAGTCTACGCATACAGCACCACGCGCGGTAAAAGCTCAGAGGAAGGTGGTGATGATAATATTGACGACGACGATGATGATGATGGGATTGGCACCTACTCACTCATGGGGATCGGCCAAGAGCCAGGCGGATCCTATAAACAAAATTTTTAATTGCTAATAGAGGTCACAGAGTCAATAACCATGAAGAGTTATTTTTAATTAATTCCGGTTTTAGCCTAGACCATGCCGCATAACCTCGCAAATGACCAAAAATCATTACGTCAGGACGATCCGGCTAGCATCCATGCAGCTCCATCTGCTTCCTCTTATCTTCTTCCCTCCTTCCGACTCTGCCTGCAAATTGACCTTTCGCAGCTTGGGCTGCGTTGAATAACAGTAGACTAAAGTGCTCCGCAAAATCTCTGCATTATGTTTCTCTTGATCACCTTCTTACAGATCCATATCGCAAAACCTGCAACAGAGAGGAGCATAAACGGTGCAACTCTACCGGAACAGAGTGCGACTTCTCTGCGAAAGCCGCCACGTGCGCTGGTAAGAAACCATCTTCACAAGCGTGTGTGACAATCGTGGACTGAAGACATTTGCTTGAGAAACCGGCACAGCAAGAAACACTGCATATGCACGTTCATTCTTCGCTATCCTCCTCCTGTACGATGTCTCGTGCAACCGTAAGATATTTCCTTAAACGTTAATTTTCGGCGGATATCTTTCTAACTTGGCCAGACTTGTTGCTTGGGAAACAAGCGCCCAGCAATAGGTTTTTGGTGGTGGTGGTATCAACTTTATTTGACTAAGAGTCAACTGACGCCTCAGGGTAGCTCCACGCGAGGCGTCAGTTGACTCTTAGTCAAATAAAGTTGATACCACCACCACCAAAAACCTATTGCTGGGCGCTTGTTTTTGGCAGAACGTGTTGCCGGGCGCTCTTTTCTTGTGCTTCTTTTTTCTGCTGGTGGTGCTTAGGCGTCTAGGCTTTCCTCCAAAATATTTTGTACCGTTAAATCTTATTGTTTACGGACTTTGCGTGTGACGTGTATATTATTCAAAATATTGTATATATGTGAATTGTATATACCGCAGTCATCACCGACAGCTGGAGTAGCAAGCCAGGCAATGAACCAGGTTAACATCTCCGGAGTTACCATTGAAGATTATCTATCTATCTATCTATCTATCTATCTATCTATCTATCTATCTATCTATCTATCTATCTATCTATCTATCTATCTATCTATCTATCTATCTATCTATCTATCTATCTATCTACCTGTTTACCATGAGGGAAATATACTTTCACGTACAAACATTTTCTTTCCAGCATAAAGCAATCTTCTATGTCCGTACGTAGTGGATGATGTTAAAAACAATGTAAATCTCGAAAAATGACCCAGTCCCCAACTCCACGGAACAACCGGTGTGTGTACCCAGTGGGTGTCCGGACAAAACACGACGTTGCTGGGTGGCCACTGCCATAAATTTAGTGTGCCTTGACGCAGATACACTTTGCCATTTACTTCAGGGACGACCAAGCCCCTAGCCTTTCCAAAACCACCTTCTCCACCTTCTCCTACCGCTATTTTACCAAAAAAAAAATGCCAGGCGCACGGCTGGAACCCTCACGGAGCTAGTGTTCGACCTAGCCAAGTTTTGCTAGTAATGCCGAGCTTTCGCTAGAGGTGCTAAGTTTTTCCTAGCGGTACTATAGTATGGCTAGACTTGGCTAGACTTGGATAGACATTCACGTGACTACCTGTTACGTTATATTGTGATTTTAGTCACGTGACTAGCTGTTACGTGGTTTATGGCGGAAACATGTCACGTGGATAGCTGTTACGCGATGTTGCGTGACTTTAGTCACGTGACCTAAATGTCACGTGATTTTTAGTCACGTGACTAGATGTTGCGTGATGTTGATTGATCTTTAGTCGCGCGAGTAGTTACGTGATGTTACGTGATTTGTAGTCACGCGAGTGTTACGTGATTGGAGAGTATACACGTACACACGTATCGCGTAGCAACTAGTTACGTGATACGTGATACTACGTGATTTTTTTAGTCGCGCGACTAGTTGTTACGTGATGTTATGCGATTTCAGTCCCGTGACTAGTTATGTGATGTTACGTGATTTTTAGTCACGAAACAGACTCGCTCATCATAACCTTTGCATTCCACACCGGACAAACCGACGCACGTGTTGTGGAAGCGAAGCAGAAGCTAAAGAGGACAGCGAGCGTGTGCCGGTTCATGATGATGATAATTCCTGTTCGTACTTCCCGGCGCAACGAAAACATTGTTTCTAAGGTAAAAGAAGTAAAGCATGAGATGCGGCGCTACTTTCGTGGCTTCCAGTGAAACGGAGGCTGCGGCGCATGCGCGCGGCGTCCGGCGGCGTTTCCCGCGTAGCTCGACTCTCGTCTGCACTCGTCGTATGGGACTTTTGAAGAGTAGCACGCGAGTTTACGCTGCTGCTCGCAAAATGCCATCGACTTACTGTTCTGTGGAGGATTGCTACCACTTCATCAACAGCACTGCTGGTGTATCCTACCACTTGTTTCGTTTTCGAAGGCTTAGCTTGGCTTGGCTTGACTAACATGTGATAAAGCGACCTGTGTACGGCCAAAGTACATCTATAAGAAGCCCCAGAAAAACGCTATAACTATTGTAAAATAATTTAATAGGCTAGAAAGCTGTAGTCGCGGCACCGCAGGCTTTGCAAACGTAACAATGCCTTTTTATACTTAGGGCATAACTTGTCACCACTGCTGGCGTATAATCGCTATCGCGCTCACCTCTCACTGTTTGCAGCATGTGATATTAAGACTGCATAATCGCTGCAGATCGAAAAACTCTGATTACAAATGTTTTACGGCGTTCTCCGCGTTACCACTCCGTGATTAGAAGCTCTGACCGGTAAGCTTCCCATTGCACTCAAGAAAACGGGTACCACAAAAGTTCGTTGTCAGTCCCTTTAAAGAGCTCCGCTCTTGAAATTACATAAAATCCAAATAGAAAGCTGGCAGCACCCTTGTCGCGCTGGTTGTTGAGGTTAATACGAAAGTCAGCGTTGCATGGCCTCCCACGTTCTGGCGACATTTTGTCGCATTGCCCCTGGTATCGGCCTACTTTGCTATAGCACTGTCTGCAGTATCGGGGGCGCCTCCTATAGATAGTGCAATACTGAAGTGGCGCTCTACTTGTGAACAGCCAACCAAGCGGGCACACTAAACCACAAACCACAAAAAAAAGAAAGTATATAGAGGTTTTCTTTATTAAAGATATCGTGCTGCTCTATGTGACTAGAAATGGTCTGAAGTGAATGACAGCGCGTACGACACGGACAAAGAGAGACCGACAACACGAGCGCACGGCCTCTGAGGTAACGGAATTTCTGAGGCGAAGAACGCTGGTGCTGCAACCAAGAAAAGCGGCCGTGAAGCAGTCTCCCCAAGAAACAGCCTTGTGTTGCTGTTCTCCCTTTGTCCATATCCTATACGCTGCATTCACCTCAGACCATGCAACGCCAGCTAGCCAAACGTCGATCCCTTTTGCATTGACTAGAAATATTTGGACAATGGATGTGTACATACGTGCAAAGGGTTCCCCCTCATGGGAGGGGGGGGGAGAAGCTTTATCGCAGCGCCCCCCCTTATGTGATAGGGGGGGTCAATGTACGGTGCAGATTTTCGCCCCCCCCCCCTCTTAGGTGACTAGGAGGGCCAATATATGGGGCAGATTTTGCGCCTCCCCTCTTAGGTGACTAGGGGGAGGGGCACACCCTCCCTCCCCTCTCCCCCCCCGTGCGCACGCCTATGGGTGTGTATGCAGCCAAGGTTTCGACAAGAGTACTTACTTGTCTTGGAGCCTCCCGTTGTGATATCCACTTTTCCATTTCCAGTACACCTCCTCCCTATACTCACATACTTCTTTCTTTCCTCTCCCTTTTTTCTTTGCACACAAGTTTATTCTTAACATTCTCCACCGTTGATGTCAGAGAGTGAGCAAGGTGCACGTGAAAACGCTGCTAGGGAAAAAGCAGTTACTGGGTGCGATTCCCGGTGACGCCGGAAGGCGCCGCTTTCTCCGATGAAGAGAGAATAAGGTACACCGGCCTGACGCTCGGTAATGTGGGCACTCGTTTCTCGAGAAGGTGGCTTCCCATTTCCCCGCCCACCGACGACGCTGAGACGCGCTCCCGTATGGGTTGCAGAGAATATGCCTCTTGCATTTCATCAAGACACTTCAAGTGGCGAAGTTAGGGCGTGTCGGTACGCCTTCACTAATAACTTCAGCGCAAGAAAACACAAAAGGACGAAACAGCGCTTGTTTCGTCCTTGTCTGTTTTCTTTTTTGTTTGTTTTTATGGGGGGGGGGGGGAGGGGCTACAGTTATTAGTAAAGACCACTACCACTATTAATACTACTGCTTTCTTGTTCAATCATTGCCTCAAGCGACTTTTCCTGTTCAACGATCTCTCATCGCTTCAAGCCTTTATCTTCCCCTGAACTTGTTTGAATACTGACTAGTAGCTATATTTTTACAATGAAGAAATGCAGGCACCGCTTTGTCCTCTGCGTAATGCTGCAAAAGGACAGAGTGTCTGCCACTAGCACGTTTGAAGAAATACAGTTCTGACAGGACTAAAAACGAGCCGTGACGAGGCCGGTTATAGAAAACGAGGCAGGCGAAAACGAGTAAAGCCTATAAAAAAGCAATGCTTTCACATTTAAAATGTTTAAGTGATCAATATGAAAGGCATTAGGCCTACCGACCCTCATATGACTTACCGCCAGGCACCTTTAAACCACGATGTCAGCTGACAACAAGGGCGGACTCGTTTCTGTAATATAAAAGTAGAACGAAATTGCAGTTTGCAATACGCGGCTCATCGGCGACGTAGTATGTAAAAACAAGCTATATAAAACGATTACAAACTGCGAGACTGGTAGAGCTTTTAGATTTTTGATAACTAAATTTAAGGACTATAGTTTTCGACTACGACATCCGCATCTTCTCTCCCCACAGACAACAAGCGCACGACGTGCAACGAAGTGGAGGAGAAGAATTGCAGGGATATGAATAAGTACTGCGAATTCATCGCCGGTACGGCCCTCTGCGTCAGTAAGTGATTTCCTGTGCTCAAACTCAGTCCGGCCTCGAGCGTTACATAAGCATTGTTTTCGAGAAGAAGAATCGATAGGTAGTCAATTTCAGTGAAGAATACTGACGCGATACCAACAGACCTATAGCAGTTGGCTTCGTATGACTTGAAGGAAACCGTAATGACGTGACACTCAAGTCAACACCGACAGAACGTTGAGCTATTCGGTAGGGATTAATCGCATAGTTAAGGTTCGGCATGAGGACACGGGTACACTAAACGTAAAAACGTAAAAACGCAGAAAGCAGCATTTATCTACCGAAAGGTACAGCACCGTGCTTGCATTATTTTTTTCCGCCAAAGTGCCACCCTTCAGTTCTTAGTCGCCATCTTGAAACCCTTTTTCTAGCGAAGAGATATGCGAGGCACGAATATAAACAACAGGACAAGACGCTTTGTCGGCGTTCCCGCCGTTTGTTTCCCATCTCTTGTGTATATGCTTGCACGTACGCTAAGTTTTCTGCGATTAAATACAGGGTGACTGTTTCTTAATTAATCCAGCGTAGCAAAAAGTAGAAGGAGCAATAAACACGGTATACCGGACATTATTAAGGGCGTGCTCGTTACATCCCTATCGAAAAATTTCAAATTTCATATGACACGTACTACATATATCCAATGATCTCGTATGAACACATATGAACACACGTGTATCATATGTGTTCTCGTATGATCATACGAGATTATTGCATATGTGTCATGTGTGTCATATTATTAATGAGACCTAACAGAAAATAATACTTATACTTTCCTTGGCATTATTGTCTGTTAGTTCTCATTAATATTGTGTCTAACAAAGAAAAACGAGCCCTTAGATGTCTCTTCTTTCCTTCATTCATGTGTGTCATATGAGATCTTTCGACAGGGTTGTGTTTGTTTTATTTCGAGCTGCAATGGCTTCATTAGGAATGAACCAGCTATACACTCAGACCTCGTTATAAAAAAAGTCACATCTGTCACGAAAATAACTTCGTTGTATCCGGAAGTTCGTGATAACCGTTTATTTGTAACACTGTATTTATGACAAGACTATTCTTCATTCACCTCGCTATAACCGATAATTCGTTACATCCGTGTTCGTTATATTATGGGTTTGAGTGTACCAGGAAATACGAACACTTGGGTACCGCTGTTTCGTCATGCCGTGAGGTGTCAGCTAATAGCCACTGCGAGACACCGAGTTTACCCGTCTCTATTGAACGGGCAACGCAGCAGAGAGGAAGGAGAAATACAGGCAAGCTCACCAGGCAAAGCAGTATGGACTGAAGAATAAAGATGACAAACGTGGCAAACCAGCGTCACTTTACCTAGTTATACTTTTCAGCGCGTGGTACTCCTTGTTTACGCTGTAGACACTTTTTTTTTCAAGCAACGTGCGAGTGGTTGGATGCATATAGGTCGGCAAAAGAATTGGAGCTCGCTCAGGCTCACTCAAGGAATATATTTTGCTCTGTGGACTCACTCGGACTCAGACTCACCAAAATTTTCCTCAACCGGACTCACTCGGACTCAGACTCACTACACGTCTTCTCAGCCGGACTCACTCAGACTCAGATTCACGGCTTCACATGAGTGTGGGTGATATTGAGTGAGTCGACTCATGAATCCTTTGGCGTAAAATTCGATCATGGTTTGGATGAGTGCGTGTATATATTTCATTCACTGTATTCGTGTTTTAGTTGCTTTCAGTGGCTTGGTTTCTCTCTCCATCTCTCTGCACAGCCACGAAACGTACGAAATGTAACGAAAAGGAGAAGAATAAGTGCAAGAATATGGGAATGGAATGCGATTTCTCACTTGGCGCAGCCATGTGCGTTGGTAAGCAACCGCCGCACAGTGCGATTAATGTTCTCATATAGCTTACTCGTTTATCTGCATGCTTATTTCTACATTTATTCTCTCTAACGTTTGTGTTAAGCAAAATGCGTTAGGTGACGTTGTGAAAATCTTGGCCTATCAGTTCTATGGAAGACCACAGAACTTATTCTAAGTTTACAGCTTCGCGACATACAAAACGGTTGGATGACAATTCGTTATGAACATATAATGATTTTTTAGCACAATTTTCGGTAAGCATTGAAACATCGTTTTGCGAGCTTAAATAGCGGAATAAACCACGAGTGATGTGGAGTAGCACGCAAAAACTGCGATATGAAATTCTAATCACAACGAAATATATAAGCTAGACAATTTGATTAATTTTGAAGGAATTTTTATTAGGAAGCAGCTTCGAGCTTTCAACGGCTGAAGTTCAAGGTCACGCGATTGCTTATAAATGCACAAAAGTGATTCAGGAATGTACCTGAGATTCACCTATAAGCAACCTCGGTGAGTGCTACCAAGTTTAGGAAACATGACAAACACTTTTGTCTAAGGCTACAGAAAATCCACTGTCTCCACGATCTGCCCGTTAGAGCAGCAGTCATCGCGACTATTGAGTGATTAAAAAAAGAAAAGATGGCTGATCCCTCCTTCATAGGAATCGGTATAACGCGAACGTGAAACGCGTCGTCACAGCGCAGTGTATATAGTGCATTGGTATATAAGAGATTGTACAATGTCTATACTGTTGTTGGACAGATGTAGCACCGCTTTATGTGGACGCACTCACGTTGACGCTTAGTGGCACGCCTCCGTACCGACGACAAACGCCCATGATCATGATTTAACCCTTGCGGTAGCTGAAGTTCTTACCATATACGTGGACACTGCCAGTGGCGCAGCCAGGGGGGCACACCGGGCCTGTGCCCCCCCCCCCCAGAATTTTTTTTCTGCCATGGGATACACAGCAGGAAATGACACTCGGCCCCACTTACCTGCCCGGACCCCACGTCGGATCAAGGGCGTGCCCCCTCTCCCCCCCGAAAAAAATTTCTGCCTACGCCAGTGGACACCGCATATGGTCAATCCCACGCAAAGATGGCATCAACAAGCACATAATAAACACTGATACTCGATAGGCACTCTTTCAAATCTTCGTGAAAGGCGAAGAGAAACGCTACGCGCGTCGTGTCTTGCCTCTAGCCTGGCCGTTAATTCTCACAGGGCGAGCAGGGGAACGCGGTGCGACAGCCAGGCGAACGCGTCGGAGAGCTATTTTTCAATATGGATGGATGCTATGAGCGAGGCTTGGGCTAAAGACGCCACCTGACGGTGTGTTAAAGCGTTGACGAAATTAAACTTGTAATGGAAACGCGCCGAATAGGACGGTCGTAGCAACGGCGCGTTTTTTTTCCCGAACCTGGTGGCACACGTGTCACCGCCCCGTTATAAAGGGGACGCTCATAGCATCCATCCATTCATCCAAGAGCACTGTGAGAGGAAAGCGTGAAAGATAAAAGGCACGTTCATGTGGCCTCCGTAATGTGTTTGGCGGTAGCTCAGTGGGCTAAACGCTCGCCAGTCATCGTCGCGGACCGAGAGGGCATGGGTTCGACTCCAGTCAATTAAACTTTTTTTTCCATCTGATGGCGTTCATTTTGCTGACGTACTTCCGTGACGGAAATACGTCATGAAAGTCTTGGTGGACCCCGGCATAAAGCACTTTCGTGTTAAAATGTTTCGCACACAAGACAGTTACACTTAAGAAAAGTCGCCGCAATTTTGTTTTTTAAAACACCATTGTTTTCTTGGCAGTCGAAAATCGCACGTCATGCAACGAGCAAGAGATGAAACTATGCAAATCAAGGGGGCAACAGTGTTACTTCTCTGCGCATAAACCAAGGTGCAGCGGTAAGCAATTATATTCTCATGCAATTAACGTTGATTTATACCCCTCCCCCACCCCCCCTTCTATGCCGTGGGCATCGTTAAAGTGCGTACTTTGTTCCACTCTCAGCATATATTTTCTTTCTTCTTTCCTGGCAGATAAATGCAATCAGGAGGAAATAAAAAGGTGTTCAGCCGCCGGCAAAGAGTGCGAGATTGTAGGCGGGCTACCCCTGTGCCACGGTAAGGTGCTGTTCTCGTACGAAAACAAGAAACGCTTCAACCAAGTAATAGAAAGCACTGCTTTTTATTTATTTATTTCTTCAGTCGTGTGTCCCTTAACGCTGTAATATTGTCTTTCTAACGTACATGCTCACTCTAGTGACAAGCGGTCCCGTTGATTTATATTTTATTTACAATATACTCCAGGCTCATGTAGGCCAAGGCCGTTGAGACAATAGAACAAGTATATAATAAAATATACAAGTATTCAGAAAATATAGCTACATATAAATGTATATGAAACATACAACTATTAAGAAAACAAGTGAACAATTACATTCAAATTCCGAAAGTAATGTATCAGGGATTAATCAGTTCTTATCTGTGCTGCTTAGCAAATGACAGCGGTAAAGTATTCCACTGACCAATATAAGTGCAGGAAAGAAAAGAGAACATTTGAAAGCGTGGGTTCTTCCAAGGAAGATATAGTTTCAGATTGGCGGTGTGTGGTTAGTAGCTTAGCTAATGCGCTGATATAAAAATGGTTCGGGATGCAGCTATAGAATTCGTTTCTTAGGAGAAAAACTTAAGGCTCTGTAATAGGGATGTGTGAATATTCGAACATTTCGAATAACGAATCGGATAAAGGTCTCACGAATCGAAAAATGCACATTCGAAATACCGAATATTTCTCAAACATTTTTCGAATAAACAGCAACGACGAAAAATTCTCAAAATTAGGAAACGTTGGAACAGCGAGGGGGTAACTTTTCTTGTTTTCATAATCGAATTGCCCAGATGCATGCAGCCCTTGTAATTACGGGACCATCGAAGCTATGTAGATCACAGGATGAAGGCGTTTTGCTTAAAACTCCAGTGTGGCCGAAGTGACAGCGCCATCAATCCACTATCTTCACCATGACATTCATGATGATTGTAACTCATGAAAATTGATCAATATGCGTCAGTTTTATTCAAAAGCTGTTGACACAGTACCACCGTGAATACTGTAGTCACTGCTATATTTCAGCCTGCAGTTACAAAATATTTCGAAGGCTCTGGTTGCTGCTGTGTAGGAGCTTGCCTCAGTTTAAATAACTGCAGTATTTTTATCGGTTAACAGTAATCTTAACGTTCCTTTGTTAAAGCTTGTGAATATTTGTTTCAAATAAAATGTTGTGGAATTTTTTGGCTGCTTTGAAATTGTTACCCTACCAGTTCAACTATTCTCTGAAAATGGTTGCCTCACTATTCGAAAACTACCCGAACAGTATTCGATCTGCATTCGTATTCGATTCGGCGTCATCACTATTCGATTCGTATTCGATTCGATTCCGAAATTCACTATTAGCACACCTTCTACACTGCAATGTTCCGCCCATATTGAGATGTCTGCAAGCCATGTTGCTGCGTATTGAACCTGAGTACTGAGCTCAGTGGAAGTCATAGGTGCTGTGGAGGATGATGATGATTTGTGGCGCTGCCCTTCGATACGGGTGGAGAGTTGAACAGCGCTCTGGCCGATGTACCCTGGTCGCGGAGAGCGTTATTTACCGTCACGTAAAGGTGCATTTAAATACTTACCGGTGTAAAGCAGCTGCACGTTCCTCCTATTTGAGTTTTGTTTCGTGCAAATGCATTAACAGATATTGCCTACGCTCACTTCACACTCTAAGAAAAAAAAGGTGTCCTTTGACTCTTCTTTGCTACACATATTACTCTCCTGTGTATAACTCTCTTTAGAGAGTTATACACAGGAGAATCACGCTAACTCTCTTTAGGAGAGTCGTGGGACGCACGACTCTCCAAAAGAGAGTTAGCGTGATTCTCTAAAGGGAGTCATACATCTCACGACTCAAATAAAGAGTCAGCGTGCCTCTCTAAAGGGAGTTATACATGCGACAGTCATGTGTAGCAAGGAAGACACCTTTTTTGTTCTTAGAGTGCATAATGTGTTGTATAATGTCTTCAACACACGAAAGCGCGATTGGTGCAATGTCAAAATGAAAACGAATGATATATCGTTTATGTTTTAAAACTGTACGCTGCCTGACTCGAAAAGCCTATACCTTGGAAAGTTTGATTGCGTCAGATATGCGAGATTAATGCGATTATCGACCTTTGCCTGCCATGAAGAAAGCACATTCTCATATTCAGCCAAATATTTAAAATCTACTTCTGTAGCGCAACCAGAAAATGTGATGAACTTGCACATTATCACGCAGCACACGCTGCTTTGCTGTTGACCACGACAGTTAAGTCGCCCGTCTTTCACTCATATAATTTATTTTTCCTATTTGCTCATTTACGGTGTGTTAGACCGACCAAGCAAATAATATTATTTAGCTAAAACAATACAAGGGGTTGACGTCATTGCGTGCACTAAAAGAACATTCATATCTTTGTCTTTCAATTCATCAACATCATTGGTTCTTAGGTGTTTAATATCATTTTTCAACTTTTTGCGATGCTTTCGCTATTTATATTATCAGTATTTAAATTGTGGAGTCCAATTCATCCTTCAAAAAGTAAACACTTTCAATATAGTAAACTGAATTAGGTTGGTTAAGACCCATAGGCGCGCACACGAGGAGAGGGGGGGGGGGGGGCGCTCCCCCTGCCTCAACTTCAACCAACTTCAACTCGACTCAACTTCAACAACAGTAGCGCCATGTCACTTTTGCTCGTAGGAACTCACCTGCATCCAGAAGCTTCTCCTATTTTAGTCTCTTTGCACAGGAGTGGTCGGCCTGGATCATCCACTTTTGTATCAATGTAATAATCCCAGTTCCTTCGAGCCTCACACCTTCGCATAGTTTTCATGTTACACTGACTAGCATACTCACTTGTTATTTGCCTAACTGATGTTCAGTGCGAACATCACTTACAAAATGTTAAGTGCAAATTTTAAAAAAACGTACTATTATACATAGTTTCTTGCTCAACGTGACCCTATAATAAATGACACGGACAAGTGTCATTTTAGAACTTCACGAACTGACCTTCAAAATATGTAAGAATGCTAGCGATATTGGTTGTGCAGTTCCAAAATCAAAGTGATTAAAGATATACACCTGTATAGTGAGACTAGTTTTCAGCTGAATTATAGGAGGACTATTACCGCGCATTTGTATTCGTTTTCAGAGGTTATAACCACTTAGTCCGCGAAATTAATCTGATCATACTTCTGATCATACTTGTCAACAAGCTAACGCAGAGTGCATGATTTTGTCCTAAATAGCTCTCATGCACACGAATGAACACGAATTATTAAAATATTACGCTAAAAGCCAGCGATTACTATTTTTGAAAAAAAAAAACGTTTGTTTAGCGCAAGTACAAGCAGAAGAAGGAAGAATAGGCAACACAGATCGCTATTGCTCATGCATCGCGCTAAAAAAAAGCTTTTTTTAAGGTTATGCCATAAAACCTAAAAAGTCACAATACGGACGATTAATACGGTTAACCTTTCTGCCAGGTTACACTCTCAAGAAACCACACGTACGATCTGTAGAAAACGTACATGCTGATTAGACAGAAGTTCGGGGGAAGACGGAAGCTTGAATTGAAAAAATCGTCCAAGAGGGACTGTCGCTGGAGCCATCGTTTCGGCAAGCGAACCTGTCTACCTCAAAGTAGCAAATGCCTTGATGTCGCTGCCTTGAGGATATCCATACGTTGGCTCCAATGCATTCCCTGTGAAAAAGGAGCAGTGTCAGCCACTCACCCTAATGGTAGCACTTCCCATTCGGGGGGGGGGGGGGGTCGCAGCGCCCCCCCTCCCAATTCAATGTATGGGGCAGACCTTGCGCCCCCCTCTTAGGTGCCTAGGGGGCGCCCCCGTCCCCTGCCGCCCCCCCTGTGCAAGCCATGTGATCACGTGCGTAAGCTATATCTTTCCGTGTTGCTGTAATAATTTATTAACAGCTGGAAGCCTGCGTTCGTCCCTGTCGCTTCTGTGTCTGCTGTGTCCGTTTTGCAGTGAACCTTTTTAACCATGCACTAACTAGTCCGTTCCCACACCTTGCCCTGTTCAAGATTTTTTTTTTTCATCACTACATACTGATTAGACAGTATACAGTGTATTGAAACCCTCTTGTTTGCTTCCTGTGCCAGGGCATAAGCGGACAAAATGCAACGCCCACGAGGAGCAAGAATGCGCCAAGATAGGACAACATTGCGGGCTTGTCGATGACAAGGCAATTTGTGCTGGTAAGACGTCACGCAATTGACTTCACGGCATATTTCAAAGAGAGTAAGGAATTGGGGCGAGTTGATGGCTCTTCGTGGTTTTCTTTTTGCGCCGAGTGCTATGAACTGAGGACGAAACAGGGACACTGTGGTCAACATGCCCCTGGTTGGTTCTCGTTTCTTAGCAATTCCGCGCGGGAAACCATTCACGGCAGAACTAAAATAATCCGTGCTTTTTTTTTTCTTTTCCCGCTTCCCTTTTTTGATAGAGCGAGAAAGGTCTTTATTGAAAGCAGAGTGATCAGCCAGCGTATATTCGCTCACTTGCTATTCTGGAGCAAGAGTGGAGGTGGGCAGAAGAAGCCCTAGAGGCATGTGGGCAGAAAGACAGGTGAATAATGAATAAAATACAAGTATTGCGATAGCTGTCCTAGGCGACGAATGAACAGAGTCTCGACAGTTAACGTGAGATATGAAAAATAAAAGAACACTTGTTGGCACGACGCACACTTTCTTGATTGAAGAATCAAAGTTTGCTGAGAAACCCAATAGATTCGATGTATGCGAACCAGAAACTGAGTGCTTTTCGCTGTTTTGATTGATAGGCATGGCCAGCGACCCAGCAATATCAAGATAACATAGAAAAGCTCGACCAATTAAGGCCCTTTTTAGAACAAAAGGAAACAGCATCTCGGTGCAACATTACTCTTTCTGAAGAAAATGTACGCAACTGCGGCCATCATGTTAATGACGATGTTCCTGGCTATAAGAAAACTTCGCCACTTTCCTCTCTGAAAGAATAAACCAGTCGAGAAGACGATGGACACAGGAGAGAAGTGGCACATACAACCGACTAGACGATCAACTGTGCTTTCTTAGCAAACAACATCGTCCAGGAAAACCAGGGTCGCATGCGCTGTTCAATAACAAAAGCGGCGTACTTGAGAACAGAGATTCTAACGCCAAAGTGACTCCCCCGCCATTGTCAAAACTGTAGATCTGTTCCGCTATTAGTTAATTTTAGGATTCTTGGTAGAGGCGGGGCAAGGAGGAACGCGACCTTCTTGAAGCTTATCATATCAAATCAACGTGCACCGTGACGATTGTGTAAGCACCACATCCTTATCATTGATGCCGAAGAAATGTGGGCTCCTCTCACATCGGCGTTAGAATCTTTGTTATCAAGTACGCCGCTTTTGTTATCGAACAGCGCATGCGCCCCTGGTTTTCCTGGAAGGTGTTGTTTGATGATAAAGCACAAGTGATACGAGTCGTTGTGTGTACCACTTCTCTCCTTTGTCCATCGTCTTCTTCACTGGTTTATTCTTTCAGCGTTATATGCACCAACTGACCCAGACTATGACCATACTGTCACTTTCCTCTTCATAGTGATGTGTGGACATCCATATTTCCCAACTGAAGTATCCAGTGGTAGCCGTCACACCAGTACATGCACGGTTGCCGTCGTAGCGTTTGCAGCGGTGTGCGCAGCAAGGCGAAATTACACAATTCTGTCCTGTGCATTATATGTACTTGCTGTAACATGTGACACGACTCAAAAACGACGGGCTTTACCGCTGTACTGGTCTAGGGTGCAGCAAGTTTCGGAAGGGAGAAAAGTTCGTGCGATAGTAACTATTAGTCGTGTGGGCATATACTTTTAAAGACGATAGTCTTTCTTGGGGAACTTAAACGCAGAAATTTTGGTCTGTCTGCCTGTCTTTCTGTTTGTCTGTCTGTCACCCGATTCAGCCATCCGGCCAAAGTTGAACCACTTGCTTACCGCCCACCCATCTTGGACTGGTACGGCTGTTCATACTTGTAAACGTCGTCGATCAAAAAGTAAATATTACGCATATCTGAGGCGCAACATCACTAGGTATTAGGTGGTGTGTTCCTTTAATAGAAAATACATAGATACATAATTCAAAGACCCTAGTTTCTTAAGCTGCGGCTGCGGCTGCGCCGAAAATGCCATGCTATGCGCGCCGACGAACGCCCTCTGCCACGGAGGAAGGAAACCCTCTGCACAAGCTCATGTTTCCCGATGTACTGCCAGATGGCGTCCATATCTCACGCAGTGTAACGCAACGTAGACGCAGCGCCTCCTCTATAGTCTTTACACGGCATTTGCAGCGAAGCACGCAGATACGCGGCCAATTTTTTAAAGTCTCACTTTCTTCCTGTGCAATTAGCTGCCAATATCAGCGACACTGGGCCGTCGAATGAGCCTCAAAAATATCATATGCGACAGCTCATTAAGGCAGTTCGCTGTCTGGAATCACCACAATATATTGAAGTTCACTGCTTTGTCGCAACATCCGTGTAAAAAAATTTCGCCATCGTAAAGGTTTGTCAAGATCCTCCGGGATAATCGTTATTTATATTTTGCGTGTCTGCTCGCGTTAACGCCGCACGTCCAGCGCTTTCTGCTCAAAGACAATGTGCAAACTATGAGAGCGTGGCATAGGTTTCACGACAGCTAAGCGTAAAGATTTGAGAGAAAGAATACCAAGGTAAGTCTAACGACGATTACCGTTGTGTAAGAAAGCGACTCTCCAATGGGTTTAAACTGTTTTTAGGGCGCACGTTTAGAACAGCGTCTCAAGAGTTAAAACGTATAAAGCTTAACCTTGCTATCGCTGTGGATGCGTCGCCATTCGGTCGAAAGTTCCGATTTTTCTCCGCTGCTTATCACACGAAGAAAATAGGCAATGCAGCCAGAAAGCGCTTACGTAAAATTACGGTTAATTTAAACAAATTATTAATGCTCGCTTTACCTTAACAGGTAAGAAACGCACGAAGTGCAACAAGGAAGAGGCGGCGGCATGCAAAGGAATGAAACTGAACTGCGAGTTAGTCGACGGTGCTCCACTTTGCATAGGCAAGTATTTCATCAACATCGTCATTAGCGACTCAAACGATAATCTATGGGATTTTACATGCCTACACCACAATGTCATTACAAAGAACGCCGTGGTGGAGTGCTCCGCAAATTTCGACTATCTGGTATTCTTTAACGTGCACTGACATCGCACAGTACACGGGCCACTCCGCATTTCGCCTACATCGAAATACGACCGCAGCGGCCGGGATCGAACCCGCGACTTTCGGGTCAGCAGCCGAGCGCCGTAACCACTGCACCACCGAAGCGGACACATTGGCGCACTCAGTGCAGTAGAAAGAACAAGCTTATGTAGAACTAACTCGGGTTGTTGTCTATGCAATGCGAGAGCACGATTGAATTCAGATTTAGTGAAGACAGATGGCGTACATTAGAAAACACTATCACACAGCCCTCATACAGCCAACAATAGTTGGCACCAAGCAGCGTGCGAGTGAGCAGCATGCGAGTGAATACGGTAAGGTGTTTGATCATACGGCGTGAAACTGTAACTACGCTTTGTCTGTGACGTGTTGCTGTCTTCAAGATATTGCGCTCATCGGCGCGTAGTACCTTTTACTATAAGGAGTCCTGCTGTGAGTTCATGTTATGGAACACATCCAGTCGTACGTCATTCTCAAACTGGTGCAGATTAGCGACAAATTACCTGATTACTGAAACATTGAAAAAAACTATTTTAGGGGTCATGCGTGCCAGAACCACAATCTTACTATGAATCTTACTATGAAGCCCGCCGTAGAATGCTGGAATCTGAATTCATTTTGACTACCTGGAGTCCTTTAATGTACAGGGTCATCCACAACTAAGGTAGGCACCTGATTAGTATTCAAGACCTTCTCGAAACTGATGTTTAATATATAATTCGGAAAACCATTACTGGGGCGTTTATCGACACCATGATTCGACATCATGTAACATACATTTCCCTCGTGAAGTAGAATAAACATTCTAGTTTTGTCGGCCTGAATACTAATAATGTGTTCACCTCAGATGTGGTCGATCCTGTACGTCTAAGTACAGGATCGACACAGGATCGACCGCACGGCTGCTATCGTACTTCGTACTTCGGCCCTCGTGTCAGGGAGTCGAACCCGTGCTGCGCTGCCAAGTGTCGTTCTGTAGCGCGGTACCGTAGCACCTGCGCCACTACGGTGGGTGTTGCTAAAACACGTAACATAAAACATTAAGTACTGTCCGTGTTTTCTTTTAAATCGGTATTTGTGTCCTTCGTATCCCTCGTGTGAAATCTTGTGGCTCCTGTGAAACACTGGAGCGCCTTGTATTACACTGTCCCGCATTCGTTACGCAGCGGGCTTTGCTGATTAAGGAATATAAATTAATTGGACTTAAGTGCGCGACCATTGACGATTACCTCTTTCCGAGAGGGTGTGCTTTTTGACACGACCAAGCCCATCGAGCTCTGCTGACTTTTATGGACCAAACGGATCTGGCCACCCCTTTATAGACGTCTTTTTTTTTAGTGTTTTTACTTATTTTTGTCCAAGTCCTTGTCGTTTCTTTTTCTTCAATCTCCTAGCTTCTTTCTTTTTCCTCTCATCCTATCTTCCTTTCCTCTATCTCCTCCTTCCTCCCGAAATAGTGGGCCGGCATTGTGCCCCTTTAGGTGGCAGTTGTCAGCTGGCTCGCTCCCTCCTTCCTCAGTGTCCTCGTGTATTTGTGTATGCATATAATAATAGTAATAATAATAAGAAGAATTTTCTGTGGCGGTTGCATCGATAAATTTGACATCGTGGTCCTTCGCTTGTGTGACAGGCAAAAATCGAACCAAGTGCAATAAGGAGGAGACAAGAAAGTGCGAAAAACTTGGAATGGGATGCGACTTTTCGACAGGAGAAGCACTGTGCATCGGTAAGACTCTTTCATTGGAGGCATTCAGAAATTCCAATGCGTTCATTAAGAATGTGAGAGACCGAAAACGTTCGTATAAACTAAAGGTTTACTTCCAGTTTATGCAAAATGTAAAAAAATGTACGGTACGGCCCACTTTTCAAAAGTAGCGCCCAGTTAAGCATTAGGCCAGTGACTACAGCTCAAATATAGTATAAAAACATTAGTATATCTTATGTGTGCATGCCAGCCTGATGCTTATTAGCCACTTCTTGGTATCGAGTAGACGTGATTTTTTTTATCTTGCCAATTCAGTGTAGCTACTGCAGCCGCTACCTTTAGCAGTGGTGTGTAGCATGGGTATGGAAAGAATACTCCCCCCCCCCCCCATCCCCGTAGGTTCGAACGTCTATTGGTTCAGTATGCATAAAAAGTAATACTAGAGACCTGAACACGTGTAACAACAAACTTCATTTACTTTCATTGAGATAGCAATTATATTGACACTCGAGAGGCATTTTTGCTGTCGCCGTGATGTTCCGTATAAAATCCAAGTCGATAACGTCGCCGCGCGCGTTGTATGTTCTATGTGCGAGTGAAATCGTGCGAGCGCGCTGCAGCCGGTAACGGCTCAAGCAGGGATGAAACGTGCTGCCCGCCTCTGTCGCGCGAAGGCGCACGGAGGGATGCCGGGGAGGTGAGGGGGCTGCGTCGCTCCGGTAGCAACTACGAACTTTGATGAAACGGGAGCGGTCGCGCGCGAGCTATCTCGACGGAGATTACAGAACGGCTCATATCGTGTTGTGCTCCCACCGCTTATGCACTGAAGCGATACACTGAACGAAGGTCGCTTCGCTCGCTGCAGCGGCCGTGTTGCATTACGCCGGCATTTTCAAGAGCTATGCCAGATCGGATCCTAAAGGAGTTGGCTGCTAGCCTTACTTCGTATAACGTTCCAATTTGTTGCTGTCGCATTTGGCGCATCGCCGTTGCGGCAATGATGTCACTTTTTTTATTGTGGAAGTGTCTACATGCATGTATCTCATCCTATACTCATGGTGAAGAATTAATAGAACTGTCAAAACCAGTAAAATACTTAAAATCAACCGGGTCAGACTTGTGGCCAGGTAATCGAGCAACAGCCAAAGCACAACGATTGTACGCACATTGGAAGTTAACTGCCCGACCAAATTCATTAAAATTGCGTCAGCTCGCTTGTGAACGCACGAGGATTAACCCATATAACATAGATTATGATCATAATTTGGGTGTCATGACCCCTTTAAAGTAGCGAGTTGGGCGTGTTGGTACATCTTTTCAAATTACTGCAGCCCTAAAAGCAGATATGGACAAGCTGCCAATTCTTGTCTTGTTTCGTCCTTGTCTGTTTTTAGCGCCGCAGTAATTTCAAAAGCTATTTTAGTGTGTCCTCGCAATACCGCGACGTACTGATTCTCAACTCATGAATCCGAATCGAGCGCTCAGGATAGGTAAATCTTAATCAGAGCGTCATGTGCATCCATCCGGAGATTACCCACCAACGTGTCGCAATTTCTTACTTATCAAAAAAACGTATTGCACGTGGTCCTTCCAATGAGTGTGACCGCTTAAAAAAAGCTCGTGCGGCTGTGTCCATTCAGGTGCATATTGAATGTTTCGCAATCATAATATAACGGTTCACCTGAAAGCCTGAGTTTGCTCAGCGCGAAAAGATGCAAACGAAATAGTATTTTTTTGCTAAGATCTCTGTTTCAATTTTCTTTTATCTACAATTATTACGAGCAGATGAAATGCTGGAATTCAATGCTCTTTCAAGCATTAGTCCCTAGTTTAAGGATGAAGTGCCGCCTATAAAATGCTACTATCAGTCTAACCAATGCGATTTGAGGCAATAATCTACGGTGGCCACTAGTTTATACTACTGTGCTTCATGTACGCATTAAAGCTTTTAAAAAAACTTCAAAGAGATTATTTTAAGAGCAAATCTTTCCTTTTATTTATGTGCGATTATGTGCAAAGAAAGCTTCAGTGCCCTGTGCCCAATTCGAAAGTATAATCCAATCAATGGCCAGCTCATCAGCTTTCTGTTGCTCAGCCAAAGGAACCGCGTAGGGGTGATCATTGTTTTTGTTATCACTTCCGTTTAAATTAAATAGCTACTCACCTTATCAAGCTTCCCGACCAGCCAAAAGCTGTGGAATGTGACTCAGCAAGCATGACCCACACAGCAGTACGGCTGCGATCTGGCTCAGTTGGATACGTAATCTTGAGGATTCGAACCAGCTAAAAGAGAGAACACAGAAGTGGCACACACGACTGGGCTGCATCTAAATGTATTGCGTACTATGTAGTCGTTGTGTGTGCCTCTTTTCTCCTCTGTATTTTGTCTTTTGGCTGGTTCAAATCCTCGCGACGCACATACTTGTCGCCCATTCATATGCGAACCTGGAGCTAAGCCTATTTGACATATCGCGTGGCGTGCAACCTCGCAGCGTACAACGACTGATAAAGAAATCTTTCATGCATTTGCTTTCTTTTTTACTGCACTGCAGGCAAGCTGAAACCGACGAAAAAAGCACCATGTAAGTTATGCTTTCACTCCAATAAATGTCCGGGCGCATTTAACACATTTCGATTGCACTCCGTCATACACTGTTAAATTACACAATAGTGTTGTAACGCGCTGCCGACGAAGGCGCCAAAACGGATGAGCACTACGTGCTAGCTGGGACCTTGATGCTGTGAAGCTCCGTGCATTAGGTGCTTCTGTCATTTTTTGCTGTCATGGGACAGAATTCGAATCCCCTGCCACGGCATGTACATTGCGCAGCCGAAATAAATGCACGAAATGCCAAGAAATATGTTGCAAGTGCAATACCTTAATATGGGAGAGAATTCATCTTGACAGTGTTCTTAAAACAGCCGGAAGTAACGCTTGAAGAACGTACACAAGACAGGAGCTGTGTTGTCATTTGTGTTCTCTGCCGTTGTCCTTCATGCCGTTTGAAGCTGCAAATACATTCCAAGTGCTTGTCGCATAATAATTAAAGGCCAGCCGTAATTATATTTTAGACAGCATAAAGAGCCTAGTTTCAAATAGCGTAGATACAAATGAGACTGCTTACAGAATTTGACGCTTAAAATAAGAGCGGAGGAGTCCAGAAGAGCCAGAAAAAGCTGTTCTTCATACCGGCACAGAAAAAGGCGCCGCCTCTACCGATCCCGAAGAGTGGCCCATGTCGTAGGCGTGACCAACAAGATGCAGCTCTAATTGGCATGTCTTCCGAGACAAGGAGGCCTCACATATCGAAGGCGGTGTACCCGGTCATAAATCCAAGTAACGACATCCAGGTGGATGCTTAATCTGTCTTGCGGGGTTTCAAACTCACATCGGCTACCGGGCCGCAGGTACGAAATTTAGTGCCGCAAGGGCCGGGACAGTGAAAAGTTTAAAGGGGGGGCAAGTTTGAACAAAGTGTCAGTTAATGTTGCCATTTAAAAGAAGGCCTTCTCGCATATCTCAATATGGATCATTTCTGGAAGGGATTTGACGTCAGGATTCGAGAAACATGAATACCGATCGTAATGACTAATATCTGGACTGAAGTATAGGAGTTTTTGTTCATGTGGTTATGTTTTCAACATAAGGTGACCGCATCGGGATACCTCACGAAAACAAGTGCTAAAGACAAGTCACGTCTGCCACAAAGTCATAAAGAAAATATGGGGCAGAGACTGTTGTATGCGGGCTGCGGGCCACTAGCGAGAGGTCGGCGGGCCGCGTGTTTGAGACCCCTGGTCAAGGTGCAGCCTAAAGGCTGCTCAAATAAAAACTATGCAAGTACTGCCAGCCCTGCAGGTTTACTAATATAAATTCAGTGGTACACCCGCTCATAACAAGTTTAATCAGACAAATTACATCGCAGTTGGCCAGGAAGCCTGAGCCGGCCAGCGGATCCTTGCAAAGCGTAACAAAGTGCACGTGTCCTCATACTATGTAGTCCTGCTGGCTAGTTCATGACCTTCGTTTTCTTGCAGTATGTCCGATAGACGCCTGCTGGAAAGCTTGTCGGGAGGCAGAACCTGAGAGAAAGGTGCTGAACGTCTCATGCAAGGCGTCTGAGATGTGCACCTGCACATACGAAGACGGTAAGTTTTAAAGGCACAGAAAAGAACACAGTAGAATGCCAAAACAAATCCCTGTATATTTCAATTTTAACTAATCTGCGCTTAACATATATGAGTAACTGCGAACATTCTACAATTTTAAAACCCATATTCTATAGTCAAGGAGAAACTTGTAGCACACAAAAAGACGCGAATGAAGAAAGTGACGACAGGACGATGCGCTTCGTCCTGTCGTCACTTTCTTCGTCCGTGTCTTTTTGTGCGCTACAAGTTCCGCCATGTATCACTACCAACAAGCCCATTCTTATAATCCCTTCAAATTATAGTCAAGGACTGTGTATCATGTGATTTAGCCAATAAGAAAAAAAAGACTGCAGCTGTAGAAGTCAGATTCTTTTGCTAACTAATCTGCATGTCACGAGAATCAGCATGTCGAAACAATCCATTCCTACTTGAATCATCGAGGTTGACCGTTAAACTGCAATTTCACAAAGCTGCCATCAGGAACTTGACTTTTACTGTTGGCACAGTTTCGCTAACATCTCTAGAAAAGAAGTCGCCCGGGCCAACCCGCCACTCTGGCCCGCTTCTGGCGAAAGCATGGGCATTGCCACAGTGGAAGATCGTCAAGACAAAAAAGGAAAAGCCGACATATTTGCCATACCTTGCTTCCTTGTTCCACGCCATGCAAAATTCTAATATGTGTTGCTTCAGAGCACAAGAATTGCAGGCGGCTGCCTCGAAATTTCGGAGACTGCTGCAAGGTAGCAATAACAAGGTAACAAGCTATAATCGGAAATAATAAAATAGTAGCCAGGTTGCACGAATAAAAGCTGTACAGAGAGAACAAGAAGACACCTGCAGAACTACCTTCAGTCAGAGTCAATTATAAGTCTCAAATTCGGGTAAAATATCAAGCTGCGAGCCCCTGCTAAAATTAATCA